>NC_092388.1:3519166-4155949 GCF_030028105.1 Mobula birostris | reverse complement strand
TCTTGTTAAATGGAGAAAATTACATTGGAAAAGTGCAAGGTATTGATTATCGTGCCAGCTGACTTTCTCAGAATAAAAATGTTAGTATTGAAGTGCTTGTGTTGTAGGCTGCAGAAAGGGTTCAATAATCCGTGGTTATTTGTTGCACTGTGATCGAATGCATCCTTTTGAATGGAGCATCCTTTTGTGCTCTATTTGTCTTTCAAAGGTGGTTATTTACTTGGGATCAAGACCAGGAATCTTGCCCTTAAGTAACAATGTTATTTAGCCCCTAAGGTGATGAGAATATTAATAGATTCAGTCAAAGTTCTTTGATTGGAAGTTGAAGGGGAGTTGCAAGTCCACAGGGAAAGTCAAAGCTCAATGCCTGCGAATCTGTGAGTCCACTGGAGCCTGGAGACTGGAGATGGTGAAGATGGTGGCCGCTGTGGACTCCACCAAGGTCATGCCTCAGACTGAGTTGATTTTTAGTTGTTTTTTAATTTGTAGGGATGGTTTTGAGGACAAAGGGTGGAGTTTGAGGAGTTAGAGGCCAGGCCAGAGAGTAGGCCTCAGATCTGCTCCCTGCATTCTGTGTTTGAAAGCCAATGACGTGGATGTGGGACAAAGGACATCTGTAGTTGAATGTAGGGCAAAGACAAGGACTGGTGGTACCCCTGCATCCCCCCAACGGCTCAGCAAGTCGTCAGCGAGTTCTGGGATACGAGTACAAGGGCTGTTTTCCCCATACGTACACAAATTGTGACATTGGGGTGTGAAGCCCGGTTTTTGGGGTCCTGTAATCAGTGAGACAAGAGTTCGAGGCTTAGTGTTTGAGATCCTGTCAGTGGAGAGGCCGAAGTTGAGGCCTGGAATTTGGGGTCCCCGTTCTCTGTCATTGGCGAGTCCTGGGGTTGATACCAAAGATCGAAGCCCGAGGATGGATCGAGTCTGGAAGTCGATGCCTGAAGGCCAAAGCCCTGAGCCTGCGAGTTCACCGAGGAAGTCAAAGGCCCAGTGTCTGGAAGCTGCGAGTCCACTAGAGGCTGGAGACAGCAGACAGTCTATCCTTGCTTTCAAGGACTGTGTATGTGCATGGGTGTTCGGGTGGGAGGATAGGGCCTTGTTTTGCTGTTTCGCTTTTATTGCTTGTTGTGTTCTGTGTTGTTCTGCTGAGCAAACGAGCAATGTGGGCATGTTATGTTGGCACTGGAATGTGTGGTGGCAATTACGGGAAGGTCCCAGCACATCCTTAGCTTGTGTTGATTGTTGATGCAAATGATGCATTTCACTTTTCATTTTCTCTTCATCAAAGAGGGAGCTAGACCTTTCGTAACCAAACAACCAAAGCCCAATCTGTTGCTAACGGCCAGGTCCTGGGAGATGAGGGTCGATGTGGGAAGGAGGTTGCAGTTCCCGGATGTGGTGCACACGACCCTACGCCTGGACATTGTACTGTGGTCAACGGAAGACAAGAAAATAATTCTGGTTGAGTTGACTGCGCTGTGGGAGGAGGAATGGGAAGAGGCCCATGAGAGAAAGGCCTTGAAGTACCAGCCCTTACTGCAGGATTGTAAAGACAAGGATGGCAGGCATGGTTGTTCCCTGTGGAGATCAGCTGCAGAGGTTTCCCAGCCAAATCAGCATGGCGGTTGTTGTCAGATCTGGGCCTGGACGAAAAGAGCAAAAAACAAGCAGCTTGTAGGATGGGGGAAGAGGCAGAACAAGCCTCTTGTTGAATTTGGAGTAGGCGAGGGGAGGGGAGCTGGAAGCCAGAAACAGATGGGCAGTGATTTGGCCACCACTGCCAGCCCACCAACTAGAGAGTGTCGTGGTTAAGGGTTGAAACACTCTGTGAAGGTTGGGAACCACCTGATGACATCTGCTCCTGGCTGAAGGCTACGGTTACCTTATAAGGTAACTGGAGAATGCACCCTAACAGGTGTATGTAACAAGTAAATCTGAATTTGAGTTGCATGAATTTTTTTGAGAACTTGATAGACCATATGATAGGCGATTGCTTTAAAGCAGGGGTTCACAATCTTTATCATACCATGGGCTCCGACCATTAATCGAGAGGTCCATGGACCCTAGGTTGGGAACCCTTACTGTAAAGGTTCTGCCACTGAAAATGATAGAAATATACCCATAGAAACTAGGCTTCACATGGACTCCTTAAGGCACTGATACAAAACTCTGACAAAGGCTGCCTGTAGAGACTGTGATTTTTTTTATGTAGGAACCATGCCAACCGTTGCCAAGAAGCATGGGAGTCTAGGGTCAAAGGTCATGGTCTCAGAATGCAAGCATATCCTTGTAGAAAAGAGATGAGGAATTTCTTTAGCCGGAGAGTTGTGAACATGTGGAATTCATTGCCATAGATGGCTGTGGAGGCCAAGTCATTGGGTATATAGAAACATAGAAACATAGAAAATAGGTGCAGGAGTAGGCCATTCGGCCCTTCGAGCCTGCACCGCCATTTATTATGATCATGGCTGATCATCCAACTCAGAACCCCGCCCCAGCCTTCCCTCCATACCCCCTGATCCCCGTAGCCACAAGGGCCATATCTAACCCCCTCTTAAATATAGCCAATGTACTGGCCTCAACTGCTTCCTGTGGCAGAGAATTCCACAGATTCATCACTCTCTGAGTGAAGAAGTTTTTCCTAAAGGTTGATAGATTCTTGATTAGTAAGGGTGTCAAAGGTTACAGGGAGAAGGAAGGACAATGGGGTTGAAAGGAAATGACAGTTCTTCCAGGTGAGGCAACACTTCACCTGTGAATCTGCTGGGGTCATCTATTGTGTCCGGTGCTCCCGATGCAGCCTCCTCTACATTGGTGAGACACAACATAAGTTGGGGGACGGCTTCATAGAGCACCTTCATTCCTTCAGCTACAAACAGAACTTCCCAGTGGCCAAATATTTTAATTCCGATTCCCACGCCTGTTCCGACATGTTGATCTACAGCCTCCTTTTATGCTACGATGATGCCCCCCTCAAGGTGGAGGGGCAACACCTTATATTCTGCCTGGGTAGGCACCAACCTGATGACATGAATATCGATTTCTCCTTCCAGTTAAAAAGAATCTTCCACCCCCTGCCCTCTTCTATTTCCCAATCTGGACTCTGACCTCTTCTCTTCACCTGCCTATCATTTCCCCCTGGTACCACTCCAACTTCCCTTTCTCCTATGGTCCACTTTTCTCTCCTATCAGATTTCTTCCTCTCCAGCCTCATACATTTCCCACCCAACTGGCTTCACCTATCACTTTCTAGCTATCCTCCTTTTCCTTCCTCCACCTTTTTATTCTGGCGTCTTCCCCCCTTCCCTTTCAGTCCTGATGAAGGGTCTCGGCCTGAAACGTCGACTGTACCTCTTCCTATAGACGCTGCCTGGCCTGCTGCGTTCACCAGCATTTTTTATGTGTGTTGCTTGAATTTCCAGCATCTGCAGATTTCCTCATGTTTGAGTTTATTCATTTCCATAGATGCTACCCGACCTGCTGAGTTCCTCCAGCATTTTTTGTGTGTAGCTTTCGATATCCACCATTTGCAGCCTTTCTGGTGTTTATACTTAGAGTATGGTGTTCGGTCCTCTTTACCTCATTACAGGAAGGAATTGGAAGCTTTAGGGAGGGGGTAGAACAGAGTTTGGATGATGCTGGCTGGATTACACAGCACGTCTTATGAGTGAACTAGGGCTTTTTTCTTTGGAGGGAGGAAGATCAGAGGTAACTTGACAGAGCTGTTAAGATTATGAGGGGCATAGATAGAATGGACAGCCAGAAACTTTTTCCTAGGGCGGCAGTGGCCAATAGCAGAGAACATCAATTTGAGGCGCGTGGAGGAGAGTTTAGTGAGATGTCAGAGGTAGTTTGTTTTTACGCAGAGTGGAGGGTGCTTGGAATGCACTGGGGTGGTGGTAGAGGCTGAAAAATCACAATCCGGTTTCATATCACTGACTCTTTTTTTGTTGATGGCAGCAGCGCATTGCTATATCTATCGATATATAAATGAAATATGTAGTGCAAAAGGAGAGAAAAAATTGTGAGGTGGTGTTTATGGGTAGATTCTTTGTGCATTTAGGAATCTAATGGTAGAGGAGAAGATGGTGTTGCTAAAACATTGAATGTGTGTCTTCAAGCTGCTGTACCTCCTCTCCGAAGGTAGCAATAAGAAGAGAATATGTCCTGGCCATTGCTTTTTGAAGATGTCCTGGATGCTGGGGAGGCTGGAGCCCATGATGGAGCTGGCTGAGTTTACAATCCTCTGCAGTTTTTTTCCAATTCTCTGCAGTGCCCCTCCATACCAGATGGTGATGCAACAAGTTAGAATGTTCTCCATGATGCAGCTATAGAAATATATTAAATAAGGACATTTCAGAGGCTCTTTGATCGGTACATGGATGTAAGAAAAATGAATGGTTATTGGCTGTGTATACAGGTCAGCAGTACATTGTGGGCTGAAGGGCCTGTACAGTGCTGTACTGTTATTTGTTCATATAAATCAACCATGATTGAGGGGCAGATCAGATGCAATGGGCTGAATGGCCTAATTCTCCTCCTTTGTCTTATGGAAAGCTGCTGCAGGACCTGTGGAGTGGACAGTCTTTTCTGCCCTAGGTTGGATGGATTTTGCTTTTTGACGTGAAATTTAGTGAGACAGCTTGGAGCCTGTGAATTTTGATGATCAACAGAGAAGGACGCCAATGGGCAAATACTTCTTTGTACCTCATTGAGTGCCTGAACAGAGATGAGACAAATGAAGTTCACTGCAACATTATGAAAGAATTACCTCACTATTGCAGCTATTCTGAAGTCCAACTTGGTAGTTAATATATTAGATCTCACTTCCTCCTATTTACCTTTGAGAGAAATAAACATGGCAGTACTTCTGGTTAATGCAAAATGAGGGTCCAAACTTACTGAAAATCCCAATTGTACATTACCATATGTTTGGAAGAGCAGTTTTAATCTGAATTGGAATTAAATCTCTTCTTGAATTTCAATATAATTATAACATTTGGTTGTTCTTCACTGCAATAGAAGTTTTGTATACAACTCACTTTATGTATATACATTCAGCATTGTTTAATATCATATCCTGTACACAAGTGTAAAGGTGAGTGAAATAATTGCTACTCCAGATCTGATGCTGCATAAAAAAACAGAATAAGATAAAGAACAGAATAAAAAGCACAATAAATATAAATACATAAGATAGGCTATATACATAAATTAACTGCATGCCCACTAAGTGAGGTTAGGTACAGGAGTGTCTGTACATAAGGTGACTGACAGGAAATGATAAAGTGGTGGTGGTTGGTAGTGTGGATGGGTGGGTTAGTGGGTGGAGGTGTTGATCAGCCTTAATGATTGGGGACAGTAACTGTTGTTGAGTTTGATGGTCCTGCCATGGATGCTACATAGCCTTCTCCCTGATAGGAGTGGGACAAATAGTCCATGAGCAGGGTGGGTGGGATCCTTCATGATGTTACTAGATCTTTCCACAATATTTCTGTATACACAGTGCCTATAAAAAGTATTCACCCCCTTGGAAGTGTTCATGTTTCATTGTTTTACAACATTGAATCACAGTGGATTTTAACACCAATCAACAGAAAAAGACTCTTTCATGTCAAAGTGAAAACAGATCTTTACAAAGTGATCTAAATTAATTACAAATATTCAACACAAAATAATTGATTATATCTGTATTTACCCCCTTTAACATGACACACCAAATCATAACTAGTGCAGCCAGTTGGTTTTAGAAGTCACATAATTAGTTAAATTGAGATTACCTGTGTGCAGTCAAGGAGTTTCAATGGATTGTAGTAAAAATATACTTATCTCTGGAAGGGCTAATTGCTGGTGAGTCAGTACAACAACCGTTGCCTGGGTGCTTCACCAGTCACAGCTTTATGGGAAAGTGGCAAAGAGAAAGTCACTGTTTTAAAAAAACTCATGAAATCTTGGCTAGAGTTCGCCAGAAGGCACGTGGGTGACTCTGAAATCATTTGAAAGAAGGTTCTATGGTCTGATGAAACCAAAATTGAGATTTAGGCCATCAGATTAAACACTGTTTGATGTAAACCAAACAGCACACATTATCAAAAACACACCATCCCTACTGTGAAGCATGGTGGTGGCTGCTTCACTGCAGCAGGCCCTGGAGAGCTTGTGAAGGTAGAGGGTAAAATGAATGCAGAAAAATGTAGGAAGATTCTGGAGGAAAACCTGACGCAGTCTGCAAGAGAACTGTAACTTGGGAGAAGATTTGTTTTCCAGTAAGACAATGACCTCAAGCATAAAGCCAAAACTACTCAGGAATAGCTTAAAAACAACAAAGTTAATATGCTGGAGTGGCCAAGTCAGAGTCCAGAACTCAATCCAATGGAGAATTTGTGGCTGGATTTGAAAAGGGCTGTTCAGTTACGATCTCCATGCCATCCGACAGAGCTTGAGCAGTTTTGTAAAGAAAAATAGGGAAAAGTTGCAGTGTCCAGGTGTGCAAAGCTGACAGAGACCACCTTCTTCAGTTGTCCATCGAAATCCGATGACGACGTCCACTCCTTTAACGATAAGATCTTTGATGACTGTACAGTCTTATCGTGGATCTACAAGCTCCATTGCAGGTGGGACATGTATATGTAGTAGTGGTGGCAACCATGGCTGCATTTCTCCTGGCTCTCTTCTGCTGTCTTCTGGTTGTTCTTTCCATCTCCAGAATACGAACCCCGTCCCTACACAGCTGTCGCCAAGCGGTACGGTCAGCAGCAACATCCTCCAGGTCCCCGGGTCTGATCTTGCACTTCCTTAAAGCATTCTTCATCTGATCCTTATAGCGCTTCTTCGGCCTTCCAGCTGAGCGTCGACCATGATGTAGCTGGCCATATAACACTCTGCGGGGTAGCCGACATGGGGGCATCCTTCACAGACTCAAGGCTGTAATTGCTCCCTAAGCTGCATCTACTAAATGCTGACTTGAAGGGAGTGAATACTTATGCAATCAATTATTTTGTGTTTACTAACTGTAATAAATTTAGACCAATTTGTAGAAATTTGTTTTCACTTTGACACGAAAGAGTCTTTTTCTGTTGATCAGTGTCAAAAAAAGCCAAATGAAGTTCACTGTGATTCAATGTTGTAAAAGAATAAAATGTGAAAGCTTCCAATGGGGAGGGTGATTGTCCATGATGGAGGGGAGGCTGGTGCCAGTGATGCTTTAGGCCGTTGTAAAGCCCTCCTGTCTGCCGCAATGCAGCTTCCGTACCATGCAGTGATGCGCCTTACTTTCTAAGCAAACACAATCCTTTTAATAAGAAGTTCGGACAAATTTTCAATTAAAAAGAACTGACCTAGATGAAGAAAATCATTAATTCTGTAATTGAAGTCTAAAGCGAGGGCAGTTTCTGTAGAGGATTATTGACCACTGGCAGTTTCCAACAAAGGGCTTACTTGAATATTTTGCTTTCCACAGTAAAAGTGGATTTTCATGTTTACTGAATTTAGTAGCGTAAATACTAAACATAGAACATTACAGCACAGTAAAGGTTTGTCCGGCCACGATCAGCAGAAAATCTGCAGATGCTGGAAATCCGAGTGACACACACACAATGCTGGAGGAACTCAGCAGGCCAGGCAGCATCTATGGAAAAAGGTACAGTTGACGTTTTGGGCCGAAACCCTTCTACAGGGCTCTGGCCATGATGTTGTGCTGACCTTTTAACCTTCTCCAAGATCAATCTAACCCTTCCCTCCCATGTAGCCTTCCATTTTTCTATCATCCTTGTGCCTTTTAAACAGTCTGATGTATCTGCCTCTACCACCACCCCTGGCAGCGTATTCCATACACCCACCACTTTCTATGTATAAAACTTGCCTCTGACATATCCCTCAAACTCCCCTTCAATCACATTAAAATTATGCCTCCTTGTATTAGCTATGTCAACCCTAGGAAAAAGCCTCTGGCTGTCCACGCAATCTATGCCTCTTATTATTATGTACACCTCTATCAAGTCACCTCTCATCCTTTGCCCCAAAGAGAAAATGCCTAATTTGCTCAGCCTATCTTCATAAGACAGGCTCTCTAATCCAGGCAGCATCCTGGTAAATCTCATCTACACCCTCTCTAAAGCTTCCAAATCCTTCCTGTAATGAGGTGACCAGAGTTGAACACAATGTTCCAAGTGTGGTTTCATCACAGTTTTATAGAGCTGAAACATCACCTGACAGCTCTTGAATTCAATCCCCCGATTAATGAAGGTCGACACACCATACACCTTCTTAACTACACTACCATCTTTGGAGAATGTATGGACGTGATCCCTCTATTCCTCCATACTGTTCAGAATCGTGTCATTATCCCTGTATTCTGCTTTTAGGGTTTTCCTTGATATTTTTGGCTTTCTTTAAATGATGATGTTATAGCCTCATTTTTCTTCAGCACTCCTGACCCTCAGCTGACAGTCCAGACTCAATGCAGTGCTTGTCCGGCTACTGTGCAGATGTAATAGGTTTTCAGTTACCTCGGCTGGAGTGAACTTGGGTGAAAATAATCAGCAATACAATCAAAAATAGATGAAAACACAATGTATTCCTGGAAGCGATTTGTTCTCAATTGTATTATTTGGAGTACCTGATTAAATCACGGTGGGGTCAGAAGGGTGAATTTTCAGGTCGTGGGTTTGGCAACTAACATGGGTGAATATTGTATCAGGTGGTTTGTCAGTGATGGCTAATATCTGAGTCTGCTAGAACAGAGAATTTTCCTCTTGTGTTTTCTGAAGACAATGGGGGAAGATTGAAAAACATAGATATCAAGCCAGATTGTTATGGCCTAAGGCACTGATGTACGAAGGTCAGAGGAGATGATTAAACTGTACTTTTGGTTAGAAGTCCGTCTCCAGCCAATTTCAACTCCAAGAGTTACACAGTGGAAGCCATTTTAGTTTTCCTATTGATCCCAAATTGCTTCAGGGGATGTTAGCAACATGAGTTAATCATTCAAACAAATCAAACAAGTCAGTGGCTGTTCATCGAGGCTAACTATTTCATTATTTTTCTCTGAAGGGGAAAGAAAACTATGCAATTTATTTCACATGATTGAACCCTGGAAGTTCCCTGTAGTTATGGCTGTCCCCTTTTAACGATTAAAGATTCACGTTATTTGTCACATGTAGATCGAAACAGGCAGTGAACTGCATCACTTGCATCAATGTTCAACACAGTCCGAAGATGTGCTGATGGCAGCCTGCAAATGTTGCCATGCCTCCAGTGCCAACATTGACTGCTCACCACTTACTAACAGGTTCTGGTGAAGGGTCTCATAGATGCTGCCTGACCTGCTGAGTTCCACCAGCATTCTGTGTGTGGTTCTCTGGATTTCCAGCATTTCTTGTGTTTATCCTCAAGGGGGTTTCCTCGACACCTCTGTGATAGCTGCTCTCTGGAGTTGTACTAAACTTGGGACTTTTCAGCTCACATTAGACAATTCTTTCAACATGATTGTGTCTGCTTTTGGAATGTACAGGGTTAGCTCCAAGCCACACGTGCACACAGGAGTTCCTTGCAGAAAGTCTCCTGCAGGTGAAACCCATCTCCCACTTCTCATCCTGTTCCTACTGGGCTGATCTGAGCAGACGACATTAACAGTCTGGATATTCTGCTAGCCCGGACCTGTCTGTCCAAATGATACATTCCAGAGCTGTCCTATTCCTGCTGATCCCTGCTGGAGAAAGGGTGGGATACTTAATGTTTGTGCCTGTCAGTTTGGAGACCCCTTTCCCTGGATAATGATCGAAAGTTGGTATCTGAGCTCCTCCAAATCCTACAACCAATCCACACCATTATCAGTGGTTTAGAATGTAGACACAGTACAGTACAGATCCTTCAGCCCACTATGTTGTGCTGACTTTTTAACCTGTCTCACGATCAACCTAACCCTTCCCTCCTACACAGCCCTCTATTTTACTATCATTCATGTGCCTATCTAAACATCTCCTAAAACTCTTTAATGTGCCAGCCTCAGTCACCACCCCTGATAGCACGCTTCACACGCTCACCAATCTCTGTGTAAAATACTTATCTCTGACATTCCCCCTGTCATTTCCTCCAGTCACCTTAAAATTATGCCCTTTTGTGATGGCCGTTTTCATGCTGGGAAAAGCTCTTTGACTATACACTTGATCAATGTTTCTTCTCATATTATACACCTCTATCAAGTCACCTCTCATCCTCTTTCACTCCAAAGAGAAAAGCCTTAGCTCACTCAACCTACCCTCGTAAGACATGCTGTCTAATCTGAGGAGAAGATGGCGGCGCGACGGCAGCTCACGCGGCCTCTCCGGTGAGGAATATCTGTTATCTGTCAAGTAGGGGACCGTGCACAATTCTGATTTGATGGAGACAGATGTGAGAGTACGGAGGAACAGCTGGAAAACTTCTGAAATGCCCGCTTCGCTGCCGCTGCTACTGTGTGGTAACTGGAATCTCCGGAGCAGAAGGCCCCGAATCCTTGGCTTGGCTTGTTTCAGCGGCCGGGGAGAGGTCGAAGGTGCTCGGCAGAGGATGGCGCTCGGGAGGCTGTATCGGAGAGACTGGTCGGAAGCTCGAAGTTTTCGGACGGACGGACTCAATGTCGGCTGTGGTTGGCTGCTTCCAAGGCATCGGCAAGTTGACGGTGCCTGAAGGTTTATGGCAGGGAGTTTCTCCCTTTTGCCACCTGCTATTGGGGACTCGGGAGTCGATCGACTCGGGGACTTTTGAGACTTTTTTTTTACCGTACCCATGGTTTGTTCTTCATCAAATTATGGTATTGCTTTGCACTGCTGTAACTATATGTTATAAGTATGTGGTTCTGTCAGTGTTAGTCTTTGGTTTGTCCTGTTTTCTGTGATATCACTCCGGAGAAACATTGTATCATTTCTTAATGCATGTATGCATTTCTAAATGACAATAAAAGAGGACTGAGTGTTCTCATAATCTAATCTAATCTAGGCAGCATCCTGGCAAATCTCTTCTGCTAAAACTTCCGCATCCTTCAGTCGTGATGGAAAATTAGATCTTTCAAGGTTGGCTTTGTTTGTCACATATACATCGAACTGTGCAGTGAAGTATGCCAGCAGTGGTTAGTTGATGACACTGCTGTATCCCCAGTGGTTTTGGTGTGTAGAGGGCTCGATCCTCAAGTTCAGTAGCACCGTATACACTGTACTGCTATAATGAGACCTCTCCCAGGTTGGAGAAGCAACTCCTCATATTTTATCTAGGCATCTTCCAACCTCATGGAATGAACATCAGTTCCTCCCCCTTTCCGCTTCTCTCTTTTTCCGTTCCCCATTCTGGCTCCCCTCTTACTCCTTCTCCTCACCTCCCCATCACCTCTTTGGTGCCTCTTTTTCTTCACTCTCTCCCATGGTCTACTCCCTTTCTTATCAGATTAGTTCTTCAGTCTATCACCTACCAGATTCTTCCTTCATCCCCCCCCCTCCCATCCACCCATCTAACCCCTCATCTGGTTTCACCGAGCACCTCTCAGCTTGTACTCTTCCCCTTCCCTCCAACTTCTTTTTCTGGCATCTTCCCCCTTCCTTTCCAGTCCTGAAGAAGGGTCTCAGCCCGAAACGTCAACTGTTTATTCCCTCCATAGATGCTGTCTGACCTGCTGAATTCCTCCAGCATTTTGTGTGTGTTGCTTCATATACGCTGCATTGTCCTGGCTGCAGAGATATTAGTTCAATGTCATTGACATCAAAGAAACCTCATCTGGCATTGAATGTCTTTTCATTCCACACGGAGTTGATCTGTACATTCAGTGGCCACTTTTTAAGTACAGGAGTAGAGCCTGGTGTGGTCTCCTGCTGCCGTAGCCCATTCACTTAAAGGTTTGATGTGCTGTGGGTTCAGAGATGTTCTTCTGCACACCACTGTGGAAACATGGTTATTTGAGTCACCTTCACCTTCCTGTCAGCTTGAACTGGTCTGGCCATTCTCCTCTGACCTCTCTCGCTAACAAGCTGTTTTCACCCACAGAACTGCCACTCAGTTTCTTTCTTCTTACATACCATTCTTGTAAACTCTAGAGACTGTTCTGAGTTAAAATCCCAGGAGATCAGCAGGTTCTGAGATACTCAGACCACCCTATCTAGGTTGAACAATCATTCCATGGTCAAAGTGGCATTTCTTCCTAATTCTGATGTTTAGTTTGAACAACAACTGAACCTCTTGACCATGTCTGAATGATTTAGTGCATTAAGTTGCTGCTGAGTGATTAGCTAATTAGATATTTGCATTATCAAACGAATGTACAGGTGTACCTAATAAAGTGGCCACTGAGTGTACATTTAATTTATAGTTCCATAATGCCAGAGCTACAGGGACTAGACAAATAACGAGGTCAGTGAGAAGGTCGATCATGCCATCTACATGGGAATAATTCAACACGGCAGCTTTCCCCTTGGTCACAGACTCTCTACCCTGGCTTTTAGCTCCATGTCAATACCTCAAACTGAAACAAACCATGCATTATTTATTTCGAGACATGACACTGAAACAGGCGCTTCTGCCCCAATGAGCCCATGTTGGCCAACTACACCGAGTGAACAGTTAAACTAACAGCCCAGCCATCTTTGGAGTGTGGGAGGAAATTGGAGCATCGGGAGGAAAGTCGCGTGGTCATGGGGGGTGGTGGGGGGGGGAGGATGTACAGACAGTGATGGGAATTGAACCTGGGTTGCTGTGCTGTAAATGGTGCGCTAACACTACACTACCATGCCGTCCGATTGGTTGTATATTTCAACTGTTCAGCCGTCTTCTACTGCAAGTCTTGGTGACGGCCGACTGTGACCTTGAATGACTCAGTAATTTGTCAGTACATTGTTTACACTGCACTACATCCTGCAGTTTCAGCAGGAGTAAATAGAACAAGAATTTGCAAGGCATGTTCTCCCTGCAGTTTGCCATTATATTTATTTTTAATAATGTGCGGTAAATATATTCCAGTATTCTCTAATGAATGGTCCCTTGGAAATGGATTTTTATTTTTAGTAGGTTCAAGATTTAAGCCTCACGTTTATCTGTCACATTGAAACATACAGTGAAATGTGTTGTTTGTGTTAACAACCAAGATTTGGGGCACCTCACAAGTGCCACGACACTTCCAGGCGCCAACATAGTATGCCCGCAATGCTTGGTAGAACAACACAGAACACAACGGGCAACGAAACAGGAACAGCACACACACACACACACACACACACACACACACACACACACACACACACACACACACACACACACACACACACACACACACACACACACACACACACACACACACCTCCACCTCCACCTCCACCTCCAACCCCAGAACAGGCTGCTTTTAGGCCTCAGGCTGCCGGCCTCCCGCAGGCTTGGGCTCACAAATCTCGGGCCGTTATTTGAACAGTTTTCCTGCAAGGATAGGGACCACTTAACACTCCCCATCAAGGCATTCAGTGACCACCAGGTGTAATGGGATTTTCAGCCTACCGCTTGTATGTAAAACTGAATTGACAGGCCAGATATCAAGGTTGGAAACAAGATTTGTGCAGTCTTTGGGCATTTGGGATGGATGCCAAACACCTTCTCCCCAGTCCTATCCAGCAGAGGATACAACAGCCCAAACACTTAAACAAGTAGCACCAGGCTCAAAGTCAGCTTCTAACCCCAGTGTTAGAAAACTATTTGATGATAAGACAGATTCTTGACCTCACAATCTACCTTGCTATGGCCTTGCCTCCTTGTATTAGCCAGTTCCACCCTGGGAACAGTTTTAAGGTCATTGAAAGAAATATAGGGGTAAGTTCTTTATGCAGAGAGTGGTGGGTGCGGGTAACGCCCTGCCAGGGGTAGTGGTACAGGCAGATACATTAGGAGCATTGAAGAAACTCTTAGGTGAAGAAAAAACATGGATGATAGAGAAAGGAAAGACTATGTGGGAGGGAGGGATTAGGTTAAAATGCTAGCACTACATCATGGCCAAAGAGCCGGTACTATGCTGTAATGTTCTGTGTTGTATAGGGCATGGCCCAGAATGTGAGAGTCTTTAATGATGGATGCCGCCTTCTCGAGGCACCACCTTTGGAAGATATCCTTAATGGTGGGGAGGGTTGTGCTGGTTAATTAACCCATGAAGATCAGAGGGGGTGGGGGAAGTTATTAATGGCCATGTTGGAGAGACCAGGTTACAGGGGAGTAAATAGGGTTAGTTCTGCTCTGAGAGTCAGTTTGGGTTCAATGGGTCAAACAGCCTCCTACGCCATAAAGAACTGTTAAACAAAACTCACCTCAGTTTAGTGCTGTTTCAATACTGTGCATTAAAATACATTAGGTGCACAGCACTTTGATGCAGCCAAACTTGAAAGAGAAATAAATTGATTTTAGGCCAGTAATGAAGAAAATACGTGGCCTTCTTGAGATCTATTTGAAATACCCAAAGCTCTCCAGAATTAGGCCCTGAGTTTCACCAAAAAATCCAGAGAATAGACGTAGGCCCTTGGGCAATCCTAACACATTTTCCGGCTTTGAAGGTGTGAGTGTGGATTTGCGATGATCTGAAGAGTGGGATCGCTTTGCCAGTGGCATGGAGCTGAGGGCACAGAGTGAGGTTACTGGATTCAGTGGTTGAGGCAGAGAATGGGGAGAATGAATGAGGGTGATTGGGAGTCTGCAGGAACAACAGTCATTTTGTGATGGGTTAGGGCACGAGGATTAAGGATTAAGGATCAACTTTATTCACCATATACATTTACGTGTATCAGAAATTTGCTGTGGGGTGTTGGTCAGGGTGTGACATGCAACAGAAACAACAATTATAATGAATTATATAAAAATAAAGTTAGGGGTTAAAAAGTACAGACATGGAATAAAATGTCCATAAATACATCAATCCCAGCATGTATTTACAATGTAAACAGCATTATAAAAATGATTTTTAAAGTGTTTGCAGTGCAGTGATGGGACTAATAAATGGGGGTGGGGTGTGGGGGAGGCTCACTAGAATGGTTGATCAGATTCACTGCCTGGGGGAAGAAACTTTTTTAGATGGCATGAAGATTTAGTTTTAATAGCCCTATTGCAATTTCCAGAAGGGAGCTTTTGGAAAATGCACTTTGCTGGGTGGGTAGCGTCTGAAATGATTTTCCTGCCGGTTTCTTTATCCTGGGCATATACGAGTCCTGTAGTGATGGTAGACTGCAGACGGCGAGCCTTTCTGCTGACCTGACAGTTCAGTGTAGTTTTCGTGTATTGTGAGATGGTTTTGCTCCAAAGCAGACAGCAGTGGCTGATGTGAGGATACTCTCTAAGATGGCAGTGTAGAATTACACCGGGATGTTCTGGCAAAGATGGAATTCTACCAGTGTGTAACTCTGGGTTTCCAGCATCTGCAGACTCTGTCCTGTTGGTGAATAGTTATAGATGACAGGAAAATGGAGGGCTATGTGAAGGGGAGGGTTAGATTGACCTTATAGTAGGTTAAAAGTCAGCACAACATCGTGGGAATGAAGGGCTTGTACTGTACTCTTTATGTTTCCATAAGAAACATTTCCCTCCACAGATGCTGCGTTCTGTCTCTGTTGGAATAACTTTGAGAGACTTGGGGCCCTCTAGTGGAATGACAGTCTGTAATTATTCAGAAAGCATCGCCAGTAGGATTGGAGATGCATGAGAGACTGCAGATGCTGAAAATCTGGTGCGATGCACAGAAAATGCGGAGGAACTCAACAGGTCAGGTAGCATCTGTGGAAAAGAATGGACAGTTACCATTTTGGGACAAGAAAAGGTCAGGGTGTCGGGGCTGGAGATGAGGGATGGGCTGGTTCAGCTTGCTGCTCCATGAGGTTTACTCATCTCTGTGCTGAACTGAGGCAGTGGTCTGTAACTAACGGGATCCTGAATCTGCTGCAGTGGTGACTGGCTTTGTGGCTGTGGATTCTCTTTCGCGAACTTCAGTTCTGAATGTCATTTGCTTACTTTTATTGTTTACACAATTTTTTTTCCTGCACACTGGGTGTTTGACAATCTTTTTAAAATTTCTATTGGGTTTCTTTGTTTTGTGGCTGCCTGAAAAGAGACCGATCTCAAGGTTGTGTTGTGTATACATGAACTTTGAGACTCTTCGTCAGGACTTGTCCTAAAAGGGACTGCACATTCAATGTGAAAATGGGGGCTGGAGAACTGGAAGTTGTTGAAGTAGTGGAGAGCTTATGAGGAGTCATGGATGTGGATGGGAAGGTGCTGAACACAGGGGAAGTAGACGGAGTTGTGATGCAAGGACTCGTGTTCAGTGGGACAGGAGCACATGGGAGCAATGGGCCTGCTGGGGCAGTTTGGTTTGTGGATTTTGACGTGGAGTTCGAAATGGGCGCAATGGCACTGTGGAACAATGAGGGTGGAGGGGTAGACAGGAGACTTCCATTGGTGATTTGTTGGTGATAGTGCAGGAGACAGTGGCGTGATGCCTCTCAGTAAGTCCTGGTTCGGGGATGGTAAGAGGTGCTGTCATGCCCCTGAAAGGTGGAGGTCCATCTGCCTGACCGCACTGACACCACGCTGTATGTCAGTGTGATGGTGAGGCTGGGATTGTTGCAGGGATGGGTAGAGGCAGGTCAGTGTGGTTGGGGTCAGGGGGAGGTCAGTGTGGTCTGGGTCAAGGGGAGGTCAGTGTGGTCGGGGGTCGGGGGAGGTCAGTGTGGTCGGGGTCAGGGGGAGGTCAGTGTGGTCGGGGTTGGGGGGGAGGTCGGTGTGGTGGGGGAGGATGAGGTTGCAATAGGAGAGGGGGATACTGTAGTCAAGATGGTTAATGTGCTGTCAGCAATCAGAGATGACAAGATCCAGAGCTTGTCATGGCAGATGTCCATGGTGGGGTGTCCAAGAGGAGGCAATGGCTTGATGTAGGAGAATTGAGAGTGGGGAATTCTTTCTGAAGTCCTGACGAAGGGACTCGACCCGAAGCATTGTCTGTTCATTTCCCTCTCCTGAGCTATAAGCATGGAAACAGGCCTTCAGCCCACCTGGCCCATGACAGTCACCCCACTCAAACTATTCTCATTTGACCCATAACCTCCTAAACCTTTCCAATCTATGTATCTGTCCAACTGTCTTTTGGAAGTTGTTATTGTGCTTGTCTCAACCACTTCTTCTGGCTACTCATTCACATAAATACCACCATTTGTGTAAGATGTTTGCCCCTCAAGTTCATATCAAATCTCTCCCCTCTCGCCTTAAACCTGTGCCATCTAATTCTTGATTCCACAACTCTGGGAATAAGACTCAATCCATCCACTCTATCTATGCGAATGTGATTTTATACACCTCCAGTCTTTTATGCTCGAAGGAATAAGGTCTCAATCTGTCTAACCTCTCCCTATATCTCATTCCCTGAAGTTCTGGTAGCATCTTTGCAAATCTTTTCTGTACTCCTGGTTAATTCCCGGGATGGCTGGACTGTCATATGTTGAAAGACTGGAGCGACTTGGCTTGTATACACTGGAATTTAGAAGGATGAGAGGGGATCTGATTGAAACATGTAAGATTATTAAGGGCTTGTACCTGCTAGAGGTAGGAAACATGTTCCTGATGTTGGGGGAGTCCAGAACCAGAGGCCACAGTTTAAGAATAAGGGGGAGGCCATTTAGAATGGAGTTGAGGAAAAACTTTTTTACCCAGGGAGTTGTGGATCTGTGGAGTGTTCTGCCTCAGAAGGCAGTGGAGGCCAATTCTCTGGATGTTTTCAAGAAAGAGTTAGATGGAGCTCTTAAAGATAGTGGAGCCAAGGGATATGGGGAGAAGGCAGGAAAAGGGTACTGATTGTGGATGATCAGCCATGATCACAGTGAATGGCAGTGCTGGCTCGAAGGGCCGAATGACCTACTCCTGCACCGATTGTCTGTTGTCTCTTCCCAGTTTAGTAGCATGTTTCAACCAGCACCAAACACAGTACTGCCAGTGCAGTCTCCCAAGCATCCTGCACAACCACGACATGAACTCCCAACAATTATACTCGATCTGATGAAGGTCAAAGAGCCAGAAGCCGCCTTCACCAGCCTGTCTACCTGTAATTCCACTTATAGTGTACTTGTTCTCCGAAGTCCCTCTGTTCTACAACACTCCCAGGGCCACGCTGTTCATTGTGAAAGTCTTATCCGGATCTGACTTCCCAAAATGCAACTCTTTGTACTTATCCCAATTAAACTCGATTTGCTATTCTTCAGCCCACTTGCTGAACAAGATACACCTGTAATTTTTGATAACCTTCTCTGTCCACTATACCACCTGTTCCACCGTCGTCTGTAAACTTATGAACCATGCTTGACCATCACCGCTGGAAACATGTTCCACATCCCCACTGCCCTCTGAGTGGGGAAAAGCACCTACTTCCAACATCTCCCTACACTTTCCTCCAATCACCGTAATATTATGACCCCCCCTTGTATTAGCTACAGTATTTACTTTCTGGGTGGGGTAAAAGCTTTTAGCTCTCCACTCTATCAATGTGGGTGCCTCTTATCATCTTGTATACCTCCATCAGGTCACCTGTCTTTCTCCTTCACTTCACAGAGAAAAGCCCTAGCTTGCTCAGCCTGTCTTCATACGACATGCTGTCTCGTCTAGGCAGCATCCTGGTCAATCTCTACACCCTCTTTAAAGCTTCCACATCCTTCCTATAATGAGGTGATCAGAGTTGAAAGCAATATTCCAAGTTTTATGAAGCTGCAACATTACCTCATAGCTCTGAACTCAATCCCCCAAAGGCCAGTACACCATACACCTCTTTAACCACCCTATCACCCTAAAATGGACAATGAAGGACAATAAATCCTGTAGGTGGCAGTAATGCAACAGTGTGGATGCCAACTGCCGTAAAAACCCAAAGAAGAAGAAGAAGAAGAATCACCCTACCGACTTGCACGGCAACTTTGAGGAGTCTATGGACACGGACCCCTGTTCCTCCATACTGCTGAGAGCCCTGCCATTAACCCTGTATTTTGCCTTCAAATTTGACTTTCCAAAGTGAATCACTTCACGCTTTTCTGGGTTGGGCTCCATCTGCCACTTCTCAACTCAGCTCTGCATCCTGTAAGTGTTCCTCTGTAACCTATGACAGCTTTTACACTATCCACAACTCCACCAATCTTCATGTCGTCCATGAATTTATTAAACCACCCTTCCACATCCTCATCCAAGTCATTTATAAAAGTCTGAAAGGGCCGGACTCGTGGAACTGCCCACCGATCTCCAGGCAGAATACTCCACCTACAACTATGCTCTCCCTTCTGTGGGCGAGTCAATTCTGAATCCACACGGCTAAATTTCCCTGGACCCCATGCCTCCAGTTTATCTGAATGAGAAATTAAATGAATATTTATTGAAATAATTTTTGAAGTTGGATGCATTTTGTCTTTTAGGCATGAAGAGACCGCGGGGCTCTGATGAACCCTGTGAAGAAGGTGCTATTTTCAGTTTTTCCTCACTGCATGCCACAGGGGAATTGAGATTGCCCACCTCTAATGAAAATCGGGGGAGGTCACCAATCCCTTACACCTTGTGCAGTGTGTGTAACATCCAGCTAAACTCGGCTGTCCAGACGCAGGTTCACTACAGCGGCAGATCTCACCAGAAACGCCTGAGAAAGCTTGGCAATGTCCACCTCTTATGGAGTGCAGGTAATGTTTTAGTCAGCATTGCTGAGGGAGGCTATTGGAAATTTCATCTTAAGCATCTTCCTAACTAAAATGCATTTTTGTTTACTAGTCCTGAGGAAGGGTCTTGGCCCAAAACATTGACTGTTTGTTCATTTCAATGGATGCTGCCTGACCTGCTGAGTTCCTCCAGCACTCTGAGTATGTTACAGTCCAGAAGAAGGGTCTGGGCCCGAAGCGTCGACTGCTTATTCATTTCCATATATCGTGCCTGACCTGCTCATTCCTTCCAGCGTTTTGTGTGTGTTACTTTTCATTTACTTAGTTACTTAAACCCCTCACCCCTATTGGGGCATAGGTCGTCAACATCAGATCGCTGAAGTCCTCTGTTCTGGGCCAGTCATTAGGCAAAGATCCTTTCTCTTCCGGAGATGAGGTCTGTTGGTGTTTCTGGAGTTCTGGGTTTTAATGAAATGGGGTTGCTCACCCCATGCCCGACCCTCCTCCTTTCACAGCCGGGCATGGGACCGTCCATGGCAGAATTACATTGTCATCTAGATTTCTGTTATACCTCCTGTTTGTGAAAATGGATCTGAAGAGCTGACTAAAATTCTGTAGGGAATTCGGATACATCTTAAATATTGAACATTTTGTCAGTGTGGAAGTCGGGGGAATGCAAGAGTTAAGGTAATGTCCAGGCACGGATAGTTTACAGACAGCGTGCAGTCAACCCATATAGGAGATTTCTGAAGAACATCTTTTCCCTTTGCACATCAGGGAATGGGAGCCATCTGTCCTACTGAGACAAGTAAAGGTGTAAACAAAGGATTCCAGGGTAACACTTGTTATGTGACTAATTCTGAAGCCTTATTGGTGTTTAACATGGAGATTCTATTGGCTAGTAATAACTATTATTGTCATGTGATTGGTGATTGATTATGCAAATTTAAACATACACAAGTTTACCAATTGGTTACTATCTGTATCTGCTAGTTAGTTCTGTATAAAGTTCAAACTTCGTTCAAACTTTGCAACAGTTTGGTGACGGGCCAGTCTGATCATCTTGTGCAGAAGTAAACAAAGAGTCCCGATGGAGGGCTGTGGCCCTAAAGCAGCAGCTATTTATTCCTCTCCAATAGATACTGCATGTCTTGCTAAATTAATCCTGTACTCTGCCCCCAAAGTGAATCATTTCACAATTTTCTTGGTTGAACTTAATGTGCCTTTTTCTGCTTTGTCATCTTTTCTTCTTTTAATACTTAATAAACTATCAAGTTTTATGCCTCATTCTTGACTTCCAAAGAATCTCGGATCAATATCACCAGATCCAACAACGCATCAGAACCAACAATAACTCAGCTTGGGTATTATTGTTTTTCCTCGGGAATGAAAAGTTCTTTTGCAAAAGTTATTCTGTGCTCTGATCAACAGTAATTCTTCAGTCAGTATGATACTTCAGTATCATCTGCCATTACTGGAATACAGCGTAGGGAAGTGTATGGTCATGCACTTTGGTAGAAGGAATAAAGGCATAGACTATTTTCTAAATGAGGAGAAAATTCAAAACTCTGAGGTGCAAAGGGACTTGGGAGCCCTTGTGCAGGATTCCCTAAAGGTTAACTTACAGGTTGAGCTGGTGGTAAGCAAGGCAAAGGAGATGTTCACTTTCATTTCACGAAGACTAGAATATAGAAGCAAGGATGTAATGCTGACAACACACAAAATGCTGGAAGAACTCAGCAGGTCAGGCAGCATCTATGGAAAAGAGTAAACAATTGGTTTTTTGGGCTGAGACCCTTCATCAGGTCCTGTTACTTGGATTTCCTGTATCTGCAGATTTTCTCTTGCATGTAATGTGGTAGCTTTATAAGGCATTGGTTTGACTGCTCTTGGAGTATTGTGCGCAGTTTTGGGTTCCTTTTATAGGGAAGGATGTGCTAGCATTGGAATGGCTTCAAAGGAGCTTCATGAGAATGATTCTGGGAATGAAAGGTTTAACATCTGAGGAACATTTGATGGCTCCGGGTCTGTACTTGCTGGAGTTTAGAAGAATGAGGGGGGAATCTCATTGAAACCAATATTGCGTATTGAAAGGCCTAGAAGGAGTGGATATAGAGAGGATGCTTCCTATAGTGGGTGAGTCTAGGACCAGAGGGCACAGCCTCAGGACAGAGGGACATACATTTAGAACAGAGATGAGGAGGAATTTCTTTAGCCAGAGGGTGGTAGATCTGTGGAATTCATTGCCACAGATGGCTGTGCAAGCCAAGTCACTGGGTATATTTGAAGTGGAGGTTGATGGGTTCTGGATTAGTCAGGGCATAATCGGTTATGGTGAGAAGGCAGGAGAAAGGGTTTGAGAGGGAAGTGGATCGGCTGCGATAGAATGGTGGAGCAGACTTGATGAGCTAAATAGCCTAATTCTGGTCTTATAGATGTAGAACTGTGTACCAATTGGTTGTTGTGCTTGGTTCACAACAGCTGCTACATTTCAAGAACAGACTAGAATATTTCTGGATCTTTTGAGTAAATCACAGGTACTTTCTCATCAGTTGAAGGTTTCTAGATCAATAATGGACAATGGGTTAATGTTCAATTATAATTGCTGACAAGGTGATTGCTAATTTGGAATGGATTCTCTGATCTTTAAATGATGTTTCCTAATTAAATGCTTTGTGACTTTGATGGACTGATTTGGCAGAGCTTTGCAAGGTGGCTGTTCACATGGAGTCTTTGTTGAATGGTTAAGCTCAGGCGTTACAGTGAGGAGGAGGTCATGGGCTGACTCATGGAGCCACAGAGTCACACAGTGCGGAAATGGGGACGTCCAGTCCATGTAGACCAAGATGATCATCTAATCCCTTTTGCCCACATCCCACTGACACTGTACAAGATTGTGTTCCCCCCACCACCCCATCCAGGCCAGGCTCACTTCTCACTGCTGCCATCAGGAAGAAGGTACAGGAGGCATGGGACCTACACCATCAGATTCAGGAACAGGGAGTACCCCACAACCATCATGCTCTTGAACCAGAGGTGATAACTTCACCCAACTTCACTCACCCCATCACTGAACTGTTCCAACAATCAAGAGACTCACTTTCAAAGAACTCGTCATCTCATGTTCTCAATACTTATTGCTTATTTGCTTATTGTTATTTCTTTCTCTTTGCATTTGCATAGTTTGTTGTCTTTTGCACATTGGTTGAAGACCAGTGGTTATTACGCTTTAGATTTATTGAGTATGCCCGTAAATGACGTATATGTACGTTGATAATAAACTTATTTTGAACTTTGACTTGTTCGTTGAGGTAGTGTCACTCCAGGAAGTCACACGGATGAGGGTCATGGTGTTGAGTGAAAAGTTTGTGCAGATCGGGTTCATGTCCTTCTCCAGAGGCATGAGCTGAGGGTTATAGCGGCTCATTTGTATGCCCAGATTTCAGGTTACTTTCACCCTATTTAAAATATTTCTGTAGTTATTTAACCCGGATGATCACATTGGGTTATTGATACTGGTTAGGATCAACGAGCCAGCTGAAATTCTGCAAGCCATGCCTGAACTTCATGAGAATATAGAATCAAAATAGTACCCATTCCAAGAAATGTATTCTCATGGATTTTAGCTGAATCACCGTGAAAGCAGAGCTTGACGTAGAAGTCTCCATGCTCTCCCTCAATGGGCTGTCTTACTGCTGCCCATCTGGTGATTTACAAAGTCGGGAGAGAGGTTTTCAAGGGTGACGTGCAATTTGGTTCCAGTCTTTCTAAACAGTTCTTGACAAAGTTGTATCTCTCCAGAATGTACAGATTGCCTAGTTAGTACCTATTGCACTTTGTAGGACCTCATCACCTAGGCCGTGCTCTCCTTTTACTGCTGCCATCAGGAAGAAGATACAGGAGCCTCCAGATTCACAGCATCGGGTTCAGGAACAGTTATTACCTCTCAACCACCAGGCTCTTGAACAAAAAGGGATAACTTCACTTAACTTCACTTGCCCCTTCACTGAACTGTTCCCGCAACCTGTGGACTCACTTTCAAGGACTCTTCATCCCATGTTCTTGATATTTATTGACTATTTATTTATAATTATTATTTCTTTCTCTTTGTATTTGCACAGTTTGTTGTCTTCTGCACACTGGTTGAATGCCTAAGTTGGTGAGGTCTGTCATTGATTCTGTTATAGATTTATTATGTATGTCAGTAAGAAAATGAATCTCCGGGTTGTGACATACTGTATATGTACGTTGATAATGAATTTACTTTCAACCTTGTTATGCAAGTCCAGGAACTAACTTTCTTAATTTATTCACCCTGACACCTTCTCAGCAACGGTCCTGCTGGCTAAGTTGTTGGTAAAATATTTCTAAACCTCCAAAGGACCATGATTCTCAAGCTTATCTGTTTCAGTCATGGGAGTCTGGTTTGAAGTAATGTGCAAATCATCAAATCAGATTCCGATAAAGGAGAGATTTAAAGATTGGCTTTATTTGTCACGTACCATACATTGAAACATACAGTGAAATGTGTCATTTGCATCTAAGTAAATCAGCGAAGATGTGCTGTAGGCAGTCTGCAAATGTGGCCATGCTTCCAGGGCCAACATAGCATGCGCACGTTACTAACCCTAACTAGTATGTCTTTGGAATGTGGGAGGAAACCGGAGCACCCGGAGGAAATCCATGCGGTCCTGGGGGGCCCATACAAACTTCATATAGACTCCAGTGGGAATTGAACCCAGACTGGTGAGCACTGGCTCTGTAAGGTGTTACACAAACCACTGTTCTTTTGTGCCATAGGTTTATTGTCTGAGCCTCACAAGATGTGAAATGTTTTATCTTTGCAGCTGTGGTACAGTGAAAAGACATAAAATTGCTATACATTATAAAATAGTGCAAAATAAACAGAAAGTAGTGCTCATGGGTGCATGGACCATTCAGAAATCTGATAGTGGAGGGGAAGACGCTGTTCCTGAATCATTGAGTGACTGTCTTCAGGCTCCTGTACCTCCTCCTTGATGGTAGTAATGGGCATCTCCCAGATGGTGAGGATCCTTAATGATGGAAGCTGCCTTCTTGAGACATCACCGCTTGAAGATGGGGAAGGTTGTGCCCGTGACAGAGCTGGATGAGTGTACCCCCCCCCCCCCGCAATCTCTTTAGATCCTGTGTGGTGGTGTCTCCATACCAGTCAGTGACACAACCAGACAGGATGCTCCCCACACGACATCTAGAGTGTTTGGTGACATACCAAATCTCTGCAAACTCCTAACAAGGTAGAGCCATTGGCATGCCTTCTTTGTGATTGCATCAATGTGTAAATATGATTTTAAAAAAAGTATTAATAAATCATCATGGACAAACCTTGTAACAGTTAACAAGGAACAGTATAAATGAGAAGCTGTAGATATGCTGGGACCCTCGATAGTTATGATAAAGTGTATGAGGGACCAGAACTAAAGGAGGCATTCTTCAGTGCTCGCAATATTTTTAGTATTTTTTTAAGATTAGCATTATTTGTCACATGTATCAAAACGTACAGTAAAGTGCATTGTTTGTGTCAAATCAAATCAGGGATATTTGTGTTGTGCAGCCTGTAGGTGTCGCCACACTTCTGCTGCCAACGAGGGATGGCCACAAGCTCGAACCCTAACTCCTATGTCTTTGGAATGTGGGAGGCAGCCCATCCAGTTGTGGGAAGAACATATAGACAACAATGGGAATTGATCCCTGACCAGTGTAAAGTGATGTGCTAACCACAACACTACGGTACCACCTCATTTATCAAATTGGCAGATGGGGCACATCAGCCATGGTTGGCAGCTCATCCAGGAGAAGAAAAACTGATCTTAAACCTCTGCTAAACCCGCTCATAGGGAAGGCTTTGGGAGTAAACCCCAAGGAAAAATCCGGAGCTGCAGTTTCTAAGGCAGTCCTACATTGAGTTCAAAGCTGACTAGCAACTCTTGTCACACCACTGGCGCTAAACTATGTTAGTCTCTCCTGATCCTTTGGATTCATCAGCTGTGTGGAGAGGGGTCCTGCAGCTTGTTCTCCATGTCATACTGCCTTGGCTTGTGTATCGTGGGCAGCTGGGACGCAGCATTATCGGCCAACCCTGACCAATGGAGTGCCGAAAATTAAACTGGGGACCCGGATGATAGCATGCTGCTCTGAAATGAAGCCGAGTGAAGCAGTCTTACCAATCGTGGACCCAGTATATTCATCACTTCAGTGGTCTTTTTGGCTTCAAACAAGCCAACATGTTTCATTCAGTGAAATGTTTGAGTGACTAAGGGAACACTTTAATTTGCCATCTTCAGGATGTAGGAAGTTACAAATTCTGGAACAAAAACAACAGGTGAAACAACAAAGACTCAAGAGATTCTGTGGATGCTGGAAATCCAGAGTAACACACACAAAGTGCTGGAGGAATTCAGCAGGTCAGGCAGCATCTATGGAGGGGAATAAAGAGCTGATGTTTTGGATCGTGACCCTTCATCAGAGAGGGGAAGAAGCCAGAATAAGGAGGGAGGGAGGGAGGGCAGAGTACAAACTGGCAGGTGATAGGTGGGGAAGGGGTGTTCTTCAGATTATTATTAGGTTATTAGATTATGAGAACACTCAGTCCTCTTTTATTGTCATTTAGAAATGCATGCATTCATTAAGAAATGATACAATGATGGTCAGGAATGCGGAGATGGAGTTACAACCAAAACAGCCATGTTCTCTCTGAATGTGGCCCAACAGAGTCAGAGTCATACAGTAGCACACAAAATGCACACAGTTCAGGCAGCATCTCTGGAGGGGAATAAACGGTTAACAATGCTGATGTTGGAGAGGGTCCAGAGGAGGTTCACAAGGGTGATTGCAGGAATGAAAGGGTTATCATACGAGGAACGTTTGATAGCTCTGGGTCTGTACTTGCTGGAACTTAGAAGGATGAGGGGATATCTCATTGAAACCTTTTGAATGTCGAAAGGCCTAGACAGAGTAGATGTGGAAGGGATGTTTCCAATGGTGGGAGAGTCTAGGACAAGAGGGCACAGCCTCAGGATAGACGGGTGTCCATTTAAAGCAGTGGTGCCGAGAAATTTCTTTAGCCAGAGGGTGGTGAATTTGTGAAATATGTTACCACAGACAGCTGTGGAGGCCAGGATGTTGAGTGTATTTAAGGCAGAGATAAATAGGGTACAGAGGTTGTATCTACAGAGGCTGTATTGAGAGCATTCTGAGCAGCTACATCACTGCCTGGTTCAGAAATTGCACCATCTCGGATCACAAGACCCTGCAGCAGATAGTGAGGTCAGCTGAGAAGATCATCGGGGTCTCTCTTCCCGCCATTACAGACATTTACACCACATGCTGCATCCGCAAAGCAAACAGCATTATGAAGGACCCCACGCACCCCTCATACAAACTCTTCTCCCTCCTGCCATCTGGCACAAGGCACCGAAGCATTGGGGCTCTCATGACCAGACTATGTAACAGTTTCTTCCCCCAAGCCATCAGACCCCTCAATACCCAGAGCCTGGACTAACACCAACCTACTGCCCTCTACTGTGCCTATTGTCTTGTTTATTATTTATTGTAATGCCTGCACTGTTTTGTGCACTTTATGCAGTCCTGGGTAGGTCTGTAGTCTAGTGTAGTTTTTGTGTTGTTTTATGTAGTTCAGTTCAGTTTAGTTTTTGTATTGTTTCATGTAGCACCATTGTCCTGAAAAATGTTGTCTCGTTTTTACTGTGTACTGTACCAGCAGTTATGGTCAAAATGACAATAAAAAGTGATGACTTGACTTGACTTGATTGGACACAGCATCAAAGGTTACTGGGGAAAGGCCAGGGAGTAGGGCTTAGGAAGGGAAGAAAGGATCAGCCATGATTGAATGTCTGAGCAGACTTGATGGGCCAAATGGGCTAATTCTGCTCCTATGACTTATAGTCTTAGTGTTTCAGTTGGAGACCCTTCATCAGGACTGGATACATGCATTTGAACCTTGGATAATAAACTTGACTTTAACTTTCAATTAACAGCGGCTCTGCAATTCCATGCTTTGCCACTGGAGGGAGCTATACTGCAGCAAGTCCTGTCCTGGTCAGCTTCTTGGTTCCCATAATAAGATCAAAACACATAGGAGCAGAATTAGACCATTCAGCCCATCTAGTCTGCTCTGCCATTCTATCATGGCTGATCCTGGATCTCACTCAACCCCATAGACCTGCCCCCTCGCCATATCCTTTGATGCCTGACCAATTGAAAACTATCAACTTCTGCTTTAAAGATACCCACGGATTTGGCCTCCACTGCAGTCTGTGGCCAAGCATTCCAAGGTGTATCTGAAGTTTTCAAAAGCTGGATCTGAATTAATTCTGCACTGCAAATTATTATTCTGTTTCAATAGAATTTTTTTTTGAACTGGAGAGGCATTCAGAATAAAATGTGAATTTGGATATGTGATACAGCTGGCAGTTAATGCAATCATTTAACGGTGCCAGCGATCACCAATTTGGGTTCAATTCCCATTGCTATTTGTAAGGAGTTTGTACCTTCTCCCCGTGATCATGTGGGTTTCATCCAGATGCTCCAGATTCCCCACACATTCCAAAGACTAATGGGTTAGAGTTAGTAAGCTGTGGGCAGGCTATGTTGGCACTGGAACATTGGGGACACTTGCAGGCTGCCCCAGCACATTCTCGCTGACTTGATGCAAATGAGGTATTTCAGTATGTTTTGGTGTAGATGTGACAAAAAAAGATAACCTTTTATTCTTTAAAAAAATCTTCCGTGCAAACTTACAGAAAGAGCAGAGTCAGAATTGGGTTTATTATCTCTGACATATGGAGAGAAATTGCAAATTCAAATTTAAGGTTAAGTTTATTGTTATCTAACTGTACATATATATGACCAAACAACAGTGTTCCTCCAGACTCTGGTGCATCCACAAATCAGATCACACACAGTATATAAAACAAAATTTTACCATAAATAAGTTAATAAAATCCATTTCAAAGTGCATGTAATGCACACAGTAGGTAAACAGTAAACAGCTGCTGGCCTTACCGAGACCTCGGTGAGGGCAGGGTATTCATTAGTCTCAGAACCTGAAGGAAGAAGCTGTTACCCAGTCTGACAGTCCTGGTCCTGGTGCTCCTGTACCTCCTTCCTGATGGTAGTGGGTCAGGAGTATTGTTGAGGATCCCTACCACCATGGTCGCGATCCTCAACAATGTTTTGGGACTTTCATTTACATCACTCTTGGTAAATGTCACTTCACAAGTGGGGGCTGATACTTGATGGTTTTACTATCCTCTGTAGGGTCTTGTGGTCCAATGCCTTGCAGCTTGCGTACCAGACAATGCAGCCAGACAGGACACTCTCAATAGTTCTCCTGTACAAAGTTGATGGAATGGGAGTGGGGAGCTTTGCACGACTCAAACTCCTCAGAAAGTGTAGACACTGCTGTGGCTTCTGGACTAGTGAGGTGGTGTTGTGGGGCCAGGTTAGATCGCCGGTTATGGGCACAGCAGGGAAATTTGCTGTTTTGTGGCAGGAGCACAGTGCAAAGGATAGAGTATTCCATTTCAGGTTCTTCATTAGCTGGGTCAGCCGTGGATATTGCATCCCAGCTGTCTACATGATGCACAAACCAGGGCAGTACGATATGGAGAGCAAGCTATTGCCCGGGTAGCAGACTTCTCCCTCTCCACACTGCTGATGAGCTCAAAGGAATGGTGAGACCAATGCAGTTTGGGACTGGCAGCGTTGCAGGAGTTGCCAGCCAGCGTTGAACTCTAAATTACAATGAAGCATGTAAGAAATGCAAAAATAGTGAGATAGTGGGTTTATTGTCCGTTCAGAAATCTGATGCTGGAGGGGAAGTAGCTGTTACTAAAATGTTGAATGTTTGTCTTCAGGCTCCTGTACCTCCTCCCTGATGGTAGCAATGAGAAGAGGGCATGTCCTGGGTGATGGGGGTTCTTAATGATGGATGATGCCTTTTTGAGGAACTGCCTTTTTCTTATAAAAAGTCTGTGGTTAGTAGATTGGTTCCAATGCCTGGTCTGCCATGGTTATCTGAAACTGTCACTTGAGATGCCTGTGCAGGTAATCAAACTGCATCAGGAAGTTCCCTCATGTTTATTTATACAAACAATATTAGTCTCACAGATATGTCTGTCATGTATGATTGCACGGTGCCACAAATAATTTCAATAATGGCATCAATATCATTGGGTTATCACCATCACTCGTTCATGCCAGCTGCACACAGATTCCATTGTACTTGTCAGTCCTGAGAAAGCCCTTTCAATAGTAACACTGGGGAATTCATCACCATCTGTAAGCCGAAAAGGTCTTGATCGAGTGGAGATGCAGGGGATGTTTCCTACAGTGGGGGAATCTAGGACCAGAGGGACAGCCTCAGAACAGAGACAATAGACAATAGGTGCAGGAGTAGGCCACTCGGCCCTTCGAGCCAGCACTGCCATTCACTGTGATCATGGCTGATCATCCACAATCAGTATCCAGTTCCTGCCTTATCCCCATAACCTTTGATTCCGCTATCTTTAAGAGCTCTATCCATCTCCTTCTTGAAAGCATCCAGAGACTTGGCCTCCATAGCCTTCTGGGGCAGAGCATTCCACATATCCACCACTATCTGGGTGAAAAAGTTTTTCCTCAACTCCATTCTAAATGGCCTGCCCCTTACTCTTAAACTGTGGCCTCTGGTTCTGGACTCACCCATCAGCGGGAACATGCTTCCTGCCTCCAGCGAGTCCAATCCCTTAGTAACCTTATATGTTTCAATAAGATCCCCTCTCAGCCTTCTAAATTCCAGAGTATACAAGCCCAGTCACTCCAATATTTCAACATATGACAGTCCCACCATCCCGGGAATTAACCTTGTGAACCTATGCTGCACTCCCTCAATAGCAAGAATGTCCTTCCTCAAATTTGGAGACCAAAACTGCACACAGTACTCCAGGTGTGGTCTCACCAGGGCCCTGTACAACTGCAGAAGGACCTCTTTGCTCTTATACTCAATTCCCCTTGTTATGAAGGCCAGCATGCCATTAACTTTCTTCACTGCCTGCTGTACTTGCATGCTTGCTTTCAGTGACTGATGTACAAGAACACCTAGATCTCGTTGTGCTCCCCCTTTTCCTAACTTGACTCCATTTAGGTAATAATCTAATAACAGAAGTCCCCTTAGAACAGAGATGAGGAGGAATTTCTTTAACCAGAGGGTAGAGAATCTGAAATTCGTTGTCATGGGGCATATTTAAAGCAGAGGTTAATAGGTTCTCGATTACAGGGTCAAGGAAAAGTGCAGCATGGAAACCGCTTCAGCCCATCTAGTCCATGCCGAACCATTTAAACTTCCTACTCCCATCGACCTGCAGTGGGACCATAGCCCTCCACACCCCTACCATCCGTGTATCTATTGAGCCTTATCTTGAATGTTGAAATCGAGCTGACATGCACCACTAATGCTGGCAGCTCGTTCCACATTCTCTCGACCCCCTAAGTAAGGCAGAGTCAGAATTAGAAACGGGTTTATTATCACCGGCATGTGTTGTGAAATTTGTTAACTTAGCCGCAGCAGTACAATGCAATACATGGTAACATAGAGGAAAAAAATAGATCAGTAAATCAATTACAGTAAGTATTTATATGTATATGAAATAGATTAAAAATAGTGTAAAAACAGAAATAATAAAAAAGTGAGGTAGTGTTTATGAGTTCAATGTTCATTTAGAAATCGGATGGCAGAGAGGAAAAAGCTGTTCCTGAATCGCTGGGTGTGTATCTTCAGGCTCCTGTACCTCCCTCCTGATGGTAACAGTGAGAAGAGGGCATGTCCTGGGTGCTGGAGGTCCTTAATATTGGATGCTGCCTTGCTGAGGCACCGCTCCTTGAAGATGTCTTGGGTACTACAGAGGTACATCCAAGATGGAGCTGACTAATTTTATAACTTTCTGTAGCTGCTTTTGGTCCTGTGCAGTCAACCCCCTCCCCCATACCAGACAGTGATGCAGGCTGTTAGAATGCTCTCCACCGCACATCAATAGAAATTTTCAAATGTTTTACATGGCAAACCAAATCTCTTCAAACTCCTAATGAAATTTAGCTGCTGTTTCGACTTCTTCATAGCTGCATCGATGTGTTGGGTGCAGGTTAGATCCTCCTCATGTTCCCCTTAAACTGTTCACTGTTCAACTTTATCCCATGATCTCTGGTTATAGTCCCACTCAACCTCAGTGGAAAATGATTTATCTGCACCTCTCATTGTTTGGTATACCTCTATCAAATCTCCTGTCAGTCTTCTACGTTCCAAGGAATAAATTCCTATCCTATTCAATTTTTCCTCATAACTCAGCTTCTCCAGACCTGGCAGCATCCTTGTAAATTTTCTCTGTACTCTTTCAACCTTATTTACATCTTTCCTGTAGGTAGGTGACCAAAACTGCACACAGTACTCCAAATTAGGCCTCACCAATGTCTTACACAACTTCAACATAACATCCCATCTCCTGTACTCAGTACTGTAATTCAACACCTTCCACCCCGTGTCACCTTTTTCTAATGATTTAATTGCATTTCTTACCAACAGAGCCACAACGCCCCCTCTGCCTTCCTACCTATCCTTTCGATACAATGTGTACCCTTAGACATTAAGGTCCCAGCTATCATCTTTTTTTAGCCATGATTCAATGATGTCTACAACATCATACAGCAATCTGTAACAGTGCTACGATTCATCAATCTTATTCTGTATACAGCGCATTCAAATATAATACCATAAGACATTGGAGCAGAATTAGGCAGTTCCATCATGGCCGATCCCAGATCCCATACACTGCCTTTTCGCCATAACCTTTGATGCCCTGGCCAAACAAGAAGCTCACAATTTTCGCTTTAACTATACCCATGGTCTTGGCCTTCACCGATGTCTGTGGCAGAGCATTCCACAGATTCACTACTCTCTGGCTAAAAAAATGCTCTTTACCTCTGTTCTAAAGGATCGCCCCTCAACTTTGTGGCTGAACCCTTTAGTTCTGGACGTCTCCTCTTCACATCTACCTTATCTAGTCCTTTCAATATTTGGTAGGCTTCAATGAGATCCCCCTGCATTCTTCTAAATTCCAGTGAGTACAGGCCCAAAGCTGCCAAACGCTCCTCGTATTTTGACCCCTTCATTCCTGGAATCATCCTCGTGAACCTCCTCTGGACTCTCTCCAATGACAACAAATCCTTTCTGAGATATGGGGCCCAAAACTGTTGACAATACTCCAAGTATGGCCTGACTAGTGTCTTATAAAGCCTCAGCATTATCTCCTTGTTTTTATATTCTATTCCCCTTGGGGAAAAAAAAGCCAACATCGCATTTGCCTGTTTTACCACAGACTCAACTTGCAAATTAACCTTCTGGGAGTCTTGCACAAGGACTGCTAAGTCCCTCTGCACCTCAGATGTTTGAATTTTCTCCCTATTTAGATAATAGTCTGCACTATTGTTCATTTTACCACAATGTATTATCATACATTTCCCAAAACTATATTCCATCTGTCACCCTTTTGCCCATTCTTCCAATTTGTCCATACCTTCTGCAATTGTATTGCTACCTCAGCACTACCTACCCCTCCACCTATCTTTGTATCATCTGCAAACTTTAGCACAAAGCCATCAATTCCATTATCCAAATCATTGACAAACAATATGAAAGGTAGTGGTCCCAGTATTGACCCCTGAGGAACACCACTAGACACTGGCAGACAACCAGAAAAGGCTCCTTTTATTCCCACTCGTTGCTTCTTGCCTATCAGCCATTCCTCTATCCATGCCAGTAGCTTTCCTGTAATGCCATGGGATTTTATTTTTAGCAGCCTCATGTGTGGCATCTTATCAAATGCCTTCTAAAAATCCAAGTAAATGACATCCACTGTCTCTCCTTTGTCCATCCTGCTTGTTACTTCCTTGAAGAACCCTAATAGATTTGACAGTCAAAATTTTTCTTTACATAAACTATGCTGACTTTGACTTATTTTATCATCAGTCTCCAAGTACCCTGAAACCTCATCCTTAATAATGGACTCCAACACTTTCCCAACCATTGAGGTTATGCTAACTGGCCTGTAATTTCCTTTCTTTTGCCTTCCTGCTCTTTTAAAGAGTGGAGTGACATTTTCAATTTTCTAGTCCTCTGGAACCATGCCAGAATCAAGTGATTCTGGAAAGATCATAACCAATGCCTCTGCTATCTCTTCAGCAACCTCTCTCAGGACTCTGGGATGTAGTCCATTTGGTCCAGGTGACTTATGCACCTTAAGATCTTTGAGTTTGCCTAGCACTTTTTTCCTTTGTAATAGCAATGGCACTCACTCCTTCTCCCTGACATTCATAGACCTCTGGTACACTGCTACTATCTTTCTCAGTGAAGACTGCTGCAAAGTACTTTCTAAGTTCATCCACTATTTCTTTGTCTCTCTGCATCATTTTCTAGTGGTCCAATATCAACTGGCAGGCACTCTGTGAGCCACATGGAGAGGATATTGATGGGCTCACAGAGTGCATCACTGATTACATCAACTTCTGTGTAGACTGCAATGTTCCGACAAGAACTGTCCTTTGTTATTCAAATAACAAGCCATGGGTAACAGAGGACATTAAAGACATCCTGAAAGCTAAAAAGAGGGCGTTTAGAGATGGAAATAGGGAGGAGCTGAGGGCAATACAGAGGGACCTGAAAGCCAAGATCAGGGAGGCTAAAGACGGGTATAGGAGGAAGCTTGAGTGGAAACTCCAGCAGAACAACATGAGAGAGGTCTGGAGTGGGATGAGGACCATCACTGGGATCCAGCAAACTAGCAACAGAGGAGCTGAAGGCGGTGTGGACAGGGCTAATGAACTTAACCTGTTCTTTAACAGATTTGACATTGTGGCCCCTGCCCATCCCCCACATGATTCATCTGTTGTCGGCCCCCGACTAATACATATTCCACTCTCCCCTCCTACCCCTCCTCACAGTCCCCCACCCTGCTCTCATGACTATACCCCTTCCCCACACGAAACCACCACGGTGGGCTTCACAGCTGAACAGGTGAGAAGACAGTTGAAACGTCTCAACCCAAGCAAGGCTGCAGGCCCGGATGGTGTCAGTACCAGGGTGCTCAAAGCCTGTGCCCCTCAGCTATGTGGAGTACTTCACCATGTCTTCAACCTGACCCTGAGTCTCCAGAGGGTTCCTGTGCTGTGGAAGACATCCTGCCTCGTCCCTGTGCCGAAGACGCCGCGTCCCAGTGGCCTCAATGACTACAGACCGGTGGCATTGACCTCCCATATCATGAAGACCCTGGAGAGACTTGTTCTGGAGCTGCTCTGGCCTATGGTCAGGCCACACTTAGATCCCCTCCAGTTCGCTTACCAGCTCCGACTAGGAGTTGAGGATGCCATTGTCTACCTGCTGAACCGTGTCTACGCCCACCTGGGCAAGCCAGCGAGCATGGTGAGGATCATGTTTTTTGACTTCTCCAGTACATTCAACACCATCTGCCCTGCTCTGCTGGGGGAGAAGCTGACAGCGATGCAGGTGGATGCTTTCCTGGTGCCATGGATTATTGACTACCTGACTGGCAGACCACAGTACGTGTGCTTGCAACACTGTGTGTCCGACAGAGTGATCAGCAGCACTGGGGCTCCACAAGGAACTGTCTTGTCTCCCTTTCTCTTCACTATTGACACCTCGGACTTCAACTACTGCACAGTCTTGTCATCTTCAGAAGTTTTCTGATGACCCTGCCATAGTTGGATGCATCAGCAAGGGAGATGAGGTTGAGTACAGGGCTACAGTAGGAAACTTTGTCACATGGTGTGAGCAGAATTATCTGCAGCTTAATGTGAAAAAGACTAAGGAGCTGGTGGTAGACCTGAGGAGGGCTAAGGTACCGCTGACCCCTGTTTCCATCCAGGGGGTCAGTGTGGACATGGTGGAGGATTACAAGTACCTGGGGATACAAATTGACAATAAACTGGATTGGTCAAAGAACACTGAGGCTGTCTACAAGAAGGGTCAGAGCCGTCTCTATTTCCTGAGGAGACTGAGGTCCTTTAACATCTGCCGGACGATGCTGAGGATGTTCTACGAGTCTGTGGTGGCCAGTGCTATCATGTTTGCTGTTGTGTGCTGGGGCAGCAGGCTGAGGGTAGCAGACACCAACAGAATCAACAAACTTGTTCGTAAGGCCAATGATGTTGTGGGGATGGAACTGGACTCTCTGATGGTGGTGTCTGAAAAGAGGATGCTGTCCAAGTTGCATGCCATCTTGGACAATGTCTCCTATCCACTACGTAATGTACTGGGTGGACACAGGAGTACTTTCAGCCAGAGACTCATTCCACCGAGATGCAACACTGAGCGTCATAGGAAGTCATTCCTGCCTGTGAAGTTTGATGGCCACAAATCCTCCCTTGGAGGGTCAGACACCCTGAGCCAATAGGCTGGTCCTGGATTTATTTCATAATTTACTGGCATAATTTACATATTACTATTTAATTACTTATGGTTTTATTACTATTTAATTATTTATGGTGCAACTGTAATGAAAACCAATTTCCCCCAGGATCAATAAAGTATGACTATGACTAACTGTCACCTCCTTTTTACTCTTTATATAACCAAAAAAACTTTTAGTGTCCCGTTTTATTTTATTAGTTAGTTTGCCCTCATATTTCATCTTTTTCCTTCTTATGGCTTTTATTTAGTTGTCTTTTGTTGGATTTTAAACTCTTCCCAATCACCCAACGTCCCACTCACTTTTGCTACCTTTTATGCCCTTTCCTTGGCTTTCATACAGTCCTTAACTTCTCTTGTCAGCCACGATTGCCTACCCCTGCCATTTGAAAACTTCTTCTATCGGACCTTCAGTCCTATATTCACCCTTTTCGATTTTGTCTGCCTTTTTCATTGCAACTCATCCTGTTGACTGCAATATTGCCCTGTCATCAGCCTCTCCTTGCTAGGAGTCTCACTACACATTGCCTTTGTTTGTAAACCAACTACCTCATTCTTGGTGCTAATATGTACCAAGACTTCTGGCTGCTCACCCTTGCCCTTGAGAATGCTGTGGACACAATCGGAGACATGCCTGATCTTGGCATTAGGGAGGCAACATACCATTCGTGTGTCTCTTTTGCCCACAGGACCTCGCCTCTGTTCCTCTGACTAAGCAATCTCCTATCAGTCATAGACCTTCACATGCCAATTGCATATATTAGAAAAGTAGGATTCAATAATTTTTCTTCATCTGGGGGGGGGGATGTACAGGAGCTGAGGTGAAGACCACATTCAACAAGTTGGGAACAGCTTCTTCCTCTCTGTCATTAGATTTCTGAATGGTTCATGAGCTCATGAACACTACCACATTCTTTTCTTTCTGCTCTGTAATGTTACTTTGGAATTTGTATCATTTTTATGTCTTTGCCCTGTGTTGCTGCCACCAAACAACAAATTCCACAGCATATTAGACAGTGATCTGAATGGGGATCTCATTAAAACAAACCAAATATTGCAAGGCCTAGAGAGAGTGATCATGGAGAGGATGTTTCTAATAGTGGGGTAGTCTAGGACCAGAGGGCACAGCCTTAGCATGGAAGGATGTCCCTATAGAACAGGGATGAGGAGGAATTTCTTAAGCCTGAGGTTAGTGAATCTGTGGAATTCATTACCAGAGATGGTTGTGGAGGCCACGTCACTGGGTGTATGCAAAGCATAGGTTGAGAGGTTCTTGATTAGTCAGGGCATCAAGGTTACGGGGGAAGGTGGGAAAATGGGGTTAAGAGGGTAAATAAATCAGTCATGATTGAATAGAGAAGCAGACTTGATGGGCCGAATGTCCTAATTTTGCTTCTGTGTCTGTGGGCATGATTTTAAGGTGTTTGGAGGAGCGATGTCAGAGGCAGTTTTTTTAACATGAAGGGTATTGAGTGCATGGAACATGGTGGGTACATGGAATGCCCTGCCAGGGTTGGTTGTAGAGGCAGGTATATTGGGGACATTGAAGAGAGACAGATATGTGGAATTATGTTCTCAATATAATTTGCTACTTATTTACTTATAATTATTATTTGTTTTTTGTTATTTATCGAGTTTGACTTTTGCACATTGGCCGTGTGTAGTTTTTCAGTGACTCCATTGTATTTATTTATTCTACTGATGTGGCCCACTAGAATGCCCACAAAAAATGACTCTCACAGCAGTACTGTATATGGTGACATATCCATACTTCGATAATAAATTTACTTTGAACTTTGGATAATGGAAATATCTGGGAGGGAGGGGGTAAGTTGACCTTGGAGAAGGTTAAAAGGATGGCACAACATAGTGGGCTGAAGGGCTTCTGTACTGTTCTATGTCTGATGTTCTAATATTAGCATGAAAACTTGCAACTCCCTTGAAAGCTGCAATTGTTTCACTCAAGGGTTCGAACGATTGATCTAGGTAATTTTTGTCAATTCTTCAGAAAGGGTAGAGTTAGAACTGTTTGCCTGAGTTGACGTCTAATCCCATGATGGAGACTGCTAGGGCTTCACGGCTGGGTCTGGATCACATGTGGTTTCTCTGGTGTTGAGGGATTGACGTAGTCTTTGCCCTGGAGAGGCTTTTCTGTTTGACATTAATGAACATTAACTGCTGTGTGAGCTGAGTCTGAAGGATATTGAAGTTACCATTATAGGCAACATTTGTGTGACACACTTGGCTTTTATCACAGGGCTTCCAAAGGTAATGAAGTGAATCCTGCCGGCTGGAAGTGCTGGTCCTGTCTGCACTCAGCTGTTTAAACCCGAGCAAACCACGGATTTCCACACATGTGCGCGCAATAATTGGTGACTTACTGAGTGACAGATGGTCCTGCATCTGTCAGCCTGTCCAACTGTTACACTCCCCAGGGGGGTACAACAACAGAATCCAGTCTTACTGGGAATAGCAACGGATTCCGTGTCAGGCGAAGCTGGTCTCCGATCTGAGACCCCATTGGCTTAAGATCTGCAGTGTAAGAGGCTAAAGGGAAAAACATGTGGTTAATTATAGAGTCATAGAGAACACTACAGCACAGAAACAGGCTATTTGGCTCATCTAGTCTATGCCAAACTATTATTCTGCCTCGTCCCTTTGACCTGCACCTGGACCAGAGCCCTCCATAACCCTCCCATCTATGCAATTATCTAAATTTCTCATAAGTGTTGAAATTGAACCTGTGTCCACCACTACTGCAGGCAGCTCATCCCATGCTCTCACCACCCGCTGAGTGAAGACTTTCCCTTTTGACATTTCACCTGTCACTCTTAACCCTTGACCTCTAGTAGTAGTCTCACCCAACCTCGGTGGAAAAAGTCTGCTCGCATTTACCCTACCTACACCACTCATAATTTTGTAGACCTCTATCTAATCTCCCCTCATTCTCCTACGCTCCAAGGAATAAAGCCCTACCTTACTCAAACTTTCTCTGTAACTTAGGTCCTCAAGTCCTGGCAACAACATTATAAATTTTCTCTGCACTCTTTGTAAGTTTTATGTAATCATGTAAGTTCATTCAGATGTCAAATTTTCAAAATCTCTCTGGTTGATTATTTAATACAGATAGTTGATTAATTTTGTTTAGATTAGTTTTTTTTGGGGAGGGTTATTATATATTTATATATTTTTCCTTGTTCATGATTTTTGTCTAGATATTTCTCTTTGTTCTGTATTATTCATTGGTATCCTATATGATTGGAAGTTTTGTTAATTAAGTATTTTTTGGTTTTATAATTACTCATGTTAATTATAACAATGTATTCCCAATAACTTTGTACTACTATTATGTTATGTTCATATTTTATGAAACTAATAAAAAGATTGAAAAGATTATTTAATACAGAGAGACCTTGTGTCAACAGTATACGTGGTCAAGTAGGTGCATTTGGGTGGCATGGGCTCGTCTGAGCAGAAGGGCGTGTTGCTGCGTGGACGAGCTGCCTGGCTCAGGTCCTATGATCCGTGGGTGGAGGAATAGCAGAGGTCTCTGACTCATCCAGTGGTGTGTTGACACGCTCATGGTCATATTGTGATGGCAGGGGCACAGTAGCAGGATCCTCCAAATCTTGGTGGGCCAGTTTAAAGCGATCTACCCAAATACGTTCAAGTTTATCCCTCTTATCTATGATAAAAGTCTTTTCTCTATGTTCCAAAACACGGAATGGGCCGTGGTAAGGGGGCCTAGGGGGATGTTGGTGTGCATCATGGCGGATGAAGACAATCGAGGCGGAATGTAAGTTAACAGGACCCTGGGAGTGCTGTTGGCCACGATGGGAGGTAGGAATAGGTGAAAAGGAATTTTATTTACTGAGGAGAGCGGAACGCTGTTGTGAGGCTGGCCAGGCGGTCATGGCATCAGGAACAAAATCTCCTGGCACTCGTAACAACTGCCCGTATACCAACTCAGCCACGGACGACCACAAGTCCTCTTTTGGAGCTGTTCTGAGCCCCAGCAGGACCCACGGTAGACAATCATGACAACACTCATTGGTCAGAGAAGCCCTCAGAGCAGCCTTTAAGGAGAAATGAAACTGCTCACATAGGCCATTGGACTGCGAGTGTCATGCCATGGTGTGACATAGCCTAACACCGAGGTTCTGGGTCATCGTGGCCCAGAGGTCTGATATGAATCGGGGACCATGATCAGAGGAAATATCAGATGGGATACCAAACCGAGCAACCCAGGTGCTGATAAATGACCAAGTCATGTCTGTGGCCATCCTCGATGCTAGGGGGTCGACCTCTGGCCACCTAGTGGTATGGCCCTCCATGGTAAAGAGGTGCATGAAACCATGGGAGAGGGGGGAGAGGACTGACAAGGTCCATATTGTCATGGTCAAACCATCACTCAGGGACTCAGAAGGTGCCAGTGGTGTCTGTACACGACGGTTATTTTTTGCCTGCTGACACGCCTCACGGGCTGCAGTCTGAGCACACACGTCCTTTATAAGGCTGTGCCATACAAACTTCAGTGCAACTAGTTCCAGTGAGACCTTCCGCCCCAGAGGTGAGAGGTCATGTGTGAGTCAAAAACAGTCTGTCTCCAGTTTGCGGCCACGATGGGGTGAGCGGCCATTTGAGACATCACACAGGAGAAAAACTCCAGCTTCCCCGAACTTAATGTCAGCCAACTGCAGGCCCGTGATTGCTGTTCGGTAAGCCTGGGCCTCTGGGTCAGTAGCTTGCTTGGCTGCCATGCTGGTATAGTCAAACCCTAGGTGTGTGGCCTCAGTGGCTGGCTGTGAGAGACCATCAGCCACGACATTACTTTTCCTCTTGATATCTTGTATATAAATTGTGAACTCTGATATGTTGGCCAGTTGGCATTGCTGCTGTGCAGACCAAGGGTCTGGTATTTTGGCCATCGTGTGTGTGAGGGGTTTGTGATCAATGAACGCTGTGAAATGCCAGATAGCCAGATAGAGACGGAGAAGCTCATGATCAAATGTGCTGTACTCCCTTTGGGGGCAAGGTGGGGGGGAAATTGAACTGCTGGTTGAAGAAGGTAAGCAGCTGCCACACATCTCTGACCAGCTGCTCATGCACAGCACCCACAGCATAGTCTGAGGCGTCAATAGCTATGGCTAGTTGGGGAGTGGATGCAGTGGTAGGGTCGTGTTGGAAAGAGCTTGTCTGGTATCATCAAATGCCCTGCTGACCAGTCAAACACGTGATTAGGGGTGTTGCCTTGAAGTGCACTATACAGGGGGAGCATAAGTTCAGCAGCTCACGGAAAGAAGCGGGGATAGAAATTCACCATGCCTAAAAACTCCTGTAGTTTTTTAGTAGCGCAGGGTGGAGGGAAATCCATAATAACAGCTACTTTTGACGGGAAGAGTTTTGCACCTTCTGTGGCGATGCGATGGCTGAGAAAGTCAATGGTTGACTACCCAAACTGGCATTTAGCAGTGTAAATAATCAACCTGTTCTGGTGTAAGTGCTTGAAAAGTGTGTGGAGACGCGATACATGTTTGGATTTTGAGGCACAAATATGTCAGGTAAACAAAAAGAAAACCTTAGTCCTTTAATACAGGGTCCATCAGCCATCGGAAAGTCTGTACTGCATTTTTTCAGCCCAAGCGGCATACACAGAAATTCAGAGAGGCCATATTGGATTATCACAGCCATTTTGGGAATGTCCTCCAAGTACAGGGGCTACCTAATAGTAGCCCCTAATTAGATCAACTTTGGAAAAAGTTAAGTTTGCAGCTAAACGTGCTGAAAAATCTTAGATGTGTGGGGCGGGTAACAATCGGGGGTGGTTGCCTTGTTTAGGCATTGGTAATCGTCACATAGGTGACCACCACTATTGGACTGGGGGGGGGTGGGATGTGAAGCCCAGGGGCTACTCGACCAGTGTATAATCCCAAGTTTTTCCATCGTGGCAAACTCGGCCTTCGCGGTTGCCAGCTTTTCTGGGTCCAGTCTACACATGTGGGCATGGACTGGCAGGCCAGTTGTAGAAATGTGGTGCTTCCCCCCATGTTTTGTGACTGTGGTGGAGAATGTGGGCTTGATGAGGTTTGGGAATTCACTCAGCAGTCGAGTGAACTCACATGCGGTGGAGTATGCGCTTGACAGAGTAGCTGTGGGGAACTTACTAGGGCAGCCGGAACCCACGGTGGTCACAGACCTCTGACGTGCCGATGTGTTGGCATCATCAAAACTACAAGGCAGTCAGCACTTCCTAGCTTTCATACCAAAGCAAGTAGGGTAAATGTACCGGCCCGAGATTACGCAGCCGCGGGCGTCCTTGTGGCCTATTCAGGCAGGGAATGGAGGGGGTATGATGCACTGCTGCCTAGCTGAGTGTAGACTGGAGCCGTCTTAGCAAGCTCCCAATAGTCCTTCACAAGTACATTAGCGAGGGCTATACAGTCTTGATCAGGCATTTGCTGCAAGAAGAGTTCTTTAAAAATAAACAAGGATGGTGAATTCCCAGGGGAGACAGCACGTGCTCCATTAGCTGTAACAGCTTAGCATTGCCGAGGCTGGGCAAAGAGAGCAACTGTTTGGCGTATTCAGACTCCGATAGTCCAGAAGTCTGTAGAAGGTGAGTTTTCAGTGATTGGTATTTGTCGTGTTCAGGGGAGTGTTCGAGTAGACTCACCACTCTCGCAGCTGTAGAGTTGCTGAGCAACACCACCTCATAGAAATATTTGGTGTTGTCGGCGGTGATTTCTTGCAGCGTGAATTGGCATTTTGTTCCCAAAACTCCGGCAGTTTCAAAGTGACTGCGTTGGCCGACTGTTCAATAGCTCTGGAATTGTCCTAGAGCATCGGGTTCACCAATGTAGGCTTCCACAAATAAAAATTTCGGAGACTTTTTATGCTTCAGAAAAGCTGGAGCAACTCACTTATTGTACTCCAAACACTGAACACAAATTGTGGTTAAAAACTTTACGTAATTACACCACCACGTCAGACCAGTCACTTAAAGTGGACCCCAGTTGAATGTCTGTGGCTGTGAATTATGTACATTAACACCAATGATATTACCTTTTAGGCCTAGCAAACTAGCAAACACTACAGCACAGTACAGGCCCTTTGGCCCACAATATTTTGCCAACTTTTTAAACTACCCTAAGATCAATCTACCCGGTCTATCCCCTATAGTGCTCCATATTTAGAACATAGAACAGTACAGGCCCTTCGGCCCACAATATTGGGCCGTCCTTATAATGTACGCTTCCCTCCATTTTCCTATCATCCACATGCCTACACATTTGTCCTTACAGAATTAGCAATTCACTAAACAAACTGTAGATAGAGAATTGACAATTTTTACTTTAATTTTCAGCTTGCATTGTCTCGGTGCATGGGCAGATGATAAGAGATGGATGGAAGATTGAGATACTGAGAGTTTACTGGGACACAAACCTCTTGTAACACCCGGGTCATCTGTAGCCAAATACTAAACCAGCAGAATTTATTTCGATGAATGCTGCTGCCGGGAGAATTAAAATGCAGAACTATACCATGGAGAGTCAGGACAGGGAACTGATGTTACCAGAAGATTTCATAAACACAAGAGATTCTGCCGATGCTGGAAGTCCAGAGCAACACACAAAATGTTGGAGGGACTCAGCAGGTCAGGCAGTATCTATGGAGGGAATAAACAGTCTGGGCCAAGACCCTTCATCAGGGCAGATGCTGGCTGACCTCTTGATTTCCTCCAGCATTTTGTGTGTCAGCAAGAGAGCTTATCATTTTTAATTAGCGGCAAGAGATGGAAATGAACAAGCTTAAGGGGCAGCCTGTTTTAGCAATGCACACAAAATGCTGGAGGAACTCAGCAGGTCTGGCAGCATCTATGGAGACATTTCAGGCCGAGACTGGTCCTGAGGATCGGAAAGGAAGGGGGAAGACGCCAGAATAAAAAGGAGGGGGAGGGGATTGAGGATAGCTGGAAGGTGATAGGCAAAGCCAGGTGTGTGGTGGTAAAGGTAAAGAGCTGGAGAGGCAGGAATCTGTTAGGAGAGTGGATCACAGGAGAAGGGGAACTAGGGGGAGGCGAAAGGCAGATGAGAAGAAGAGCCAGGAGGTCAGAGTGGGGAATAGAAGGGGAGGGGAGAAGGAGGGAATTTTTTTTATAACCAGAAAGAGAATCCATATTCATGCCATCAGGTTGGAGGCTGCCCAGACAGAATATAAGGTGTTGCTTCTCTACCCTGAGGCCAGCCTCATCTTGCCACAAGAAGAGGTCATGGACTGACATGTCATAACGGCAATGGGAATGGGAATTACAATGGTTGGCCACCGGAAAGTTAAAGCCTACTTTAGTTTTCTACAGATAATTAGTAATTACTTCAAAACAGTTTGCCATAATCTAAAGAATATGTTGCATTTATTATGCAGTTTACGTTTTCAGAATCCGGCACATTTCACGGTGCCAAGCACAGCACTGCATGCCACTTTATTAGTTGCTAGTACAAAGTGACTGCCATCTGTGCACGAGAATCCATTTTCCTGTCTGTAATAATTGCTTCAGAGTGAGAGATGAAGAATTTTCTGAGGGTAATTCACTGTGGCAAAACTTGCTGAAAATGCTTGATTGTCACATTCCGTCACTGTGTTTCATTTGGTAGATCTCCTGCTGAAAGGAAAATTTATTTTAAAAGAGGATTAACCTTTCCGGAGAAACTGACGCAAGGTGAGGACTGATTTCCTTAAATTGAAAGTTAGTGATACCAAAGGAGATGTTGTGGAATGGATGCGTTAGCAGAGGTGAGATGTGAATATCAAGTTTAAATTCCTTTTTGGTTAAGTAACTGAAAATATTCTTTTTGCATCTGTCAGAACTTGGTTGCTTGCTACCCATGTTTCCAAATGGATTGCTGTGATCCTACTGTCTAGTTTGAGACAGAAATGGATACAGAGTGCTATTCGTCTCTGTGGAACTATTCAATCAGACGAAAAAAATAGAACATTTGAAAATTGTTTACAGGTTTCCTGCTTTCTGTGACTGCGGTAATTCAGAAAATATCTGTAATGGGGTTTGAAGATGTAAGCAAAGGGCTGATGTTGTTAATTTTATCTCCAGCATCTTCAGTGGAAAAACTGTCAGCCTGATATTTAAATTGCCTTTAACTTGAATTTACAGGAATTAACGGAAGATGGGGATTTCACTCTACTTGGATTCTGCTGTGATTTCAGTTAACTTATTTTAGATCCATTCTAGACCCCTCTCTTCCCGTTTCTCTTCTCTTCTCCTGCCCATCACCTCTCTCTGGTTTCCCCCCACATTCCCTTTCTCCTATGATCCACTCTCATCCCTTTCACATTCCTTTCCCTTCAGCTCTTTACCTCTTCCACCCATCACATCCCAGCTTCTCACATCACTCCCCCCTCCCCCACCAACACACTTTACCCCTCACCTGGTCTCACCTATCACCTCCCAGTGTCTCACGTCATCCCCCTCCCCCCACACACATCTTCCCCCTCACCTGGTCTCACCTATCACCTCTCAGTGTCTCACATCATCCCCTCTCCCCCACACACACACCTTCCCCCTCACCTGGTCTCATCTATCACCTCTCAGTGTCTCACATCATCCCCTCTCCCCCACACATACACCTCCCCCCTCACCTGGTCTCACCTATCACCTCTCAGTGTCTCACATCATCCCCCCTCCCCCACACACACACCTTCCCCCTCACCTAGACTCACCTATCACCTGCCAGGTTCTCCACCTTCCCCTCCCCCCACCTTCTTATTCTGGCTTCCTTTCCAGTTCTGATGAAGGGTCTCGGCCCGAAAAGTCGACTGTTCGTTCATTTTCATAGATACAGCCTGACATGCTGAGTTCCTCCAGCACTTTGCATGTGTTACTTTGGGTTTCCAGCATCAGCAAAATACCCTGTGTTTATGATTAGAAAATTGTTTGTAGTTTTCCTGTTTTCTGTGACTGCGGTAATTCAGAGAATATTTATAATGGAGTTTGAAGATATAAGCAAAGGGCTGCCGTTGTTAATTTTATCGCCAGCATCTTCAGTGGCTAAACTGTCTGTCTGATATTTAAACCACACTAAAATTGAATTTACAAAATTAATGGAAGATGGGAATTTCACTCTACTTGGATTCTGCAGTGATTTCAGATAATTTATTTTATATCCCATGGACTGCAAACTTACCACTGAGTCAATGCAGGATTTCTTGAATTTTCTATAAAATTGATGTGAATAAACTGCTGGATGTGTAATGTACACTCAGTGGTTTCTTATTCCGTACCTCCTGTATCTCACCCTCACCCTCACCCTCCTGTATCTCACCCTAACCCCAATCCTCCTGTATCTCACCCTCACCCGAACCCTCCTGTATCTCACCCTAACCCCAACCCTCCTGTATCTCACCCTCACCCGAACCCTCCTGTATCTCACCCTAACCCCAACCCTCCTGTATCTCACCCTAACCCTCCTGTATCTCACCCTCACCCGAACCCTCCTGTATCTCACCCTAACCCCAACCCTCCTGTATCTCACCCTCACCCGAACCCTCCTGTATCTCACCCTAACCCCAACCCTCCTGTATGTCACCTTAACCCCAACCCTCCTGTATCTCACCCTAACCCCAACCCTCCTGTATGTCACCCTCACCCGAACCCTCCTGTACCTAATGAAGTGCACTGTATGTTCATGGTTTTCTGCTGCTGTATCCCATCCACTTCAAGGTTCAATGTGTTGTGCATTCAGAGATGCTCTTCTGCACATCACTGTTGCAATGTGTGGTTATTTGAGTTACTGTTGCCTTCCTGTCAGCTTGAACCAGTCTTGGCATTTTCCTCTCACCTCCCTCACAGTAAGGTGTTTTCACCCACAGAACTGCCACTCACTGGATGCTTTTTTGTTTTTCACACCATTCTCTGTAAACACTAGAGACCGTTGTGCGTGAAAATCCCAGCAGACCAGTAGTTTTTCAGATACTCAGCCCACCCCGTCTGGTGCCGGTAATCATTCCACAATCAATGTCACTTAGATCACATTTCCGTTCCATTCTGATTTTTGTCTGAACAACAACTGAACCTCTTGATCCCATTTGCATACTTTTACGCATTGAGTTGCTGCCACATGATTGGCTGATTAGATATTTGCATTAACGAGCAGGCGTACAGATGTACCTAATTAAGTGGTTGTAGAGTGTACGTCTTGGTGTTAAATAAAGATGAGTCAGAAAGTATATGATTAATGTGTGTGAAGAATATTTCGAATGGTCTGTAATTAAACTGATATCTTAATTGCATATGCATATTAAAATGGAAAAACATCCTTTGAAACTAGAGTGAAAATTGCCATATGGTTAATAATTTTTAATATCATTTTTGTGTGTATTTATGGATTGGCTGAAACATTCATAGGATGATAAGGTGCAGAGCTGTGCTGAGAAGTGGCAGACAGAATTCAACCTGGAAAAGGGTGAAGTGATTCAGTTTGGAAGGTTGAACTTGAAGGCAGAGTACAGAGTTAATGGCACCATTCCTAGTAGTGTGGAGGAACAGAGAGATCCTGGGGTCCATGTGCATAGATCCCTCAAAATTGCTTCGCATGTTGATAGGATGGTTAAGAAGGTATATGGTGTGTTGGCCTTCGTTAGACTGAGTTCAAGAGCCACGAGGTAATGTTGCAGCTCTAAAAAACCCTGTGTAATGCACTGTAAGGATTCACTGCTAATGTAATGGCTTCTCTGTAATGTTTCACTGCTGAGGTAACAGTTTCTCTGTAGCAGCAATGTTTGGGTTATGGCTGGAGATAACAGGACTGTGGTATGCAGGTTAGCCAATCAGGATTTTGTTGCTCTGTCTTGTGAATCTGGAAGCAGATTTTTCATGGGCTTTTGCCAGGGAGAGATGAGGAGAGAAGACGCGAATGGAGAGATTTGGTAGACCGCCGGACGCGGTGGACTTGGAGCTAGGGTCTGAAGTCTTTTTTCATTTCTTTACTAACCATATAGTCAAAGTAAGAATTATAAAGCTTAATTGTTTAATCTCAAAAAAAAGGGACCAATCTTATTAAACAGTCTGTTGTGCAATGTTGGAGCTCACCGATAAGCCGATCGTCGCTGCCCTTCAGACCCTCGCTCCAAGTCCACCCCGTCCTTTAAGGGCCTTTAATGTGCTTTAATGATTTATGTTCTAAGATTGCAAATTTGGTCTTTGTCTCTCCTGCACCATCCTTCAGATATTTCCGTATGACAGCTGAGCGAAGGGACAGTGATACACAGTCAGTGCCAGGGATGTCTGGTGCACGTGGTGGGCACGTTTTATTTATTTATTTTTAGCGATACTGTATGATAACCAGCCCAACGAGCCTGTACCACCCAACTCCATCCAGGTGACCAATTAAACCACAAGGCCTGATGTCTCTGGACTGTGGGAGGAAGGTGAAGCCCATGAGGGAAACCCATGTAGTCCCGAGGTGAGTGTACAAACACCTGTCAGACAGCACCGGGAATTGGGCCCGGGTTGCTGACACTGTCACCGTGTTATTGAATGCCTACGTTACTATGGCACTCCCGAACAGTCCACGCACATGATCTCATTGTTCCTTTCGTTTGCACTATTTATTTATTTTGTGATTTATAATGGTCACAAAACAACACATTTCACATCACAGGGGTCAGTGATAATAAAGCTGATTCTGACTCCGAGAAGGTGGAATTGTGGGCTCGTTGGTGACAACAGTGACATCTGAGTTATAAATCAGCTGTCTTCAGAATTGCCCAGCTGGAATAACCTTTCACTTCAATATCCACATCTTCTCCAAAAGCCGGAATGAAAGATCTGTCATCTTTTATGAATGCTGACAGCACTCGTAACCTCATCAGCACTTGGACAGCAGACTATCGCGTGTGTTTTTCATAAAACTGATTCTTGTGACAACGTGTAGTTCCCAAATGATTACAAACAGAATCCAGAAAGGGAAGAGGGTTATCCCACTCACTCCTGAGAGAGTCATCCCACTCACTCCTGAGGGAGTCATCCCACTCACTCCTGACGGAGTTATCTCACTCACCTTTGAGAGAGTTATCCCACTCATTGCTGAGCAGCTTTCGCCAGTGGATTCTTTCTTTTTCAGCCCCTCACCTCTGCTGGGGCAGAGGCTGTCAGCAGCAGCTCGCCAGAGACCTTGAATTTGGGCTAGTCGTTCAAAGTGCAGCCCAGCAAAGATCCTTCCTCTCCCACCGATGAGTTTTTTTGGAGCTTCTGTAGGGATTCTGTAGCTCTGGGTTTTTACAAGATGGGCTTGCTAGCCCCATGTCGAAACCTCCTCCTTTTGCAGTCGGGCTTGGGACTGTCCATGGCGGAGTTTTAGCTGTTGAACAGCTGATCTGAACTGCTGTATCAACTGCGTTGTTTGACAGATGGACAGATATTCCTCCTGGACTGGACAGCAGCTCAGGCCTCTGCTCTCAGCTGCCATTGGTTAACTAACGTACCCACCTGTGTTCGACGTTCAAGGTAAATTTATTATCAGGGTACATATATGTCAGCATATACTGCCCTGAGATTTCACAGTAGGACAAAGAAATATAATAAAATCATGAAAAACTGTTCACAAAGACTGACAAACAACCAATGTGCAAAAGGAAACAAACTGTGCAAATACAAGATAAATGTAATAATGAATAATTAAGCAATCCTGAGAACATGAGGTGTAGAGTCCACAGGTTGTGGAATCTGTTCATTGTTGTGGTGAGAGAAGTTATCGCCCTCGGTTCAGGAGCCTGATGGTTGAAGGGTAATAACTGCGCCTGAAGTTGGTGGTGTGGTTCCGAAAGCTCCTGCAGCTCCTCCACGATGCAGCAGTGAGAAGAGAGCATGGTCTGAGTGGTAGATATGCTCAGATATGCTGTTGGGTAAAATTTAGATGGGCTTCAATTGTGATGGGACTCCTAAGTTATTCCATCATTGTTTGCTCTGGATTTCTAGAGGCTTAGGGGCTATTCTCCCAACCATGGATAAGTAAGCACGAAGACTTCAAATCATAGAGTTAAACAGCTTGGAAGCAGATCCTTCAGCCCAAATCACTTATGCCAACCAACGTGCCCATCTCAGCTCATTCCATTTGCCCCTGTTTGACCTGTATCCCCCTAAACCTTTCTTATCCATCTACCTATCCAAATGTCTTCCAAATGCCATACAGCAAAGAAACAGGCCTTCTGGCCAACTGTGTCCATAACTAAATGCTTAATCCAATTTCCTTCCTTTCACTAGTATCAAGTATCAGCTAATTATTTCATAAGTGTTGAGACATTACCTGCCTGCATCAGCAACTCAGGCAGTGTGTTCCAGAGTTCAGCCATTCTCTGGGTGAAAATGTTCTTCTTTACATCTTCCCTAAATCTCCCATTCCAAAGTTCAGAGTAAATTTATTATCAAAGTACATATTTGTCACCAGATACATTGCTGAGATCCATTTTCTTGTGGGCATACTCAATAAATCCAGAACAAAGTAATAACCAGAATAGAATCAATGAAAGATTGTACCAATTTAGGCGTTCTACCGGTGTGCAAAAGACAACTGTGCAACTACAAAAATAATAATAATAATGATAAATAAATAAATAAGCAATGGATACCAATAAAATGAGATAAAGTGTCTTTGAAAGTGATTCCATAGGTTATGGGAACAGTTCAATGATGGGGCAAGTGAAGTTATCTCCTCTGGTTCAAAAACCTGATGGATGAGGGGTAATGGCTGTTTCTAAACCTGGTGGTGTAAGTCCTGAGGCTCTTGTATCTTCAATAGTTCAATGGTTCCATTTAGTATCAGAGAACGTTTGCAATGTACAACCTGAAATTCTTGTTTTTCATAGACTTCCTTGAAAACAGAAGAGTGTCACAAAGGATGAGTGACAGTAAAAAGCTTTCCCCCTACTCCCCCCATGCACAAGTAGCAGCAAGGCATTAACCCTCCCCTCCTCATCCACTTCAGCAAAAAGCATCAGTACCCCCACCCACACACCAGCAACAGCAAAGCCCCCAACACAGGCAATGATCTGCAGTCCAACAAAAAGTAATCATTCACCTGACAATTCTACATACCACAGGCTCAGGGACAGAGAGGTATCACTCAGCAGGAGGGAAATCATAAACAAATCAAATACTAGAGAATCTCAACTATATATATATAGTTAGATGATAGATAGATAGATAGATTGCAGGTAGAAAATAAGCTGTTTCCACATGAGTTAAAAACAGTTGCTGTCTGGCGTCATAATAGCTCTGTCCACTCACTCACTGTCGCAGTGAGAAGTGAACATAACCTGGGTGGTGGTTCTCTCCAATGATGGACGCTGCTTTCCTGTGACAACACTTCGTGTAGATGCACTCAGTAGTGGAGAGGGCATTACCCAGAATGGTCTGGGCCACATCCACTACTCTTTGTAGGATTTTCTGTTCAAGGGCATTGGTGTTTCCATACCAGGGCATGATGCAGCCAGTCAGTACACTCTCCACTACAGTTTATAAACACTTGTGCTGTGGGGAGATGTTTTTACTTTGGAGCAGTATGGAAGTATAGTGGTTAGCACAGTGGCAGCAACCTGGGTTAAGTTCTGCCACTGTTTGTGAGGAGTTTATACGTTCTCCCGTGACCTCGTAGGTTTCCTCCGGGTGCTCCAGTTTCCTCCCACAGTCCAAAGACATAGGGTTAGTAGGTTAATTGGTCATATGGTCTCGTTGGGTTGGAAGGATCTGTAATGTATTGTATCTCTAAATAATTCCCAATGTCACCCCTTGGCATTTGTGTTGGGATTTTAAGCTGAAGTTGAAATGAAATAGTGTGTGAGTATGTTGGCTGGTTTGTCAGATAAAACAAGATAGATCTTGGGGTTTTATTTGATCTCATTTGAACCTGACTGAACATTTTTGTGTTGAAAAGTGAGAGTTGGAAACTCTCACAACACACAAGTGAGGCCAAACATTATCTTCTCTTAGCTATCGAACACCACAGCACAGGAGAGGCCCTTTCACCCACTAGTAGGGTTGCCAACTTTCTCACTCCCAAATAAGGGACAAGAGTAGCAGTCAAGTACGGGACACTTGTGTTTACCCCGAGAAAGACTACCATGACCATGAAGCCTTGCGCGGGCACCTGTGTGCGCATGCGTGTACGTGCCAATTTTTTTCTACAAATTGGTTTTGGCTTAATCTTCCTGATTCTGCTTTTACTATATGTTAGTGTTATTTTAGGTTTTATGTGTTATTTGGTATGATTTGGTAGGTTATTTTTTTGGGTCTGGGAATGCTCAAAAATTTTTCCCATAAATTAATGGTAATTGCTTCTTCGCTTTACGCCATTTCAGCATGAAAGGTTTCATAGGAATGCTGTACCTTAGCGGGGGAAATACGGGGCAGGGCAGTCCCATATGGGACAAACCAATTTAGCCCAATATACAGGATGTCCCGGCTAATACGGGACAGTTGGCAACCCTACCCACTATCTCCTCTTACCTATCAAACTGTACAGCACCCAAGTGAGGCCAAACATTATCTCCTCTTACCTGTCGACCACCACAGCACAGGAGAGGCCCCTTCACCCACAATGTTATTATTCTAAATGCAATGTTATTACATTTAACTACTCTAATATCAGTCTAACCCTTCCCTCCTACATAACCCTCCATCTTTCTATCATCCATGTGCCCGCCTCAGAGTTTTGTGAATGCCCCTGATAAATCTGTGTCTGCCACCATCCCTGGCAGGACCTTCCACACACGTGTGACTTACTGTGTAAAGAACTTATTTCTGACATCCCCCCCTGTACTATTCACCTCTAAATTTTACCCCCAGTATTGTTTTATTTAGCGATACAGTGTGGCGTAGGCTCTTCCGGCCTGTCGAGCCACGTCGTCCCAGCAACCCCCGACAAACCTAATTAACCCTATCCTAACCATGGAACAATTTACAATGACCAGTTAAGCTACCCGGTACGTCTTTGGACTGTGGGAGGAAACCAGAGCTTCTGGGGAAAACCCACACATTCCATGGAGAGGACGGACAGAGACTCCTTCCAGAGCGATGCCAGAGTTGAACTCTGAACTCTGGAAAGCCCCGAGCTGTAATAACATCACACCAACCACAGTGTTACCCATAATTAGTTATTTCCACTGTGACGACAGACCAAATTATCAGAAGATTGATGCTGATAAGAGGACAATGGGGGAACATTCAGAAATGTTAATGAGAGACGAGAGGGATTAACGAAAAGGAGACACAGTTCCGAGTATTGTCAGAGACCGGTTGCTTTGAACCCTGAACTGTTTGAACTTTGATGGACAGGCGATACCCCAGCAGGGGGATAAAAAGGGACAGGTTCACTAAGGCAGAGACACACGACTCCACGAGGTAACGAGACCCTGGAAGCAGTGTGCCCCCACAAGTTGGTGGGGGTTTTGGAGGTCTGAACGCGGGACCAGCCATAGATGCACAGGATAGAAAGGGTACGGGTCGGCGGGAACCTGGTGTGTGTGTTCGCCCTTGCCTGGGTGCCGGGTTCACTGCAGAAGAACAATTGTATCTGGAACGGAGGGGTCACAGTCGGTGACCTCAGAAGACATTACAAAGGGCTCGTCCGAAAGCTAACTGCGAGGAATATCGAAGGTCTGTTTGGAATCCGATTTGCATATTCATTTGTTCTCTCTCTCCCCAACGGCACGACGGCGATTACTGCGAACTGAACTAAACTGAACTCTGTCACTTGTGACTGATCATTTTACCCCTAGACTGCGATAGAGCTTGATTGATCCTATTATCCTAGTTCTGTGTACGTGTGTTTATTCAGTGCTAACCTGTTGCATTTATATTCTTACTATTAGAGTACTGTGTTACTTATTTCTTTAATAAAACTTTCTTAGTTCCAGTAATCCAGACTCCAACTAAGTGGTCCATTTCTGCTGGTTTGGCAACCCAGTTACGGGGTACGTAACACCACCTTTTGAAAAACCAAGCTGTCCACTCGATCCTCATCATCTTGTACACCAATTCCAAACTCTATTTCTACAATCAGACCTGTTCTGATTTTCATTCAGGCCAAACAAATATTTCAGATAGAGTTTACAGCCCCTTTGAAAACATCGAGCTCTTAAAATTTTGCCTCTTGTAAGTACTAAGTTGTCAGTACCTTGATATACATTGTGACATAACTTCACAGTATACCTCACTATGATGTACTGTTCCCGAATACTCCCAGGTGCATTGTGTTATATGTTGAAATTACTCTGGGCACTTGCTCAGCGTCATTCTATTACATAATTCAAAGTAATTAGGACAAGTACATGGCCCAAAAGAAAATGGAATAATTGTATGATTACTAATTCATTTCCTTTGGCAATAATTTGGGCAGTGTGAATGGATTGTTTTATAAGCAGCAGTTAAGTGGTCTGAGTCTTTTCTTGAGTAATGTGAAAGATCATTCATTGAAACGTACAAAACATTGACAGGGTTGACAAGGAGTCTGCATCCATGCTTTTCCTCCATTCAGAGTGTCTGGAAAGGGAATGTCTACAGTTAAGTTTATTGCATCTGCACAAGGCCATGTGTACACAGGTGCAATGAAAAACTTACTTGCAGCAGCATCACAGGCACGGAGCGTCAGATAGCCAACATTCATAAGAAAAACGTAAATCATACATAAACAATGCACCATTTTTACAAGAAAGAACACAATGGAACAAAATGAAACTGTCCATTTAAGTGCTAAGTGGTCAGAGTGTTGCTAAACTGCAGTGATGAGCATTGTGACAGTTGGTTCAAGAACTGAATGGTTGAAGAGAAGTAGCATTTCTTGAACCTGGTTGTGTGGGATTTCAGGCTTCTGTATCTCCTGACCCATGGCATCTGTGAGAATATGGCATGGCTCGGATGGTGGGGATCTCTAATAGTGAATGCTGCCCTCTTGCGGCAGAACCTCCAGTAGATACCACTGATGGTGGGGAGGGATGTGTCCATGATGTACTGGGTAGAGTTCAGTACCGATGGTGGGGAGGGATGTGTCCCTGATGTATTGGGTAGAGTTCAGTACCGGTGGTGGGGAGGGATGTGTCCCTGATGTATTGGTCAGAGTTCAGTACCGATGGTGGGGAGAGATGTGTCCTGATGTACTGGGTAGAGTTCAGTACCGATGGTGGGGAGGGATGTGTCTCTGATGTATTGGGTAGAGTTCAGTACCGGTGGTGGGGAGGGATGTGTCCCTGATGTATTGGGTAGAGTTCAGTACCGATGGTGGGGAGGGATGTGTCCATGATGTACTGGGTAGAGTTCAGTACCGGTGGTGGGGAGGGATGTGTCCATGATGTACTGGGTAGAGTTCAGTACCGATGGTGGGGAGGGATGTGTCCCTGATGTATTGGGTAGAGTTCAGTACCGATGGTGGGGAGGGATGTGTCCCTGATGTATTGGTCAGAGTTCAGTACCGATGGTGGGGAGGGATGTGTCCCTGATGTACTGGGTACAGTTCAGTACCGATGGTGGGGAGGGATGTGTCTCTGATGTATTGGGTAGAGTTCAGTACCTATGGTGGGGAGGGATGTGTTCGTGATGTATTGGGTAGAGTTCAGTACCGATGGTGGGGGGGGATGTGTCCCTGATGTATTGGGTAGAGTTCAGTACCTATGGTGGGGAGGGATGTGTCCCTGATGTATTGGGTAGAGTTCAGTACCGATGGTGAGGAGAGATGTGTCCTGATGTACTGGGTAGAGTTCAGTACCGATGGTGGGGAGGGATGTGTCCCTGATGTATTGGTCAGAGTTCAGTACCGATGGTGGGGAGGGATGTGTCCCTGATATATTGGGTAGAGTTCAGTACCGATGGTGGGGAGAGATGTGTCCTGATGTACTGGGTAGAGTTCAGTACCGATGGTGGGGAGGGATGTGTCCTTGATGTATTGGTCAGAGTTCAGTACCGATGGTGGGGAGAGATGTGTCCTGATGTACTGGGTAGAGTTCAGTACCGATGGTGGGGAGGGATGTGTCCCTGATATATTGGGTAGAGTTCAGTACCGATGGTGGGGAGAGATGTGTCCTGATGTACTGGGTAGAGTTCAGTACCGATGGTGGGGAGGGATGTGTCCTTGATGTATTGGTCAGAGTTCAGTACTGATGGTGGGGAGAGATGTATCCCTGATGTATTGATCAGGGTTCAGTACCAAAGGTGGTGAGGGATGTGTCCCTGATGTATTGGGTAGAGTTCAGTACTGATGGTGAGGAGAGATGTGTCCTGATGTACTGGGTAGAGTTCAGTACCGATGGTGGGGAGGGATGTGTCCCTGATGTATTGGTCAGAGTTCAGTACCGATGGTGGGGAGAGATGTGTCCTGATGTACTGGGTAGAGTTCAGTACCGATGGTGGGGAGGGATGTGTCCCTGATATATTGGGTAGAGTTCAGTACCGATGGTGGGGAGAGATGTGTCCTGATGTACTGGGTAGAGTTCAGTACCGATGGTGGGGAGGGATGTGTCCTTGATGTATTGGTCAGAGTTCAGTACTGATGGTGGGGAGGGATGTATCCCTGATGTATTGATCAGGGTTCAGTACCAAAGGTGGTGAGGGATGTGTCCCTGATGTATTGGGTAGAGTTCAGTACCGATGGTGGGGAGGGATGTGTCCCTGATGTATTGGTCAGAGTTCAGTACCGATGGTGGGGAGGGATGTCCCCCTGATGTATTGGGCAGAATCCACCAGTCTCTGCAGCTTTGTATGTTCCTGCACTTTTGAAATGATGTACCAAGACCTCTTCCTCTGCAGGTCTGTCCTCACATCAGCGGGTCGTCATCCAGGACCAACGTGCGAAGAAGTTTGTTAACCGGGCATTGTGGAGGCTCAGATACTGAATGTGTTCATTGCAGAGACAGACAGATTTTTGGATGCAATACACACGTCTTAGCTTGATACGTTGACTGTTTACTCTTTTCCATAGATGTTGCCTGGCCTGCTGAGTTCCTCCAGTGTTTTGTGTGTGTTGCTCTGGATTTCCGGCATCTGCAGATTTTCTCTTGATTCAGATTTTTGGATGGTAAAGAACTGGCCAAGCACAGTGTGTCGGAGTACACCAAGGTGGTGACCGAGCGCATGAGCTCACAGCACTGGCAATCATAAAACAAAGACTCTTCTCAGAGCCACCTGAAGCCTATGTTAAAGAAATAACTGCACCAATACCTTGTACGGACTGTGTTGCTTGCATGTATCTTAATGCTAAAGGAGAGATGTACTGTATGATTCGTGCAGGAAAGTAGTGATCAGCCCCCATCTCGTTGGATGGTGAAGCAGGTTCTAGGGACAGCATGGTCTTCAGCTGATTCTATTTCTTATATTCTGAATGTAATTAATATATATATGTTAAACTACGATAATATGTGTATTGTAGGGGAAAGAAAAGCGAGGGCTGATAGGGAGGGCTTTTTTACCTCAGAGAGTGGTGGGTGTATGGCACTGGCTGCCAGGGTGATGGCTGAGGCAGGTGCATTCATCATCGTTACGTGCTGTAACTTATGACATGGGCGATCACGGTCTCTTTGCCATGCTTATTCTCGGCAAATTTTTCTACAGAAGTGGTTTGCCATTGCCTTTTTCTGGGCAGTGTCTTTTACAAGATGGGTGACCCCCAGCCATTATCAATACCCTTCAGAGATTGCCTGCCTGGCATCAATGGTCACATAACCACGACTTGTGATATGCACCAGCTGCTCCTACGACCATCCACCACCTGCTCCCATGGCCTCACGTGACCCCGATTGGTAAGGCGGGGGTGGGGGGGGGGAAGGTGCGGTCTAAGCTAGTGCTATGCTTTGCCCAAGGGTGACCTGACCTGCAGGCTAGCGGAGGGGAGGAGTGCCTTACATCTCCTTTGGTAGAGAAGTACCTTCATCCAGCCACCCCAACCTACATTAGTGGTGTTTCAGAGACTCTTAGATTTGGACTTGGATAATGGAAAACTGGAGCATATGTAGGAGAGAAGTGATGAACGTATTAGGGACATTTAACATTCTTTTATGATGAAAGAAAAATCAAAAGGTTCAAAGGTTCATTTTATTATCAAAGTATGAATGCAGAATACAACTCTGAGATTTGTCTTTTCAAGCTAGCCAATAAGTACAGAAAACCATAGAAGTTGAAAGAAAGACATCAATCGCCCTGCTTGAAAAGAAAAATAAACAAAATCTCGCACAGCCTGAACACCCTCAACCCCCCCCCCCCCACAGAAAGACTAACAGGTCACTCCGGCCTGCGTTTCAGCAACAAGAAAGAATGGGTGAGAACACGAAAAAAACCATAGAACTGAAAGAGGCCGATATGAACTTCAGTCCAATCCATAAATCTCAGAACTTCGATAACATCTCTGAGCGCGTCGTGACCCAGCGGCCCCTCCAAGGTCAGCGACACAAACCAGTGGCCCCTCTGAGGGCACTGACACGAACCAATACGAACCAGTGGCCCCTCTGAGGAGGAAGGGTTAGATTGATCTTAGAGGAGGTGAAAAGGTTGACACAATATCATGGGCCAAAGGGCCTGTACTGTGCTCTAGTGTTTTATGAAACCACCTTCAGGAAGTTTTATAACAATACCCGGGGCTGACATTTGGCTGACCTTTGAGAGAGCTTGCTTCCTGATGATGTATGCTTTAGGCTCTGAAATAGTGTCTTACGCTGTGAGACTGGATGAAAGTAGGCACAATACAAGATGCATTGCAGAGCCACTATTTCATGGCTCCAGCAACCCAGTTCCCATCCTGACCTACTGTGCTCTCTGTGTGGAGTTTGTACATTCTCCCTGTGACTCTGCAGCTTTCTTCTTTGAGTGCTCTGTTTTTTTTTCACTATTAATCCAATGGTACGGGGATCTGTAGGTTAACTGGCCACTCTAACTTGTCCCTGTTGTAAAGATGAGTTTAGTGATGGTGAGAGAAGCTGAGAAACATTGATGGGAATTAATGGGGAGAAGCGGATTACCATAGGTGCTCAATAGCATAACCTCGATGGGCCAAACGGCCTTACTCCATCCCGTTTGAGGACCCCTGTAGTGGGGAAACTGGAAATCCCCACAAAGTGGGTGGCTTTGTAGTGTAAGGCTTTTACAGAACCCGCGACCTGTTGCTGTCTGTGTGGAGTTTGCATGCTCCCCCCCGTGACTGTGTGGGTTTCCTCACACATCCCAAAGATGTACTGGTTAGTAGGGTAATTGGTCACACGGCTATAACTGGGCAACCGATCTCATTGGGCTGGAAGGGGCCATCACTGTGCTGTCTGTATCTTTAAATATAAATAGAAAAATAACACTTCATGATAGCACTTCTAAAATAAAATCTCACATAACTTCTTCAACAAAGTTGGTGTGGGCCACTGGTATTTCTGTCTTCATCTTCCTCAGTTTCACCTCTCCCATTTCTTATATCAGTTTCTTATATTCTCAGAAACACACACAAAATGCTGGAGGAGCTCAGCAGATCAGGCAGCGTCTATGGAGAGGAGTAAACAGTTAACGTTTCGGACTGAGACCCTTCATCAGGACTGCACAGGAAGGGGGAAGATGTCAGAATAAGGTGGAGGGAGGGGAAGGAGTACAAGCTGTCAGGTGATAGGTGAGACCAGGTGAGGGGGAAGGTGGGTGGATGGGGGAGGGGGGATGAAGTAAAAATCTAGAAGACGATAGACTGAGGAAGAATGGATTTGATAAGAGAGGGGAATGGACCATGGGAGAGAGGCATGGAGAAGGGTCACCAGAAAGAGCTGGTGGGTACGAGAGGAGAAGGGGTAAGAGGGAAGCTGGGCCTTTTACAGGAAAGGACAATTACTGCATGGGATGTATAATCCATCGTCAAGAACATACTTTACAGAGTGCCTTGAAAAAGTATCCAGCTCGCACAATAGGAGAAACTCTACAATGGGTAGTCAAACTACCCAAAGCATCACTGACAACAGCCTACACACTATCAAAGACATATATACAGAGAGGAGTTGGAAAAGGGCCGGTAACATTATGAAGGATCCCACACAACCTGCTCATGGCCTGCTTGTCCCACTCCCATCAGGGAGGAGGTGACGTAGCATTCTCGCCAGGACCACCAGACTCAAAAACAGTCACTTCTCCAAGCAGTCAAACTGATCAACACCTCCACCCACTAACCCACCTTCTACACCCCCAACCACCACCACTCTGTTCTTTCCTGTCGAGTCAGCTTATGTATCAACACTCCTGCGCCTAGTGTCACTTTATGGACATATATCCATCTATGTATAGAAGCTATCTTATGTGTTTATATTTATTGTGTTTTTTAAAATTATTACTGTGTGCTTTTTCTGTGCTGCATCTGATCTGGAGTAACAATTATCTTGCTCTCCTTTACACTTGTGTAGTGGAAGTGACAGCAGACAATCTTGAATCTTGGCCAGCTTCTCCCCCTTTATTTCCAGTAATTGCCTCACTGCTTGCTTCTTGCAGAACTCCAAAATGAGGCTACTTAATTAGTTTGTTCTCAGTGCGTGTGATGAATGAGCTCCCAAATAACTTCAGACAATTCAGCAAAATGTGGGCTCAAACAGTTCAAGAGTTGAATTGAGAATAGTTCTTTACCTCTGGGACTTGGTTCAAATCGATGCCAGCCCTGATGGGGAGAGCTATTCTCTCTCCAACAGCTGTGTTAATTAATTGAATAGAAAGCCTAATTGACTGTAAGTCCTAGGGAAATTGTTTTGATCGTTCGCGGCCCAGTTCTTGGTGGGCATGAGTTCACAGCGGAAAACAGCCCATAATTTTGCACTAATCAACATGAACGTTCAATCTCTGACAAGCCAACAAAACGCTGAAGTGGGAAACTGGCAGCTAGGACGCTGCAGCTGTGGGCGGGTGTCCAGACTGGGGCCTGTCACTGGGTGAATGGAGACTGCGCCGCATGTTATCATGCCGACGTGTGGTGAACGCTCTGAAAAACTGGAGGTTTTTTCAGCACCGGTAATCCTTACAAAGTTGAGCACAAAAGTTAGCTGCAGCTCGACTTTAATTTGTAAAACCTCAGGTCCTCAAAGTACAATCCTTGAGAGAGAGTATGCAGCGGTTCCAGCAGTCTCCCAATGTAAACAACATAAGTTCATCAGACTGGCAAGAAATGTGGACGGGTTCCACTTACCACAAACCCTCACCTTGCTTCCTTTAAGGCTGAGAAAACAAGCTGCTGGAAGACCTCAGTAGGACAAGCAGCATCTGTGGGCTTTAGCTTGAGATTCCAGCACCAGCGTTGCTGATAAGTGTCTCAGCCCGAAATGTCGACTGTTTATTCCAGTGCCTGACCTGCTGGGTTCCTCCAGCATTTTGTGTGAGTTTCTCAAGGTTTCCAGCATCTGTGGAATCTCTTGTGTCAGCAGTCTCTTGTGTGTCCTCCCTGTACGGCCCACACATAAAGTGCCTCTCAGAGTTTCTTCTATAGATGCAGTGGAGAGTATCCTGACTGGTTGCTTCACAGCTTGGTATCTACACAACAGCCAAGTCCATCACAAGAAAAGCCCTTTCCACTATTTAGCATATCTACAGGGAGTGCTGCCACAGGAAAGCAGCACCATCATCAAAGACCCCCACCACCCAGACCATGCTCTCTTCTCACTTCTGCCATCAGGAGCCTTTGGACCCACACCACTGGGTTCAGGAACAGTTACGACCACTCAACCATCGGGTTTCTGAATCAGCATTGAATCACCGTAACCCTGAACTGACTCCACAGCCTATAAATCCACTTTCAAGCACTCTACAGCTCTTGTTCTCAGTACTATTTATTTATTTATGTTTTTATTGACACAGTTTGTCTTCTTTTGCATATTGGTTATCTGTGCTGCTCTTTGCCTATAGCCACAATATGTCTACGCCAGACACAAACTCATTGGCTCCTCAGACGGCCCTAGATCATTTGGACAGTACAAACACCCAAGTCAGGATGCTGTTCGTTGACTATCGCTCAGCATTTAACACCATTATTCCCACAGTCTTGATTGATAAGCTACAGAACCTCAGTACTTCCCTCTGCGATTAGATCCTTGACTGCCTAATCAGAAGACCACAATCTGTGCAGATTGGTAATATCTTCTCCTTGCTGACGATTAACACTGGGACACCTCAGGGGTGGTGTGCTTAGCCCACTGCTCTGCTCTCTCTATACCCATAACTGTGTCTAGGTATAGCTCAAATACCATCTATAAATTTGCTGATGATTTAACTATTGTTGGTAGAAGTTCAGAAGGAGATGAGAAGGTGTACAGGAGTGAGATATACCAGCTAGTTGAGTGGTGTCACAGCAATAACCTTGCCTCAACATCAACAAGACCAAAGAGTTGATTGTGGACTTCAGGAAGGGTAAGATGAGGGAACATAAACCAATCCTCATAGAGGGATCAGAAGTGGAGAGAGTGAGCAGCTTCTGAAGTTCCTGGGTGTTAATATCTCTGAGGATCCAAGCCTAGTCCCAACACATTGATTCAGCTATAAAGAAGGCAAGACAGCAGCTTTATTTCATCAGGAGTTTGAGGAGATTTGGTTTGTCACCTAAAACACTCAAACTTCGATTGATGTACTGTGGAGAGCATTCTGACAGACTGCATCACTGCCTGGTGATGTGGGCCAGGTCTTCTGCCTAGACCATCTTCCTGCTCCCAGACCATAGCCCTTCATAGGCTCCTTTGCATGTACCAATCTACATTTCAGTTTTCCTTATTATGTAGTCACTAATTGTGGCAGGCAAAGGAATATTGCCTAAAGTTATAAGTGATATTTATTTTGTCAAAGTTACTGCAAATGCCTTAGTGATCCTGAAAATTTAATTTAACCATTTTGTTACTTAAGAATTTAATTGGAATAGCCTGTTTTAAACTAAATATATTTTATCACCTTTTCTTCCTCTGGGGTTTAATTTCACTGTGCAAGACCATGATTTTATTAACACAGTTATGCTATTGGGTACTTTATATTCTGCAGATTTTCTCAAAAGACAGTAAGTGTTCCTTTAATTATATTATACAATCAAATATTTCATTTTTGCTGTTTAAAATAAAGATTCAGTAGATTAGCCAATAGGATTTCTCTCGGGAAGAGTCCGGAGAGAGCACGAGATCGAAGAAGGAAAATGGAAAAGGACAATGAACATTGGAGAAGAACATGGTGAGATGATCACAGAACCCATCTGGATGGACAGATACCGCTGTCAGAAAATCCTCACGCAGACAATGACCTCATGGAGAATGTGCAGAGACCTCTTAGGTAGCTAGTTGGCACACAGATTGGAGAAGATTCAGTGACTTTTTCTTTGGGCGTGACGTGGATATTTATTTATGTTTCACTTAGAATGCGTTTTCAGGCAAAGCTGTTTCAGTACCGTGGGTAAGCAAAGTGAAGCAACTGGATTGATTACACACAAAATGAGCTCCAACGTTATAGACTGATATTATTGTGTGTATATATGATAAACCTTTTCTTTAGTTTGTATTACGTAGTATTATTGTGCTTGTTGTAGTTTAAAATACTTTATTAATGCAATTTGATCGAAGTTTATACTGGTGTGGGTTAAATCATTGCTCCCTGGTGAACAGTACATTTGCTTGGGCATGTCAGCATTCATACAAGTAATAGCCTTCATTTTTCCTTCGAAGGTTCATTCAAACTTCTATGCTTGTGTTTACCTGAATCATAGTTACCTGAGACGTGTTTACGTATTGGAAATGGCCTTTTCATTGTTATTCCCATGCACTGTAGAGCTATGTTGCTGTTAGTTTGTATTCACAGTAATAGCTAACTCAGTATGAGCCTACAGTGAGAGGGTTACAACTGAATGATACGATTGCTCCAGTGGTGATGGACAAAGTGGTCCATTAAATCTTTGCGAATTCCAAGGGAATTCCATCTGTTCTGTGCACCACACCAAAGTGCTGGAGGAACTCAGCAGATCAGGCAGCATCTATAGAGGGGAATAAACAGTCGATGTTTTGGGCCGAGGTCCTCCCATTTCTCAATGTTTAAGAGAAATGTGGATAAGTACACGGATGGGAGGGATACGGAGGGCTATGGTCTGGGTATGGGTCGATGGGACCCTACAGGACTGTTGAAGTGCTTCGGCCTACAATGTCAGCTGATTATTCCACTCCAAAGATGCTGCCTGACCTGCTGAGTTCCTCCAGCATTTTGTGTGTGTTGCTCTGGATTTCCAGCATCTGCAGAATCTCTTGTGTCCTTCTGTCCAGTCATCCACCCTTTCCTGTAAACCACTAAATTATTCCCAAGTACCATCCAGTTTACTTTTGAAGAAAATAATTGCAAATCCGCACCACCCTTACAACTTTCAAATGTATCACTTTCTCCAATGTTATTTTCATCAAATAATTTATCTATCCCATTTTGTTATTCCTGCATCCTCATCAATATATGTAGAACATAGAACAGTACAGACTCTTTATCCCACCATGTTGTGCCAACACTTTAATCGACTCTAAGATCAATCTAACCATTCCCTCCCACATAGAATAAACTAGAATGGAATTGAATAGAATAGAAGTTTATTGTCATTGCTCAAGACAATGAGAGTGTGGTACTAAGCAGGTATTTCCAATGCATGCAGTACGGCTAAATTAAAAAAGAACCTCATATTTACTTGCAACAAGTGACTTTGATAGTCCCTAACACTCACAGGCCATTGGCAAAGCCGGGGTGTAGTTTTATTCAGCTGCACAACAGCCCTCAGGAAGAAACTGTTTTTCAGTCTACCTGTTTTGGCTATGATGTTTCTGTGTCTCCAACCAGATGGCAGGAGGTGAACAGACAGTGTCTGGGATGGAATGGGATAGCCCTCCATTTTTCTATCATCCAATTCCCTATCTAAGAGTCTCTATAATGCCGTAAAAATTAGGCCATTCAGCCCATTGAGTCTGCTCCACCAGTCCATCATGGCTGATTTATTATTCCTCTCAATCCCTCTCTTCTGCCCCCACCCTTTGATGCCTTGACTAATCAAGAACCTATCAACTTCTTCTTTAAGTAAACCCAATGACTTGGCCTCCATAGCTGTCTGTGGCAATGAATTCCATGGATTCGTTACCATCTTGCTAAAGAGATTCTCCCTCATCTGTGTTCTAAAGGGATGTCCCTCTATTCTGAGGCTGAGTCCTCTGGTCCTAGACTCTCCAAATGTAGGAAGCATCCTCTCCACGTCCATGCTGTCTAGATCTTTCAATATTCAATAGGTTTCAATGAGATCCTCCCCATTCTTCTAAACTCCAATGAGTACAGGCCCTGAGTCATCAAATGCTCCTCACAGGTTAACCCTTTCATTCCTGGGATTATTCTCCTAATGTAATCTGCCTATACCACCTCCCCTGGCAGCACATACCACTTACCCACCACTGTCTGTGTAAAAAAAACACCTTTGACATCGCCCCTACACGTTCCTTCAATCATCTTGGTTATGTGCCTTTGTATTAGCCATTTCTGTCCTTTACACATAAGGACAGTTACAGCAGGCATTTAACCTACCAACTTGCAAGTCCTTAGGGTTTGGTGGGAAAACACAGCACCTGGACACACATTAACTAGTTTTTTCCCCATCTGTATTCCTTTGGGAGGCAGACACAGAGTTAATAGAAATGAAGCAAAGCGGCAGTATGAACCAATGCACCATATGCTGATTACAGAGGAGGGAATGTTTGCTGTCCTGAGGCAAAATAGTTTGCATAAATCCCCAGGGCCTGACAAGGTGTTCCCTCTGACCGTACGGAAGACAAGTGCTGAATTTGCTGGGGCCCCAGCAGTGATAGTTAAATCATCCTTAGCCACAGGTGGGGTGCTGGAGGGTTGGAGTATAGGTAATGTTGATTAAGAAAGGGTCTAAGAATAAATTAGGAAAGTATAGACCAGTGAGCCTATCATCAGTAGTTGGAAAGCTATTAGAAGGTATTCTGTGGGATTGGAAATATAACTATTTGGATAGACATGGACTGATTAGGGATAGTTAGCATTACTTTGTATGTGGTAGGTCATTTCTAACCAATCTTATAGAGTTTTTTGAGGCAGTTACATGAAAGATGATGAAGGTAAGGCAGTGGATATTGTCTACATGGACTTTAGCAAGGCCTTTGAGAAAGTTTCACTTGGGAGGTTGGTCAAGAAGGTCCAGTGGCTCAGCATTTACAATAGGTTGAATAGGTTAGGACCATTGTTGGCAGAATCTCAGATGGTGATGAGAGGGTGTACAGGAGGGAGATTTACCAGCTAGCTCAATGTCAGTAAGACCAAAGAGCTGATTGTGGACTCACGAAGGGGAAGACGAGGGTACACAAACCAATCCTCGTAGAGGGATTGGAAGTGGAGAGAGTGAGCAATTTCAAGTTCCTGGGTGTCAATACGTATCTCTGAGGATCTAGCCTGGTCCCACCATATCAATGCAACTATGAAGAAGGCACAAAAGCGACTATACTTCATTAGGAGCTTGAAGAGGTTTAGTGGTTTGTCAGCTAAAGCACTTAAATTTCTACAGATGTACCATGGAGAACATTTTGACTGGTTGCATCGTCATCGTCTGGTGTGGGTGGCGGGGAGTGGGGGTGGAGAAGCTACTGCACAGGATCGTAGTAAGCTGAAGAGAATTGTAAAATTGGTCAGCTCCATCCTGGGCACTAGCCTCTGCAGTTTTCAAGACATCTTGAAGGAGCGTTGCCCCAGAAAAGTGACTTCCATCATCAAGGACCCCCACCACCCAGGACTTGCTCTCTTCTCAGTGCTACCATCAGGAAAGAGGTACAGAAGCCTGAAGACATACACCCAGCGATTCAGGAACAGCTTCTTCCCCTTTGACACCCGATTTCTGGATGGACTTGAAGCCATGAACAATACCTCACTATTTTTTAAAATTTCTGTTTTTTTTTGTACTACGTACCTTAATTTAACTATTTAATGTACATACATACATATATATCTACTGTAATTCTATTTTGTTTTCTATATTGATCATGTATTGCATTGTACTGCCACTACAAAGTTAACAAATTTCATGACATATGCCGATGATATTAAACCTGATTCTGATTTATTCCCTAGAGAATAGGATGAGAGGAGATTCGATAGACATATATAGAATTATGGGGGATGTAGATAGGGTAAATGCAAGCAGGCATTTTCCACTGAGGTTGGGTGAGACTAGAACAAGAGGTCATAGGTTAAAGGTGAAATGTGAAATATTTAAGGGGAACATGAGAGGACATTCTTAACTCAGAGGGTGGTGAGAGTGTGGAATGAGTTGCCATTGGAAGTGGTGGATATAGGTTTGATTGAGACATTTAAGAGAAATTTGGATAGGGATATGAGTGGGAGGGGGATGTGCTTGGGAGGGAGATGGAGGGCTATAGTCCAGCTGCAGGTCAATGGGACTAGGTGGACAGTTCAGCATGGACTAGATGGGCCGAAGGACCTGCTACTGTGCTCTAGTTATCTATGATTTTATGAAATTTAATACACCAATAACAACTAAATTATACACAGTTTTTACTAGAAAGAATGCAATGAGATTAAAAAAAAGTCCATTTAAAGTTGTTAAAGCTACATCCACTAATCCCTTATACAATGACCTCATGGTCAGAGGAAGATCCCAGTGAACAAATGTTGCTCTCTGCAGATCCACCCATTATTTCTATAATCATTCTACTCTTTTGAATCTGAATTTTCTCTTCCAAGAATTACAGTTTATTCTGTATTCTGTTATTGTTCTACCTTGTCCTACCTCAATGTACTGTTGCAATGATCTGTATCAACAGTATCCTGCTCATCAAATTTCTGTCTCTCAAACAAGTATATAAAGATTACTCCTTAAAATATCACTTTCTGCTATTTTGATTCCATCCACCAAAGCTTGTCATACCTCATGTTTACTTTTAAAAAGACTTTCTGTGACTACCTTGTCTGCTTCTTCCTCTATATTACAAGACTGTTAATCGTTCCCTAGTACAATCTCTGTTGACCCTATCAATGCTTTGGGTAGATCTATGAAAACAGCACATAAGTTCAAATTTTGTTCTATGCATTTTTCCTGAAGGTGAGGAATAGCGAAAGCCGAGTCGGAGGTGTTGCGACCGGAGTGAAGAACACACTATGACTCAGGGAGGCTCTCATCTGATACGCTGGTGACTGGGCGGTTGAGGATTAAACAAGCCAAAATCTTCTTGGCAATGGAGATGTGCAAGATGCTTTGGTCAACAGCCAAGATGTCTGCAGCCCCTTCGGGCCCATACAGATGAACTGTATTTCCTTGTGTTTGCGTTTTTAACTGTACATCATGGTCAGTACAGTACCACACAATCTACCTCGTTATGACCTTAACCTGTTCCCTCTATAATCATTCTAGTCTTCCGGCAAGGTGATGCCAGTGACCAATGGCAACATCTTGCAGACAGCTTGATACGCTCCTTCTTCCAGATATACTTCATCTGAACTGCCATTGACTGCAGGCTGTAATTTCCCTTTTAAGAATGTATTTTTTGGCTGAGTGAATGATCTGGAATGTCTGCGATCTCCCGGGGGTGTCAGTGTGAAGTACATCTATGGCCTTCCCTAGGGGTGGTTACATCGATTCCAAATGGCAGAACACAAACTTGTGTTTAGCTCTATTACTCTGTGCTGATTAAAGTGTTGAGCAGAATTAAAATCGATGAGGGCAAGAGCGGAAAATGAACGGGTGTTCAATGCCAGCTGCCTGGTTTCTTCCTCGCTACTGAGGGAAGGTGCAGGAGTGGTGGGTCCATGCTGCAGAGTTTGATCGGTTTGGTGGCTCGTGGATGTGGGCTCATTTTCAGGGCCCGTGTGGTTTGATGCTTCATGGCCTCAGTGCTGAACGTGCTTTACTACTTAAGCGATTTGATCGAGGCGCTTTGGTGCGGGACTGGATCTGCGGAAGGGGCTGTAGCCTGCAGCCATCGACACAGTGCAGAACTGAGTGATTTGGAGGCTGTGACCGCGGCCATCAACTCCTGGACTGCTTTCACTCGTCTTGGCAGCTCATGGCTGTGGACTCACTTTTGGGGATTTTGTGGTTTGAATTTTAATGTTCTGTGAGTTATTTGTTTGCCTTTTGTTATTTGTGTGATTTTTCTTTATTTTGCACATTTGATGGTCTTCTTGTGCAGGGCTTTTCTTTAAACCAGTCTTATGGTGTTACTTTGTTTTGTGGCTGCCTGCAAGAAGACTCTCTGCATACTTTGACAATAAATGTAGTTTGGACATTGAACTTTGAAATTTGAGTTCTGTGTGTTGAAGACTTACACTTCATTCTGCGTTCTGTTATTGTTTTATCTTGTGCTACCTCCCCTCATGGTTGTGTTGATTTGATCTGTATGGACAGTATGCAATACAAGTTTTTCACTGTGCCTTGGTACATGTGACAGTAATAAACCAGCTTGTCTGTATTTCTGTTCTGTCGCTTTGCTGCTTCGTTGCTTTTCTACCCAGCTGAGTCATCAGCAGACTTACTATCACCCACTCTTGACGGGAAATTGATCAGCCATCAGTATCGGCAAGTGTTGTACATAGTGGTTTCACTCGGGCTGTTAACGTCTCTTCCAATGATTTCAATAGAATGAAGTCTGAAGCTAATGTACAATACACTGACAACATACAGCATGTTTCTAAGCATGTAATTAATTAAAAGAAGTAACGAATCACTGAGGACTGATATAATTGCATTCCACTGGAGACTCTACGGTTACTCTTGTAAGTTACAAAAGGGAATTAGATATATACTTCAAAATGAACAGCAGTGTGACAGGCTGGACAGTGGGGATCATTGGCACAGATATAATGAGCTGAATTGTTTCCTGTGTATAGTGTGATTGTATCATTCATTTGCCAAACATTTTACACAGTAAATAAACAGATTTTATGGTAAATAATTAAAATATCTTATTTGGGATTCCAGCCACTAAACTCTGTGTATGTTCATGGACGATAATGATAATAATGGTCACAAGTAGTGCTGCTGCCTCACAGAGCCACTAATGACACAACTGTGGTCAACAGAATCTCAGACGGTGACGAGGAGGCGTACAGGAGTGAGACAGATCAGCTGGCTGAGTGGTGTCGCAACAACAACCTTGCGCTCAACGTCAGTAAGACCAAGGAATTGACTGTGAACATCAGGAAGGGGAAGTTAGGAGAACAAAGGCCTTTCCTCATTGAGGGATCAGCAGTGGAAAGAATAAGCAGTTATACTTTATACTTTATTGTCGCCAAACAATTGATACTAGAGCGTACAATCATCACAGCGATATTTGATTCTGCGCTTAGCGCTCCCTGGAGTACAAATCAATAGTAAATATTAAAAATTTAAATTATAAATCATAAATAGAAAATAGAAAAGGGAAAGTAAGGTAGTGCAAAAAAACCGAGAGGCAGGTCCGGATATTTGGAGGGTACGGCCCAGCTCCAGGTTAGGATCCGTTCAGCAGTCTTATCACAGTTGGAAAAAAGCTGTTCCCGAATCTGGCTCTGTGAGTCTTCAAGCTCCTGAGCCTTCTCCCGGAGGGAAGGGGGACGAAAAGTGTGTTGGCTGGGTGGGTCGTGGCCTTGATTATCCTGGCAGCACTGCTCCGACAGCCTGCGGTGTAAAGTGAGTCCAAGGACTGAAGATTGGTTTGTGTGATGTACTGGGCTGTATTCATGATCTTCTGCAGCTTCTTTTGGTCTTGGACAGGACAACTTCCATACCAGGTTGTGATGCACCCTAGAAGAATGCTTTCTACGGTGCATCTATAAAAATTAGTGAGGGTTTTAGGGGACAGGCCAAATTTCTTTAGCTTTCTCAGGAAGTAAAGGCGCTGGTGGGCCTTCTTGGCAGTGGACTCTGCTTGGTTGGACCAAGTCAGGTCATTTGTGATAATGACCCTGAGGAACTTAAAAGCTTTTGACCTGTTCCACTTGCGCACCACCGATGTAAATAGGGTCGTGCGGTCCGCTACTCCTTCTGAAGTCAACAACCAATTCCTTTGTCTTGCTGACGTTGAGGGATAGGTTATTGTCTTCGCACCATGCAGTTAACACCCAGAATAAGTTCCTGGGCGTCAATATCCCTGAGGACATATCATAGGCCCAACATATTGATGCATTCATGAAAAAGGCATATCATTGGCTACGTGTAGGAATTTGAGGAGAATCAGAATCAGGTTTGGTGTCATTGGATATGAAGTGAAATTTGTTGTTATGCAGCAGCAGTGCACTGCATTACTTAATAAAGAACTATCAATTCCAATAAGGGATTTTTTGAATTTTTCAGATTTTAGAATAAATGATGAGTTAGCTTGGGATCGCCATCATTTCCTACTCTGAATTTATGTGCAGTCTTTGTCTCACACTTATTCATCAAATATATGTACTTTACAGTAAAAAATATTCCATACCGTTAATAGGATGAAAGCATAATGTGTGCAGGGTAACAAAAGCAGCATCAGGAGACAAGTAAGAAAAAACCTGCAGATGTTGGATATCCATGCAACAGACACAAAATGCTGGAAGAACTCAGCAGGCCAGGACACATCTATGGAAAAGAGCACAGTTGATGTTTCAGGCCAAAACCCTTCAGACTACCTGAATCAGCTGTTGAGCAACAGCAAACAATGGCAGGCTTTCAGTCTCCACCAACAATGCCATGTTTGATTAAAAGGTTCCAGTACAATGTATTTATATTTTACTTTTTTAAAATTTTCATGTAAGGTATAAAAAATTCAACATTGTAGACTTGCTCTGGTGTTGATTTTTATCAGCAAACTCATCAACGAATTTCTCTGCTGCTTCATGATCAACAGATGCTTTATCACCACAAATCTTTAAAATCTAATGCTGTGCCTCTTCTGAAATTTCTGCAAACAGCCTGCTGAATATTCACAAATACCTTCAATTTTCAGATCATTGTGATAGATCTTTGCTTATTTCATGATCTGCATACTGCTAAGTGGCATATCTTCACTTTGACACTGACTTTTTAACTCTTTCAATACATGATCAACATCTTCATTTTTCATGAACTTTAGACCATAAGGTATAGGAGCAGAATTAGGCCATTTGGCCCATTGAGTCTGCTCTGCCATTTCATCATGGCTGATCCAATTTTCCTCTCAGCCCCAATCTCCTGCCTTCACCCCAAATCCCTTCATGCCCTAACCAATAAAGAATCTATCAACTTCTACCTTAAATATACATAAAGATTTGGCCTCCACAGCTGCCTCTGGCAATGAATTCCACAGATTTACCACTCTCTGGCTAAAGAAATTTCCCCTCTCCTCTTTTCCGAAAAGACACCCCTCTGTTCTGAGGCTGTGTTTTAGACTCTCCCACCATAGGAAACATCCTCTCCACATCCACTCTGTCAAGGCCTTTCACCATTCAATAGGTTTCAATGATGTCATTCTTCTGAATCCCAGCAAACACAGGCCATCAAACACTCTTCATATGACAAGCCATTCAATCCTGGAATCATTTTCATGACTTCCCACTGAACCCTCCAGTTTCAGCACATCCTTTCTAAGATAGGGGGCCCCAGACTGCTCTCAATATTACAAGTGAGACCTTGTCAGTGCTTTATAGAGTCTCAACATTACATCCTTGCTTTTATATTCTCATCCTTCTGTTCATTACATATGTGAAGTCACTTCTCAGAAATGTCTGTGGTGTGTGGAGACCTGGGCATCGCCTGAGAACCTTCCCAGTGCCTTGTGGAATTTTCCATTTGTGACATCGTGTCAGTGCTCAAAAAATTTGGAGGTTTTTGTATAAGGGGTACTCAACCTCTGTGTATGTATGCATATACATACACACACACACGCATGCACCCCCGCACACACGCATAATTAAATAAGTAGTGCAAAAAGCGATTTTAAAAAAATAGTGGGGTAGTGTATGTTGTCAGTTCAGAAACCAAAGGCTCCAGTAAATTGCTGCAGCCGTACTGTGCAGACCATTCTGACAGGTTGCATCACCATCTGGAGGGGCCACTGCACAGGATGAGAAAAAGCTGCAGAGAGTTGTAAGCTCGGCCAGTTCCAACATGAGCACTAGCCTCCCCAGCATTGAGGACATAGAGATACCTGAGACGATACCTCCAGAAGGCTACATTCATCATGAAGGACTCTCACTATCTAGGACATGTCCTCTTCTCATTACTACCATGGGGAGGAGGGACAGAGACTGACGACACACACTCAACATTTAGCAACAACTTCTTATCCTCCACCATCTGATTTCTGAATGGTGCATGAACACTACCTCACCATTTTGCTCTGTCTTTCAGCGAGTTACTTATTTTTTAATATATTCTTATCGTAACTTACAGTAACTTTTATGTGTAGCACTGTACTGCTGATGAAAACAACAAATTTCACAACATACAGTAGGTCAGTGATAATGAACCTGATCCCAGCCAATTATGACCTTGTACAAGGACGATGCCCGCGCAGAGTACGTACCACCTCTCTCGTCACCACGTCTGCTTCCTCTTCCGCTCACGTCACAGTCAAAGTAAATTTATTATCAAAGTACATATAATGCACTATATACAATGCTGAGATTCATTTGCTTACATGCAATTACAGGAAAATAAGGAAATACAATAGCATTTATGAAAAACTATATATAAACAAAGACAGACGATCACCAACATGCAAAAGAAAACAAATTATGTATCTCATACTGAGAACACCAGTTGTAGTGTCCTTGAAAGTGAGTCTGTAGGCTGTGAAATCAACTCAGTCTTGAGCCGAGTGAAGTTACCCACACTGGTTCAGGAGTCTGATCGTTGCAGGGTAAGAACTGTTCTTGAACCCGGCATATACAGTATAATACTGAGAACATGATTTGTAAAGTCCTGAAAATGAGTCTATAGGTTGTGGAATCAGTTCAGAGTTGTGGTGAGTGAAGTTATCCACGCTGGTTCAGGAGCCTGATGGTTGAAAGATAATGACTGTTCCTGAACCTGGTGGTGTGGGACTTGTTCCTGTAGCTCCTGCCTGATGGCAGCAGTGAGAAGAGACCATGGCCTGGATGGTGGGAGTCCCTGATGGTGGATGCCGCTTTCCTGTGGCAGCACTGCATGTAAATGTGCTCAGTGGTGCGGAGGGTTTTTCCTGTGATGAACTGGGCTGTATCCACCTCTTCCTGCAGGCTTTTCTATTCCTGGGCATTGGTGTTTCCGTACCAGACCATGATGCAACCAGGTAGGACACTCTCCACTGTGCATCTGTAGGAGTTTGTCAAAGTTTTAGGTGATGTGCTGAATCTACACAAACTTCGAGGAAAGTAAAGGGTCTGCTGTACCTTCCTTGTGATGGCACTTATACTCTGGTCCCAGGTCTGATATAATAATGTCAAGCGGTTTAAAGTTCCTGACGCTCTCCAACCCAAATCCTTTAATAAGGACTTGCCAAGGGTGTGCTGGTAGATTAATCGGGTACTCTTGGTTGGTGGCAAAAAAAATGGAAGGGGAATGATTGGTCATGTGTGAGAGAGGATAGGGTACAGGGAGTGGAATGAGACTAATGGCAGTGCTCCACCGGGTGCTAGCATAGAGCTGATGGGTTGAATGGCTTCCTTTACCATTATAAAACTTGCTTTCACTTTTGTAAAGATTAAAGATTAGACCCTGATGAAGGGCCTCAGCCCATAAGGTTGACTGTTTATTCCCCTCCATTGAATCCTCCTGATCGGCTGAGTTTCTCCAGCATTTTGAGTGTTAAAGCTTAGCTTTATTTGTCACATGTACAGCAAACCAAACAGTGAAATGTGTCGTTTTTGTCAACAGCCAACAGTCGGGGGATTGTATTGGTCATTGACACAAGTGTCACCTTCCTTCCGGTGCCAACAGAGCATGTCTGCAATTTACTAATCCTAATCTGCACATCTTAAAATACTTTTTAATTTGACATGATTTATTTACCATACAGCACACTAACAGACCCTTATGGCCCAATGAGCCTGCACCACACAATTGCACCCATGTGGCCAGTTACGTGCTGGTGAAGGCAGGTACATTGGAGGCTTCTACGAGACGTTTAGATCAGCTCATGAATGTGAGGGAGATGGAAGGGTATGGACATTGTGTAGCCAGAGAGGGTTAGTCTGACATTCTGTTGACCACAATTTACAACATTCTGGGCTGAAGGGATTGTTCATGTGACTTACTGTTCTGTGTTCTCTGTTGTTAAACTCCTAATCGGTACGTGTTTGGACTGGTTCATTTGATTACAATTCTATTCTATTACATTCTGGCTGCATTCAGTTGCAAATGGGTTATCTGCCATTTGCAGTGGTGCAGAATTCATGCCAGGGCCACTAGAATCAAAACCAGTTACTTCCCAAATGACGTTAGGCTGACCAACACCTCTACCCATTAAGCCCACCACGGCTGCATCTACATCGGCACTCCTCTCCACAGTCCCTCACCACCCCCTTCATCCCCCCCCATTCACTGTCACTTTACACTGACACTCCACACCTCATACCCACACTGACACATTCCTCTCCACAGTCCCTCACCACCCCCTTCATCCCCCCATTCACTGTCACTGTACACTGACACTCCACACCTCATACCCACACTGACACATTCCTCTCCACAGTCCCTCACCACCCCCTTCATCCCCCATTCACTGTCACTTCACACTGACACTCCACACCTCATACCCACACTGACACACTCCTCTCCACAGTCCCTCACCACCCCCTTCATCCCCCCATTCACTGTCACTTTACACTGACACTCCACACCTCATACCCACACTGACACACTCCTCTCCACAGTCCCTCACCACCCCTTCATCCCCCATTCACTGTCACTTTACACTGACACTCCACACCTCATACCCACACTGACACACTCCTCTCCACAGTCCCTCACCACCCCCTTCACCCCCATTCACTGTCACTTTACACTGACACTCCACACCTCATACCCACACTGACACACTCCTCTCCACAGTCCCTCACCACCGCCTTCATCCCCCCCATTCACTGTCACCTTACACTGACACTCCACACCTCATACCCACACTGACAGTCCTCTCCACAGTCCCTCACCACCCCCTTCATCCCCCATTCACTGTCACTTCACACTGACACTCCACACCTCATACCTACACTGACACACTCCTCTCCACAGTCCCTCACCATCCCCTTCATCCCCCATTCACTGTCACTGTACACTGACACTCCACACCTCATACCCACACTGACACACTCCTCTCCACAGTCCCTCACCACCCCCTTCATCCCCCCATTCACTGTCACTGTACACTGACACTCCACACCTCATACCCACACTGACACACTCCTCTCCACAGTCCCTCACCACCCTCTTCATCCCCCCATTCACTGTCACTTTACACCGACACTGCACACCTCATACCCACACTAACACACTCCTCTCCACAGTCCTCACCACCCCCTTCATCACCCCATTCACTGTCACTTTACACTGACACTCCACACCTCATACTGACACTGACACACTCCTCTCCACAGTCCCTCACCACCCCCTCCATCCCCCATTCACTGTCACTGTACACTGACACTCCACACCTCATACCCACACCGACACACTCCTCTCCACAGTCCCTCACCACCCCCTTCACCCCCCAATTCACTGTCACTGTACACTGACACTCCACACCTCGTACCCACACTGACACACTCCTCTCCACAGTCCCTCACCATCCCCTTCATTCCCCCATTCACTGTCACTTCACACTGACACTCCACACCTCATACCCACACTGACACACTCCTCTCCACAGTCCCTCACCACCCCCTTCATCCCCCCATTCACTGTCACTTTACACTGACACTCCACACCTCATACCCACACTGACACACTCCTCTCCACAGTCCCTCACCACCACCTTCATCCCCCCATTCACTGTCACTGTACACTGACATTCCACACCTCATACCTACATTGACACACTCCTCTCCACAGTCCCTCACCAGCCCCTTCATCCACCCCATTCACTGTCACTTTACACTGACACTCCACACCTCATACCCACACTGACACACTCCTCTCCACAGTCCCTCACCACCCCCTTCATCCCCCCATTCACTGTCACTTTACACTGACACTCCACACCTCATACCCGCACTGACACACTCCTCTCCACAGTCCCTCACTAACCCCTTCATCCCCATTCACTGTCACTTTACACTGACACTCCACACCTCATACCCACACTGACACACTCCTCTCCACAGTCCCTCACCACCCCCTTCATCCCCCCATTCACTGTCACTTTACACTGACACTCCACACCTCATACCCACACTGACACACTCCTCTCCACAGTCCCTCACCACCCCTTTCATCCCCTATTCACTGTCACTTTACACTGACACTCCACACCTCATACTGACACTGACAGTCTCCTCTCCACAGTCCCTCACCACCCCCTCCATCCCCCCATTCACTGTCACTTCACACTGACACTCCACACCTCATACCCACACTGACACACTCCTCTCCACAGTCCCTCACCACCCCCTTCATCCCCCCATTCACTGTCACTGTACACTGACACTCCACACCTCATACCCACACTGACACACTCCTCTCCACAGTCCCTCACCACCCTCTTCATCCCCCCATTCACTGTCACTTTACACTGACACTCCACACATACCCACACTGACACACTCCTCTCCACAGTCCCTCACGACCCCTTTAATCCCCCCATTCACTGTCACTTTACACTGACACTGCACACCTCATACCCACACTAACACACTCCTCTCCACAGTCCCTCACCACCCCCTTCATCACCCCATTCACTGTCACTTTACACTGACACTCCACACCTCCTACTGACACTGACACACTCCTCTCCACAGTCCCTCACCACCCCCTCCATCCCCCATTCACTGTCACTGTACACTGACACTCCACACCTCGTACCCACACCGACACACTCCTCTCCACAGTCCCTCACCACCCCCTTCACCCCCCAATTCACTGTCACTTTACACTGACACTCCACACCTCATACCCACACTGACACACTCCTCTCCACAGTCCCTCACCACCCCCTTCATCCCCCCATTCACTGTCACTTTACACTGACACTCCACACCTCATACCCACACTGACACACTCCTCTCCACAGTCCTTCACCACCCCCTTCATCCCCCCATTCACTGTCACTTTACACTGACACTCCACACCTCATACCCGCACTGACACACTCCTCTCCACAGTCCCTCACCACCCCCTTCATCCCCCATTCACTGTCACTGTACACTGACACTCCACACCTCATACCCACACTGACACACTCCTCTCCACAGTCCCTCACCACCCTCTTCATCCCCCCATTCACGGTCACAGTACACTGACACTCCACACCTCATGCTGACACTGACACACTCCTCTCCACAGTCCCTCACCACCCCCTTCATGCCCCATTCACTGTCACTTTACACTGACACTCCACACCTCATATCCACACTGACACACTCCTCTCCACAGTCCCTCACCACCCCTTTCATCCCCTATTCACTGTCACTTTACACTGACACTCCACACCTCATACTGACACTGACACACTCCTCTCCACAGTCCCTCACTAACCCGTTCATCCCCATTCACTGTCACTTTACACTGACACTCCACACCTCATACCTACACTGACACACTCCTCTCCACAGTCCCTCACCACCCCTTCATCCCCCCTATTCACTGTCACTTTACACTGACACTCCACACCTCATACCCACACTAACACACTCCTCTCCACAGTCCCTCACCACCCCCTCCATCCCGCCATTCACTGTCACTTTACACTGACACTCCACACCTCATACGTACACTGAAACAGTGATGCAGTATGTGTCAATCTTAGTTTTTCATTGAAAGCTGCTCCCCTGGCTGGTTCGGGATTGGCCCATTTATGTGTCATTGCATCCCTCCTACTGGCTGCCACTTGGTGTCACGGCGGTGCTTGATGATGTCACAGTGCCGGTATGGTATTGATCTAACATGCTGAAAGCATTCAGTCTATTTTGCTTCAGGAGCTCACCAACAGACTGGAGGTTGTGTCACGGGAACCATGAAAGTATGCTGCGGTGAGAGAGGGCCCGGGTGCACACTTTCCAAGAGTATTTGTAACTGGGTGTAACCCAAAGGGTTTACTGAATGTTCAGTGTCTGTCTTGTCCTGTAAATAAATAGTTTACTTACTTACCCATTGTGAGTCCCATGTACCAAACCCACAAATCAAATTTCCTACAACACAAAGTCACTGTGCTGCTGTGTTTCCACAGGGTCTGCTGGGACCGAGAAGAGCTCCTCTTTCAAGAGTCACTTTGTCACCCTGTCACTTCCTGTCAGAGATACCTAATGTTGACATACTCCTGTACCTGGTGTCACTTTGTGTATCACTCTGTGCAGTATATATAAGCTAATCTTAGGTATACATCTTCACAGGAGACAATTATAAACACAAGTGGTTCTGTAGATGATGGAAATCCAGAATAACATGCACAAGATGCTGGAGGAACTCAGCAGGTCAGGCAGCGTCCATGGAGGGGAATAGACAGTTGACGTTTCAGGCTGAGACCCTTCATCAGGACAATTCATCAACAGTTTCTCATCACTGAACAGTTATTTGCACATTGTGTTTTATCAGATTGCTCTTATATTTATTGTGTGTTTTATTCTTACTATATCTTTAATGCTGCATTGGATCCAGATTAACGATCACTTTGTTCTCCTTTACACTTGTGTACTGAAGAATGTCCATAAACAATCTTGTATCTTGAACCTTAAATTCACTCTACTGGCTTATTGCGAAAGTAACAATGGAATGATTAGCCATTGTGCTATTGAACATTTTCTTCTGTTTACTGTGTTGGAGAGGGTGATTTCCAGGAATGTCAGTGAACTTGAAATGAATTGTCAAACTCTGCAATCTCTGCAACAAAAAATGGACAGGTTATCGCACTCTCTTTCCACTCGAGTGAACTTAAGGCTCTGGGGTGTTCAGCTTTCACAGAAAAATAATGGTCAGGCAGAGCTCAACAGCATTTGATTAAATCCATAAGGTGGCACTGCAATCATGTGAGTCTGATTCTCCTTCTTACCATATCGAATATCCATGTGCTTGTGAAAATTCACCTCTGCAACCTCGCGACAAAATTCTTAACTTACAGCAAATGGATGAATAATTCTGGTTTGTAAGAATTCTGGATAATCTACAATTTGCTGTGCAATTAGGAGGTTTGTAAGAATTCTGGATAATCTACAACTTGCTGTGCCTTTTAGATGTTGCTTTAATAAACCTGTATTGGTTAAAATTACCAATTGGCTAATTTGTGCACCATTCAGGGTCTTTAACGGTCCTACCAGGTGAGACAGCACTTTACCTGCAGGTCTGTCAGGGTCATTTATTGCACCTGGTGCTCCCAGAGTTGCTTCCTCTACATTGGTGAGATTGGGGGACCACTTTGTCGAGGACCTGCTGTAACAGCCAGCATCTGCCGGTGGACAGCCATTCCCCATTCCCATTCTGACATGTTGGTCCATGGCCACCTCTACTGCCACGATGAGGCCATACTCAGGTTGGAGAAGCAACACCTGCAATACTGTCTTTCTAGTCCCCAACTTCTTGGTATGAGCTTCCATTCATCACACCTCTCTATTCCCCTCCTTTCCTTTGTTCTCTCTCATTCTGGTGGTCCTCTCACCCCTTCTTGTTCCCCCACTTTTACTCACAACCTGCCTATCATCTTTCTCTGGTTTCCTACTTCCTTCCCTGTTCCCACATTATCCACTCCTTTCTTCTATCAGATTCCTTCTACCTCAGCCTTTTACCTTTTCCACCTATCACCTCTCAGCATCTCAATTCATCCCTCCCCTCCCCCACTTTCCCCACTTCACCTGGTCTCACCTAACACCTCTGAGTTTGTACTCCTTCTGCAGATAGGCATAAGCTCACAGACTGTCAGTAACTTGTAGTCTACTAACAGAGCCACCCTGGGTTGATTGATTGATCTTAGAGTAGGTTATAAGGTCGGCACAACATTGTGGGCTGAAGGGCCTGTATTGTGTGGTAGTGGCCTGTGTTTTATGTTGGTTGGTCTGAGAGAGGAATCATTATTTTGCTGATCTGTATTGTGTGAAGAAATGATACCTCCTGTTTACAGAGCTGTGGCATTCAATCCCCCGAATGATGGCCAACACACCATTCACCTTCATAACACCATTGCACAAAATGCTTAGAAATCTTGCCCCAGTAGGAATTGGAATTGGACACTCCAGCTCTGATCTAAGCCACATCATAGCATGGTGGGTCTGTAGCATCAGAGGAGTTCCTGTTTCTCCACAAATGTATCACATTACTAGACCAGCCATCCTGTCTCTAAGGACTTTTGCAAATTTCTACGGCAAGCATTGACTGGTTGTACCACCACCTGGCATCGAACCTCCCAGAGCAGAGGATAAGAAAAAGTTCCCAATGCAGAGGATAGGGAAAACCTCCCAGTGCAGAGGATAAGGAAAACTTCCCAGTGCAGAGGATAAGGAAAACTTCCCAGTGCAGAGGATAAGAAAAAACTCCCAGTGCAGAGGATAAGAAAAAGCTCCCAATGCAGAGGATAAGAAACACCTCCCAATTCAGTGGATAGGGAAAACCTCCCAGTGAAGAGGATAAGAAAAACCTCCCAGTGAAGAGGATAAGAAAAAGCTGCAGAAGGTTGTAGACTCAGTCAGTTCCAGCCCTCCCAACATCAAGGATATCTTCAGGAGATGATGCCTCGAGAAGATGGCATCCATCATTAATGACCCTCATCATCTGGGACATGCCCTCTTCTTGTTTCTACCATCAGGGAGGAGGAAAAGCAGTTTGAAGACCCACATTCAATGATTTAGGAAGAGTGGTCCATGAATACCACCTTGTGATTCCTTTTTCCTAACACTGTTGGTTTATATTTTTAACGCCTTTGCACTGTAGTGCTGCCTAAATAACCACTTTCAAATCATTTATGTAAATCAGTGATCATAAACCTGATTCTGATCTTGAGCAGTAATTTTTGTAAAGTTAGTCCCTGCCGTGTTACATTAATCTCTTCCAGTACCCTAGTGGACAGGAACGACTTCTGTCACTAAGACTGGCTCGCTTTGACGGTGGCTTTTGCAGGTGAGCAATATTGTCCTATACACTCAGTTTGATACTCAATTGGACATTGGGTTTCAGTGGTGAATACTCAACAGGCCAACACTTAGTTTCCTGTCACTGCAGATTGTTCATATCCACAAATTTGAAGCTCTTAATGATTGTAGAAATAATTTCATTTTTAAAATTGTTGACCAGTCCCAGTATGCAGGAATTTTAACATTCTGTACCTGTCGAGCAGTTACTACTTGATAATGTGTAAGTAGCAAGTTCAGTTATAATAAGGAAAATAATGTAACCACCTTTGAGCCAAGAAAAGCAACTGTTCCTAATTCTGACGATTCATTTTTGGTTGATTATTTTTACATAAGTTTTAAACAAATGTAGCCTGAAAGATCGACTGTTTATTCCCCTCCATAGACACACGATTCAAAATTGTTCATTGTCATTCATAAAGACACAAGTATAGATGGCTGGGTGGAGATGCATCTCTACCAAAGGAGGTGTAAGGTCCTCCTTCACTCTGCTTGCCTGCAAGTCACCTTTGGGCAAGGTGTAACACCTGCTTAAACCCTCTCCTCTGATCAGGGTCAGGTGAAGCCATGGGAACAGGTGGTGGATGGTCGTGTGAGCAGCCGGTGCACATCACAAGCCCTGGTTACGCGACCACTGACACCAGGCAGACAATCTCTGGAGAGCACTGATAATGGCTGCGGTCACTTGTAAAGACACTGCCCAGAAGAAGGCAATGGCAAACCACTTATGTAGAAAACTTTGCAAAGAACAATTATGGTCAAAAGACCACGATCACCCATGTCATATAAGACAATGCACAGCGAACAAGGTACACAAGTAACAAACAAGAGTTATTGCTTGAGTCCTGCTGAAGGGTTTCGGCCTGAAACGTCGACTGTGCTCTTTTCCATAGATGCTGCCTGGCCTGCTGAGTTCCTCCAGCATTTTGTGTGTGTTGCTAACTACACAAGTGTAAAGGAGAATGAAATGATTGTTACTCAAGATCCAATACAGCACTAAGAGAAATCACAATAACCTTAAAGAAAGTAATAAAGACACAATAAACGTAAATGCATAAGGTTAGTTTATATACATAGACTGACTATAGGTACATATAGTGATGCTGGGCACAGGAGTATCTGTACAGAAGGTGACTGACAGAAAATGCCTGGCTTTGAGTTCCCTCAGCATTTTGTGAGTTGCTCAAGATTTCCAACATCAGCAGAATCCTCTGTGTGTAGTTTTACTGTTTATTTATGCTCTGTGTTCATTCTGGAGTAAATTGAGGTTGATGTGGAAGGAGTTTGTGCCTTGCGACAGGCCAAGAATTTTGTCTGTAACCTGAATGTAGATTGGGTGAACAAGCAAATTGGATTGTACTTTTTGATTTGTACATTTTATCAGTGACTTGCTATGTACCTCACACTGGAATAATATACAGGGAGATGTTATTTTTTCAGGAACATATGCCCACATTTTGTCAGTAATTTTCTAGAGACTCCTGAATTGACAGACACAACTTCATAACGCAGAGCAAGTTAGGAAAAATCAAAATTAACCCAGGTGTGAAAACTGTCACTATGTCTGCAGGTTTATGAGGTATGTGACAGGGGCACCCTATGGTGTGAAGATGAAAACAATTAACAGTTGAAATTCTGAAATACTTTATTACTGAAAGTGCAAATTGCAATAAGAAGCATTGTGACAGATAAATCCTTTGCAAAGGGATAGAAACTTAATAACACCTAACAAAGAATTTCCTACAAACACTGCTTGTGGCTTTTGAGCCATTGTTAATTCAATTTTTTTCATAAAGTAGAAATTATTTTCTGTATCGAAGACCATAAGACACTGGAGCAGAATTAGGCCATTAGGGCGATAGATGTTTGAGGTTTGATATTTCCTCTGTTGTTCACTTGCTTTCTGCTTTTTACATGATTTATTCTTTTCTCACACGTTGGGTGTTTGATGTTTTCTTGTTGGTGTTTCTTCGTTTCTTGGCTGTCTGCAGTAGGCTGAATCTCAAGATTGTATTCTGTATATGTACTTCGATAATAAATATACTTTGAATCTTGAGTCTTTGAGTCTGCTTTGTCATCATATGATCGTAATTCCAAAATTGTTTTAACATACAAGACTATAGTTTATGCAGGACCAGGCCCTCCTTCAGGTTATGGACAGCCAGTACATATTAGAGAGTGTGTGGGACACCAGTGGGATGGATGGAGACCCTGTCCTTTTGAAATCTCTGGTGCTCTTCAACTATACGTTCACCCAGACTTGATCTCCCATGGTCCACTCCTCTTTCCTATCAGATTCCTTCTTTTTCAGCCCTTCACCTATCACAGCTTCTCACTTCTTCCGGCCTCCTCCATCTACCCACCTTCCCCCTCACCTGGTCTCATCTGTCACCTGCTACAACCTTCTTTTTCTGCTCTCTTCCTTTCCATAAGACGATCAGACCATAAGACATAGGGGCAGAATTAGGCCATTTAGCCCATTGAGTCTGTGCCACCATTCCATCATGACTGATCCTAGGATCTCACTCAACCCCATATAACCATATAACAATTACAGCACGGAAACAAGCCATCTCGGCCCCTCTAGTCCGTGCCGAACTCTTACCCTATCCTATTCCCACTGACCTGCACTCAGCCCATAACCCTCCATTCCTCTCCTGTCCATATATCTATCCAATTTAACTTTAAACAATAACATAGAACCTGCCTCAACCACTTCTGCTGGAAGCTCATTCCACACAGCTACCACTCTCTGAGTAAAGAAGTTCCCCCTCATGTTACCCCTAAACTTTTGTTCTCTAATTCTCAACCCATGCCCTCTTGTTCGAATCTTCCCCACCCTCAATGGAAAAAGTCTAACCACGTCAACTCTATCAATCCCCCTCATAATTTTAAACACCTCTATCGTCTCCCCTCAACCTTCTACGCGCCAAAGAATAAAGACCTAACTTGTTCAACCTTTCTCTGTAACTTAGGAGATGAAACCCAGGCAACATTTTAGTAAACCTCCTCTGTACTCTCTCAATTTTATTGACATCCTTCCTATAATTCGGTGACAAGAACTGTACACAATACTCCAGATTTGACCTTACCAATGCCTTATACAAATTCAACATTACACCCCAACTCCTATACTCAATGCTCTGATTAATAAAGGCCAGCAAACCAAAAGCTTTCTTTACCACCCTATCCACATGAGATTCCATCATCAGAGAACCATTATTCCTAGATCCCTCTGTTCTAAAGCATTCTTTAATGCCCTACCATTTAGCATGTATGTCCTATTTTGATTAGTTGTACCAAAATGTAGCACCTCACATTTTTCAGCATTAAACTCCATCTGCGATCTTTCAGCCCATAGAAACCATAGAAACTACAGCACAGAAACAGGCCTTTTGGCCCTTCTTGGCTGTGCTGAACCATTTTCTGCCTAGTCCCACTGACCTGCACACGGACCATATACCTCCATACACCTCTCATCCATGTATCTGTCCAATTTATTCTTAAATGTTAAAAAGAACCTGCATTTACCACCTCGTCTGGCAGCTCATTCCATACTCCCACCACTCTCTGTGTGAAGAAGCCCCCCCAAATGTTCCCTTTAAACTTTTCCCCCCTCACCCTAAACCCATGTCCTCTGGTTTTTTTCTCCCCTTGCCTCAGTGGAAAAAGCCTGCTTGCATTCACTCTATCTATACCCATCATAATCTTATATACCTCTATCAAATCTCCCCTCATTCTTCTATGCTCCAGGGAATAAAGTCCCAACCTATTCAACCTTTCTCTGTAACTGAGTTTCTCAAGTCCCGGCAACATCCTTGTAAACCTTCTCTGCACTCTTTCAACCTTATTTATATCCTTCCTGTAATTTGGTGACCAAAACTGAACACAATACTCCAGATTCGGCCTCACCAATGCCTTCTTAGCCAGAGGGTAGTGAATCTGTGGAATGATCTATCCAGGGGTATATTTAAGGCAGAAGTTGATAGCTTCCTGATCGGTGAGGGCATCAAAGGATATGGCAAAAAGGCAGGTGTATGGGGGAGATTTTAAACAATTTCTTTTCTTTGGTATTCACTAAGGAGAAGGATATTGAATTGTGTAAGGTAAAGGAAACAAGTAGGGTAGTTATGGAAAGTATGACAATTAAAGAAGAGGAAGTACTGACACTTTTAAGGAATATAAAAGTGGATAAGTCTCCGGGTCCGGACAAGATATTCCCTAGGACTTTGAGGGAAGTTAGTGTAGAAATAACAGGGGCTCTGACAGAAATATTTCAAATGTCATTAGAAACGGGAATGGTGCCGGAGGATTGGCGTATTGCTCGTGTTGTTCCATTGTTTAAAAAGGGTTCTAAGAGTTCTAAGTTCTAAGTCCAATGTTGTTTGTCATATACGTTAATGATCTCAATAGTGGGGTGGTAAATTGGATTAGTAAGTATGCAGATAATATTAAGATAGGTGGTGTTGTAGATGATGAGGTAGGTTTTCAAAACTTGCAGAGAGATTTAGGACAGTTAGAAGAGCTGACAGTGTGGCTGGGGTGAAAATAAATGATGTTAAAAGTTCAAGCAAATCCACTAATAGCAAGGTTGTGAGTGGTGGTAAAAGTCTTCTGAGGTGTATATATTTCAATGCTAGGAGTATTGCGGGGAAGGCGGATGAGTTGAGGGCATGGATTGACGTGGAATTATGACGTTGTAGCAATTAGTGAAACTTGGCTACAGGAGGGGCAGGACTGGCAGCTTAATATTCCAGGGTTCCGATGTTTCAGATGTGATCGAGGCAGAGGAATGAAAGGTGGGGGAGTGGCATTGCTTGTTAGGGAAAATATTACAGCAGTGCTCAGGCAGGACAGATTAGAGGGCTTGTCTACTGAGTCCTTGTGGGTGGAGCTGAGAAACAGGAAAGGTATGGCCACGTTAGTGGGATTGTATTACAGACCACCCAATAGTCAAAGAGAATTGGAAGTGCAAATCTGCAGAGAGATAGCAGGCAACTGCAGGAAACATAAAGTTGTGGTGGTAGGGGATTTTAATTTTCCATATATTGATTGGGTCTCCCATACTGTTAGGGGTCTAGTTGGTTTAGAGTTTGTAAAATGTGTTCAGGAAAGTTTTCTAAATCAATATATAGAGGGACCAACTAGAGGGGATGCAATATTGGATCTCCTGTTAGGAAACGAGTTAGGACAAGTGACAGAAGTCTGTGTAGGGGAGCACTTTGGTTCCAGTGATCATAACACCATTAGTTTCAACTTGATCATGGTCAAGGATAGATCTGGTCTAGGGTTGAGGTTCTTAACTGGAAGAAGGCCAAATTTGAAGAAATGAGAAAGGATCTAAAGAGCGTGGATTGGGACAGGTTGTTCTCTGGCATGGATGTGATTGGTAGGTGGGAAGCCTTCAAAGCAGAAATTTTGAGAGTGCAGAATTTGTATGTTCCTGTGAGGATTAAAGGCAAGGTGAATAGGAATAAGGAACCTTGGTTCTCAAGGGATATTGCAACTCTGATAAAGAAGAAGAGGGAGTTGTATGACGTGTATAGGAAGCAGGGAGTAAATAAGGTGCTTGAGGAGTATAAGAAGTGCAAGAAAATACTTAAGAAAGAAATCAGGAGGGCTAAAAGAAGACATGAAGTTGCCTTGGCAGTCAAAGTGAAGGATAATCCAAAGAGCTTTTACAAGTATATTAAGAGCAAAGGGATTGTAAGGGATAAAGTTGGTCCTCTTGAAGATCAGAGTGGTCGGCTATGTGCGGAACCAAAGGAAATGGGGGAGATCTTAAATAGGTTTTTTGCGTCTGTGTTTACTAAGGAAACTGGCATGAAGTCTATGGAATTAAGGGAAACAAGTAGTGAGATCATGGAAACTGTACAGATTGAAAAGGAGGAGGTCCTTGCTGTCTTGAGGAAAATTAAAGTGGATAAATCCCCGGGACCTGACAGGGTGTTCCCTCGGACCTTGAAGGAGACTAGTGTTGAAATTGCAGGGGCCCTGGCTGAAATATTTAAAATGTCGCTGTCTACAGGTGAGGTGCCGGAGGATTGGAGAGTGGCTCATGTTGTTCCGTTGTTTAAAAAAGGATCGAAAAGTGATCCAGGAAATTATAGGCCAGTAAGTTTAACGTCGGTAGTAGGAAAGTTATTGGAGGGAGTACTAAGAGACAGAATCTACAAGCATTTGGATAGACTGGGACTTATTAGGGAGAGTCAACATGGCTTTGTGCGTGGTAGGACATGTTTGACCAATCTATTGGAGTTTTTCGAGAAGGTTACCAGGAAAGTGGATGAAGGGAAGGCAGTGGATATTGTCTACATGGACTTCAGTAAGGCCTCTGACAAGGTCCCGCATGGGAGGTTAGTTAGGAAAATTCAGTCGCTAGGTATACATGGAGAGGTGGTAAATTGGATTAGACATTGGCTCAATGGAAGAAGCCAGAGAGTGGTGGTAGAGAATTGCTTCTCTGAGTGGAGGCCTGTGACTAGTGGTGTGCCACAGGGATCAGTGCTGGGTCCATTGTTATTTGTCATCTATATCAATGATCTGGATGATAATGTGGTAAATTGGATCAGCAAGTTTGCTGATGATACAAAGATTGGAGGTGTAGTAGACAGTGAGGAAGGTTTTCAGAGCCTGCAGAGGGACTTGGACCAGCTGGAAAAATGGGCTAAAAAATGGCAGATGGAGTTTAATACTGACAAGTGTGAGGTATTGCACGTTGGAAGGACAAGCCAACGTAGAACATACAGGGTTAATGGTAAGGCACTGAGGAGTGCAGTGGAACAGAGGGATCTGGGAATACAGATACAAAATTCCCTAAAAGTGTCGTCACAGGTAGATAGGGTCGTAAAGAGAGCTTTTGGTACATTGGCCTTTATTAATCAAAGTATTGAATATACGAGCTGGAATGTTATGATGTGTAATGAATTGTTCTGTCTGAACAATATGAAAGACAAGTTCTTCACTGAACCTCAGTACATCTGACATTAATAAACCAATTCCACTTTTCCCCAAAGGTTCACCTGCCACCTGTGGCTATGTAGGCAGAAACAGGCTCAGCCTGTCATGGTGAGATGGGAAGACAGTCCCAGAAAGTGTCAGTGGCTTTGCTCCTGAGGTGCACTGCTGACAAAGACCAATTGTGGGAATACAATCCATCAATGTCAATCAATCTATGTATATAAGCTATCGTATGTGTTTTTTGAATATTACTATGTTACCTATTGCATTTTTTTGTGAATCTTGAACTGCTTTGATTAGGCAAGTGTAGAGATAATTCAAATCTGTTTAAATAATAAATAGCAATAAAATCCATTAAAATAATTTCTAGCAAAAATTAATTACTAACAATAAAATGCTATCTGAATACTAACAGTAGAAAAATACTGTATGAAGTTTTATTTATCAGAAATTATTAAACAGCGAGAAAGAGCTTTGACCAGCGACCAATCATCGCTCGAGCTTGATTAGCAACAGCAAATTAAGGGAAAGTGGGGTGAACGCAGCGGCCGTCATCTGACTGGATCATCTGATCATCTGACTCAGAGTGATGTTCATGAGGCTTTGGCTCTTCAAGGCTACCGCGAAGAGAGGCTTCAGTCAGCGAAGGCAAAGGAAAGAAAACCTCAAGGTTAGGTTTTTTTTTCCTTCCATTCTTTATATCTGCTCAGTTACGACAGTAGAGATGCCAGGCAGGATAGTTGAATGCTCCTGTTGTGGGACGTGGGAAAGCAGGGAAACTTCCAGTGTCGCTGATGACTACATCTGAGAGAAGTGCATCCCGCTGCAGCTTCTAACAAACTGTGTTAAGGAGTTGGAGCTGGAACTAGATGAACTCCAGATCATTTGGGAGGCTGAGGGGGTGATAGATAGGACATATAGAGAGGTAGTTACACCCAAGGTGCAGGACACAGAAAACTGGGTGACAGTCAGGAAGGGGAAAGGGGTTAAGGAGCCAGTGCAGAGTATCCCTGTGGCCATCCCCCTCAACAACAGGCATATCACATTGGATACTGTCGGGTGGGGCGGGGGTGCGGGTGGGGGAACTAACAGAGGAGAATCACAGTAGGTTCATGCCAAAACGAATGCTATGGCAATGTTCTGCTACCGCAGATTTCTCTGGGTAACCCAAACGCATACACCTCCTATGCTCCTTGGTGCGGGTTTCCACCGTGCATCCCATCTGGCCAATATAAGCTGCTGTGCATTCACAGGGAATCCTGTAAGCACCAGCCTTCCTCAGTCCCAGGTCACCTTTGACGCATATAAGCTGGGATTTGAGGTTCCTTATGGGTCTGTGCATGGCATCAATTGGGTACTTCTTTAGGATCCTGGTGATCCTTCCAGAAACTGGAAATATAGGGAAGACAAGACAGTGTCTATCGGTCAGACGAGACACACAGTGGAAACCCGCATCAAGGAGCACAGGAGGTGTAGCTGTTTGGGTTGCCCAGAGAAAATGGCGGTAGAAGAACATTGCATTCGCAATGGCCATAGGATTGACTACGATGGTACAAAACTACTGTGTTGTGCCAGTGGATTTGGGACTGCCTGGTGGAGGAAGCCATTGAAATAATACTAGAGAAGATGAATTTTAACGAAGACAAAGGTCTCGCCCTAAGTAAGAACTGGAGTTCGATTGTAAATAAGGTGGGAGAGCAGAAACCTGATTGGATGAGGACTAACCAATCAGGAGAGATGGATGACAAGGGTATAAATAAAACACAATAACCAGAGTTTTATAGAGCTACAACATTACTCACTTGAAGTGACTTGGGAATTTGACATCATTGACTGCAATGGTGGGTGAATGAAAAAGACGAGAGTGAACTCCATTGTAATTCTTTGCCCAGGAAGTTGGGGTATGTGGTAGCAGTGCAGTTGAAGTATTTTTTATTTAGCTGAATTATGGATTTTGACAACATTGGAGGTTTTATTGTCTCCTCTTTTCTTGAATTGAATTGTCAGTTGGGTCAAACATCTTTCTGTGTTTTGTGACTATCAAGTTCAAAATTCTCCAGGAATGGAATTGTTCCTGGAGGTGCCATATTCTTGATTAACGTAGCACAGGTAACATTGCATTTCATGGAGCACTGGTCCCGTCTGCCAGTGGAGGATTATGATTTGAAGATTACCTTTATTTGTCACATCAAGGATCAAGGACATATCCGGTTACGTGTTAGGAATTTGCTGTTGTGTTTTGGTCAGGTGACGAAATGCAACAAAAAAAAATTAACATTGCACAACTATAAGGTGTAAAGATTTATGTAAAATAAAAAGATGAGAGGTTGAGGTATGGATTTAGAATCAAGTGAACATCGGAATGTATTTGCACTGTAAACAGCATTATAAACAGTGGTTTAAACTGTTTACATGTACATTGAAACATCGAAACATACAGCGAAATGCCTTGTTTGCATCAACAACTTGGGACAAGTACAGATTTTAGATCAAGAGATGTTATGATTTGTGACAGAAAGATGTTTGCTCAGGTTCATCAGAGGCAGAAGCAAGCTCTCTCAACAATGTTCCTATGACTGTGGCATAGGAACAAAAAGGCATCGTTCTCTCTCTGTTACAAATATGTGTCAACTGACTGAAAAAATAAGCATTTGAAAATCTTTGTCTTTGATTATCTTGACGATTTACGGAAACAGCAAGCGGTATAGACAGAGTAAGTAGCGAGGAGGCTGGTTTCTGTGACATGTTGGATTGTGCCTACAGTGAATCTCAGAATTGTCGATGGTGACATATATGTACCTTGATAATAAATTTACTTTCAACTTTCTGCAGTTTCTTGTGGCTGTGTGCAGAACAGTTTTCATACCAAGCTGTGAGGTATCAGACTAGAATGCTTTCTGTGGTGCATCGATAAAAATTGGTGTAGGTCAAAGGGAACGTAACAAATTTTAGGGTCCAACACGGATCCTTGGCACAGCCAATTTAGCAGTTGTTATAGTCCTTTAAATAACTTTTGTAATTTTAATGACTCGGCATTCGAAAGATTCCCCCTGAATCACAGGGCTTTGAGTTTAATCAGTAGCCTCAGGCACTCGGCAGAAACAGGAAATGAATCAATGCAGGTTAATTGATGGAGGTGAAAACAGACACAGAGGGTACATGGACTTTGATTAGAGTTTGAAAGTAACACACATAAAATGCTGGAGGAACTGAACAAGTCAGACGGCATCCATGGGGGGATTAAGCAGTCAATGCTTTGGACCAAGACCCTTTACAAGGAGTTGAAGACTTTCAAAGATGAGCTTTATTTGTCACATGTATATTAAAATATTGAAACATACAGTGAAATGCGTTGTTACGTCACAGATCAACACATCTAAATACTTGCTGGGGTCAAGCTACGGGTGTTGCCATGCTTCCGGCACCAACACAACAGAATGTTTAATCCACATGCCTTTGGAATGTGGGAGGGGACTAGGGCATCCAGCGAAAACCCATGTGTTCATGAGGAGGTGCACCAACTCCTTACAGACAATGATGAGAATGAAACCCCGATAACTGGTGATGCTACCAGACTATTTTGGTCCTCATTTCGTGTTGGCATAATATAAATATGTCGTAAGATGTTTAATCAGGGACACCTGTCAGTTGAACCTTGAGCTGATTCACCAGAGTGTTCAATTCAAATGTGAAAGAATGCAAGAAGCTGCAGAGAATAATGGACCCTGTCCCACTCACCCTGTCCACCATCGACAGTATCTCCAAGCTGCAGAGAGTAATGGACCCTGTCTCACACATCCCACCCACCATTGGTAGTACCTCCAAGCTACAGAGAGTAATGGACCCTGACCCACTCATCCCACCCACCATCGATAGTATCCCCATGCTACAGAGAGTAATGGACCCTGTCCACCATTGGTAGCATCTCCAAGCTGCAGAGAGTAATGGACCCTGTCCCACGCATCCCAACCACCACCGGTAGTATCTCCAGGAGGTGCTGCCTCATAAAGATGACATCCATCAACGATGGTCCTCACCATATAGAAACAGAATCAGAATCAGGTTTATTATCACCGGCATGTGTCGTGAAATTTGTTAACTTAGCAGCAGCAGATCAATGTAATACATAATATTGAAGAAAATAATAATAATAAATAAGTAAATAAATAAAGCAATTACAATATCCATATACTGAATAGGTTTTAAATCGTGCAAAAAAACAGAAATAATATATATTAAAAAGTGAGTATTGTTCAAGGGTTTAATGTCCATTTAGAAATCAGATGGCAGAGACGAAGAAGCTGTTCCTGAATCGCTGAGTGTGTGCCTTCAGGCTTCTGTACCTCCTTCCTGATGGTAACAGTGAGAAAGGGGCATGCCCTGGATGCTGGAGGTCTTTAATAATGGACGCTGCCTTTCTGAGGCACCGCTCCCTGAAGATATCCTGGGTACTTTGTAGGCTAGTACCCAAGATGGAGCTGACTAAATTTACAACCCTCTGCAGCTTCTTTCAGTCCTGTGCAGTAGCTCCCCGATACCAGACGGTGATGCAGCCTTTCAGAATGCTCTCCACGGTACATCTATAGAAGTTTTTGAGTGTTCTTGTTAACATACCAAATCTCTTCAAACTCCTAATAGAGTATAGCCACTGTCTTGCCTTCTTTATAGCTGCATCGATATGTTGGGACCAGGTTAAGTCCTCAGAGAACTTGACACCCAGGAACTTGAAACTGCTCACTCCCTCCACTTCTGATCCCTCTGTGAGGATTGGTATGTGTTCCTTCATCTTACTCTCCTGAAGTCCACAATCAGCTCTTTGAGTGCCAGCTTGTTGCTGTGACACCACTCCACTGGTTGGCATATTTCACTCCTGTACACCCTCTTGTCATCACCTGAGATTCTACCAACAATGTTTGTATCATCAGCAAATTTATAGATGGTAGTTGAGCTATTCCCAGCCACACAATCATGAGTATAGAGAGAGTAGAGCAGTGGGCTAAGCACACGCCCTCAAGGTGCACCAGTTTTGATTGTCAGTGAGGAGGAGATATTATCACCAATCCGCACAGATTGTGGTCTTCCGGTTAGGAAGTCAGGGATCCAATTGCCGAGGCCGAGGCCCTGGTTCTGTAACTTGTCAATCAGGATTGAGATACTGGGCCATACCATCTTCTCACATCTACCACTAGGCAGGAGGTACAGAAGTTGAAGTCCCACACCACCAGGTTCAGGAACAGCTACTTCCCTTCAGCCATTCAGTTCCGGAAACAACCAGCTCAATGCTAGTCACTATCTCATTATAGTAATACCACTGTATGACCACTCTGATCACTTTGCACTGAAATTCACTTTTCTTTTTGTTCCAAATGTGTTCTTTATTGTAAACGTTGTGTATAATTTGTTTACTTTATGTTTTTATGTCTACGTAACATCCACGCCAGAACCACCTGACTCAAAACAGTTACTTTCCCCAAGCAGTAAGGCTGATCAACACCTCCACCCACTAACCCACCCCAACACACCCCCAACCACCACTACTTTGTCATTTCCTGTCTGAGTCTCCTTATATGCAGACACTTCTGTGTCTATTGTCACTTTAGGGACAGCATCTGCAGATTTTCTCTTGTATGTGTATAAGCTATCTTTTTCTGTGATTTTACCTTGTGTTCCATATCTTTCTGTGCTTTTTTGTGCTGCATCAGATCCAGACTAACAATTATTTTTTTCTCCTTTACTCTTGTGTACTGGAATTGACATTAAAGAATCTTGAGTCTTGGATCTTGGATCTTGAAACTTGAATGTTTTTCTTGCAAATGTTTCAAGTAAGTTTTTCATTGTACCTGTGCATACGTGCACTTATATATATGACAATAAACTCAACTTTGTCTTTGATGTATAAATGCTTCAAAACCGTTAGGCAAGTTTCTAGCAGAAGAATTATTTGTTTTGGTGACTGAAGGTTCTGTGACCTTGCTGAATGACAAAAACACAATTACCTAATGTTCGTGTGCACAGATGTTGTCAAGACAGGCAGTACAATAATGTAGTGGTTAACAAAATGCCTCACAGCATCAGAGATTGGCAGATCAGAGTTCAGTTTCTGCTGTGTCTGTAAGACATTTGTATGTTCTCCCTGTGACCATGTGGGTTTCCTCTGGGTGCTCTGGTTTCCTCCCACATTCAAAGACATACAGGTTAGCATTAGTAAACTGTGGCAGTACGATGTTGCAACAGGAGGTATGGAGACTCTTGTGGGCTGTCCCCAGTATGTTCTTGGACTGTGTTGGTTGTTTACACAAAACGACACATTTCACTATGTTTCGTTGTGGAAAATGAAGTTAATCTTTCATCTTTAAAGAGACAGCTGATGCCATGCTTTCTGTGTATCATACTGACAATTTGTTAGATGAAAACTAGTTATTGTGCACACAATCCTCCCGGTTTCTGGTTGGGATCTCTGCAGTCAGCTATTCAGATGACTGCATTTCTCTCACCTGAAGAGTAACAATCCTCTGAGCCAATTACACAAACTTTTGATGTATGTCTGTTCCACTACAGGCTCACAGGAACTGTCCATCCACATTCTTATCATGTTCTCCTAGATGAATTTTTGTGGAAGATATTAATAAGACTATAAGACCATCATTGTCATAGCTTGGCACACCAGCCAGCCAGCCACTCTAGTGGTGTTTGGTTGATGTTGAGCAGGTCAGTGTCAGCTAAATCAGGAGAGAGTGGGCAGTTGCACAGAACGTATTCAATGTTCTGCACCCTCTCGCCACACTCACAGGATAAGACTATAAGGTATAGGAGCAGAATTAGGCCATTTGGCCCACTGAGTCTGCTGTGCCATTTCGTTATGGCTGATCCAATTTTTCTCATAGCCCCAATCTCCTGCCTTCTCCCCATATCCCTTCATGCCCTGACTAATCAAGAATTTATCAACCTCTGCCTTAAATATACATAAAGACTTGGTTTCCACTGCCGCCTGTGGCAAAGAATTCCACAGATTCATCACTCTCTAGTTAAAGAAATTCTTCCTCATCTCTGTTCAGCCCTTCTATTCTGAGGCTGTGTCCTCTGTAGACTCTCCCACCATAGAAAACACCCTGTCCATATCCACTCATCAAGGCCTTTCACCTTTCGATAGGTTTCAATGAGGTCATTCTTCTGAATTCTAGTGAATATAGATCCAGTGTTATCAGACACTCTTCAAATGACAAGTCTTTCAATCCTTGAAACAAGAGGAATTCTGCAGATGCTGGAAATTCAAGCAACACACATCAAAGTTGCTGGTGAACACAGCAGGCCAGGCAGCATCTCTAGGAAGAGGTACAGTCGATGTTTTGGGCCGAGACCCTTCGTCAGGACTTCCAATTCTGGAATCATTTTCGTGAACCTGCTTTGAACCCTCTCCAGTATCAGCACATCCTTTCTAAGATAAGGGGCCCAAACCTGCTCACAATACTCCAAGTGAGGTTCACCAGTGCTTTATAAAGTCTCAACTTCACATTCTTGCTTTTATATTCTACTCCTCTTGAAATGAATGCTAACGTTGCATTTGTCTTTCTCACCACAGACTCAACCTCCAAATTAATCTTTAGGGAATCCTGCACAAGGACTCCCAAATCCTTTTGCACCTCAGTTTTTTTGTATTTTCTCTCCATTTAGAAAATAAGTCAACCCTTTCACTCTTCTACCAAAGTTCATGACCATATATTTCCCAACACTGTGTTCCATCTGCCATTTCTTTGCCCATTCTCCTAACCTAAATCCTTTTGTAGCCTCTCTACTGCCTCAAACTACCTGCCCCTCCACTTATCTTCATATCATCTACAAACTTTGCAACAAAGCCATCAATTCCATCATCTAAAAAATCATTGACATATAATGTAAAAAGAATTGGTCCCAACACAGACCCCTGTGGAACACCACTTGTCACCAACAGCCAACCAGAAAAGGCTCCCTTTCTTCCCACTCTTTGCTTCCTGCCAATCAGCCACTGCTTTATCTTTACTGTATAAATCTTTACTGTAATACCATGGGCTCATAACTTGTTAAGCAGCCTCATGTGTGACACCTTGTCAAAATCCAAGGATACAACATGAACTGATTTTCCTTTGTCTATTCAGCTTGTTATTTCCTCAAAGAATTCTAACAGATTAGTCAGGCAAGATTTTCCCTTGAGGAAACCATGCTGACTACAGTCTATTTCCCGCAGGCACTCTAGAAATTCCCTCTCCTGTAATCTAGCGCCAACCTGATTTTCCCAATCTACCTGCATTTTGAAGTCCCCCATGACTGTTGTAACATTGCCCTTTAGACATGCGTTTTCTATCCCGCTTTGGAATTTGTGGACTACATCCTTACTACTGTTCGGGGCTATGTATACAACTCCCATCAGGGTCTTTTTTCCCTTGCAGTTCCTTAGCTCTATCCACAATAATTCAACACCTTCTGACTCTATGTCACCTCTTTCTAATTATTTGATTTCATTTTCTTACCAACAGAGCAAGTTCAAAGTTAAATTTATTATCAGAGTACATACCCTGAGATTCTTTTTCTGCGGGCATACTTAGTAAATCTAAAGAACAGTAACTGTAAACAGGATCTTTCTTTCTTTTTAAATCTTTTTATTGAATAAGTATACAAAAAGGTAAGCCATATAGGCACTAATACACTGTTAGAATATAATAAAATTACAGGAGATATTAATACAAAAAAAATGATACAAACAATGTAATTTAAACATAACGTACCAAGGTAACATAATAGTATACTAATTTTATATATATATCAATAGAGAAAAGAACCCCCCCCAAAAAAAAACCCACTGTGCAACTAACTAACAAAGCAAAGCAATGGGCTAACTTGAAACCAAACAGAGTTAAAAAACTTAAAATCACGTCCTCAATCCTGACCTCCATTAAAAACAGTAAAAAAAAACAAGAAGGGTATATATTACATTAAATGAAAATATTGAATAAAAGATCTCCAGGTCTGTTCAAATTTAAATGAGGAGTCATAAAGATTGCTTCTAATTTTCTCCAAATTCAAGCATAATATCGTCTGAGAAAACCAAAAAAAGGTAGTTGGAGCATTAAGCTCTTTCCAATGTTGTAAGATACATCTTTTCGCCATTAAAGTAAGAAATGCAATCATTCTACGGGCTGAAGGAGAAAGATTACTGGAAATTTTAGGTAGTCCAAAGATAGCAGTAATAGGGTGAGGAGAGATATCTATATTCAATACCTTGGAGATAATATTAAAAATGTCTCTCCAAAAAGTTTCCAGAGTGGGGCAAGACCAAAACATATGAGTTAAAGAGGCTATCTGCCCCGGACATCTATCACAAAAAGGATTAATATGAGAATAAAAGCGAGCTAATTTATCTTTGGACATATGTACTCTATGAACAACTTTAAATTGAATTAGGGAATGTTTAGCACAGATAGAGGAAGTATTGACTAATTGTAAAATCTGCCCCCAGTCATCCACGGAAATGATAAACCCCAATTCCTGTTCCCAATCTACCCTAATCTTATCAAATGGAGCTTTCCTAAGTTTCATAATAATATTATAAATCATAGCCGATGCACCTTTCTGACATGGATTAAGGTTAATTATAATCTAAAATGTATGTAGGAGGAAGCATTGGAAAGGAAGAAAGTATAGTACTTAGGAAATTTCTAACTTGTAGATATCTAAAAAAATGTATTCTTGATAAATTATATTTATTAGATAATTGTTCAAAAGACATAAGGGAACCATCTAAAAATAAATCCAAAAACCGTGAAATACTCTTAGTCTTCCAAATTTGAAAAGCACGATCCGTAAAAGAGGGAGGAATGTAAACAGGATCAATGAACAACAAAATGTGCAAATGCAGATATAAATAAATAACTAACAATAAACAACAAGATAAAAGAGGCCTTAAAGTGAGACCATCAGCTGTGGGAACACCAGAAGTAGAAGGAGTGTAGTTATCCTCTTTTGTTCAAGAGCTTGATGGTTGAGGGGTAGTAACTTTTCATGAACCTGATGGTGTGAGTCCTGAGGCACTTGTACCTTCTACCTGATGGCAGCAGCGAGAAAAGAACATGGACTGGGTGGTGAGGATTTTTGACGATGGATGCTGCTTTTCTACAGCAACACTTCATGTAGCTGTGCTCAATGGTAGGGAGGGTTTTACCTGTGTTGTACTGGGCCAAATCTGCTCAAAGGCAGTGGTGTTCCCATACCAGGCCAGATAACGCAGCCAGTCAGCACACTATCCACCGCAAGCTGCTAGCACAAGTGGTGGCTGTGAGTTCGATTTCAATAGTTAAGCGAAGTTTGGTAAGTACATGGATGGGAGGCACATGGAGGGCAATGGTCTGGGTGCAGATCAATGAGACTAGGTAAGATAATAATTCAGCATGGACTAGATATGCCAAAGAACCTGTTTTGTGCTGTAATGTTCTATGACTCTAATTTAAATAACTCTGGAACTTGGAAGAGAAGTTGGTCTAAGTGATAGTAAACATGAAAACTAAACTGAAGTTAAGCTACAATAAGATCATAAAGCACAGGAGCAGAATTACGCCATTTGGCCCATCGAGTTTGCCCCACTATTTGTTCAATATAACCATATAACAATTACAGCATGGAAACAGGCCATCTTGGCCATTCTAGTACGTGCCGAACTCTTACTCTCACTTAGTCCCACCGACCTGCACTCAGCCATTAACCCTCCTTTCCTGTCCATGTGGCTATCCAATTTAACTTTAAATGACAACATCGAACCTGCCTGAACCACTTCTGCAGGAAGCTCGTTCCACACAGCTACCACTCTCTGAATAAAGAAGTTCCCCCTCATGTTACCCCTAAACTTTTGCCCTTTAACTCTCAACTCATGTCCTCTTGTTTGAATCAAGAGGACATGAGTTGAGAGTTAAAGGGCAAAAGTTAATCAAGGCTGATTAATTTTCCTTTGCAACCCCATTCTCCTGCCTTCTCCCCAAAACCTTTGATGCCATGACTAATGAAGGCTCTGCCAACCTCCATGTTAAATAGGCCCAATGACTGCCAGCTCATTCCCGGTTCTCACTACTTGCTTGCACAGACCTGGAACAAGCTGCCAGAGGAAGTAGCTGAGGAGGGTACAATTGCTATATTTAAGTCAATACATGGAAGGGAGGGGCTTGGAGGATTGTGGGGCTGAACATGGGCATGTGGGACTAGCAAGGATGGGCTGAAGGGCCTGTTTCTGTGCTGTTTGACTCCATCACTACATCTTCCATCCCAACCCACAAGACTGGGGTGGAAGCCGGTAATCCTCTGTCGTGAGTGATCTTTTAATGAAATTCAAAGTAAATTTATTATCAAAGCATATATGCCGTTATACACCACCTGAGATTTATTTTCTTACGGGCATTCACAGTAGAACAAAAGAATACAATAGAATCAATGAAAAACGAAGACTGACAAGCAACTAATGTGCAGAATGAGACAAACAGTGCAAATACAAAAAAAAAGTAAGTGTAGCTCCCTGGCCAACCTCAGGGTCGCTCGACTCGCTGTCGTCTAGGGAAACAGACCTCCGCCCCGCCAAACTGGGTAATCAGATTGTGTGGATGCTGTGTGATATACTCCACCCCGCCCAAGTAACAGACAATACACCAGATACGATTAAATGATTTACAGTTTATAGATATTAATGGAACTATATAATTAATAGTGAACAAAATATAAAAAGAAAATAAAAGGCGCCACACTTATCAAAGTTCAATCTCTTTGTGCACAAACAGTTGGAGCTCAGGACCCTTCTTCTTCACCCTGCAACCCCTCAGACCACCTCGACCGGCTGCCTGGGACCAACAACGGTGGTCGACCAGACGCTCCACACGAGTCCATCTCCGTCTCCTCGCCGAACGCCTTCCTTGGGGTCCGACCCTGTTAGCGGAAATCACAGCACCTGGTCCATCCTCTGTCCCTCTCTCCCGCCTTCTGCCCCCAAAACCCCGTGCATACAGTATCTTCAAATACACCAAAAACATAACAACTACCCCAATTGGTTCGTAACATATTCTTATCACTGCCTAAACCAAAACAAGCTGCTAATGCAAAAACTTTCTCAGCGTTTAACATAACAAAGAAGCATTCCCAAGTATATAGCATATCAAAGAAGCCATTTTAATTAGCCTACGCAGTAAAAGACGAAACCCCCTTACATAAGTAAATAAATAATATTGAGAATATGAGTTGGAGTCCTTGAAAGTAAGTCCATAGGTTGTGGAATTGGTTCAGATTTCAGGTGAGTGAAGTTATCCACACTGGTTCAGGAGCCTGATGGTTGAGGGGTAATATCTGTTCCTGAACCTGGTGGTGTGGGTCCCGAGGCTCCTGTACCTCCTTCCCAATGGCAGCAGCAAGAACAGTCCATGGACTGGATGGTAGGGGTCCTAGATGTGCTCGATGGCATGGAAGGCTTTACCCGTGATGAACTGGGTCGTTTCCATCAGTTTTTGTAGGATTATCCAGACTTGGTGGGTTGGTGTTTCCATACCAGGCTGTGATGCATCCAGTTAGGATACTCTCCACTGGGCATCTGTTGAACTCTGTGAAGGAAAACTGATCCATTTCAGTACAGAAATAAGAGCACAGCCTTGCCAAGGACATCAGCTTGTACAAACGTATTTAAATAAAAAGTCACCAGGTAGTTATTTGCAATTTATAAACATTAACCTGTTACACTCACCCACAGGGCATGTTTACGCATCATTTGTGAGGAGTTTGTTCAGTGAGAAAAGGAAGATTTATCCGGGCTGCCTTCGGAGATCTGCTCTCTGAGCCGTCACTCTATTTAATCGGCGTTACCCAGCAATGGGGCGTATTTATGCACAATTTTTAGACGCTAATCATGCATAAAATTGTTTTTCTGCATGTTAGACTGAGTTGCTTCGCGCCCATCAGGAAACGGGCCCGGATATTTCCCTGCACGATTGACATTAGTGTGGGCGACATCCGTCACGCAGCTGATGGTGTGTCATCACTACTGGAGTTCACTTTTCTCCTCTGTTGGTAGCAGCTGGGCCTTCTGGAGAGAGCAGATGCCATTGCGTGATGAGAAGCTGGGAGCACCTTGTGCAAGTTCAAGTTCAGGTTTGATTCTCATTCAACCATACACAGCAGTGTTTCTCTGGGGCTAAGCTACACCCAGTCACAGACATACACACAGTTTCGTAGCAGCGCCACAGCGTGTGGTGATTAGCACAACACTATTACAACTCAGGATGTCAGAGTTCAGAGTTCAATTCTGGCGTCCTCTGTGTGAAAGTTTGTACTTCCTTCCTGGATTTTCTCCGAGTGCTCCAATTTTCTCCCATAGTCCAAAGTTGCACGGGCTAGTACAGCCTATGACTGCGTTCCTGTACATGGTCCTAACTCCATAATCAAGTTTGCAGACGACACCACGGTGGTTGGCCTGATCAGAGGGGATGACGAGATGGCCTACAGGGATGAGGTCCAGCACCTGGCTGCGTGATGTACTGACAACAACCTGGCCCTTAACACCCAGAAGACCAAGGAGATCATTGTGGACTTCAGGCATGCTAGGAGCCACACTCACATCCCCATCTACATCAACAGAGCTGTAGTGGAGCATGTATCAAGCTTCAAATTCCTTGGTGTCTACATTTCCGAGGATCTCACCTGGTCCCTGAACTCCTCCATCCTGATCAAAAAGGTGCAACAGCGCCTTTATTTCCTGCAGAGCATCAAGAAAGCTCACCTCTGTCCCAGGATACTGATGGACTTTTACTGCTGTACTATTGAGAGCATACTCACCAACTGCATCTCAGTGTGGTATGGCAATTGTCCCGTATCGGACTGCAAAGCACTCCAGCGTGCGGTGAAAACTGCCCAGTGGATTATTGGCACCCAATTGCCCACCCTAGAGAACACTGACCATAAATGCTGCCTGGGCAGGGCGAAAAGCATTATCAAGGATGCATCTCACCCTAACCATGGACTTTTTACTCTCCTCCCATCTGGTAGGCGCTACAGGAGTCTCCGCTCCCGCACCAGCAAGCACAGGAAGAGCTTCTTCCCTGAGGCTGTGACCCTGCTGAATCTCACATCACAGCGCTAAGCAGTATTGCACCCATATTGTACTGTCTCAGTACTTTTATATTTGTGTGCTGTAGCACTTACTTTTTATTTGCAGTTATTTTGTAAATAACACTATTCTTTGCATTTCTGGTCAGATGCTAACTGCATTTAGATTAGATTAGATTAGATTATGAGGACACGCAGTCCTCTTTTATTGTCATTTAGTAATGCATGCATTAAGAAATGATACAATGTTCCTCCAGTATGATATCACAGAAATACAAGACAAACCAAGACTAAAAAACTGACAAAAACCACATAATTATAACATATGGTTACAACAGTGCAAAGCAATACCGTAATTTGATAAAGAACAGACCATGGGTATGGTAAAAAAAAGTCTCAAAGTCTCTCGAAAGTCCCATCATCTCACGCAGATGGTAGAAAGAAGAAAAACTCTCCCTGCCATGAACCTCCAGCACTGCAAACTTGCCGATGCAGCACCCGACCACAGCCGACTCTTGAGTCCGTCCGAAAACCTCGAGCCTCCGAAGTTGTATCTGTACTCGGCACAGTGACAATAAAGTTGAATCTAATCTAATCTAATCTAACTATTAGTCACTGTAAATTGTCCCAAGATTCGTCTAGGGTTAAGTCAGTGGTTTCTGGGTGGCGCTGCTCGGTGGGACTGAAGGGACTGTTCTGCTCTGTATCTCTAAATGAAAATAAAAAATTGCACATACAGTCACAAAATAATATTAGAACAAGTCCCTTAGTGACATGACGTGAGGATTAATGGAGCATAGGCAGTTGTCTCGTAGCCATGTTTCTGTAAGAACAAGCACACAGCAGCTTCTCATCTCACACTGGGTCAGCCACAGACGAAGGCAATTGAGTTTTGACTGGGTAGGGAGGAAGATGGTGCATGAAGTGTGGTAACATCTCCCAGCTTCAGGGGTCAATATTAACACAACAGTACTTCTGCCTTCTTAGAGGTTTGTGAAGTTTCGACATGTCATCTAACAAACTTCTATAGATGTGTTGTGAAGAGTTTATTGACTGGTTGCATCACAGCCTGGTATGGAAACATCAATGCCCTAGAATGGAAAATACTACAAAAAGTAGTGGATCAGCCCAGTCCATCACAGGTAAAGCCCTCCCCACCATTGAGCACATCCACATGAAGCGCGGTCGCAGGAAGGTAGTATCCATCATCACCTGGGCCATGTTGTCTTCTCGCTTCCACCATCAAAAAGGCAGTACAGGAGCTTCAGGAGCTACACCACCAGGTTCAGGAACAGTTATTACCCCTGAACCATCAGACTCCTGAACTGGAGGGAATAACTTCACTCATCCCAACACTGAACTGTTCTCACAACCTATGGACTCAGTTTCAAGGACTCTTCATCTTATGTTCTCGATATTTATTGATTATTTATTTATTATTATTTCTCTGTATTTACACATTTTGTTGTATTTTCCTCATTGGTTGTTTGCCCGTCCGGTTGGGGGCAGTCTTCCATCGATTTTATTGTATTTCTTTGTAACTTCTGTGAATCCTCACAAGAAAATGGCTCTCAGGGTTGTATATGGCGATGTATATGTACATTGATAATAAATTTGCTTTGAACTTTGGATTAATCGGTGGTGTTTGCATCATTGGCTGTAGCCTTTGTTGCTTATATCACTAGTGAGCTGCACGCTGTGATCACTGTCCCCCTGTTCGGCCTGCACCACACAGTGGTGTGGGACCATTCTCAAGATGAGCCAGGACATGGTTGAAGGGGTGCAGGTTGTCCTCCCTCCCCCACATTGCTCTTCCCTCCATCACAGTCTCACTTGCTGCTGGGTGCTGATGCTCACAGGTTGGACTCTTCAAGATTTTACGCCCAGAGGGTGCCCTGTAACCGGAACGAGCTGCCAGAGGAAGTGACAGAGGCAGGCACAGTAAGAGCATTTCGACGGATACATGGACAGGAATGGAGAAATGAGGGAACAAAGAAAATGCTTCCACGTATTCTGATTCTGATTTATTTGTTTATTTGGCAATACAATGTGGAGTAGGCCCTTCTGGCCCTTCAAGTAGCACTCCCCAAGCAACTCCACAACCCCGGTTAACCCTAACCTAATCAGAGGCCAATTTACAATGACCAGTTAATCTACCTGCTATGTCTTTGGACTGAGCGAGGAAACTGGAATGCACAAGGAACATCTCCACACTCCGTGGGCAGGATGTGGAGACTCTTTACAGAACAGTGTCAGAATTGAATTCCAAGCTCCAACGCCCAAGCTGCAACGGCAGCGCACTAAACACTACGCTACTGTTTACAGTGAAATGCCTCATTTGCGTTAACAAACAACACACGCAAAGATGCGCTGGGGGCAGCCTGCTAGTGTCGCCACACGTTCTGGTACCAACATAACACGCCCACAATGCTTGGCAGAACCACACAGAACACAACAAACAACAAAACACCACAGCAAAGCAAGACCAGCACCTCCCTAATTCAATCGTGTTGTTTTCTGTGAAAAAATATGGACAAGTGGTGCCTGTTTCAGTAACAGAGTAAATGATTTTTGAATGAAAATATCAGTACCTTGGATAGTACCTCTGTAATGAATGGATCTATTTGTTTTAGAGCCATGACTCCCCTTAGCACTATGTATTGATCCATTGCCTATGTATGTGCATCGATCGGTTGTCTCCGCATGCACATTGTCGCCCTCTCTCTCTTTCGCTCTCGCTGCAGTGTGAATACACCAGTTAAAACCATCTCCCATGTACGTGCTAGTATTTGATTGATATGTAGTTGTGCACAGACACAACAAATTGGCAACAAGTACGAACCTGAATGTCAGAGAGTATCACAGACTGCACTGACGGTTATGAGACGAGACAGAGAGAGGGAAGAGTTAAACAGTGCGGAGAAAGCTGTCACGGATGCTGACAAAGGGACGCCTGAGTAACAGTGCACAGTACACAGCGAAAGATGCAACTAGCAAAGTTAAAGTGAAAATAGTGTGGCGATGGTTTCAGTAAGGAAAGCTGACGAATTTGACAACATTAACGAAGGCTGGGAGTTCTATATCGAGAGGGTTGACCTATGTTGTAAGGTGGACAATGTGGTTGAGCTAAAGAAAGCTCCCACACTAAATAGCTTCACACATAAAAAATGCTGGTGAACGCAGCAGGCCAGGGAGCATCTATAGGAAGAGGTACAGTCGACGTTTTGGGCCGAGACATTGACTGTACCTCTTCCTATAGATGCTGCCTGGCCTACTGCGTTCACCAGCATTTTTTATGTGTGTTGCTTGAATTTCCAGCATCTGCAGATTTCCTCGTGTTTATGCTTTTTAACTTAATGGCTGCAAGAACGTACAGTTTCTTACACAACTTAGTGACCCCTGAAAAGGCAGCAGGCAAGATATTTGACAAAATTGTTCAGAGTCACTTGAGCCCTAAACCACTGGTAATAGCTGTGAGATGGGCTTGTATATGGCATGCACAGTCAGAGCACTCAGAAGAGGCGAATGTCAGAAAGAGACCTAACCTTGGAACGGGCATTGACCATTGCAATATAGTTAGAGACTGCAGCAAAGGATGCACCAGAACTACAAAAAGGTTAGAATTTGAAAGACACAAAATGTTCCTGAATGGTGCAAAAAGCCAAAAATGTCATCCATGTGTCAAATCCTCCCATGATGCAAATGACTACTGGTTCAAGGAAAAAGTTTGCAGAAAGTGTCGCGGTAAGGTGACATAGAGCCAGTGTGCAAGTCCAACGAAAAGCACAACCCAAGAGAAAAACCACACTGAGCAAAAAGTTTCACACACAAAACTAATCAAATGCATAAAATGACGAAATGTGAAACAGACCACGCAGAGTCTAACAAAGATGAGCTGTCATGCATAGTATTACTGAAGCAGATGACAAAATCTTATGGATCATAATAGAGGTGTCTGGTGTAAAGCTGAAAATGGAACTGGGCACAGAGACAGCTTTGTCTATCATTCCAGAAGCTGACTACAACAGACTGTTTTCTAAGGTACCATTAGAGAAGACCTCAGTGAAGCTAAAGACCGGCAGAGGTGAGAAAGAGTCTCCCAAAGGCAAACTGAATGTGAATGTGATGAATGGAGGCCAAACACAGCAGTCAGAGCTTTATGTTATTGAAAAGTGGAGGGCTAGTACCTTTGGACTTGAATGGTTGAGAGAAATCCAACTAGACTGACACTCCATCAAAGTTCTCAATATGGTGTCAGAGGCAGCTGCAGCCCAAATGGTAGCACTAACCAGAGACTGGCACAGCTGCTTAATGCTAATCAGGAGGTGTTTGAGAAGGGAATACATAAACAGATTGAAGACTTGGCCGATAGCTGTTTGGGATACCAAAAAAGTTCAAAATGCACCCCCACAGGCATTGTTACACCCGTGGAAGTGGCCGTCTTCACCTTGGCAAAGAGTACACATTGACTTTGCTCGGCCATTCATGGACTCCACGTTTCTGATCACTCTGGATGCTCATTCGAAGTGGCTGGAGGTTATACCAATGAAGTCAACCACCTCAGCAAAGACTGTGTCTGAGGGCTACCTTCAACAGAAGTGGCTTACCAGAACAAATTGTGAGTGACAACGGCCACAATACATGTCAGAAGAATTCTGACTGTTCATGAAGAAAAATGGCATCAGACATTTGAAGTCAGCTCCTCACCACCCAGTAATGAATGGGTTAGCTGAAATGTTTATCCAACACTTCAAGAAGTCCATGAAAGCGATGGACGAGAAGGACATTTCTCTACAGCATATGGTGGACAAGTTCCATTTTGTGTATTGAAACTCCGTTCATGTGAACACGTGCAATGCTGTTCATGAACAGGAATTTGAGGTCTCGCATAGACGTCCTGAAACCAGATCTACAGAGCGAAGTGAGAATAAGCAGTTCAGCCAGTTGCCAAATGAATCAGCATGGAGCTTCGTGATTGGAAAGTCCTAGCGCGTAATTACTGAGAAGACAGGTGGACACCCAGTAGGATAGCTATAAGAACTGGACCACCGATGTACACAGTGGATGTTGGAGATCAGACATGGAGGTGTCATGTGGACCAGTTATTGGATACACAACTGAAGAACATGCCTGAGTTGATTGCATCCAACAAGGTGGACCCATTACAGCCACTGAACTTACCACTCAGTGATAATCACGTTACTGACAGCAACATGACATGGAAATCAAGAACATCCGGAAGGAAGTACAGGAGCCTGAAGAAACATGATGAAGACTATCTCAGTATTTTTGTACTACTTGTATGATTTTAAAGATATATTTCTTATTATAATTTATTGTATATTTTATGTATTCCTGCTGGAAAACAATAAATATCATGATATGTCAGGGATAATAAACCTGATTCTGATTCTGGACATAAAAGAAAGCCTGGATTAAAGAATGCCCTAATTATCTAAAATGATGCCAGATGGATCCATAATTAAAAAAAGTATAAAAATGGGGTTGTATTCACGAAGGGGAGACACTGAGCGGCCACTTTATGAGGTACAGCAGGTTCTTAATAAAGAGGCCAGTGAGTGTATTTTTGTATATTGGTGGCCTTCTGCTGCCGTAGCCTGTCCACTTGAAGTTTCAACGTGTTGTCTTCTGCACACCACTGTTGTTACACATGGTTATTTGAGTTACTGTTACCCTCTTGTCAGCTTGAACTAGTCTGGCTATTCTCCTCTGACCTCCCTCATTAATAAGGTGTTTTCACCCACAGAACTGCTGCTCACTGGATGTTTTTGTTTTTCACACAATTCTCTATAAATTCTAGAGACTGTTGATGTGAAAATCCCAGCAGATCAGCAGTTTCTGAGATACTCAAACCATTTCACCTGGAATCAACAATCGTTCCAAGTCACTTAGATCACATTTTTTCTCCATTCTGATGTTTGGTCTGAAAACAACTGAACCTCTTGACCATGTCTGCATGCTTTTATGCATTGAGTTGTTGTGACATGATTGGCTGATTAGATATTTGCATTTATAAGCAGGTGTACAAGTGTATCTAATAACATGGCCACTAAGAGTATGTCTGTACAAAAAAAAACCCTGCTATAACTGGAGGAGTTCAAATCATCATGCTTGAGGGCATTGAACTTGGAGGAGAGGAGAAAAGAATGTTTTGTTCAGTTTTGTCAGCACTGATGGATGATCTTGTGATGAATGGCAGTTTAACCTGTTTTAATAGTCCTTTTCTTGAACTGAATAATTGTATTCCATCCCGAATGAGGCCGACACTCAGCTGTCCTCTGTATGCTTCATCAGCAGACTGGGTCAATCTGATTGGTGTGAATAATGATGAAATAACCCTGTCTGCATGTGGTGTTCGCTGTGGAAAAGATGTATTGAAGTCGACTCAACCGTAGCTGATTGTGCAGAAGGCAGTCACTTTTTCATCAGCTTTTCAATTCACCGTGATAGCAGCAGAGTGCATCACCTACTGTCGCTAAGCAGTGAATGTGGGTCAGGGATTGACTCCGGATTAAACAGAGAGCGCGAAGATTATATTTCTTTATTGTGGCTATGAGTTGTAAATTAAATGAGTAATCCTAGTCGATTACTTAGTAATGCAAATTTAGGATAATATGACTCTGATTAGTTTTACTTCTACAAGGATACTTTTTCCCCTTCAGCTTTTGATATTAATCTTGTGGAATTCATTGCATAGCTTTTGAAGATTAAAAATTAGCATTGCTTGTTGCATGTACATAGTCCTCATCATAAAATATTATTGAGGCCTAATTTGGAGTATTGTGTCCAGTTTTGGTCACTTACCTGCAGGAAAAATGTAAATAATTTTGAAAAGTACAGAGAAAATTTACAAGGACACGGCCAGGTCTGGAAGACCTGAGTCTTAAAGGAAAGAGTGAATAGGTTAGGACTGTATTCCTTAGAATGTAGAAGATCGATGAGATTTGATAAAGGTATACAAAATTGAGGGGTATAGATAGGGTATATCGAAGCAGGCTTTTTCCACTGAGGTTGTATGGGACTACATCTAGAGGTCATGAGTTAAGGGTGAAAGGTGAAAAGTTCAAGGGGAACATGAGGGGAAACTTCTTCACAAAGAGGGTGGTGAGAGTGTGGAATGAGCTGCCAGTGCAAATGGTGCACGCGAGCTTGACTTCAACATTTTAGAGAAGTTTGTATAGCTACATGGATAGGAGGGGTATGGAGGGCTATGGTCCCAGTGCAGGTGGGTGGGAGTAGGCAGTTTAAATGGTTTTAGTATGAACGAGAAGAGCCAAATAGTCTCTTTCTGTGCTGTACTTTTCTATGTCTCTGAAACATCACTTCTATCAGAACTAATCAACGAGGATTTTGCTGTGCGCAGCCCGCAAGTGTCACCGCATTTTCGGCCCCAATATAGCTTGCCCACAACTTACTAACCCTAGCCTGCACACCTTTAGAATGTGGGAGGAAACTGGATTTCAGGGAGAATGTACAAACTCCCTTAGAGACAGCAGCAGGAATTGAACCTGGCAGTCATTAAGTTGCAAAGCTATAATATGGTAGGGTGTGTGTGAGGTGAAGAGTCCATCTCATCATACTAGGAGAATGTTCAGTAGTCTTGTAACATCAGCCATTCTGCCTTTTACCTCTTCCCCCGTGTCCTCTCCTTCTTCCCTTTCTCCTGTGGCTCACTCTCCTCTCCTATCAGATTCCTTCTTCTCCAGCACTTGACCTTTCACCTTCTAGCTTTCCACCTTCTCCCCCCCCCCCCCACCTTTTTATTCTGGTGTCTTCCCTCTTCCTTCTCAGTCCTGATGAAGGGCCTTGGCCTGAAATGTCGACTGTTTATTCATTTTCATAGATGCTGCCTGGCCTGCTCAGTTCCTCCAGCATTCTGTGTGTGTTGCTCTGGATTTCCAGCATCTGCAGTCTCTGGCGTTTATTATTAGAAGCTGCCCTTGAGCCTGGTTGTCTTGTAAAGCATTTCACTAACTGCTATGGTTCTGTGCTGGCCCTTTTCATCCCACTAGAAGCTGGGCATAATCTTTGATGGAAAGATCATCCCTGCTGTAAGATTTTCCTCTGGAATTGAAAATTATCTTCAGAAACTTAGAGAGGAGGTTTTGTCATAAACAAAACAGAAGGGCTGGACAAGTGTTTGGAGGATTGAAGGGTGGAGAACAATTTCCAAGGAAGATAATTCATCCTGTACTGATTCAACGTGCAGTACTGGTTAGGATCACAAACACAAGAGAGTCCACAGATGCTGGAGGAACTCAATAGTTCAGGGGACATCTGTGGAAAAGAGTAAACAGCCGACAGGACAGACTTGGCCCAAAACATCAACTGTTTACTCTTTTCCATAGATGCTGCCTGGCCTGTTGAGTTCCTCTGGCATTTTGTGTGTGTTCTACTGGTTAGGAGTTGGGATTAGGATCAACTTCATATGCCATATACTGTACATTTACATGTGTTAGGAATTTACTCATAGTCATACTTTATTGATCCTGGGGGAAATTGGTTTTCATTACAGTTGCACCATAAATAATTAAATAGTAATATGTAAATTATACCAGGAAATAAGGGCAGGATCAGCCTATTGGCTCAGGGTGTCTGACCCTCCAAGGGAGGAGTTGTAAAGTTTGATGGCCACAGGCAGGAATGTCTTCCTATGACTCTCTGTGTTGCATCTCGGTGAAATGAGTCTCTGGCTGAATGTACTCCTGTGCCCAACCAGTACATTATGTAGTGGATGGGAAACATTGACCAAGATGGCATGCAACTTGGACAGCATCCTCTTTTCAGACACCACCGTCAGAGGGTCCAGTTCTATCCCCACAACATCACTGGCCTTACGAATGAGTTTGTTGATTCTGTTGGTGTCTGCTACCCTCAGCCTGCTGCCCCAGCACACAACAGCAAACATGATAGCACTGGCCACCACAGACTCGTAGAACATCCTCAGCATCATCCGGCAGATGTTAAAGGAGCTCAGTCTCCTCAGGAAATAGAGACGGCTCTGACCCTTCTTGTAGACAGTCTCAGTGTTCTTTGACCAGTCCAGTTTATTGTCAATTCGTATCCCCAGGTATTTGTAATCCTCCACCATGTCCACACTGACCCCCTGGATGGAAACAGGGGTCACCAGTACCTTAGCTCTCCTCAGGTCTACCATCAGCTCCTTAGTCTTTTTCACATTAAGCTGCAGATAATTCTGCTCACACCATGTGACAAAGTTTCCTACCGTAGCCCTGTACTCAACCTCATCTCCCTTGCTGATGCATCCGACTATGGCAGAGTCATCAGAAAACTTCTGAAGATGACAAGACTCTGTGCAGTAGTTGAAGTCCGAGATGTAAATGGTGAAGAGAAAGGGAGACAAGACAGTTGGTGGGTTGGCACGACATGCAACAAAAACATTAAACAATGATAGAAAATAAAGAATTATATAAGAAATAAAGTTGGAGGTTGAAGTACAGATATTGAGTACAATATGCATAAGCAGCATTATAGAAACTGACAGCGTCTTGTTTAATTGTTCTGCCTCACCCCTGTCCTTCACTTAGTGACTGTGAGTGTGATAAAGACTGCCTTGAGTTCAGCATGCGGCTGACCAGTGCTGAGTTACTCCAGCATCCCCGTCAGGAGTAATGCCACCAGTCCGAATGCTGTCCACAGTCCATCTGTAGAAATTTGTAAGTGTCTTTGGTGACATAGGTGAATGAAGAGGTCTGCCTGAGTTGAGCTTGCAAGTCCTATCAATCACTGACTGCATGTTGTTGTCTGGTGAAGTCACTAAATTGGTTACCCTCAGGGAACTTGTACCAGAAGTGACCTGTTTAAAGCAGCTGTACTGTCGGCTGGGAACTACGCTTCCGTTCCCTCCTGCAAGCTGAGCCTTTAATGAATTACTTTTCAAGAAAATTCCCAATTACCTTTTCTAATGAAAAGCTGGTTACTGATGCATTCACAAAGAAATCTGCAGAGGCTGGAATTTCAAGCAACACACATAAAAGTTGCTGGCGAACGCAGCAGGCCAGGCAGCATCTCTAGGAAGAGGTACAGTCAACCTTTGTCAGGACTAACTGAAAGAAGAGCTAGTAACAGATTTGAAAGTGGGAGGGAGGGGGAGGAGATCCAAAATGATAGGAGAAGACAGGAGGGGGAGGGATGGAGCCAAGAGCTGGACAGTTGATTGGCAAAAGGGATATGAGAGGATCATGGGACAGGAGGCCCAGGGAGAAGGAAAAGGTAGAGGGGAAGCCCAGAGGATGGGCAAGGGGTATAGTCAGAGGGACAGAGGGAGAAAAAGGAGAGAGAGAGAAAGAATGTGTGTATATAAATAAATAATGGATGGGGTACGAGGGGGAGGTGGGGCATTAGCGGAAGTTAGAGAAGTCAATGTTCATGCCATCAGGTTGGAGGCTACGATGGAATATAAGGTGTTGTTCCTCCAACCTGAGTGTGGCTTCATCTTGACAGTAGAGGAGGCCGTGGATAGACATATCAGAATGGGAATGGGATGTGGAGTTAAAATGCGTGGCCACTGGGCCATTTTTGTACTGTTGCTGTAGAAATGTAGCTGGATAGTGACCTCTTTATGTGGTATTGATTAGAAGTCATTCACTGTGTCTGAGTGACGCTTTTGTGTGAGTGTGGATAGTTGATTGTGGGGCGTCTGTGTCCATGTCATACTTACACCCTCACACGACGGGGCCTGTGGACTGATTTCCTGGTGATACAGCACAGAAATAGCCCGAAAGGTCCACATCACCCATGTGCCCTCATGTGACCAATAAACGTACCAACCCGTACATCTTTGGAAAATGGGAGGAAACCAGGGCACATGGAGGAAACCGTGCAGTCATGAGAAGAACGTGCAAACTCCTTGCAGACAGTGGCAGGGAATTGAACCTGGGTCATTGGCTCTGTGGAGTGTTAGGCTAATCGCTGTGCTGTAGTGCCTCCCATAAAATGTCAACCGGATTGCACCAGAGTGGAAAGCGGATTGCAATGACAAACTACCTAGGTGGCTACACGCACAAAATACTGGAGGCACTCAGTAGGTCAGGCAGTATCCATGGAATTGAATAGTTGACGTTTTTGGCTGTGACCCTTCTTTGGGGCTCACTAGATTGTCCACTGGAGTCCTAGCTGCTGCCGCCTTTTCACTGGAGTTGGAATTGGTTTATTATTCTCACATATATGGAGGTGCAGTGTCTTTGTACCATTCATACAGATCGACTCATTAAAGATGTGATTATCTTTATTTGCCACTGCTAAGTTGAAGGCTGAGAGGGAAATGGATCAGCCATGATGAAATGGTGGAACCCACTTGATGGGCCAAAAATTCTGGTCCTATATCTTATTGTATAACGGAGGCATACAGTGAAATGCATTATTGGTGTCAACGGCCAACACAGTCGGATGATGTGCTGGAGACAACCCACAGTTGCAGAGGGAGGCATTAACTCCCAGGGTCTGGAGCTTAGTGATGAGGTTGTTGGATTTATCGTATTGAATGTGGTGCTGTAGTCTGATGCAGGTGACTTTACTATTGAGATGCTTTGGAGATGAGTGTAGGGTCTACTGTTCACTTGTTTCGACAATAGGTGAATTGTGGGTTAAGATTATCTGGAAAGCTGGAGTTGATACATGCCATGAGTAGCCTCTACTTGGTGGTCGTCATGAAGGCACGCTATCTTGTTTTTCTTGGGTACATAAGACCATAAGACATAGGAGCTGAATTAGGCCATTTGGTCCATCAAGTCTTCTCCGCCATTCAATCATGGCTAATCCATTTTTATTCCCTTCTCAGCCCTAATCCCCGGTCTTCTTCCTGCAACCGTTGATGCTGTGTCCAATCAAGAACCTATCACTCTCTGCCTCAAATACACCCAATGACCTGGCCTCCACAGCTGCATGTAGTAACAAATTCCACAAATTCACCATCCTCTAGTGAAAGGAATTTTTCTGCATCTCTGACTTAAATGGATGCACGTCTATCCTGAGGCTGTGCCCCCTTGTTCAAGACTCTCCCATCATGGGCAGCATCCTTTCCAATCTACTCTGCCTAGGCTTTTCAACATTCAGAAGTTTTCAATGAGATCTTCCCTCATCCTTCTAAATTCCAGTGAGTACAGACCCAGAGCCATCAAACGGTCCTCGTATGATAACCCTTTCATTTCTGGAATCATCCTTGTGAACCTTGTCTGAACCCTCTTCAATGCCAGCACATCTTTTCTAAGATGAGGGGCCTAAAACTGTTCACAATACTCAAGGTGAGGCCTCACCAGTGCCTTATAAAGCCTCAGCATCACATCCCTGCTCTTGTATTCTAGACCTATTGAAATGAATACTAACATTGCACTTGCCTTCCTCAGCCCCCGACTCTACCTGCACGTTAACCTTCAGGGTGTTCTGCACAAGGGCTCCCAAGTCCCTTTGTATCTCAGATTTTTCGATTTTCTCCCAGTTTAGAAAATAGTCTGCACATTTATTTCTACTACCAAAGTGCATGACCATGCATTTTCCAATGTTGTTGTATTTCATTTGTCACTTTCTTGCCCAATCTCCTAATCTGTCTAAGTCCTTCTGCAGCCTATCTGTTTCCTCAACACTACCTACTCCTCCAGCAATCTTTGTGTCATCTGCAAACTTGACAACAAAGCCATCTATTCCACCATCTAAATCATTGAAATATCCTGTAATACTATGGACTCTTAACTTGGTAAGCAGCGTCTTTTGCGGCTCCTTTTCAAAGGCCTTCTGAAAATTGAAGTATACAACATCCCCTTTATCTATCCTCCTTGTAATTTCCTCAAAGAATTCCAACAGTTTCACCAGGCAGGATTTTCCCTTAAGGAAACCATGCTGATTTTGTCCTGTCTGATCCAGTGTCACCATGTACTCCATCACCTCATACATGATGATGACGATGAATGGACAATGAAGCCATGTACACTACCTCACTAGTGTTCTTGCTCTCCATTTGCACTATTTATCTAATTTATATATATGTATTTTATTGCCATTTATAGTTTTTGTTTTTTTTATTGTGGCGGCAATGTGCTGCTGCCACAGAACAATAAATTTCATGACACATGCCAGTGATATTAAGCCTGATTGTGGTTGTGGTCATTGTAAAGCAAGAGGGAACCACAGCCCGAAGCAAGAGGTTAAATATGTCTGTAAATACCCCTGCCAGCTGATCCACGTAGGATCTAAGGGCACACCCTGGGACGTCATCCGGGCCCGATGCTTTCTGTGAGTTCACTCTTTGGAATCTGTTTCAGCAACACGTCTCGAGGTGCTGATTCCTGCCGAGAAATACGCATGGCCGCTGTGAGTAAGCACCGTGACGAGTCCCTGCAGGCTGGAGAGAAATTATCACATGGGAAAATTATCTTTTGCTGCTTGCAGAGGAGCTGGCATGTTTCTGTTGGATTCCAGTCAGTATCCATGTACTGTGAAATTCTTGTCAGTTTGTCTGCTTTCTGACTGTTCTCTCAAGGTCGAAATGGAAGGTGAATGTACCCACAAAAATTGATCTCATAAAAAGCTGATCAGAAATTCCATTATCTATAATTTTCCATCACCCACACCTAATAAAAATATATTATTTTCACTAACAGAATGTTGTTTGTACCTTTCTCTCAGTCATTCACTGTTTAGACTCTGCTCTGTCTCGATGTGTTTATTTATATTATTTATTTCGGGAGACAATGCAGAACAGCCTCTTCCAGCCCACTGAGCCACACCACCAAGCAAAACATCACTTGCTCAATCATCGGATCATGTACAATGAACGACTAACCTACTGACTGGAACATCTTTGGACTGTGGGAGGAAACCGGAGCACCCAAAGAAAACTCATGGGCTCAGGGGAAGAATGTCCAAACTTCTCACAGAGGATGATGGGATTGAACTCTGAACCCTGACCCCTGGTCACAGCTGCCTATCTGGGTCCAACAAATGGTGCAAATGTTTGTCTACCATTGGTGGTTGGTGCAAACTTGGTTTCAGGACAACGTCCCATGTGCCAACAATCTTCAGGCCATGACACTCAAGGACTTGGAATAATATTATTTTGTGACTGTATGTGCTAGATTGTAACTATATGTGCTGATGGGTACAGCTGTTTTTGATCTGAGGTTCTTCAGAAGTCAAGAATGAGGGAAGTGGTGAGGGAAGACAAAGGTGAAAAAAGAGGCCGAGGAAATGTATTTTAACCTTCCTATCCTATACCACTGTTAACAGCAATAAACACCATTCAAATTTAGTAGTTAAATATTAACCAATCCGATAGCCGGTATTCAAGTAATTAATGCAATCCCACAACTGCAACCAAGTTGTTACCAAAGTAACTGTGACCATTACAAAATACACCAAACAATTCCGTGTTCATAGTTAACTACTGTATATGAACATACAAACAAGCATAAGAAAGTTCTGGTGCCTGTCAGTCATGTCCGACGATGACAGGAAACCTGTGCAGGAGAGTTTTTAAAGTGGGAAAGCTATTGCACTGGGGCAGGTCCACTCTCTCTACCTTCGAGTTCCTGGTCCAGTAGTATGAACAAGCCTCAGAGACTAGGGTCTTCCTTGGTTGCGGTGGATGACAATGATGTCTTCTGTGCGTTTTCATGCCCTTCGCTCTCCGTGGAGCATTGCAGTACCACATTACCCGTCCTCCACTGGAGCTGATTTCACATGCAGGGAGAGGCACATCCCTCACTCACCGGTCGATGAGGCCGCCAGCCACCCTCACCTGGTTTAGCCTGGCTGTTGAAGCGGTGTACCAGGGTGTCACTGTCACATGCAAACAGCTGCTTGGAGCCAGAGGTGAGAGCTGAGAAATGGGGATCAAAGGTGAGTGAGCTGCCCCGGAATGGACACGGCAGACCCCTCCCTGGTCATCCCATACATCCCGTACACATATTAAAGGCACCTTAATGAAGTTATACAGTAAAAGTGACAAATAATACTATCCACACCACACAATATACTGTCAGGTGACGGACAGCCTTTCCAGTCTCTCTCTGTCTCCAGCTCTGAGCACGAGTGGTGACCCGGTCTAAGAGAAGATTTGCCATTTACACAGGTAGATTGCCCGCTTTTATAGCCTTCAAGTCCTCTTGGTCTGTCATCAACCACCCTCACAAGTTTCTGCAGGTGTACTGCAGTTCACTGGTTGCATCACCATCGGTATGGGGAGGCCATTCCCCTGGTTTGGAAAAAGCTGTGGAGATTTGTAAACTCAGTCAGTCTCATCATGGGTCCTAGACACCTTCAAGAAGGCAGCTTCCATCCTGGACAAGCCTTCTTGTAAATACCATTACCACCATTGAGGAGGAGGTACAGGAACCTGAAAGCCCTCACTCAATGCTTCCTTCCCTCCGTCATCAGATTTATGGATGGCCCCTGAACCCACAAGCACCTCCTTTTTATTCCCTTGATTTGTCACTGTTTATTTATTTGGTAATTTTTATGTTTTTGTACTCTACTGCTGCCATAGAACGACAAATTTCACACCATACAAGTCAGTGATAATAAACCTGAAAACTAACATTACTTGGGATTTGGGAACATCCAGGATTCTCCCTGCCTTCAGGCGCCAGCTGTTGGCTTAAGAATGATTGTTAATTACCTGTTCTTATGATTGTATTAACATGCATATCCAAGTGATATCATTGGGATGATATCAAAGTTGTGTTCATTGTCATCTGCAAAACTCATGTCTGCACAGGTGAAATTAAAAATCCTGCAGCAGCTTCACCAACAGAGTATCAGATAAGCAGCATTTACAAGAAACATACATTGGACATTATTTTTAACAAGAATAAACATAAGTTGAGCAAAAATAGGTCAATTTTAATGCAAAATAGTCAAAGAGGTTAGAGCGTTATTAAACAGTAGAGATTAGGGTAACGATTAGCTGCCCGACCTGCTGAGTTCCTCCAGCATGTTATGAGTGAACAATTAGCTTTATTTGTCACACATACATCGAAACATGCAGTAAAATACATGATTTGCACCAAATCAAATCAGTGAGATTGGGCTGAGCAACCTGCAAGTGTCGCCATGCTTCTGGCTCCAACATAGCATACCCAGAGCTCAATAAACCTAACTCGTGTGTCTTTAGAAATGGGCGGAGACCAGAGCACCCAGAGGAAACCCATATGGTTACAGGAAAAACGTACAAGCTCCTTACAGACAGAAGCAGGAATTGAACCCTGACCCTCCAGCTGGCGCTGACGTAGCAATAGGCTCATCGCTATGCTACCGTGCCACCAATTTGTCTGTTTAGTCCAAGAACAGAATGGTTGAAGTGACGTAGCTGTTCTTGAACCTGGTGGAGTGAGTGGCCTGAGGCTTCTGTATCTCCTGCCGTGTTCGCTCTGCTTGAATTGAGTCATTCAGGGACTGGGTTATTGAGCTGAAGGGTGGTGGGAGACTACGAGGCTGTGTGCTTACCCCCTTGCTTTACTCACTTTATACTTGTGACTGTGAGGCTCTAATGCCATACATAATGATCACACGAGTGTCGCTGGCCAAATCTAAGGTGGTGATGAATCAGCATATAGGAGGGAGATTGAAAATCTGGCGGAGTGGTGCCACAACATGTTACTCAATCTCACCCAAGGCCAAAGAGCTGCTGATTATTGACTTCAGGAGGAGGAAAACGGAGGTCCATGAGCCAGTCCTCATTGGGGGAGCAGAGGTGGAGAAAGTCAGCAACTTTAAATTCCTCAGTGTTATCATTTCAGAGGATCTGTTCTGGGCCCAGCATGTAAGTGACATTATGAAGAAAGCTCTGCAGTGCCTCATCTTCATTAGATGTTTGTGAAGATTCGGCATGTCATCCAAAACTTTGACAAACTTCTTTAGACGTATGGTTGTATCACAGCCTGGTATGGAAACACCGATGCCCTTGAATGGAAAATCCTACAAGATGTATTGGATTTGGCCCAGTCCATTACGGGTAAAGCCCTCCCCACCAGTGAGCACATCTACAGGGAGCACTGTCACAGAAAAGCAGCATCCATCATCAGGGACCCAGACCATGCTCTCTTCTTGCTGCTACCATCAGGGAGAAGGTACAGGAGCCTCAGGACTCACACCATCAGCTTCAGGAACAGTTACTACCGCTCAAACACCAGGCTCCAAAACAAAATAACTTCACTCGGCCCATCGCTGAACTCTTCCCACAACCTATGGATTCAGTTTGAAGGACTCTATGTCTCCTAATCTTGATATTTATTGCTATTTATTACTGTTGTTATTTATTTTTTCTCTTTCTTTTTGTATTTGCACATTTTGCCGTCTTTTGCATATTGTTTGTCTGCTCTGTTGGGGACATTCTTTCATTAATTCCATTGTGCTTTTGCATTTACAGTGAGTATGCCTGCAAGAAACAAAATCTCAGGGCTGTATATGGTGACATGCATTTATTTTGATAATAAATTTACTTCGAAATTTAAACTACACACACAAAATGCTGGAGGAACTCAGCAGACCAGGCAGCATCTATGGAAAAAAAGTACAGTCAATGTTTTGGGCTAAAACCCTTCGGCAGGACTGGAGAAAAAAGTTTAGGAGTAGATTTAAAATGTGGTGGGAGGGAGAGAGAACCACCAGATGATAGGTGAAACCTGGAGGAGGAGGGATGAGGTAAAGAGCTGGGAAGTTGATTGGTGAGATGAGGTAGAAGAGGGAAAAGGGATGGGAAATGGAGAAGGTGGGGTGGTTGGGAGCATTACTGGATGTTTGAGAAATCGATGTTCATGCCATCAGGTTGGAGGCTTTTCATTCTAGAATGAAGGAGCTGTCCTCCTTTTTCAAAGAAAGGGGCTTCCCTTCCTCCACTGTCAACACTGCCCTCAACCGCATCCCTTCCATCTCACACACGTCTGTTCTTACCCCATCCTCCAGCCACCCTACCAGGGATAGGGTTCCTTTTGTCCTCACCCACCACCCCACCAGCCTCCATGTCCAGCTCTCCTTCCTCATCTCACCAATCTCCGAAACCTCTGCAAACTCTAACTGGATCCCACCACCAAACACATCTTTCCCTCCCCCCCACTTCGTTCCGCAGGGATCGTTCCTACGTGACTTGTCCATTTGTCCCTCCCCACTGATCTTTCTCCTGGCACTATCCTTACAAGAAGAACAAGTGCTACACTTCCCCTACACCCCCTCCCTCAACCCAGGGCCCTAAACAGTCCTTCCAAGTGAGGCAACACTTCACCTGAGAGTGCATTAGGGTCATTTACTCTGTTTGGTGCTCTTGGTGTGGCCTCCTGTACATCGGTGAGGCCTGACGTAGATTGGGAGACGCTTTGCCGAGTATCTACACTTCATTCGTCAAAACAAGCAGAATCTCCCAGTGGCCACCCATTTTTATTCCACTTCCCATTCCCATTCCGATACGTCCATCCGTGGCCTCCTCCACTGTCATGATGAGGCCACACTTAGGTTGGAGGAACCACTCCTTATATTCCGTTTAGGTAACCTGATGGCATGAACATCTATTTCTCAACCTTCTGGTAATACCCCCCAACCCCTGCCCCCCCCTCCATTTCCCATTCCCTTTTCCCTCTCTCACCAATCATCTTCCCAGCTCTTTACTTCATCCCTCCCCCTCCAGGTTTCACCTATCACCTGGTGGTTCTCTCTCCCCTTCCCCCACCTTTTAAATTGACTCCTCAGCATTTTTCTGTGGATCTGCTGAAGGGTTTTAGCCCAAAGCATAGACTGTGCTTTTTTCCATAGATGCTGCCTGGCCTGCTGAGTTCCTCCAGCATTTTGTGTGTGTTGCTCTGATTTTCTCGTTTGTAGTTTGAAATTTGAACTGTTAACTTTGCAGACGATAAGACATAGGAGCAGAATTAGGCCACTCAGCCCATGGAGTCTGTTCCACCATTCATTTTGGCTGGTTTATTATTTCATTGAACCCCATTCTCCGGCCTTCTCCCTGTAACATTTGACACCCTGACTAACCAAAATCCTATCAATCTCCACTTTAAAGAAAAGAAGGGATGAATTTAGCTGCAAGAGATAACCACCAGCCCCCCCGTCCCCATTTACCCTCTCACTGTTCTCCCCAACCATAGTTGTAATTACACCCATTCAGCGTTCCTCTCTCTGACCTCATTTCCCCAGAAGGTAAAGATAAATTTGCTGTTTTGGCTACATTTTTGCTTCTTTAATTTCCTTGAGCAAGGAAATTCTTGGTATTGGGTTGCTGCTGAGTGAGCAGTCGTGATTCAGTTTGTACCTCACCACAGGAAGATTAGAAATGTAATGTCACGGTAGGTAGGTTCATTTGGATATTTCCAGGGATGAGTGCTTACAATTGTGTAAAGAGACATCAGAAAAGTTAGCGTTTTTCCACTAGATTTGAGAAAATTAAAGAATCATCTCGTGTGTTTCAGTTTGTTCAAGAATAACTGCCTCTGATCAATTGTCTAATTACGGTTTGATGACACTCTAATCACTTTGCATTAAATGGACTCTTTTTTGTTCTAATCATGTTCTTTATTGTACAAGTGTCCATAGCTTATGTTTTGCTAGTGAATGTGACTTATTTGATGTCATTTCAAATGTACAGGATTGTACAAAGCTGCAGAGAGTGTGAACTCTACCCAATACATCAGGGACACATCCCTCCCCACCATCGGTACTGAACTCTGACCAATCCATCAGGGACACATCCCTCCCCACCATCGGTACTGAACTCTGACCAATACATCAGGGACACATCCCTCCCCACCATCGGTACTGAACTCTGCCCAGTACATCAGGGACACATCCCTCCCCACCATCGGTACTGAACTCTGCCCAATACATCAGGGACACATCCCTCCCCACCATCGGTACTGAACTCTGCCCAATACATCAGGGACACATCCCTCCCCACCATCGGTACTGAACTCTACCCAATACATCAGGGACACATCCCTCCCCACCATCGGTACTGAACTCTACCCAATACATCAGAGACACATCCCTCCCCACCATCGGTACTGAACTCTGACCAATACATCAGGGACACATCCCTCCCCACTATCGGTACTGAACTCTGACCAGTACATAAGGACACATCCCTCCCCACCATCGGTACTGAACTCTACCCAATACATCAGGGACACATCCCTCCCCACCATTGGTACTGAACTCTACCCGATACATCAGGGACACATCCCTCCCCACCATTGGTACTGAACTCTGACCAATACATCAGGGACACATCCCTCCCCACCATCGGTACTGAACTCTACCCGATACATCAGGACACATCCCTCCACACCATCGGTACTGAACTCTGACCAGTACATCAGGACACATCCCTCCCCACCATTGGTAGTATCTACAGTAGACTCTGCCTCAAGCAGGCACATCATCATCGAAGATCCCACCATCCAGGTCAAGCTATCCTCTAGGCTGCTACCATCAGGCAGGAGATCCAGAAGCCTGAGGTGCCACACCACCAGATTCAAGAACAGCTTCTTCCCTTGAACCATTCGGTTCTTGAACAAACCGTCATGGCCCTAAACATTGGTGTTTAGTCATAGTCATACTTTATTGATCCCGGGGGAAATTGGTTAAATTGGTATCACCAGTATAACCACTTTGTAAAACATAGATTTTGTTTCTTTTGTTTTTAATTGATTTTTTTCTTATAGAAATTGTGTATAGTTTACATTTTATTTGAGCTTCTCTTGGGAATGCTGCTTATCTGATGCTCTCTGTGTGTGATACAGCTGCAAGCAGGTTTTTCATGGCACCTGTACAGACATGGATTTGTGCAGATGACAATAAACATGAGTTAAATTTAGACTATAGCAATCATGGAAAGGTAAATTAAAGATGTGGCACTGGGATGAAAGAGGAATTAAACCATAAGTCCATAAGAGCATAAAACTATAAGATATAGGAGCAGAATTAGGTCATTTGGCCCATCGAGTCTGCTGTGCAATTTCATCATGGCTGATCCAATTTTCCTCTCAGCCCACTCTCCTACCTTCTCCCCGTACCCCTACATGCCCTGACCAATCAAGAATCTATCAACCTCTGCTTAAGATATGAATAAAGACTTGGCCTCCACAGCTGCCTGTGGCAAAGAATACCACAGACTCACCACTCTGGCAAAAGAAATTCCTCTCACCTCCATCCTAAAAGGATGCCACTCTGTTCTGAGACTGCCTCTGGTCCTAGACTCTCCCACCATCCTCTCCACATCCACTATATTAAGGCCTTTCACCATTCGATAGGTTTCAATGAGGTCACCCCTCATTCTTCTGAATTCCAGTGAATACAGGCCCAGAGCAATCAAATGTTCTTCATATGACAAATGGAATCATTTTCGTGAACTTCCTTTGAACTCACTCCAGTTTCAACACATCCTTTCTAAGATAGGGTCCGAAAACTGCTCACAATGCTCCATGTGATGCATCACCAGTGCTTTATAAAGGTTCAACATTACATCCTTGCATTTATATGCAAGTCTTCTTGAAATGAATGCTAACATTGCATTTGCCTTCCTCACCACAGTCTCAATCTGCAAATTAGCATTTAGGGAATCCTGCACAAGAACTCCCAAGTCCCTTTGCACCTCAGTTTTTTGTATTTCCTCTCCATTTAGAAAATAATCAACCCTTTCATTTCTTCTACTGAAGTGCATGACCATACACTTCCCTACACTGTATTCTATCTGCCATTTCTTTGCTTATTCTCCTAATCTGTCTAAGTCCTTCTGCAGCCTCAAAACTACCTGCCCTTCTACCTATCTTCATATCGTCTGCAAACTTTGCAACAAAGCCATCAACTCCATCATCTAAATCATTGACCTATAACGAAAAAAGAATTGGTCCCAACACAGACCCCTGTGGAACACCACTAAGTCACTAGCAGCCAACCAGAAAAAGGCTCCCTTTATTTCCACTCTTTGCCTCCTGCCAATCAACCACTGCTTTACCAGTGCTGGAGTCTGTCCAGCAATACCATGGGCTCATAGCTTGTCAGGCAGCCTCATGTGTGGCACCTTGTCAAAGGCCTTCTGAAAATCCAAGTACACAACATCAACCAATCCTCCTTTATCTATCCTGCTTGTTAATTCTTCAAAGAATTCCAACAGATTTCTCAGGCAAGATTTTCCCTTGAGGAAACCATGCTGACTCTGGCCCATTTTATCATGTGCCTCCAAGTACCCTGAAACCTCATCCTTAATAATCGGCTCCAACATCTTCCTATCAACTGAGGTCAGAATAATTGACCTGTAATTTCCTTTCTTCTACCCCCTCTGTTCTTGAAGAATAGTGTGTTATTTGCAATTTTCAAGTCTTACAGAACCTTCTAGAATCTAGTGATTCTTGAAAGAACATTACTACTGCCTCCAGAATCTCTTCAGCGACCTCTTTCAGAACGCTGGAAAGTAGAATATCTGGTTCAGGTGACTTATCTACCTGCAGACTTTTCAGTTTCTCAAGAACTTTCTCTCTAATAATGGTAAATACACACACTTCATGACCTATGACACCTGGAACTTCACCATACTGCTCGTGTCTTCCACAGTAAAGACTGATGCAAAATACTTATTCAGTTCATCCCCCGTTTTCTTGTCCCCATTACTACATCTCTGGCATCCTTTTCCAATGGTCCGATATAAAATCTTGCCTCTCCTTTACAATTTATGCATTGGAAGAAACTTTTGGTATCCTCTTTAATATTACTGGGTAGCTTACTTTCGTATTCCATCTTTACCTTCTTAATCACTTTTTTTAGTTGCCTTCTGTTGACACAAAACACAGAATACTGAGGGAACAAACTTGACTGTTGTTCCTGGATATCTGGTTTGTTGTACAGAAACACAGAACAGAGAACATCGAACATCGAACGTAGAACACTCCACACTCTCACAACCCTCTGAGTGAAGAAGTTTCCCCTCATGCTCCCCTTAAGCATTTTATCTTTTGCTCTTAACCCATGACCACTAGTTGTAGTTCCACCCAACAACTTTTACCCATGTGTCTAAGAGTCTCTAAATATCTCTAATGTATCTCCAATATCCACGCGTTTGTCACAACTCTTTAATTCCTTTGCTCTGAAATATTGGTTCAAAAATGGTTGAACTGTAGGTTTAACTGTAAAGTGTAACCCACAAAACTTATCTACCCTAATACAGAAAGGTTTCAAAACACTGAGCATTGAAATCTGTCATCTGCAAAATGTAACCTACAAAACATATCCACCCCAGTACGGAAAGGTTTCAAAGCACAGTTCTTTTCACTGAACATTGAAATCTGTCATGCATAATCTCAGAACCGCACACAGTTACCATAGCAACCGCAACACAAATCTGCCATGTACAGAAAGAGAGAAAATGCAACTTGCAAAGCCCCAGTAAGCTACACACAATATAGGCATTAAATTAATATATTTTTAAGGACCTGGACATAATGCAAATCTTTGCAAACTTCTAAGAAAGTAGAGGCGTGTGGTGCTTTTTTTTGTAATGGCACTTACATGCTGTTCCCAGGATAGGTTCTCCGAAATGATAACACCAATGAAATTAAAGTTACTGCTTGTTATGCTTTGTAACTCCACAACTTTAAAGTAATTGAAAGAAAGAAAATAAAGAATGCCAGGTATAATGTGTTCACTTTGTTTTTCACTTTAGCGAGGTGAGGTGTGCACTTATGATGTGGTGCCGTAAGAGTTATTTTATTTATTGGATGCAGCGTGGATCAGGCCCTTCTGGCATTTCAAGCTGTGCTGCCCCATAACCCACACTCAACCCCAGCCTAATTACGGGACAATTTACATTTAAAACTGTGCTGCCCAATAACTCGGTTTAACACAGCCTAATCATGAGACAATTACATTTCAATCTGTGCTGCCCCATAACCCACATTCAACTCCAGCCTAATCACAGGACAATTTACATTTCGAGCTGTGCTGCGCAATAACTCTGTTTAATACTAGTCTAATCACGGGACAATTTACAATGACCAATTAACCTACCAACCAGTACGCCTTTGGACTGTGGGAGGAAACGGAAGCACCCGGAGGAAACCCATGTGGTCATGGGGAGAAGGTACAAACTCCTTACAGGCAGTGGGTGTAATGACGTATGCCATTCATGTACTTTTTACATATAATCTGTAATGAATTATTTAAACAAATAAAGAATGCTTAATCAAGCAATATATTTACATTATACTGGAATATGAAATACATAACAGTGACCCTCTCCATCTCCAATCCCCTGATGAGGACTGGCTCATGGCCCTCCGACTGCTTCCTCCAGTAGTCAGTAATTGCTGTTTGGTTTTGCTGATGTTGAGTGAGAGGTTGTTGTGGCTTGCCATTCACACAGATCATTTCATCACATCAGTGCAGTGAGGTAGAACAAGGGAAAACGATAACAGAATGCAGAATGAAGTGTTACAGTTATAGAGAAGGTGCAGTGCAGGTAGACGATAAGGTGAAAGGTCATAACGAGGTAGATTGTGAGGTCAAGAGTTCATCTTATTGTACTGAGAACTATTTAATAATCTGTTAACAGTGGGATAGAAGCTGTCCTTGAGCCTGGTGGTACATGATTTTAGGCTTTTGTATCTCCTGCCTAAAGGGAGAGAGGACAAGAAAGAATGTTCGGGGTGGATGGGATCTTTGATTATGCTGAATGACTTACTGAGGTAACAAAAAGTGTAGACAGAATCTATGGAGGGGAGGCTGGTTTAGAAGGTTAGACAGAGTTCATTTCCAATTCATTCATTTCTATTTGGTGGTTTATATAGACTGTGTTGTCCCAAATTAATTGGAACAAGTAGTCTTGCTTGCCACACATGCAGATAACTAATCATTGTAAAGGGGTGAGAGAAGTAGAGGTCAAACGTGGACAAATGGGATGAGTTTAGATTGGCATCTTGGTCTGATGAAACTTGTAATAGAAAAATGAGGGAGCAAACAGAAAATAATAGCACTTATATTGAAATTGAAATTGGTTTATTATTGTCACATGTGGTAAGATACACTGAAAAGCTTGCTCGCAAACTGTTCATACAGATCAGATCATTACACAGTGCATTGAGGTAGAACAAAGGAAAACAATAACAGAATGCAGAATAAAGTGTTACAGTTACAGAGAAAGTGCAGTGCAGGTAGACAATAAGGTGAAAGGTCATAACGAGGTAGATTGTGGAGTCAAATGTATGCACATCTATACATCTGCATCACTGCTTGGTACAGAAACTGCACTGTGGCAGACAGGAAAGCTCCACAATGGCCGTCAAAACTGCCAGACATGTCACTGGCAACAGTCTACCCACCATCAAGGACATATATACTGAAAGGTGTCAGAAAAGGGCCAGGTACATCATAAAGAATTCCACACAGCCTGTTTGTGGACTGTTTGTTCCACTCCCATCAGGGAGGAGACTACATACCATTCACGCCACAACCACCAAACTCAAAAACAGTTACTTTCCCCAAGCATTCAGGCTGATCAACACCCCCACCTCTCCACACCCCCAACCACCACTACTTTATTGTTTCCTGTCAGAGACACTCCTGTGCCTAGCATCACTTTATGGACATACAGTCAATGTACAGTATATAAGCTATCTCATGTATTTATATTTATTGTTTTTGTATATTATTGTGTTCTTTATCTTATTTTTTTTGTGCTGCATCAGATCTGGACTAACAATTATTTTGTTCTCTTTTACACCTGTGTACTGGAAATGACATTAAACATTCTTTGAAAGTCTGTTGTACTATAATAGGGAACTGTTGAAGAGTCTGATATCAGCAGGGTAAAGACTGTCCTTGAGCCTGGTGGTATGTGCTTTCAAGCTTTTGTTTCTTCTGCTTGATGGGTGGGTGAAGAAGAGAGAGTTCCAGTTCCGGGGTAAGTAGGGTATTTGTAGTACAAGAGAAATTTATTGTTTTCCCACAAAAATAACTGTTACAGAGAAAATACAGTGTTCAAGTTCAATTGTCATTCAAACATGCACATGAATACAGCAAAACGAAACAGCCTCAGGCACCAAGGTGCAAAACAGAGAATCAGCAGTTACACACAGCACGTTTAGCACATAGAATTATGAGAGCAGAAAGACATACAGTTCCACAAAAATATAAAAAGTAATAATACATCTCAAGTCTTGAGCTCACAGTCTATGTGGCATGGTCTGTAGATTGGTGCTTGCCTTCCCGAGTGCAGGCAGACAATAAGGTGCACGGCCAGAATGAGGCTGATTGTGAGCTCACGAGCCCATCTTATCATTTAAGGGGCAATGCAGTTGTCTTATCAGAGTGGGGTGGAAGCTAAAGCTGCATCTAGGCTTCTACACTGTCTGTCTTTGCTGTATGTCAGTGGCACGTCATGTTACAATAGTGTCGTTACTTTACGTACACTGTCTGTCTTTGCTGTATGTCAGTGGCATGTCACGTTACAATAATGACGTTACTTTACGTACACTGTCTTTGTTGTATGTCGGTGGCATGTCACGTTACAATAGTGACGTTACTTTATGTACACTGCCTTTGGTGTATGTCAGTGGCACGTCACATTACAATAGTGACATTACTTTACGAGTACACTTTCGGTACACTGTCTTTGTTGTATGTCGGTGGCATGTCACGTTACAATGGTGACGTTACTTTACGAGTACACTTTACTTACACTGTCTTTGCTGTATGTCAGTGGCATGTCACATTACAATAGTGATGTCACTTTACGCGTACACTTTACGTAAGTTCAGCCAACATAGTCTCATAAGGCACGCTGTCCAATCCAGATAACATTTTTGTAGATCTCCTCGCACTCTCTCTGTAGTATCCTCATCCTTCCTGTAATGCGGTGACCAGAATTGAACACAGTTTTCCAAGTGAGGTCTTACTAAGGTCTTACATAGCTTTGTATCTTTGTCTGTTTATGTGTAGTTTTATATAAAATTCTATTGAATTTCTTTATTTATTGTAAATGCCTGCAAAAAAATGAATGTCAAGGTAGTACGTGGTAACCTAAGTATGTGAACAGTATTGGGGGCTGACTACTTTAACAATTCCCACCACTGCCAGTAAGGAGTTTGTACGTTCTCCCCATGACCGCGTGGGTTTCCTCCGGGTGCTTCGGTTTCCTCCCACAGTCCAAGATGTACTGGTTGGTAGGTTAGTTGGTCATTGTGAATTGTCCCGTGATTAGGCTAGGGTTACTGGGCAGCACAGCTTGAAGTGCTGGAAGGGTGCATTCCACATTGTATCTCAATAAATAGGAATGCAAAAGCCAAAATAAGAAGAGAGTTGATATCATCAATCAGAAAACTGAAGCTGGAATTTCTGGGAATTTTACTGAGGAAAGAGAAGCTTGACCTTGTTGCAGCGATGGGAAAAACAGAGCACCAGTTGCTGTTGACAGCACATGGCATTCAAAAGTTACATCAGGGATGCATGGTCAGAAGTTCTGGAGAGCTTATTAGAACTTCTCAGACTGAAGACAAATGGAAGACAACGATCAAGCACGTCAATATGACATGACACATAATGACAATCATCTTGTACTTTGGTAATAATTTGAACCTTGAAAACAAAAGTCCCGTTTTGTTCCTTATAACTTTTTAAAAAAAGTTTTGTGTAGTACATGATGCATTGTGCTCCATGATGCAGCTTCTGGGCATTATGCATGGAAAATTATTTGAGAAGTATCTATCTGAGAGCAGTAGGTACGCGCTATTTCATAGTAAGCATTTGTCAGTACTTGTTGTTTCCATTTTGTTAGTAATTTTACTACTGATAATTTAAGGTGATTTTAATTAAGGCATAATTTCGATGTGATTGGTGAAAGTATGGGGGGGGGGGAGTATCAGAGCTAAATTTTTTACACAGAGAGTGGTGCATGTGTGGAATTCCCTGCCGGAAGATAGTGGTAGAGGCAGATACATTAGGGAAATTTAAGAAACTCTTAGATAAGCATGAGAATGATAGAAAAATGGAGGGCTATGTGAGAGGGAAGGGTTAGATTGATCTTAGAGTCGGTTAAACAGTTGGTTTCAAAGGTTTCTAAGGTACATTTAATGTCAGAGAAATGTATCCTGAAATTCTTTCTCCTTTCAATCATCCACAAAAACAGAGGAGTGCCCCAAAGAATGAATGACAGTTGAATGTTAGAACCCCAAAGACCCCCCAGCTACCCCCTCCCATGTGTAAGCAGCAAAGTGACGATACTCCCTCCCCCACCAGGAAAAAAAGCCTTGTCGTCCCCACCCACGAGCACTCAAGCGTGCAGCAAAGCATCAATAAAGACACAGACTTGTAGTACCCCAAAGACTACTCACTCAACCGATATTTGACATACCGCAGGCTCTCTCTCTCTCTCTCCCTAATAAGGGGATTAAGGGTGTCACCATTTCACAGTGAGAGGGGAGACATAACAAACAACTCGCTGGTTTACGATGTTAGAAGTCACATTTTTCAAGCTCTGTGCCCAAAGAACTCGGGTCTCTGGGCACACAGCCAGCAGCCAGCTTGCAGCTTTCGATCTTCCGCCTCCCTGCGGAAGCACCAACTTGAGTCCACCTGCCTCCAGAGCCACGAAATCCAGGTCCCTGAAGGCATGCTAGTCTTCCAGGCCACGTCCTTGGCTTATAGTGGCCAGTCGTGGGACCCTGAGAGCAGGTTCCATTCCCACAAAGAACCGTAGTCAGCGTGTAACTCCAGGTCAGAGTCTTCAAAAGAACCCTGAAAGGGAAAAATAGAGATATTAAAGATAGAAATAGAGCTGTTTTCGAAGATGCAAACAAAGGAGTCGCCGTCAGTTGCCATCGTCTCCTAATCTCTGTCTCTTGGTTTGGCACTACATCGTGGGCCAAAGGGCCTGTACTGTGCTGTAATGTTCTATGTTCTATATTTATTAATTTTATGCAAAAACACAGATGCCTGGGAATCACAGTGTTTACCTTTGTTTTACCTAGGGAGAGAATGCCTTTAAGTTGACAAACTCCTCCCCCCCCCCCCCCAAAAGCAACATTGGAGATCTCTTTTCCATTTTATCAAACAATTTGTAATTGTAAATGAAATGCTGTCATGAAAAATTGCTTCAGTCATGTTTAAAAGTAAATTTCTTCAAGGCAGAGATTGGCTGGTGCACTGTGTGTTTGCAGCTATGATGCCTGCAGCTCTGTCATTACAAAAGACAATTTACATTATTGTTGTGCTTTGCAAAATGTTATTCCCACACCACATCTGTGAGATCATCAGATGTTCAAATTGACTTCACTTTCACGTTAACCTGAACGTCTTTGAACTCGTTACATTCCTTAGTTTTCCTATCCACTAAAGGACCTTTATGTTTATCCAGTCTATTCCATAGGATTTAAAATTTGATGATTTAGGTTATCGGTGGCTATTAGGTCTCATCGACTGCAGAAATATATTCCTTTGCTCATGATATCTGATAATAGTGCAGGTGGTGTAGAACACTAGAATCAGAACTGGGTTAATTATCACTAACATAGGTCATGAAATTTGTTTTTTGGCAGTAGTATGGGGCAATACATAAAATATACTATAAATTACAACAATATATATAAAAATTAAATTAAACAAGTTGTGCAAAAGAGAGGGAAAAATAGTGAGGTAGTGTTCATGAGTTCATTGTCCATTAAGAAATCTGATGTCAGAGGGGAAGAAGCTGTTCCTGAATCGCTGAGTGTGTGTCTTCAGGCTCCTGAACCTCCTCCCTGATGGGAGCAATACAAAGAGGGCATATCCTGGATGATAAGAGTCCTTACTGTTGTGTTCTTTATACGTACCGTGGGTTACTAAGAACAAACCATATTCTGGAAGAATTAAAACTAGAACTTTTATTTACAACAGCAAACAGCAACCACGTTTCTTACAGCCATGCTTTCTAGATCATTCTGTCATTTCTGCGCATGCTCCCAACTCTGTCCAGTCACGTTCTTATACGTGACACGTGATATCACCACACTTACCATGGCTGGAAGGAGTTGAGAGGCAGTAATTTAGATTGAGAGCACCACTTCCTTCACATCCAATAACATTGGACTGAAAAATCTCTCTCAATCACAAGGAGATTAGCGAAAGAATTAACAAAGAATGGAGACAGTAAATGCGCAAACCCTCCTATACTTGTCCTCCCATTCACAGGATTTACTTTCCCTGTCTAAATTATCAAACCGGCTGGATTTAACTGTGCAGTGTGTTCAGAGAGAGGTACTGGAGCGTTTGGTAAACCTGACATCAACAGTGAAGCAATCCGCCAGGTCCAGGCATGTAGTTCATCCCTTACTGCCTGCAGGCTGCGTGGTTCCCCTTATAATTACCTTCAGAACATCATGGAGAGACGCAGGATTAAAGATTAAAGATTAACTGTGAGCTTTATTTCTCACATGTACATCGCGACATACAGTGAAATGCATTGTTTGCGCCAACGACCAACACGGTCCCAGGAAGTGCTGGGGGCAGGTTGCAAGTGTCGGCTCACTTCAGGTGCCAACATGCCCACAATTTACTAGTCCTGATCTGTGAAACGTGAGAAGAAATGGGAGCACCCGGAGGAAACCCCTGTGACCACAGGGAGAACGTACAAGCTTCTTACAGGCAGCTGCGGGAATTGAACCCAGGTCGCTGGTGTTGAAATAATGTTGTGCTAACCATGACACCACCGTGCTGCCCCAAACAGTGATATATGACTGCTGAGGGCATATAAAGGCCATTTGATTGCGTCTGAGATAGCTCAAATTTTGAAATTGTTCTACTTTTTTGGTGGTCCTCCTGTCCCCTCTCTGATTTGCTCTGGATCTGCCCCACCCCTGCCATGCACACACACTGAACTGTGCTTGTAATGTGCTTTCAAATGTTTTGCTGAATATGGTTAACTCTACTTATCACTCATCCCAACATTGAACTCTTCCCACAAACTGCTCACTTTCAAGGACTCTTCATCTCATGTTCTCCATATTCATTGCTCATTTATTTATTATTATTATTTTGCTTGCTTTTTTGTTGTTTCTTTGTATTTACTGTGCATGCCCACAAGAAAATAAATCTCAGGGTTGTAAATGGTGACATAAATTTGAACTTTGAGGACAGACGCTGAATGTGTTTGTGTCGGTAATGAAGTGCCTGTCAGCAGGGAATGTATATTAAATAGAAACCTTCTGCATGTTTTTCCCTTAGAGCTCGAGTCCTCAGCAGTTGTAGAATTAGTGACATGGTTGCAGCGACACACTATTCCCCAGGAGCCTAGCCTTTGTCAGAGTTGTATGAGATCAGTGTTAAAGGTGAAAGCATTCAACTCATTCCATGTAGTGTGGTAACTGCCCCAGGGTGTACCTCTGAATTACTCAGCTTCAGTTGTGATTTTTACCATTTTCTGCCATGATGAGTCCCTTGTCTTTATAATATGTTGCCAAGCTCATCGGCCCGTGGGGAATAGTGTGTCACACTTCAGAGGTTTGGCTGCCTGATGCAAAGATTATTCAGAATCTGGTTTTTTATCAGTGGCACTTTGGGAGACTTGGTGCAGGATTCCCTAAAGGGTTAACTTGCAGGTTGAGTTAGTGATAAGGAAGGCAAATACAATGTTAGCATTTATTTCAGGAAAACTATAATATAAAGACAAGGATTCAATGCTGAGGTGATAATCGGGTATTGGCCAGACTGTACAGTGTATTGGGACCCATCCCTGAGGAAGAATGTACTGTCATTGGAGAGGGTCCCAGTAAAGTTCACACGAATGTCCTGAAAACGAAAGGGTTAACATATGAACAGCCTTGATGGTTTGAAACATAGAAACATAGAAACATAGAAAATAGGTGCAGGAGTAGGCCATTCGGCCCTTCGAGCTTGCATCGCCATTTATTATGATCATGGCTGATCATCCAACTCAGAACCCCGCCCCAGCCTTCCCTCCATACCCCCTGATCCCCGTAGCCACAAGGGCCATATCTAATTCCCTCTTAAATATAGCCAATGTACTGGCCTCAACTGCTTCCTGTGGCAGAGAATTCCACAGATTCACCACTCTCTGAGTGAAGAAGTTTTTCCTAATCTCGGTCCTAAAAGGCTTCCCCTTTACCCTCAAACTGTGACCCCTTGTTCTGGACTTCCCCAACATCGGGAACAATCTTCCTGCATCTAGCCTGTCCAATCCCTTTAGGATTTTATACATTTCAATCAGATCCCCCTTCAATCTTCTAAATTCCAACGAGTACAAGCCCAGTTCATCCAGTCTTTCTTCATATGAAAGTCCTGCCATCCCAGGAATCAATCTGGTGAACCTTCTTTGTACTCCCTCTATGGCAAGGATGTCTTTCCTCAGATTAGGGGACCAAAACTGCACACAATACTCCAGGTGTGGTCTCACCAAGGCCCTGTGTACAACTGCAGTACATAAGTGCTGAAAAACAATTAATGCATGGTTAGGTCTCCAATTTGCATGATAAAAACAATAAAGATTTAAAGAAATTTACCTTTCAGGTACTCTCTTTTTTTACTGTGGATCGCTGCTACAAATTGGACATAGTATTTGCAATGTCAATATACTAAATCTCTAATGACTGAAAATCACCTTAATTATCATTTGAAAATTAATTATCATTTGAAAGCATTGGTAACCTTGGACAGTAAAATATCTCTTGTATCAATGTAGCTGAAACACAGAGGTCAATTAGGATACACTTTCTGCGCCGATCTACTGCAAGGATTGCTCTAAGCCACTTTATCAGCTTCCTATTTTTGAAATGAGTCAGTCACATTCTTCAGATCATCAAAATGCAAATCAAATTGAAAAAAATGGCATTTCACTATGAGCGCTGAGTATGATTTCTGCAGAGAAATGATAAAAAGTTAAGTTTTTTAAAAAGTGGTATTTATTCTGGATACAGTGGCATGTAAAAGTCTGGGCAGCCCGGTCAAAACTTCTGTCACTGTGAACAGCCAAGTGAGCAAAAGACGAACCGACCTCCAAAAGGCACAAAGCCAAAGATGACGCACTTCTTTAAAATTTTAAGCAAGATTACTTCTTTATTTCCATTTTATACAGTTTCAAAATAACAAAAAAAGGGCCCGAAGCAAAAGTTTGGGCACCCTGCATGGTCAGTACTTAGTAACACCCCCTTTGGCAAGTATCACAGCTTGTAAACACTTTCTGTAGCCAGCTAAGTCTTTCAATTCTTGTTTGGGGGATTTTGGCCCATTCTTCCTTGCAGAAGGCTTCTAGTTCTGTGAGATTCTTGGGCCTGTTGTTTGGGGCCTGTACTTGCTAGAGTTTAGAAGAATGGGAGGCGTAGGGGATCTCATTGAAACCTACAGTGTCGATACTGAAAGTGGATGTGGAGAGGATGTTTTCTATAGTGGGGGAGTCTAGGACCAGAGGGCACAGCCTCAGAATAGAAAGATGTCCCTATAGAACAGAGCTGAGAAGAAATTTCTCTAGCCAGAGGATGGTGAATCTGTTGAATTTATTGCCACAGAAGCCAAGTCATCACATAGATATAAAGCGGAAGTTGATAGGTTCTTGATTAGTCAAGGTGTGAAAGGTTACGGGGAGAAGGCAGGAGAATGGGGTTGAGAGGGAAATGGATCAGCCATGATGGAAAGATGGAGAAGACTTGATGGGCCGAATGGCCTAATTCTGCCCCTACGTCTTATAGTTACCTGTCATGAAATTTGTTGTTTAGTGGCATCAATAGAGTGTAATACATATAATATACTAGGAATTACAATAAGAAATATATGCCATGTGGCCACTTTATTAGGTACACCTGTACACCTGCTCTTTAATGCAAATATCTAATCAGTCAATCATTTGGCAGCAACTCAATGCAGAAAAACATGCAGACATGATCAAGAGGTCCAGTTGTTGTTGGAACTGGGGAAGAAATGTGATCTGACTGACTTTGATTGTGGAATGATTGTTGGTGCCAGACAGGGTGGTATGAGTATCTCAGAAACTGCTGATCTCCTGGGATTTTCACACACAATAGTCTCTAGAGTATACAGAGAGTGGCTTGAAAAACAAAAACAAAATCAAGTGAGTGGCAGTTCTGTAGGTGAAAATGGCTTGTTAATGAGGGAGGTCAGAGGAGAATGGCCAGACTGGTTCAAGCTTACTGTAAGGTGACAGTAACTCAGTTACAACAGTGGTGTGCAGAATAGCATCTCTGAACACACAACACGTCGAACCTTGAAGTAGGTGGGCTACAGCAACAGAAGACCATCAACATATACTCAGGAGGTACCAAATAAAGTGACCACAGAGTGTATTTACACAATCGTACAGACTCACCGGTCACAACAAATACCGAGGCAATCGTTTCTGCTCAGTAAAGTGGATGAATCGCATTCAGTGTGGTGTCAAAATGTATCCATACTGATTGTTCAGGATATGTGACATGAGAAAAGGTCAGTTATCAGGGTCATGGAGCATGGGATAAGGTTGTTTATCGGGATATGGGGCATGGGATAAGGTTGGTTATTGGGATATGGGACATGGATAAGGTTGGTTATCAGGATATGGGACATGGGATGAGGTTGGTTGTCAGGATTTGGGGCATGGGATAAGGTTGGTTATTTGGGATATGGGACATGGTATAAGGTTGGTTATTGGGATATGGGGCATGGGATAAGGCTGGTTATCTGGGATGTGGGGCACGGGACAAGGTTGGTTATCGGGATATGGGATATGGGACAAGGTTGGTTATCGGGATATGGGACATGGGATAAAGTTGGTTATCAGGATATGGGACATGGGATAAGGTTGGTTATTAGGATATAGGGCATGGGGTAAAGGTTGGTTATCAGGATATGGGACATGGGATAAGGTTGGTTATCGGGATATGGGGCATGGGATAAGGTCAGTTATCAGGGTCATGGAGCATGGGATAAGGTTGGTTATTTGGGATATGGGACATGGGATTAGGTTGGTTATCAGGATATGGGGCATGGGATAAGGTTGGTTATTGGGATATGGAGCATGGGATAAGGTTGGTTTATTTGGGATATGGGACATGGGATAAGGTTTGTTATTTGGGATATGGGACATGGGATAAGGTTGGTTATCGGGATATGGGACATGGGATAAGGTTGGTTAGTGGGATATGGGACATGGGATAAGGTTTGTTATTTGGGATGTGGGACATGGGATAAGGTTGGTTATCGGGATATGGGGCATAGGATAAGGTTGGTTATTGGGATATGAGACACGGGATAAGGTTTGTTATTTGGGATGTGGGACATGGGATAAGGTTGGTTATCAGGATATGGGACATGGGATAAGGTTGGTTATTGGGATATGGGGCATAGGATAAGGTGTGCTATTGTCTGTCAGTTTCCATCTAATAATAAGTTTCCATGCCTGAGAGTTGACCAGCTTGCCAGACTAAACATTGTCCACAGGACTGAAGGTAGTCAAGAGAGTATATGTATAAATATTAAATTAAACAAGTAGTGCAAAAATAGTGAGGTAGTTTTCAAGGGTTCATTGTCCATTCAGAAATCTGATGACGGGGGAGAAGAGGTTGTTCACAAATCATTGAGTGTGGGTCTTCATGTTCCTATACCTCATCGCTGATGGTAGCAATGAGAAAAGGGCATGTCCTAGGTTCTGAGGTTCCCTAATGATGAAGGCTTCCTTCTTGAGGCATCGGCTTTTGTAGATGTCCTCGTTGCTGGGGAGGCTGGTGCCCATGATGGAGCTGGCTGAGTTTATAGCTCTGCAGTTTTTTCCGATGCTGTGCATTGGCGGCTCCATTCCAGACGGTGATGCAACCTGTTAGAATTCTTTTCACGGTACATCTGTTGCCTTGCAACAATTTCCAAGAATTCTTGGAATTCTGGGAATAGTGAAGTTGCTATGCCATTATAAAGTGGAAATGGTTATAGCTGAGACCCAAAATTCTCTTAAAATTCAATTTATGAACCTCATCTTTCTTTAAAAGAACTCTGCCGCAATATACTTCTGGCAATGCAAGCACAGGTGAACTTATATGGGAGGGGTGGTTAGCCAAGTAGTCCAGGACAGTGATGGTTTCTGTGAATGATTTTGTTAATTTTGTTTTTCTAACTACCTGGTGGAAGGTGGGAGGCAGAAAGAATGGCAGAAATAAACGAATCTGAAGTGAATCGAGTGATTCCCTGTGAGTTCCAGCAATGAGTTCCATACCTGCTACGATTGCACTAACAGCGGGAATCCTTATTGTAATTTGGGACTCAGTGAGGTTAAAACCATGCTCTGTGAAAGACATCACAATTCACAAAAATACTCAATTTGACGAGACATGGAAACATTCACTGGATGAGCAGCGCAGAATCCATCTTGTTATTGAATAACAAGAGGATTGAATTATGTAGAAAGCAGCATCCATCATCAAGGATCCCCACAGCCCAGGACATGCTCTCTTCTCACTGCTGCGATCAGGAAGAAGGTACAGGAGCCTCAGGACTCACACCACCAGGTTCAGGAATAGTTATTACTTCTCAAACATCAGGGTCTTGAACCAGAAGGGATAACTTCACTCAACTTAGAAAAATAGAGGGCTATGGGTAACCCTAGGTAATTTCTAAAGTAAGTACATGTTCAGCACAGCTTTGTCGGCCGAAGGGCCTATATTGTGCTGTAGGTTTTCTATGTTTCTACGTTTCTAACTTAACTCACCCCAACACTGAACTCTTCCCTCAACCTATGGAGTTACTTTCAAGGATTCTTCATCTCACATTCTTGATATTTATTGCTTATTTATTATAATAATTAGTATTTTTTCCATTTCTTTGTATATACTGTGAATACCTGCCAAAGAGAAGAATCTAAGGGGTGTATATGGTGATATATATACTCTGATAATTTATGTACTTTGAACTTAGAAATTTGAAATTATGATTCAGAAGACAGTCTTATTGTCTCAAGTGCCACAAGACACAGCACTAAAATAGGTTTCTTGGCCTGGTGCATGAGCGTTAGATGAGCAAAAAGGATTCCTGGTGTTAGTGTAATCGTAGCAGGTATGGAACTCAATGCTCAAGCTCACAGGGTATCACTAAGTTCATTTATTATCACATGAACATCAAAAATACACTCAGTGGCCACTTTATTAGGTACACCTGTACACCTGTTCATTAAGGCAAATATCTAATCAGCCAATCAGGTGGCAGCAACTGAATGCTTAAAAGCATGCAGACATGGTCAAGAGGTTCATTTGTTGTTCAGACCAAGCATCAGAATGGGGAAGAAATGTGGTCTAAGTGACTTTGACTGTGCAATTATTGTTGGTGCCAGATGGGGTGGTTTGAGTATCTCAGAAACTGCTGATCTCCTGGGATTTTTATGCACAGCAGAGACCCACAGGTCAGAGGTCCGTGGACCCTTCACCCTCGGTTAATGGTAGGGTTCCGCGGACCCCTCACCCTCGGTTAATGGTAGGGTTCCGCGGACCCCTCACCCTCAGTTAATGGTAGGGTTCCGTGGACCCCTCACCCTCGGTTAATGGTAGGGATCCACGGACCCCTCACCCTCGGTTAATGGTAGGGATCCATAGACCCCTCACCCTCGGTTAATGGTAGGGATCCACGGCATAAAAATGTTGAGAACCTCTGGTCTAGAGTTTAGAGAGAATGGGACAAAAGATACACCCAGTGAGCAGCAGTTCTGTGGGTGAAAGCACTTGGTTAATGAGAGAGGTCAGAGGAGAATGGCCAGACTGGTTCAAGCTGACAGGAAGGTGACAGTAGCTCAAATAGCCACACGTTACAACGGTGGTGTGCAGAACAGCATCTCTGAATTCAGAACACATCGAACCTTGAAGTGGATGGGCTACAGCAGCAGAAGACCATGAAGATCCATTCCGTGGTCAGTTAGCAAGTAGAGGAGGTACTGTAACTAATAAAGTGGCCATTGAGCGTATAGTGAAATGCATCGTTTGCATTACCAACCAACACAACTTAAGGATGTGCTGGGGGCAGCCCACAAGTATTGCCACACGTTCCCGCACCAACCTCCCTTTGCTCTCACCTGGTCTCCCCTATCACCTGCCAGCTTGCACTCCTACCCCTCCTCCTCCTTCTTATCCTGGCTTCTTCCCCCTTCCTTCCCAGTCCTGATGAAGGTTATCAACCCAAAATGTCAGCTATTTATTCCCCTCCATAGATGCTGCCTGACCTGATGAGTTTCACCAGCAATTTGTGTGTTGCTCAAGGTTTCCGGCATCTGCAGATTCTCCCGTGTTTACAATAAAAGCAGATATGTATTTTCTGCCTGATCGGAGGGGGGAAGAGAGAATGTCTGGAGTGGGTGGGGTCTTTGATATGCTGGCTGCTTTACTAGGGCAGTGAGAAGTGCAGACAGCGTCCATGGAGGGGAGAGAGGTTTTCCTGATGTGCTGAGCTGTGTCTAAATTCTCTGCAGTTTCTTGCAATCGCAGTCAGTTGCTGTACCAGGCAGTGATATCTATGTTCTGTATTTTAATGAAAAAATTAAGCTCCCCAGCCTCTCTCTATCACCCAAGTCTCTACCCTCTGCTCCCTTCTCCTCCACACCCATAATGCATAGGGGTACGTGACCCCAAGGGGAGTCTGACATTAATGCAGGAGGAGACTGGGAGAAAACATCATTGGTGACTGTGAGGACCGGAGTACAGATTTGCAGGCACAGGAAGTTGTCAGGTCGATAAGGCTATAACACGAGTGATCCTATCTCTGATCTGCAGCCAGTGTTGCTCTCTGCAAGTAATCCTGGCTACCACGTGGCAGTGGGCTGCTCACCAAAACTGCACGGTTTGGTCGGTGGATGCACTTTGGTGAATTGGTGAATTAGGTTATTATTGCCACGTGTAACCAGGTGAAAAACTAGGACTAGCCATACAGACCAGATTGTTGGACAAGGTACTGAGGTAGTACAAGGTAAAACAATAACAGGAGAAATGATCATCAATATCAATAATATTACTGCATTTTGATCATTCACATTATCGTTTACCTGCACTACACTTTTTATTCTGCATTCTGTTATTGTTTTATCTTGTTCTACCTCAATACACTGTGTAATGATCTGATTTGTATGAACAGTATATAAGACAAGCTTTTCACGGTATCTCAGTACATGTGACATTAATAAACCAATTCCAATACCAATATCCAATGTCAGGTATTGTACAGTTACTGAAAAATAAACTTCCAGTAATTTATTTTCTCTTCAACGTTGGAAGATTGTAATATAACAATGTCATATTTTCCATTCCCCCTCAGGTGGGCCAACAGTTTATACTGAACCTGTAAGCTTTGGAAAATAAGCCATTGCCATTAGGAACATGGTTGAGTCTGGCCTAATTTACTACATACAGAGTCACTGTCAACAAAAGAGATACACTCAGTGCAGGAGGTACTTAATAAAGTGGCCACTGAGTGTATGTTTGTGGTCTTCTGCTGCTGTAGCCCATCCACTTCAAGGTTCGATGTGTTGTGCATTTAGAGATGCTCTTCTGCACACCACTGTTGTAACACGTGGTTATTGAGTTACTGTCACCTTCCTGTCAGCTTGAACCAGTCTGGCCATTCTCCTCTGACCTCTCGCATCAACAAGGCATTTTTACCCACCGAATTGCTGTTCACTGGATGTTTCCTGTTTTCCACATCATTCTCTGTAAACTCTAGTGACTGTTGTGTGCAAAAATTCCGGATCAGCAGTTTCTGAGATACTCAGACCACCCTGTCTGCCAACAACAATCATTCCACGGTCAAAGTCACTTAGATCACATTTCTTTTCCATTCTGATGTTTGGTCAGAACAACAACTGAACCTCTTGACCATGCCTGCATGCTTTTATGCCGCATGATTGGCTGATTAAGTATTTGCGTTAACAAGCAGGTGTACAGTTGTACCTAATAAGGTGATCAGAGTGTAAAACTCTCAATTTATCAGAATTACATTTAAACACAAATCTCTAAAGTAAGTTGCTGGTATTGAAAGTATGGACTTACTTTCAAGCACTTTACAACATGGTCTTGCTATTATTATTTATCTAACTGTCTGTCACTCTGTTTATTTATTCTATTTTTGTAAATGCACAATTTGTCTTCTTTTGCACATTGGTTGTTTGTCAGTTATTGTGTGCAGTTCTTCATCGATTCTACTGTACTTTGCTCTAGTGAAATTCCTGCAAGAAAATGAATCTCAGAGTAGTATAGGGTGACATATACTTATTTTGAAAATAAATTTACTTTGAACTCCTCCATAAGCAGGATAAATCTAAGCGAGCTAGTTACCAGTCCATCAGTGGGATGCAGTGACCAGTATTGTGATGTTGTGACATAAAGTCACATTGACCAGAAACAGAATCAGATCAGAATCAGATTTAATATCACTGGCATCTATCATCACATTCGTTGTCACACGGCAGCAGTACATTGCAATACATAATCGAGCCAGGGCAGCATACAGAGATCTCCCCGTTGTGTGCTCTGTACCAACTAGAATTATTTTTAGTGTACCAGGAGAGAAAGTGGCACAATGTTACTCAGGGAACCCCAACTACAAAGTTTCATCAATCATACTTTTAAAGTTCTCACACCCTGTGGCTTTCAAAATTCAAAGTTCAGAGTAAATTTATTATAAAAGTACATATATAGTACCCTGAGATTCATTTTCTTGTGGGCATTCACAGTAAATACAAAAAAACACAATAGAATCAATGAAAAACCACACACACAAAGATGGACAAACAAGCAATGTGCAAAAGACAATGGACTGTGCAAATACAAAAAGAACAAAAAAACAAAATAGTAATAATGAATAAATAAGCAATAAATATTAATAAAATATTAAGAAAGTTTCAGAGCTTTGAGCAGCCTCTAATTGGAGAGATCAGAAGCCTGAGAAGGTGGAATTCACTCAGGTTTGCTGATTGAGTATCAAAGGCAGTGACTCATGGCTGATTTGGAGCTTTGAGCAGCAACCAATCGATGTTCAGGATTGATTAGCAAGAACAAATTAAAGTAAGGCAGCAGCAATGGAGTGGTCATCGTCTGAGCAGTCAGAGTTAGAGTGGAGATTTTGAGGCTTCAGCAAAGAGAGGCTTTGGTCAGAGAAGACTAGAAGAGGCTGTAGGTACCTCCCTCCCTTCACATTTGCTCAGTTAAAACAATAGAGATACCAGGCAGGATAGTGGAATGTTCCTCTTGCAGGATGTAGGAAGGCAACAAGACCTCCAGTGTCTCTGATGACTACACCTGTGAGAATTGCATCCAGCTGCAGCTTCGAACAATCCGCATTAAGGAGTTGGAGCTGGAACTATATGAGCTTCGAATCATTTGGGAGGTTGCGGGGGGCGGTAGATAGGACACATAGAGAGATAGTTACACCCAAGATACAGGACAAAGGAAACTGGGTGACAGTCAGGAAGGGAAAAGGGTTAAACATCCAGTGCAGAGTAATCCTGTGGCCATCCCCCTCAACAATAGGAATATCAATTTGGATACAGTTGGGGGGATGACCTAACAAAGGAATGTCACAGCGGTTGGGTCTCAGGTACTGAGTCTGCCTCTGTGATTCAGAAGGGAAGGGGGGAAAAGAGATGAGCTGTGATGATAGGGGATTTGTTAGACAGGGGAACAGAAAGATGGTTTTGTAGACGAGAATGAGATTCCCGAATGGAATGTTGCCTCTTGGGTGCCAGGGTCTTGGACATCTTGGATCGAATCCTCAGCATTCTTAAGTAGGAGGGTGAACAGCCAGAGGTCATGGTCAATGTAGGTACCAATGACATGGGTAAGATGAGGTTCTGCAAATGGAGTTCAGGGAGGTAGGTGCTAAGTTAAAGGGCAGGACCTCCAGTTCTGTGATCTCAGGATTGCTACCCGTGTCACATGCTAGTGAGGCCAGAAGAAGGAAGATTATACAGTTTAATAGTGGCTAAGGAGTTGATGTGGAAGGCTTCAGGTTCCCCGATCTGGGACAGAAGGGTTAGATTCATCTTGGAGTACAAAGTTTGGCACAACATTGTGGGCCGAAGGGTCTGTACTGTGCTGTAGTGTTCTATGTACCTAGGTATTCCCATTCCCACTATAAGAGCTAGGGGTTAAGGATGTTTTAAATATCTCTGCTAGGACCCCTGACATTTCTACCCTAGCCTCCCACAGGGTCAGAGGGACACCTTGTCAGGTCATGGGGATTCATCCACACTAATTTGCCTGAAGTCTTCTCCTGTGTAATCCATAAATGGTCCATGACCTCACTGCCATTTTGTCTCACTTCTATAGACTCTGTCTTCCAAGTAAATGCAATTGCAACAAATCTCTTTCATCTCTTCCGGCTCCATTCATAGACAACCACTCTGGTCTTCAAGTGAAGATCTTCATATTTCTTTTGCTCTTAAAAGATCTGTAAAAGTTCTTGGGGATTCTCCTTCACCTTGTCTGCTAGAGCAACCTCATCCCTTCTTCAGGCCTTCTAATTTCCTTCTTAAGTGTTCTCTTGCATTTCTTATATTCCACTAGCACCTCATTTGCTTCTTCCTGCCTCAATATCTCTCATGACCAAGGTTCCCTAAACCTGTTAGCTTTGCCTTTTTATCCTGACAGGAATTCTTTTGATTCCTCTTATTGAAATGCACGTCCTCGTATCTTCACACATGAACTTCCATTTTCTCACAAATGAAGGCTGGAGAAAAGTTAACATACAAATATTTTTTGACTTTAAAATGCCGTACCAAAATTATAGACAATATACATGATGAGGATGCATTAAGACCAATGTGACAGGCCCATGAGTAAACACTCAAGGCCTTCTTCTTCAAAATTTCATTGCCATTTTACATCAAAGGTTCAAAGTTCAAAGTAAGTTTATTGCCATATACTACTATGAGATTCATTTGCTTGTAGGCATTTACATAGTCATAGTCATACTTTATTGATCCTGGGGGAAATTGGTTTTCGTTACAGTTGCACCATAAATAATAAATAGTAATAGAAATAATAATAGTAATATTACTATTAGTAAATAGTAATAGTCATGGAAATAATAAATGGTAACAGAATAGTAATAGAAAAATAGTAATAAATAGTTAAATAGTAATATGTAAATTATGCCAGTAAATTATGAAATAAATCCAGGACCAGCCTATTGGCTCAGGGTGTCTGACCCTCCAAGGGAGGAGTTGTAAAGTTTGATGGCCACAGGCAGGAATGACTTCCTATGACGCTCTGTGCTGCATCTCAGTGGAATGAGTCTCTGGCTGAACGTATTCCCGTGCCCACCCAGTACATTATGTAGTGGATGGGAGACATTGACCAAGATGGCATGCAACTTAGACAGCATCCTCTTTTCAGACACCACCATCAGAGAGTCCAGTTCCATCCCCACAACATCACTGGCCTTACGAATGAGTTTGTTGATTCTGTTGGTGTCTGCTACCCTCAGCCTGCTGCCCCAGCACACAACAGCAAACATGATAGCACTGGCCACCACAGACTCGTAGAACATCCTCAGCATCGTCCGGCAGATGTTAAAGGACCTCAGTCTCCTCAGGAAGTAGAGACGGCTCTGACCCTTCTTGTAAACAGCCTCATTGTTCTTTGACCAGTCCAGTTTATTGTCAATTCGTATCCCCAGGTATTTGTAATCCTCCACCATATCCACACTGACCCCCTGGATGGAAACAGGGGTCACCAGTACCCTAGCTCTCCTCAGGTCTACCACCAGCTCCTTAGTCTTTTTCACATTAAGCTGCAGATAATTCTGCTCACACCATGTGACAAAGTTTCCTACCGTAGCCCTGTACTCAGCCTCATCTCCCTTACAGGACAACAAAGAAATACAATAGATTTATTTATGGAAAATTATATAAAACTAAAGACTGACAAACAACCAATGTGCAAAAGACAACAAATTGTGCAAATATATGACCAAAAAAAAATGACCAAGTGAGTGGCCACAGCAGAGAGATGCCATCCGATCAGTACACAAATAGGCAAGAAGATATGTTTGGCATTTGTGGTATCACGTTGGATTGTTTACATGTATTTTTTTACATTTGAGAGCAGAAACAGATGTTCAAAGTTCAAAGTAAATTTATTATCATAGTATGACTCTGATATTCACAGTAAATCCAAGAAACACAGAAGAATCAATAAAAAACCTCACAAAGCAGGATGGACAAACAACCGAGGAGCCAAAGACAACAAACTGTGCAAATACAAAAAGAAAGAAAACCACTACAGTACTACTAATAATAAATACGCAATAAATGTAGAGTCCTTAAAAGTGAGTGCATGGGTTGTGCAATCGGCTGAGTGTTGGGGTGAGTGAAGTTATCCCCTCTGGTTCAAGATGTCACGTGGGCTTTAGCTCCTCTCCTGTTTCAGTGGTTGCTGGAGACTGAGAAAATGTTGCTTTCAAACAGAAAGTGAGAAATATGTTTTATTTTGCCGCTGCTCAAAAGCTGTGTCTCACATAAATGGGGGAGGGGAGGGGAAAGCGTGCTCCTGTAGACATGAGCTTTAGCCTGAAGGCTCCTTACCTTGCAGCTAAACAGCTCTTAAAATGCAACGTGAAAGCCTGCAGATTAGCTGCACTTTAGGAGCAATGATTCGATGCAATTTCAGATGAGCTGAATCTCTGTCCAGTGAGTGTAGGGCATGTTATCCGAGCAGGCGTTTGTCGGTAGTTCCCTCATCTACTTGCTGTCGGCTCGGCTGCAGACTCTGTTAGTCCCGTATTGTTTTGGTATTGGTCTTATACCACCAAACGGTGGTCTCTGAGGAAACCAGTCACCCACGGGGTACAGGGACCGGAGTTAGTGTTTGATTTAGATTTGATACTTCACAGTGCGATTCCAACTGCTTGCGCGAAGAACATAGGCAAAGCTGAGGAGACTGCTGCGTTCTGTTCATCTCTGTAATACTTTCTGTGCCACTGGAGGTTTTAACAGGACCCCTACTGCTCGGACCACCTTTCATCAGCAGTGAACGTGATGCTGCTGGGTGAGTTAATGTGAGCATGTAACAAAAGCGAAAGCTACAACGTGAAGCCCAGAAAGCGAGCGCTGATTTCCATCACGCGTAACACGGCTGAAAAGTGCGATGCCGTTTGCTGTCTCTCTCTCTCTGCATTTCCTTACAAGCACAAGCCAGTTTTCAGTGCTCTATCAGAACGCAGTGCCGCGCTCTTTCCCTTGAATGATTTCCATCGGTTTGCATCGAAGTCTGTAAAACACGTTGTTTAATAGCACGGGCTTTCATGGCATGTAATGACAATAAACGCCTATTTGTTAACGCAGAAGTTAAAAATTCTACCTAAATGCATACTTTTGAGGGATTCTATTACATTGGAAGTATTCACTTATAGATGCCAATGAACAAGGTTGTTATTTAATTTCTCTTGCTGTTTTTGTATTATTATTCTCAGTGCTGTCCTCTCGTTTTCTGTAAGTTGCTCTAAAGCGACAGGAAGATAACCGTGTTAAATGTCTGTGAGTACAGTGAATACTGTACCTACAATTCCTTAACCAACCCGGCTCAAACTGTATTTGGCTTACAAGAAGAAAACGTCAGTTGTTGGAGTGGCCCTATTTGATAGTGATGCAAAACTCGTCTTTCTTCATTTGTAACATATAATCATAATCATAAGACATAGGAGCAGAATTAGGCCATTTGGCCCATCGATTCTGCTCCACCATTCTATCATGGCTGATTTATTTTCCCTTCCAATTCCATTCTCCTGCCTTCCCCCTGTAACCTACGACACTCTGATGAATCAATAACCTATCAACCTCAGCTTTAAACATACTCAATGGCTGTTAGTGGTGATGAATCCAACAAATTCACTACCCTCTGGCCAAAGAAATTCCTCCTCACTTCTGTTCTAAATAGGTGGCCCTCTATCTTGAAGCTGTGTCCTCTGGTCCAAGACTCCACCTCACAAAGAAACATCCTCTCAACATCCACTCTATCAAGGTCTTTCAATATTTGATAGTTTTTTTCATGAGATACCCCTCATCCTCCTGAATTCCAGCAAGTACAGGCCCAGAGCCATTAGTTGGTCCTCAGATGTTAACCCTTTCATTCCTGAATTATTCTCATGAACTTCCTCTGGATTCTCTCCAATGCCAGCACATCCTTTCTTAGAAAGAGAGACAAAACTGCTCACAGTACTCTAAGAACCTTATAAAGCCTCAGTATCACATACTTGCTCTTATATTCTAGTCCTTTCAGAATGAATGCTAACATCGCATTTGCCTTCCTTATCACCAACTCAATCTGCGAGTTAATCTTTAAGGAATCCTGCATGAGGACTTTTCTCCAGGGGCACAATTGAGAGCATCCTGACTGGCTGCATCATTGCCTGGTGTGGGAACTGTACTTCCCTCAATCGCAGGACTCTGCACGGAGTGGTGCGGACAGCCCAGCGCGTTTGTAGATGTGAACTTTCCACGATTCAGGACATTTTACAAAGGCAGGTGTGCAAAAAAGGGCCCAAAGAATCATTGGGGACCCGAGTCACCCCAACCACAAATTGTTCCAGCTGCTACCATCTGGGAAATTGTACCACAACATAAAAGCCAGGACTAGCAGGCTCTAGGACAGCTTCTTCCACCAGGCCATCAGACTGATTAATTCATGCTGACGCAAATGTATTTCTATGTTATATTGACTATTCTATTGTACATATTATTCATTATAAATTACTATAAAATTGCACATTGCACATTTAGACAGAGACATAATGTAAAGATTTTTACTCCTCATGTATATGAAGAATGTAAGTAATAAGTCAATTCAATTCAAGTCCCTTTGCACTGCTGATTTTTGAATTTTCTCCCTACACTATATTCCATCTGCCACTTCTTTGCCCATTTCCCCAGTCTGTCTAGGACTGTCTGCAGATGCCCTGCTTCCTCAACACTACTTGCCCCTCTACCTATCTTCATATCATCTGCAAACTAGGTCACAAAGCTATCAATTCCTTCATCCAAATCATTAACATACAATGTAAAAAGAAGAATTGTATCACAGACCCCCACAGAACAATGTTAGTCACCAGCAGCCCATCAGAAAAGGCTCCCTTTATTCCCACTCATTGCCTCCTGCCAATCAGCCAATGCTCTATCCGTACTAGTACCTTTCTTGTGATACCATGGGCTCTTATTTTGTTAAGCAGCCTCATGTCTGGCAACTTGTCAAAGGTCTTCTGAAAATCCAGCGTAAACAGCATCCACTGACTCTCCTTTGTGTATTTTGCCTGTTACTTTCTCAAAGAATTCCAACAAATTTGTCAGGCAAGGTTTCTCCTTCTGGAGACCGTACTGACTTTGGCCTTCTTTATCATGCTCCTCCAAGTATCCCAAGACCTCTTCCTTAATAATGGACTCCAGCAACGTCCCAACCACTGGTCAGGATAATTAACCTATAATTTCCTTTCTTCAGTGCCCTTCTCTTCATAAAGAGTGGAGTGACATTTGCAACTTTCCAGTCCTCCAGAACCATTCCACAATCTAGTGATTCTTGGAAGGTCATTGCCAATGCTTCCACATTAAAATGCCGGTGTACCCATTGATTTGTCCATTAGAACATATTTCGCATAAGCCACTGCATTAGACCTTGTGTACCTAATAAAGTGGCCACTGAGTGTATGTTCATGGTCTTCTGCTGCTGTAGCCCATCCACTTCAAGGTTCAACATGCTGCATGTTCAGAGATGCTCTTCTGCACATCACTGTTGGAATGTGTGGTTATTTGAGTTACAGGAACCTTCCTGTCAGTTTGAACCAGTCCGGCCATTCTCCTCTGAATGAGTGGATGTGGAGAGGATGTTTCCTATAATGGGGGATTCTAGGACCGGAGGGAACAGCCTCAGAATAGAGCGGTGTCTATTTAGAACAGAGATGAGGAGGAATTTCTTTTGAAGAATTGTGGAGGCCAAGTCATTTGGTATGTATATTTAAAGCTTAATTAGTCAGGGCATCAAAGGTTGTGGGAAGAAGGCAGGTGAATGGAGTTGAAAGGGAAAATAAAACAGCTGTCTTTGAAGGGTGGATCACACTTGATGGGCTGAATGGTCTGATTCTGCTCCTGTGTCCTTTGGTCTTACATTTTGTGTGTGTTAATGCGAGATGAAGGATAACAATGCTGGGAAAAAGAATGTTAAGAAGAGAGTCTGAAACTTGGTTTGAGAAAGTGTCATGTCTCCACTGATCTCACAGGGTTTACTGTCTACCTTTTATATGTTACACACCAGAAATGTCCAGCTATTTTGAAAGGAGTTTGATGAAGTTCAGATCTCATAATTATTTTGTGGTGTTCATTGTATGATGTGATCAACAGCAAATACTATAACAATATTTGGATAAAGACTGGCATTGTTCCGACTTCTTGAAATGCTCTGAACTTCTAAAAATCTCCAGGATTTTTCTATAATTGATCGCTGTCTTTTCTGAAAACAAAATATCTCTTGGGCTTTTCTGAGCAGACTTGTTCTCTACCAGTTATCAGTCAGGGTATTGGATTTGTGGTGGACTTGTGCCAAATTCATTGCCACAGAGGGCTTCAAGCAGAGGTCGATAGGTTCTCGATGAATAAGGGCATCAAAGATTATGGGGAAAAGGCAGGAGAATGGGGTTGAGAGGGATAATGAATCAGCCATGATGGAATGGCAGTGCAGACTCAATGGGCCAAATGGCTTAATTCTGGTGATGTGTATTGCTGGTCAAGCAGGCCACTATGTCTTGGATGCACTGCCCCAGTCTCGTCCTGGCAAGTGGAGAGTATTTTGTCATTTTCTGTGCTTGTGCCTTGCAGAAGGAGGAAGGGCTTTGGTGTGTCAGTCAGTCAGTTACTCAATACAGATACCCATTTGTCTCAACAGTGTACAGCTAGTTCAGTTGTATGGGCTTCAAATAAAAATAATTGTATTAGAATAAAGTATTTATATTAATACTGGTTAAAAAGGACATTGGGAACAACATAGTTATAAGGCTTTAAAACTGATAGTTTTGAACTTTTCTCAGAATCCTGCTGCATGGTAATTGATAAGTTAGTTTATTATTATCACATGTACTGAGATACAATGAAAACCTTGTCTTACAGACTGTCCGTACAGATCAAATCATTACATAGTTCATTGAGATAGTACAGGGTAAAACAATGAATAAGTGCAGAATAAGATGTTACCGTTACAGAGACAGGGCAGTGCAGGCCACAGACAATAAGGTGCAAGGCCACAGTGAAGTAGGTTGTGAGCTCAACAACGCAAGGAAGTCCCGAGTAACACACACAAAATACTGGAGGAACTCAGTAGGTCAGGCAGCACCTATGGAAATGAATAAACAGTAGCTGATGAAGGGTCTTGGCTTAAAATGTTGACTGTTTGTTCCTCCCCATTGATGCTGCCTGTTCTGCTGAGTTCCTCCAGCATTTAGTGCGTGTTGTGCGGTGAAGAGTCTATTTTATCGTACGAGGAGACCATTCAATAACTTTGCAACAGAGGAAAGGAAGCTGTCCTTGAGCATGGTATGAATTAGAAGCTTGAAAAACTGAGCCTTTTACATGAAGTATATTGGTCTGAGGTACAAGCTTAATGCAGCCAAGAGAGTGGATGCTTAGTTCTATTGTAAACTTAAAAATATTCTGTGCTCTTGGACCCTTGTGTGTTAACAAGCATGAAATTTTGGCATGAGGGATTCATTGAAAAGAATGTCTTAGTCTATGATTGGAAGTGAAGGAGTGGAAGTTAATAAATTATTTTAGTGTTCAGATCATTCATGGATTCAATTTCAAAAACAGCATCCACAGTGACCACGTTTACAGAAACAGCAGCCCTTGAACATGTGTCAAAGGTGGCAATGAGACAGCATGTAAGAGGGAAATTGAAAAACCTGCTGAGTGATGCCTCTTACTCAATGTCAGTAAGGCCAGGGAGCTGATTATTGACTTCTGGAGTAGGAAACCAGAGGTCCATGAGCTAGTCCTCATCGGAGGATCAGAAGTGGAGAGGGTCAGCAGCTTTAAATTCTTCAGTGTTAGCGCTGCAGAGGTTCTCTCCTGGGCACGAAACACAACTGCAACTATGAAAAAAGTAAGGCAGTGCCTCTACTTCCTTAGAAGTTTGCAAAGATTCAACATGGCATCTAAAACTTTGAAAAATTTCTATAGATATGTAGTGGAGAGTATATTGACTTGCTGCATCACAGCCTAGTATGGAAACACCAATGTTCTTGAAAAGAAAATCCTACAAATTGTGGTGGATATGGCCCAGTCCATCACAGGTAAAGCCCTCCCCACCATTGAGCACATCTACATGGAACGCTGTCAAAGGAAAGCAGCATCCATCATCAGGGTCACCCCTACTCATCACCCAGGCTATGCTCAATTCTCTCTGCTGCGATCAGGAAAAAGGTACAGGAGCCTCAGGATTCATAAGACCAGGTTCAGGAATAGTTATTACCCCTCAACCATCAAGCTCTTAAACCAGTGAGATAACTTCACTCAACACTCGCCTCATCACTGAAATGTTCCCACAACCAATGGACTCTCTTTCAAGGACTCTACATCTCATGTTCTTGATATTTATTGGTTAGTTATTTATTATTATTGTTTCCGTTTTCTCTTTTATATTTGCACAGTTTGTTGCCTTTTGCACTTTGGTTGGTTGTTCATCCTGTTGCGTGTGGTCTTTCATTGATTCTATTATGTTTCTTACGTAGATTTACTGTGAATGCCTTCAAGAAAATAAATCTCAGGGTTGTATATGGTGACATATATGTACTTTGGACTTCTTTGAACTTTGAACATGCAGAGTTTAACAAAGACTTTGACTGGCATGCTGTTCCATTACTATAAACTGTCAAGATACCAGATGCCTTGTGGATAGTGAGATGTACATAGAACATAGAACATAGAAAAGTACAGCACAGTACAAGCCCTTCGGCTCACAATCTTGTGGCTACCCTCAAATCCTGCCTCCCATATAAGGCCGTACCTTAAATTCCTCCATATACCTGTCTAGTAGTCTCTTAAACTTCATGAGTGTATCTGCCTCCACCACTGCCCTTGTCTGCCCTTGTCTGCCCTTGTCCCTGGCTCTGAGAGAATGATCAGCCTGGATTTCCATCTGCTCTTGTCCCTGGCTCTGAGGGGAATGAGCTGCCTGGTTTTGGAGGAAGAGCTATTGTGGCGAGAAGGCAAAAACAAGCAATACAAAATAGACCAGTATCGCACAGTACAGGCTCTTCAGCCCACTATGTTGTGCCGACCTTTTATACACACTCTAAAACCATTCCAACCTTTCCCTCCCCTCCTTCCCTCTATCATCCAGGTTCCCATCTACAAATCTCTTACATGTCCCTCATGTACGGATTTCCACCACCATCTCCAGCAGCGTGTCCCAGACACTCTCCACTCCCTGTGAGTAAACATCTGATCCCCGGATGGCGGCAAGGAGAAAGGTGAAGGGGCAAGTGATCTCCCTCTTTCACAAGTCCACAGACCATAAGACATAGGAGCATAATTAGGCCATTCTCACATCAAGTCTGCTCCACCATTCCATCATGGCTGATTTATTATCCCTCTCAGCCCCATGAACATAGAACATTACAACTCAGTATAGGCCCCTCAGCCCACAGTGTTGTGCCAATGTTTTAGCCATATGCCTATCTGAGAGTTCCTTCAATTTCCCTAATGTACCTGTCTCTACCACCACCCACGGCAATTTGTTCCATACACCCACTACTGTGTGTACAAAACCTACCTCTGACATTCCCCCCCCCACCCATACTTTCCTCCAGGCACCTTAAAGTTATGTCCCCTTATATTATCCATTTCCACCCTGGGAGAAAGTCTCTAGCTATGCACTCGATCTTGAAAATAGGCTCACCCTGACTAAGTGGGACCATGTCAAGGTCAACATTGGATCGAACATTGTTCAGTATGTCAAGATAATTGTGCATTAGATAATTATAAATTATTTTTAGAAGATACGTTTTCACTCTATTAATATGTATCTGACATTGAGGTGACAATGCTGAGCTCGGTAATATCAGTCACATATAGTGCCTGGATTAGAGAGCATGTCTTATGAGGGAAGGCTGAATAAGCGAGCTAGGCCTTTTCTCTTTGGAGCAACGGAGGGTGAGTGGTGATTTGACGGCGATGTACAAGATGAAATAGATCAAATAGACAGCCGGAGACTTTTTACCAGGGTGGAATGAGCTTAATACGAGGGGACATAATTTTAAGGTGATTAGAGAGAATTAGAAGAGGGATGTCAGAGATAGTTTTATTTTTACACAGAGTGGTGGGTACGTGGAACGTGCTGCCTGGCGTGGTGGTAGAGGCAGATACATTAGGAGCATTGAAGAAACTCTTAGATTGCCACATGGATGATAGAGAAATGGAGGCTTTGTGGGAGGGAATGGTTAGATTCATCTTAGAGTAGGCTCAAACATTGACACAACACTGTGGGCTGAAAGGCCTGTATTGTGTTGTAATGCTCTATGTTCATGGGGTTGAGAGGGATAATAAATCAGCCATGATGAAGTGGTGGAGCAGACTTGCAGGGTGAATGGCCTAATTCTTCTCCTATGTCTTCTGGTCTTCTGTGTTCTAAATATGTGACAGTTACATTCATTACCCAGATACGCATTTGGATAAGCCACTGAAGATCTATTCCTTAATGTAAGCAAGATGAGCCAAGGAGTTCCTGTAGCTGAGATTAAAAGTCAGACTGAGTTAGTTTTAACCATATGTAAGTGTCATTAAAATTCCAACATTCTGCACTGTTGCTGGCATCCAGTCCAGAGTACAGAAAGTGAAATTAATCTTTCTGTGAAAGCAGAATTTAAAAACAACATTACATACAGAGCGGGTAATTTATTTATTTGAAAGGTACAAGGAGCGTAGCATACTGGGGGTGATTTATGTTACGTTTAATTAGAAACCTCTTCCTGTTCTGGCAACACACTTGCCTGAGTGTTAAATTTATTATTATCGATTAGACATTTCAAAATCCCTTTAGAGGCCTCCACTGGATATGCAGAGTTACAAATACTGACATCTCCTAGATAGTCCCAGGATATACGCATAGCTAATTACAGTTCATCATTCTCTCTACTCTATTACACAATGCTTGACAATCCAAATCCATTTGCACACATTGATAGATGCCGTTCCCAGTTTTCTGTGCTGTCTCATCATCAAAGCTTTCACTGAAATGCTTTCAAAATTGGAATTGTTCTCAATTGCTTAAAACTTACAAAAGAAAACCTCTAGGAAGAATTATTACCAATGCTTGCAGAGTCGTTCATTTATTTGTGAATTCTAATGGGCTTTTAAAAGCACAAGGTGCTCAAAATTTTCCCAGTAATCCTGATCCCTCAATGAAAAGCAGGTTGGACTCCTCACAAACTCAGGGATATTCAATATTACTGCAGTACCACACTATCTGAAAAGCAGATCCTCAATTAAATGAGCAGAACCTGCAAGAGAAGGAATCCCACAGGCATCTCAATGAACCAGAACATACACTTTATCACTGCTTCATGCATAAGACTTCCTGCTACCACGCACCGCAAACAGAATAAAATGAATATCTTGCACACTGCTCAAAGAGATCAATTTATTACACAGTGCATTGAGGTAGTACAAGGTAAGACAATAACAGAATGCAGAATAAGCAGTCGACGTTCTGGGCTGAGACCCTTTATCAGGTTCTGATGAAGGGTCCTGGCCTGAAACATCAACTGTTTATTCCTCTCCATAGATGCTACCTGACCCGCTGAGTTCCTTCAACATTTTGTGTGCGTTGCTCAATTTATGCTGTTAATTTGACCAGGGATTTCAGGAAATGCAAAGGGTGGAACATGGTGGATGAATCTGGGAGGTGAATCCAACAGAGCAGTAGTTAGTGTGGACACAGAGTTGCAATGGGTTCCAGTGACTGAAAGGGTGGAAGCAGAGAAGGTTGGTAAAGGAGAATAGAGATTTAGAAATGACTTGACAGAGGTATTTCAAATTATGAGGGGGATAGATAGAGTTGACGTGGATAGGCTTTTTCCACTGAGAGTAGGGGAGATTCAAACAAGAGGACATGAGAGTTGGGGGCAAAAGTTTAGGGTAACATGAGGGGGAACTTCTTCACTTAGAGAGTGGTGGCTGTGTGGAACGGGCTTCCAGTAGAAGTGCTAGAGGCAGGTTTGATACTGTCATTTAAAGTAAAATTGGATAGGTATATGGACAGGAAAGGAATGGAGGGTTATGGGCTGAGTGCAGGTCGGTGGGACTAGGTGAGAGTAAGTGTTCGGCACGGACGAGAATGGCCGAGATGGCCTGTTTCGTGCTGTAATTGTTATATGGTTATCATCCTCTTTGGTCCTTCTCACTCGTCACATGCAGGTTTGCAGTAGAAGAGGCTGAACATTTAAATCGTGATCTCCAGACGGCCCGGCAGTTAAGACCTTAGGACCATAAGAGATTGGAGTAGAATTAGGCTATTCAGCCCATTGAGTCTGCTCCATCACTTCATCAACTCCCTCTCAAGCCCGTTTGTCTGCCTTCTTGAATGGCTCCAATTCTCACCCTCTTTGTTCCGCAGAGTCCATCTCTGCTGTTCCTGCTGATCTCCTTCCATCAGCTGTCTCCCATCTTCACTATCCCACCTCACTCCATCAAATGTTTTCTTTGAATTTTCCTCTCACTCTTTCTGTCTCCACCTATCATTCAGCCACCATGTCCCATCTCCTCCCTGTTCACTCTCCCTTACCTGGCGCTACCTGCCTGTCATCTTACACCCTCCTCAGTCCACCAATCTTTCCTTGCCGCTCCCCTTCCCTGTCAATACAGACCACCTCCCCTCTCAGATCAGATGCATGATTTTGTTCCAAAAAAGCTGTCAGTTTCTTTCCTCCCATGGACGCTGCTGGGCCCGCTGATCTCCTCCGGCAGATGGTGCTAGCTCCAGGTTCTAGAATCTGCATTCTCTTGTGCAACTGACTAACACACTCTTTTTTATGCACTTCTGTGTAAATCCCTATTTTACACGGTTTGAGCTTAAATAGCTTTCTTTCTTTCTATTTCTCTTCTTCACTTGACTGGATATTACAGTTCCTCAACCCTTTGTATTGGAGGAACAATCGGTATCAAAGATTATTCACCTGTCTGCTTTAAGGTATTAGTCACATACCAACCATCTTCACCTTTCTTCTCTGCGATCTTGAGTGAGGCTGCAGGTGTCAGGCAGTTCTTCTGAAAATAATCAGTATTGTGTGTTTTCAGGAAGACAATGAGGACAAGTTGGTGAAGATGATTTATAGTGTAAAGAATACACTTGAAATCAAAATAGACATTGGTACTTGTCCAAGCAGAAGGTATTTTCATTATTGATACTGTGGAGTGCCAGTAAACCTGTGAATAATTTACCAAGGAAAGTGATGCTGTGACTACGATTTTCCTCTGATCAGGATTTCTATAAAATGATGATAAAAATAGATAGGCTGTATACAAAGCTTTGAAACCTATTTATTCATTCAGCTGCTCAGTCTAAAAGGGACAGATGGTGTTTAACAGAAACATATTTTCACACAAAAAAAGCAATCAGTTTTCAACAGCGCTTAGCTAGTGCAGAGTACATTTGCCTGTGGATTGACTGTAGCCAGCCTTTTAATCAATTTGAAAATAATTTCAAGAGATGAATTCGATACAACAAAAGGTTGAGATTGCATTTCTGAACTTGCTGTACTTCTCTGAAGTATTTCATGTTTGTCTGGATTAGCAAAATTGCTAATATTTCTCGAGCACCTTTGCTCCATCTGCAAAAAGTTGATTTCCTGGTGGCCAGCCACTTCAGTATCATTCCTCATTCCCATTCTGGCATGTCGATGAGGCCACTCTCAACTTGAAGGGGTGACACCTCATATTCCATCTAGATAGCCTCAATTGATGGCATGAACAGCGATTTCTCCTGCTTCTTGTCAGATTTTCCCCTCCCTCTTTCCTCCCCTTCAATTCCCCACTCTGCCCCTCCTCTCAGCTCTTCTCCTCACCTGCCTATCACCTCCCCTCATGCCCTTTTTCCTTCCCATCTCCCCTGGTCCACCCGCTTCTCCTATCAAATTCCTTCCTCTCCTGCCCTGTACCTTTACCACCCATCACCACCCAGCTTCTTACTTCATCCTCCCTCCCCCATCTGCCTGGCTTCACCTATCACTTTCCAGTTTTTACTCCTTCCCCTCCCTCCCACCTTCTGATTCTGGCACCTTTCCCACTTCCTTTCCATAGGTGCTACTTGACCTGCTGAGTTTTTCCTACCCTGGATTCCCAGTACCTGCAGAATCTCTTGTGTTTAATACTTGGTATCTATTGCTCAATGAATCAAACCAGCGTGGGGGTGTGTGACACAATATCCATTACTCCAGCCCCAGCTCCTTCCTGTATCACACCACAGTTTTCAAATGGACTTTGATTCATGATGTTCTGTATAAAGTGAAAAAAGATACAGTTACATACTCACTGTAAAGGATATAACATTTTAGAGAATTTTATCTGCTTATCATTCAAAAATCAGGGTGTATTCCATTTGGTGTGCACATTGAATTAGTGAGTCTGAAGGTAGATGCCCAAAGTCAAGTCTGTAAGTCTAGGCCAGGGCTGAAGGTTGGAGGCTCAATGTTTGCACACCTGAGAGTGCAGGGCTGAGAACTGGAGATAAGGAGGTGGCCTGTCCTGGGGTTGGAGGCTGGACTGTGAGTGTGAGTGGGAAGCTGGATGTTCGAGTGGGAAAAGTCCTTGTCCTGTTGTTGCCTTGTGTTGTTCTGTTGTGGGTAGGAAAGGGTCTTGTCCTGTTGTTGCCTTGTGTTGTTCAGTTATGGGTGGGAAAGGGCCTTGTCCTGTTGTTGTCTTGTGTTGTTCTGTTGTGGATGGGGAAGGGCCTTGTCCTGGTGTTGTTGTGTTTTGTTCTGTTATGGGTGGGGAAGGGCCTTGTCCTGGTGTTGTCGTGTTTTGTTCTGTTATGGGTGGGGAAGGGCCTTGTCCTGTTGTTGTCTTGTTTTGCTCTGTTGTGGATGGGAAAGGGCCATGTTCTGGTTGTTGCCACATTGAAAAGCAACACTAGCCTAATCACGGGACAATTTACAATGACCAATTAACCTTCCAAGCAGTATGTCTTTGGACTGTGGGAGGAAAGCGGATCGCTCAGAGGAAACCCATGCGGTCATGTGGGGATTATACAGTCAGGATGTGGGACTGAATGGGAAGGTAAGAAGAGTTGGAAGCCGTGCTTTTAATTTCCTGATTTTGTTGTTCGAGCTTTGTGGTTTGGGGAAGAGTGCCTCAGCTGAAAGTCATTTGGAACACAAGAGATTCTGCAAATGCTCTTCATATTCTGTCTGGGTAGCCTCCTACCTGACATCAATTTCTCTAACTTCCGGTCATTTCTCACCCCTCCTCCTTCCGTCTTCTTCCATTCCCCATTCTGGCTCCCCTCTCACCCCTTCTCTTCCCCTCACTTCCCTCTGGTTCCCCACCCGCTTCCCTTTCTCCCACGGTCCACTCTCCTTTCCTATCAGATTCCTTTGTCTTTATCCCTTTACCTTTTCCACCTATCACCTCCTGGATTCTCACTTCATACCCTCCTACCCCACACAGCCATATTCCCTCTCACCTGGTCTTGTACTCCTTCCCCTCCTCTCCTCCCACCTTCACTGCCCTTCCTTTCCCACCCTGAGCAAGGGTCTCATTGACTGTTCGTTCATTCCCGTGCATGCTCCCTGACCTGCTGAGCTCCTCCAGTGCTCTGTGCGTGTGATTGAAGGTTCATGCTGCAATTTAGCTTTTCTTTTAGTGCTTTATTCAGACTCCATTAAACTGGGTGGCTGATGGCTTTATATCCTGCATATAGCGGTTTCATCAGAATGGTGTGCCAGCGGAAGAGATTAAAACCCAGCTCCTTTTGCAATATAAGGGTCGTCCTATGAAAAATGGCAATTGTTATCACACTGCTGTAAGAACAAGCTACTGATGAATCTGTAGAGCTCTCCAGCCGTGCTGTAAGCAACATACACGAAGCCATGATGCCGTAGTGGTTAGCATGATGCTGTTGCAGCTCGGGGTGTACAGGAGTTTTGGAATTCAGTTCCAACGTTGTGTGTACGGAGTTTGTACGTTCTCCCTGTGACTGTGTGGGTTTCCTCCGGCTGCTCCGGTTTCCTCCCACTTTCCAAAGAAATCTGGTTAGTAGGTGAATTAGTCGTTGTAGATTGTCATGTGATTTGCCCACAAGAGAAAATCTGCAGATGCTGAAAATCCAAGTAACACACATAAAATGCTGGAGGAACTCAGCAGGCCAGGAGTACGGTCGATGTTTTCAGCCCTGTTGTGTTGCTGCATGGTACAGCACTTTGGGATGTTCTGCCCTGTAACTCTAAATAAAATAAACTAAATCATTGCCAAAACGCTTCACAAAACAAGTAAATAGGCGGAAAGGTTGAGGTTAACATCTTTTACTTGGCTCCAGAAAAGTCAATAACACCAGATGGTCATGCATGGAACAACGCTTCATGAGTGTGATCACTCATGTAGCGAATGATGTTCTCCCAGGACAGCTGGGAGAGCATCTGTGTTTAACGTGGAGAGGCCAGTGCCTGGGCAGCCACCACACAGTCATTGGGTCAGGCTCCAGTGGCCTGGAATGCAAAATGACTGGGGATCCTTTACTGCTGCGGCTTTCACTGCCGTTGTGATGTGTCACCATCTTCCACCAGCTCCACCGCTGACGTCCTGGTTGGATCGCTCTGTGTCTGGAGCCTCCCGCTTGACCTTACCGCCAGAGGTGATCCTACCAGGTCCCAAGCTCCACACTTCATCACTTGCAGAATCTCAGGACCCGACAAGCCTCTCCACCACAAGAAGGTGATGATCGTTGGAGAAGGGACAATACTTATAAGCAGGAACAATGTGTGATCAGTTCACACAGCAGGTTTGATATACCTGTTCGGGGCAGTATGGGAGCTTGCAGTTAGTGCACTGCTTTACAGAACCCTGTGATCATGGTTCAATTCCCACGGCTGTCTGCAAGGAGTTTGTGCATTTTCTCCATTCCTCCCACATTGCGAAGGTGTATGGGTTAGAGTCAAGTCTATGTGACGAATAAAGCTAATCTTATCCTTTACCTTAATCTCAATCTTTTGTGTTAACTGTGAACAACAGTTTAAGATTACGATTAAGATCTGGCTGATTTCTGCCTTTGCATTCACTCTGTTTACCTGGACGTTAGCACAGTTTATGACCAGGTCACACATGGTCTAGAAGGTAGGATCACATCAGATTCAAGATATACTTAATATTTTTCAATTAAGTGGGGACTCTACAATTCACGTTCTTGATATTTATTGCTAATTTTATTTTTACTTTTTGTATTTGCAGCTTGTTGTCTTTTGTAAACTGGTTGTTTGTCCATCCCGTTGGGGGTGGTTTTTCATTGATTCGATTGTGTTTCTTATATTTACTGCGAATGCCCACAAGAAAATGTTGGGTTGTATACAGCGACATAAATGTACTTTGATAGTAACATTACTTTGAACTTTGAGAATAATATGAAGGAACATGTCTCTTCAGATGTGGTCTTGGCAATGCATCAGATAACTTTGCTTGATCTCCCGAATTTGCATTCAATTCCCTTAGTGACATATGCTTATATGAAAGGAGATAGATTCCCAAGACGGAATGGTGTGTGCCCTGAAGGACAACTTCCAGGGAGAGGCCTTCCTCATCTTTTTGCTTCCCTTGTCATTCCAGCTGGTGGAGGTGGTGGGTTTGGAAGGTCTATCTGAGGGGTCTCGGTGAGTTACTGCAGTGTGTCCTGTCGATGGTCCAGCTGGTAGAGGTGGTGGGTTTGGAAGGTCTATCTGAGGGGTCTCGGTGAGTTACTGCAGTGTGTCCTGTCGATGGTCCAGCTGGTGGAGGTGGTGGGTTTGGAAGGTCTATCTGAGGGGTCTCGGTGAGTTACTGCAGTGTGTCCTGTCGATGGTCCAGCTGGTGGAGGTGGTGGGTTTGGAAGGTCTATCTGAGGGGTCTCGGTGAGTTACTGCAGTGTGTCCTGTCGATGGTCCAGCTGGTGGAGGTGGTGGGTTTGGAAGGTCTATCTGAGGGGTCCCGGTGAGTTACTGCAGTGTGTCCTGTCGATGGTCCAGCTGGTAGAGGTGGTGGGTTTGGAAGGTCTATCTGAGGGGTCTTGGTGAGTTACTGCAGTGTGTCCTGTCGATGGTCCAGCTGGTGGAGGTGGTGGGTTTGGAAGGTCTATCTGAGGGGTCTCGGTGAGTTACTGCAGTGTGTCCTGTCGATGGTCCAGCTGGTGGAGGTGGTGGGTTTGGAAGGTCTATCTGAGGGGTCCCGGTGAGTTACTGCAGTGTGTCCTGTCGATGGTCCAGTTGCTGCTCTGTGTGTTGATGTTGGAGTGCTTATTTGATATACTTCTCCAGAAACCTGAAAGTAATTAATTCAGTCTCCAACACAATATTTAAACCTGAAAGTTGAACTCTATTTCTGCCTGAACTGCTAAATGCTTTAGCAATTTGTGTTTTTGTTGTAATATTATTATAACCCATGTCCGAACACTGAACACTGGCTTCTCCGACTAGTCCCTAAGTATTTCACATGAATGCTTGCTTGCTGAGGAGGAATTTCTTTCACCAGTGCTCAGCCTGTGGAATTTATTGCCACCATTGGGTATATTTAAAGCAGAGGATGATAGCTTCTTGATTAATCAGGGAGTCAAAGGTTACGGTGAAAAGGCAGGAGAATAGGGTTGAGAGGGATAATAAATCAACCACGATGGAATAGTGGAGCACACTTGATGGGCTGAATAGCCTAATTCTGCTCCTATGTTTTATAGTGTTATGATCTTATTTTTTTTTTGACTCTTCTGCAAAATGATTACTTTGAACATTTTATGTTTACAAGATCTGCTGGTTCATGTAATTTTGGTCAGGTCTGTATACCTACTTCCTTGGCTGTGACTCTACATGAAGTGCACAGCCAGGTACTCTTTAAACAGACCTCTCTGCCACTAACAAGCTTTGAAGGAAATGTTTGTTATAACCTCATGACCCTCTGAGAGAATCTATTTTTACTCAATTTCTCTCTAATCCTCCTGCTTACTACTTTAGACTCACAGAGAACCACAGCGCAGAAACAGGCCCTTCGGCCCATCTAGTCCATGCTGAGTTATTCTGCCTAGTCCCACCGGACTGCTGTTGGACCATAGCCTTCCATAAACCCTCCGACCAAACTTCTCTTAAATGTTGCAGTCAAACCCACATCCATAACTTCCTCTGGCAACTCGTTTCACTCTTTCAGCACCCTCTGAGTGAAGCAATTCCTCCTCAGGTTCCTCTTAAATATTTTACCTTTCACCCTTAACCTATGACCTCCAGTTCTAGTCTCACCCAACCTCAGTGGATACATAGATACTTTGTTGATCCCAAAGTGAATTACCGTGTCACAGTAGCATTACAAGCGTACAGCTATACAAAGCTCCATCATGGGCTCTAGTCTCCCCTGCGTCGAGGGACATCTTCAAAACACAATGTCCCAAAAAGACAGCATCCATCATTAAGGATCCCACCATGCAGGACATGCTCTCTTTTCTTTACTACCATCACTGATAAGGTACAGGAGCCTCAAGACCCACACGCTGTGTTTTAGGAACTGCTTCTTCACCTCTGCAGCCGTATTTCTGAATGGCCCAAGAACACATGAACACTTCCCAACTATTTTGCAAAACACATCTAATGAAGCCCAGTCCCGATGAAGGATCTCAGCACGGTACGTCAACTGTTTTTTCCTCCCCATTGCCTGACCATCTGAGATCCTCCAGAATGTTGTGTGTGCTGCTATATTTTATAGTCATTTTTATATACTGCAATGTTTTGCTGCTAAAAAAACAACAAATTTCAGGTCATATGTTAGTGATAACAAACCTGATTCTGACCCTGTCATGTGAAATACAGGCCATCCTGGGACACTGTGGTGAATCCCTGTCGCAAGGCGCCATGTCCTTTCCCAGGAAAGGAAACCAAAACAACAACAGGGGCATTGTTGTAGTAAGATATCCTTACTTATAAATTCAGATCTTTGTGCATTAAAGAGCAAAGAAATATTTATCTTCCTAATTGAATGCTGCACCTGTATGTTTGCTTCCAGTCATTTGTGTACAAGGGCATCCAGGTCACTTTAAACATCAGGTAACTCAATCCATCAGCATTTCAGAAATACAGTTATTTCTGTTTTTTTCCTTCTTCGACAAAGCGGATAACCTTTCGTTTTACATGTTGTATTGCACTGTCTGTGTTGACAAACCCTCGTCTAGTCCTCCTACATGCCTTGTACTTCACTGCAAGGCCTATCCCTACAATTACTGTATCCAGTGTTATATATCCAGAGGCCTGTCCCCACCATCACAGTATCCCAGTGTTACACATCCAGAGGCCTGTCCCCACCATCACTGTATCCAGTGTTATATATCCAGAGGCCTGTCCCCACCATCACTGTGTCCCAGTGTTATATATCCAGAGGCTTGTCCCCACCATCACTGTATCCCAGTGTTACATATCCAGAGGCCTGTCCCCACCATCACTGTGCCCCAGTGTTATATATCCAGAGGCCTGTCCCCACCATCACTGTATCCAGTGTTATATATCCAGAGGCCTGTCCCCATCACTGTATCCAGTGTTATATATCCAGAGGCCTGTCCCCATCACTGTATCCAGTGTTATATATCCAGAGGCCTGTCTCATTACTGTACCCAGTGTTATATATCCAGAGGCCTGTCCCCATTACTGTATCCAGTGTTACATATCCAGAGGCCTGTCCCCACCATCACTGTATCCCAGTGTTATATATCCAGAGGCCTGTCCCCACCATCACTGTATCCAGTGTAATATATCCAGAGGCCTGTCCCCATTACTGTATCCAGTGTTTGTATATCCAGAGGCCCATCCCCACCATTACTGTATCCCGGTGTTTTATGGTAAGAGGTGTCTAAACAGGAAGCTGAAGATGAGTGGTGGAAAATATTGGGGATAATTCAGACGTAGTTTATTTTTATACTGAAAGAGTGCATGGAATGCAATGCCAGTGGTGGTGGTAGAATTAGATACATTTGGGACATTTAAGAAACTCTTAGGTAGGCATTTGGATGGTAGAAAAATGGAGATCTTTGTAGGAGGAAGGGTTAGATTGACCTTTGTGTTGGTAAATCGGACAGAACCTCATTTTGGGCCAAAGGGCCTGTACTGTGCTGCCGTGGCCTATGTTCTAGTACTGTCATGTGCTTTGTGAAGAATTTCACCTGCTTTATTCATCAATATGAGATGATAATAATAAGGGAATCTTCAGTTAAACTGAGGATTTTTATCCTGCTTCTGTTCTGTCTGATCATTTAGGGTTCAGCTGTAGTGATTTAATTAATATTGTATGTTTTTATGGATTATTTGTGGAATATGTCATTGTCAGAAATCCCAAGGGGAGATCACATCATTGGGAAAATTCATGCGTTCAATAATATCCCTGCTTGCGAAACTGAGATGAAATCAATCAGCTCAGTAGGGGTAGAGCATCAGACTTTTCGGCAGTGATTCCAGGGTTCAAGTCCCGATACAGGCAATGCCTTTCTGTCAGGAGTTATATTGTTAATTTACCAATACAGCACAGAGTAGGGTTCTTCCTGCACCTTGTGCTGCCTTGTCCCAGCAAATCCCCCAATGACCCTGGTTTAACCCTAACCTAATCATGGGACAATCTGTAATGACCAATTAACAGGACCATAACACATAGGAGCAGAATTAGGCCATTCAGCCCATCGAGTCTGCTCCGCCATTTCATCATGGCTGATCCTGGATCCCACTCAGCCCCATACACCTGCCTTCTGACCATATCCTTTGATGCCCTGACCGATCAGGAAATTATCAACTTCTACCTTAAATATACCCACAGACCTGGCTTTCACTGCAGCCTGTGGCAGAGCATTCCACAGGTTTGCTATTCTCTGTCTAAAAAATTTCCTCCTTATCTCTTGTCTAAAAGGTCACCCCTCAATTTTGAGGCTGTGCCCTCTAGTTCTAGATACCCCCATCACAGGGTGGAGAAACATCCTCTCCACATCCACCTTATCTAGTCCTTTCAACATTTGGTAGGTTTCAATAAGATCCTCCTGCATTCTTCTAAATTCCAGTGAGTATAGGCCCAAAACTGCCAAATGCTCCTCATGTGTTAACCCCTTCATTCCTGGAATGGTCTTTGTGAACCTGCTCTGGACTCTCTCCGATGACAACACATCCTTTCTGAGATATAGGGCCCAGAACTGTTGACAATACTCCAAATGTGGCCTGACTAGTGCCTTATTAATTTTAGACTGGAGAAAACCCATGCATTCCGTGGGGAGGACATAAAGAAACTCCTTACAGGAGATACCAGAATTGAACTCTTAATTCCAATGCCCCAAGCTGTACTAGTTAACCAATACACTACCACGGCGCCCGCAATCACATTCCTACTCTTCCTATGGAAAGCAATTCTTGATGCCAAACATGTTGAAATGTTATGTAAATAGACTATACTTTTAAGCATGATTCCTGTAGTCTGTGACTGAGAGATCTTTAACTAAAAGCTTTCGTCTCCCTTGGTTCCCAGTACATCCTGTACACCAGAGAATGAAAGCCCATGGTCTTGTCTGTGAGAGCAAACCAATGTGTAGCCACACTTTATATTAATTAAGGATAATGGCATCATGTCCTGGAGGGAGTTCTGTGCATCTGAGCGTGCACACGTCAGATCAACATCCGCAGTGAAATTAAATGATCACAAAAGCACTTTGGGTTAGTAATTTTATATCTATTGATTTGAGTTCTGCTTAATTACATTGTAATCAGTAACCTGTTGGAAAAGTGAGCAAATATTAATTTATCAAAATTACAATCTCGATTTTCAATTGTTTTAAAAAGCGCTGCTGAGGTTCCGAAAGGTTAACTTTAGAGAGACCACACTCTGTAACACAAACTCTGCTACTGTGTCGAGGGTCAAATCAAAGTCTTGTTTATTGACAGGTGCACAAGTACGTGTGCATAGCTGCAATGAGAAATTTACGCGCAGCAGCACCACAGGCGCAGGGCAATCAGATAAGCAGCATTCACAAGAGAAAAAAACATTAATTAAATTTTATACACAATTTGTGCAAGAAAGCAAAATTAGAACTGAAAAAAACCCCACAAAATCCATTTTAGTGCAAAGTGGTCAAAGTGGACAACTGGATTCTAATTGTAAACAAAAGAGATTCTGCAAACGCTGGAAATCTTGAGGACCATACACAAAATGCTGGAGGAACTCAGCAGGTCATGTAGCATCTGTTGGGGGGAGTAAACAGTCTATTTATTCCTTTCCGTACTGCTGCCTGGCCTGCTGAGTTCCATTAGAATCCGAATCTTTATCATCACAGCAGGGTCTATCGCTGGGTGGCAATGTGCATGGAAACGCTGGAACGCGAAACTCCAATCCACTTTGCTTTTCAGTACATCTACACTCAGTGACCACTTTCTCAGATTCCCCTGTATGCCTACTCATCAATGCAATATTTCAGCAGCCAATCATGTGGCAGCAACTCAATGCATAAAAGCATGCAGACATGGTCAAGAGGTTCAGTTGTTGTTCAGTCCAAGCACCAGAATAAGGAAGAAATATGATCTAAGTAACTTTGACTATGGAATGATTGTTGGAGCCAGATACCTATGGGGAGGAGAAGATGGCGGCGCGACGCAGCTTGCAGCGGCCACTCCGGTGAGTGATATCTGTTATCTGTCAAGTAGGATGCTGTGCACAATCCTGATTTGATGGAGACAGACATGAGAGCACGGAGGAACATCTGGTGAAACTTCTGAAATGCCTGCTTCGCTGCCGCTGCTACTGTGTGATCCAGAATCTCTGTAGGGGAAGGCCCCGAGTCTTTGGGTTTGCTTGTTGCTTGGTGACCGGGGCGGGGTCGAAGCGCTCAGCAGAGGATGGTGCTCGGTGCTTGGTGTCGGAGGACTGGTCGGAGGCTTGAAGTTTTCGGATGGACTCAGAGTCGGCTGCGGTTGGGTGCTTCCAATGGTGCTGCATGGGCAAGGTTACGGCGCTTGGAGGTTCATGGCAGGGAGAGTTTCACCCTTGTACCGTCTGTGTGAGATGATGGGGCTATCGGGACTTCAGACTTTTTTTACCATGGTCTGCTCTTTATCAAATTATGGCATTGCTTTGCACTGTTGTAACTATATGTTATAATTATGCAGTTTTGTCAGTTTAGTCTTGGTTTGTGCTGTGTTTCTGTGATATCATTCTGGAGGAACATTGTATCATTTTTTAATGCATAAATTTCTAAATGACAATAAACGAGGACTGAGTGTCCTCATAATCTAATGGGGTGGTTTGAGTATCTTAGAAACTGCTGATCTCCTGGAATTTTCATGCACAAAACTCTAGTCTCTGGAGAAGGGGTTCCAAGCCTATTTTTATACCATGGACCAATACCATTAAGAAACGGGTCTGTGAAGCTCAGGTTGGGAACCCCTCCTCCTGAGTTTTCAGAGAATAGTGCAAAAAACAAGCAAAAAATCCAGAGAGCAGCAGTTCTGTGGGTGAAAACACCTTGTTAATGAGAGGTCAGAGGAGAATGGCCAGACTGGCTCAAGCTGACAGGAGGGTAACAGTAACTGAAATAACCACGTGTTACAACAGTGGTGTGCAGGAGAGCATCTCTGAATGTACATCACGTTGATCCTTGAAGCGGATGGGCTACAGCAGCAGATGGTAGTTGATAAAGTGGCCACTGAGAGTAGAATTCAATCTGCATTTCAAGCTATTTTGTTGAAAATAATGTTCTCTTCAGTTTCTACTGTTTTTAAATGTAGAGAGTAAAATCTTTTCTTTATTGTCTAGTGTTGTCTACATTCACAGCCTGGTTTTGGGATCTTCATCCTTCATGCCAGCAGTGGTCGTTGGCTGAATGAAGCAGCCAAATACACACTGGTCGTATCCTGTGTGCTTTGCAGTGCAGATGGTCATTCTCCAAGAGCTTGTATGAAATGTCATTTGGACGTCCCTGGACTGATCATTACTCACCTCATTCAAAGGCTGTGATTTAAAATTCTCCAGCATCTCTATTGTGCTTGAATAACCACATTGAAAACCAATATTTCCCTTCCTTGTAAATGCTTTCCCAGTCAATATCTAGGTAATTGAAATTCCTGGTGATTAATGTTCTGATCTCTTTACTGACTTCCCTGATATGCGTAAACTTTTCCCCATCCATCCTGCTATCTTCTCCAGAAGGTCAATTACAACAACAAATAATTACTTTCATTCTTCTGCGCTCTGTGACTGCCTTCCGAGCTGTGATAGTTCAATCCATTTATAACACGTTCTGCAGATGAAGGGGGTGAGCTTAAAGATGAAATGGGCAGTGTGACGTCGGCCGCTGGTGAGATGCTCTGCCTAGCAGTCGGTTCTATTATTGAAATCAGCCAATGAAGCCTATAGTGTATGTGAGGTCGCCTATTTCACACATTCTCCCTGTGCACCATCTTGTCCTGAGCATAGGGCATTGAACAGTACAGCACAGTTCAGGCTCTTCGGCCCACATTAGTGTGCCAGCCTATATAACCATATAACAATTACAGCACGGAAACAGGCCATCTCGGCCCTTCTAGTCCGTGCCAAACTCTTACTCTCATCTAGTCCCACCAACCTGCACTCAGCCCATAACCCTCCATTCCTTTCCTGTCTATATATCTATCCAATTTAACTTTAAAGGACAACATCGAACCTGCCTCAACCACTTCTTCTGGAAGCTCGTTCCACACAGCTACGACTTTCTGAGTAAAGAAGTTCCCCCTCATGTTACCCCTAATCTTTTGCCCTTTAACTCTCAACTCATGTCCTCTTGTTTGAATCTCCCCCACTCTCAATGGAAAAAACCTATCCACTTCAACCCTATCAATCCTCCTCATAATTTTAAACACCTCTATCAAGTCCCCCCTCAACCTTCTACGCTCCAAAGAATAAAGACCTAACTTGTTCAACCTTTCTCTGTAATTTAGGAGATGAAACTCAGGCAACATTTTAGTGAACCTCCTCTGTACTCTCTCAATTTTATTGACATCTTTCCTATAATTCGGTGACCAGAACTGTACACAATACTCCAAATTTGGCCTTACCAATGCCTTATACAATTTCAACGTTACATCCCAACTCCTATACTCAATGCTCTGATTACTAAAGGCCAGCATACCAAAAGCTTTCTTCACCACCCTATCCACATGAGATTCTACCTTTAGGGAACTATGCACCATTATTCCTAGATCCCTCTGTTCTACTGCATTCTTCAAAGCCCTACCATTTACCATGTATGTCCAATTTTGATTAGTCCTACCAAAACGTAGCGCCTCACATTTTTCAACATTAAACTCCATCTGCCATCTTTCAGCCCACCCTTCTAACTGGCCTAAATCTCTCTTCAAGGTTTGAAAACCTACTTCATTATCCACAACTCCACCTATCTTAGTATCATCTGCATACTTACTAATCCAATTTACCACCCCATCATCCAGATCATTAATATATATGACAAACAACTCCACGATCAACCTAATCCTACACTGCGCATAGCCATCCATTTTCCCTCCACCTATGTGTCTTTCCAAGAAACTCTTAAATATCCCTAGTATATCTGTCTCTACCACCACCCTGGCAGCTACCACTCCAAGTGCCACCATCCTGGCAGCTACCACTCCAAGTGTAAATCAAAACCTACCTCTGATCTCCCCGCTTAACTTTCCTCCACTCATATTACACGGATGTTGTCTAGTGTTGACCATTGCCACCCACAAAAAAGATCCTGGCTACCCACTCGATCTATGATCTTCGTCTTGAGTTCCAGCCTGTAACGTTGACTAATCATTTCCATGGATGCTACCCGACCTGCTGAGTTCCTCCAGTGTATTGTGAGTGTTGCTTTGACCCCAGCATCTGCAGATTATTTTTATGTTTGCCACTCGATCTATGTCTCTCATAATCTTATACCCCTCTCTCATTCTCCTTCACTCCAAAGAGTAAAGCCCTACCTCGCTCAATCTATCCTCACGCTCTCTAATCCAGACAGCATCCTGGTAAATCTCCTCTGCATCCTCTGTAAAAGTTTCCACATCCTTCCTGTAGTGAGGTGACCAGAACCGAACACAAAACAACACTTTCGCACCGACTTGTCAGCTTAGTTTGCCATCACTCTGCATTCTTAGCTCATAGGATAAAGGAGAAAGGTGAAATGTTTAAAGGGAATCTGAGAGGGAACTTCTTCACTCTGAGGGTGGGAGGATGTGGAATGAGCTGCCAGTGGGAGTGGCGGATACAGGTTTGATTCCAACTTTTAAGAGAAATTTGGATGTGCATGGATGGGAGGGGTATGGAAGGCTATGGTGAATCAATGGGATGAGGCAGGTTCAGCATTGGCTAGATGGGCTGAAGGGCCTATATCGGTCGGCCCATTGATTCACCATAGCCTTCCACCGAGGTCTCAACACTCGCACAACAAGCTGTTTACTGTTTACAAAATTACATTTTATTAACTTATTTCTGATAATATTTTGTTCAATGTGCTGTGTGTGGTATATGCTTTGTGAGTGCACCGCGGTTTGGAGGAATGTTCTTTCTTTTGGTTGGATATATGCACAGGTAGATGACAATAAATTTGAAATTGAACTTGAACTAGTGTCTTTGCTGGAGCTATATTAGTCAAAGATTTACATTTACGCAGGTTCCTTCAGGTTTACAAGGTACCCTAAAATATTGTACTGATGCCTAAAATCACACTGCTGAGGGCAGTGTGGACAGGGCCAACGAAATTAACCTGTTCTTTAACAGATTTGACATTGTGACCCCTGCCCATCCCCCACATAATTCATCTGTTGTCAGCCCCCAACCAACACATATTCCACTCTCCCCTCCTACCCCTCCTCACAGTCCCCCACCCTGCTCTCATGACTATACCCCTCCCCCACACAAAACCACCACGGCTGAACAGGTGAGAAGACAGCTGAAACGTCTCAACCCAAGCAAGGCTGCAGGACCGGATGGTGTCAGTACCAGGGTGCTCAAAGCCTGTGCCCCTCAGCTATGTGGAGTACTTTGCCATGTATTCAACCTGAGCCTGAGGCTCCGGAGGGTTCCTGTACTGTGGAAAACGTCCTGCCTCGTCCCTGTGCTGAAGACGCCGCGCCCCAGCGGCCTCAATGACTATAGACCGGTGGCACTGACCTCCCACATCATGAAGACCCTGGAGAGACTTGTTCTGGAGCTGCTCCGGCCTATGGACAGGCCACACTTAGATCCCCTCCAGTTCGCCTACCAGCCCCGACTGGGAGTTGAGGATGCCATCGTCTACCTGCTGAACCGTGTCTACGCCCACCTGGACAAGCCAGCGAGCACTGTGAGGGTCATGTTTTTTGACTTCTCCAGTGCATTCAACACCATCCGCCCTGCTCTGCTGGGGGAGAAGCTGACACCGATGCAGGTGGATGCTTTCCTGGTATCATGGATTATTGATTACCTGACTGGCAGACCACAGTACATGTGCTTGCAACACTGTGTGTCCGACAGAGTGATCAGCAGCACTGGGGCTGCACAGGGGACTGTCTTTTCTCCCTTTCTCTTCACCATTTACACCTCAACTACTGCACAGAGTCTTGTCATCTTCAGAAGTTTTCGGATGACTCTGCCATAGTTGGATGCATCAGCAAGGGAGATGAGGTTGAGTACAGGGCTACGGTAGGAAACTTTGTCACATGGTGTGAGCAGAATTATCTGCAGCTTAATGTGAAAAAGACTAAGGAGCTGGTGGTAGACCTGAGGAGAGCTAAGGTACCGGTGACCCCTGTTTCCATCCAGGGGGTCAGTGTGGACATGGTGGAGGATTACAAATACCTGGGGATACGAATTGACAATAAACTGGACTGGTCAAAGAACACTGAGGCTGTCTACAAGAAGGGTCAGAGCCGTCTCTATTTCCTGAGGAGACTGAGGTCCTTTAACATCTGCCGGAAGATGCTGAGGATGTTCTACGAGTCTGTGGTGGCCAGTGCTATCATGTTTGCTGTTGTGTGCTGGGGCAGCAGGCTGAGGGTAGCAGACACCAACAGAATCAACAATCTCATTCGTAAGGCCAGTGATGTTGTGAAGATGGAACTGGACTCTCTGACGGTGGTGTCTGAAAAGAGGATGCTGTCTAAGTTGCATGCCATCTTGGTGGATGTCTCCCATCCACTACATAATGTACTGGGTGGGCACAGGAGCACATTCAGCCAGAGACTCATTCCTCCAAGATGCAGCACAGAGCGTCATAGGAAGTCATTCCTGCCTGTGGCCACCAAACTTTACAACTCCTCCCTTGGAGGGACAGACACCCTGTGCCGATAGGCTGGTCCTGGACTTATTTCATAATTTACTGGCATAATTTACATATTACTATTTAACTATTTATGGTTTTATTATTATTTATTATTTATGGTGCAACTGTAACGAAAACCAATTTCCCCTGGGATCAATAAAGTATGACTATGACTATGACTAATACTGGAGGAGGAGATGGAGGTAGTGTAGTGGTTTGTGTTACACTTTATAGCGCCAGCAATCGGGCTTTAATTCCTGCTACTGTCTGTAAGGAGCTGTGCGTTCTTCCCGTGACCACGTGGATTTGCTCCTGGTGCTCCACTTTCCTTCCATGAACTAAAGAATAACGGTTAAGCTTAGTAGGTTGTGTGCATGCTATATTGGCGCCAGAAGCGTGTCGACCCTTTCGGGCATCAACAGAGCGTGTGGGTCGTCAACACAAATGAGGCATTTCACTGCATGTTTCGATGTACAGTTGATAAACAAAGCCAAACTTTAATACTTTATCTCTAAAGGCAATAAATTAATACTGGTTCCCAGGGGAACAATCCCATAGTGCTACCTCTCACTTCCTTACATCTCTGTTTCCCGGCAATCTATTCTGATCACATTTGCTTATGTTGGAGCTGGAATTAATTGGTTTAATATGGTCACATGTACCTTGACACCAGTGCCAAGCTGTATGGGTCCTAGTGCCCTTCCCTTGGACAACATCGGTGGCATGGAGAGGGGAGACTTGCAGCATGGGCAGCTGCCAGTCTTCCATACAACCTTGCCCAGGCCTGCGCCCTGGAAACCTTCCAAGGTGCAAATCCATGGTCTCACGAGACTAATGGATGCCTATGATGAATGTATCAAGACAGAGTGAAAACCTTGTCCGGCGTATTGCTCATATAGATCAGGGGCTCCCAACCCTCTTTATGCCATGGACCCCTACCGTTAACCCATGGACCATGTTTGGGAGCCCCTGATGTAGCTCAATTTTTTCCTGCTGATTTACTGAGGCTGACAAGTCCATAGAAGAGAGACTGGTTTCTGGACTGTGGTTTGCTTTGTTCACCACTCTCTGTATTCCCTGCAGTTGTGTGCAGAGCAGTTACTCTACCTTTCTGTCTGTGTTTACAGACAGAATGTGGCGTCACCAGAGAGAATTATGGTGTGTCGATACCAATTGGTAAGGTTCAACAGGCACATGCTAAACTTCTTCAGCCTCCTGAGGAAGTGGAAGTGTTGGTGAGCTTTCTTGCTTGTGACTTCAACGTGGTTGTACCGGGACAGAGTGTAGGTGATGTTCACTCCTCAATTCTGTCATTCTCAACGCCGTTGATGTAGACTGGAGCATGTGTATCATCTCCTTCCTGAAGTCAATGATCAGCTCTTTTGTTTTGTTGACACTGAAGAAAAAGTTGTTGTAATGACACTATGACATGACAAATGTTAGTTCCCTGTCTCGGCTGTTGTCCAGTTAACTTTAGCAATGTTTACAAAGCTGAACGCGAGACACTGTCAGTACTAGGAGAAAGCGCATTTAGTCCATTGCAAATTAATTATCTTCAAGGCAGCTGACAATATTGACAACACTGAAATAAGCTGACCATTCAGCCCTTGACCTTGGGTGCTGACTACGTGGAGTGTTGATGTTCTTCCAGTAATCATGTCGGTTTTCTAGTTCTTCCCACATCCATAACTGGATGGCACAGTAGAGTAGTAGATAGCACAACACTTTACAGTACAGGCGATCCCGGTTCAATTCCCACTGCTGCCTGTAAGGAGTTTGTACGTTCTGCCTGTGACCGTGTGGGTTTCCTCCAGGTGCTCTGGTTTCCTCCCTCAGTCCAAAGATGTACTGGTTGGTAGGTTAGTTGGTCATTGTAAATTGTCCTGCGGTTAGGCGAGGGTTAAATTAGAGGGTTGCTGTGCGGCCGGGATTGAAGTGCCGGAAGGGGCTATTCCGCACTGTATCTCGATAAATAAATAAATAGGTGCTGCAGGTTAGTCGGTTCCTACAAATTGCCCCTAGTGTTCTTGGTGAGTGGTGGCATCGAGTCGGTTTCGTGGGAGTCACCATCATCATTACATGCCGAGTCGTATTGACAACTTTGTAAATTTCCTCAGTGCTATTTCAATTTGATTAATATCGTTCCTGTATGTAGATGACCAGAAATGCACACAATTCTCTATATTTGGCCTCAATAATGTCTTACATCATCTATGAAAATCAAAATGATTATTTACCGCAAGCTGACAGAACTCTAGAAAACTTTACGTTTGATTTCCTTTCGTTACAAAGGGTGGATACTGGTCGAAACCCCATTCAATTTTGAAAACCGTGTTTTGTTTGGCGTTGGTATTGCCCTGCGGTGAGTGAAATTCGAAGAAGGAAGCCTGAGAGTCGGAGCGGGAGTGCGGAGGAAGACATTTTTGAAATTTTCATTTTTTTTTTCTCCAACGGCGTTCAGAGAGGCGGGACTGCGCAGGCGTGTGACGTTGGGCGGTGCAGCGTGGCAGATTTAAAAGGGCAGAAATCCTGCTTCGGGTTTGATTCAAAGAAGGAAGTCTGAGAGTCGGAGTGGGAGTGCGGAGGAAGACATTTTTGAAATTTTCATTTTTTTTTTCTCCAATGGCGTTCAGAGAGGCGGGACTGCGCAGGCGTGTGACGTCGGGCAGTGCAGCGCGGCAGATGTAAAACGAAACAGAGCCTCATACAGCGGGCAGCGGAGTTTGCGGGTGGCGGAGTGAGCCGGGAGCAGAGTGAAGACTTAAGGGCTTCGGCTGAACGGGCTTAGGCGGAAATGGGCGAGGCGAGGAAGGTTTGGTATTCATTTTCTGTTGTTATTTGAGGAGAGGGGCAGTATGAGTGTGACAGGCAGTTTGTTGTTCTCGGTGTCGGATGTGGGAGGCCCTGGAGTCTCCAAGCCTCCCGGACGTCTACATCTGCGCCAAGTGCATCGAGATGCAGCTCCTAAGGGACCGCATTACGGAACTGGAGCTGCAGCTCGATGACCTTCGTCTGGTCAAGGGGAGTGAGGAGTTGATAGAGAGGAGTTACAGGCAGGTGGTCACGCCGGGGCCACGGGAGGCAGACAAGTGGGTCACGGTTAGGAGGGGGAAGGGGAAAAGTCAGGTAATAGGGAGTACCCTGGTGGCTGTGCCCCTTAACAACAGGTAGTCCTGTTTGAGTACTGTTGGGGGGGACAGCTTACCTGGAGGAAGCGACAGTGGCCGTTCCTCCAGCACAGAGTCTGGCCCTGTAGCTCAGAAGGGTAGGGAAAGGAAGAGGAGGGCAGTTGTGATAGGGGACTCGATAGTAAGGGGGTCAGATAGGCGATTCTGTGGACGCAGTCCAGAGACCCGGATGGTAGTTTGCCTCCCTGGTGCCAGGGTCCGGGATATTTCTGATCGTGTTCAAGATATCCTGAAGTGGGAGGGTGAGGAGCCAGAGGTCGTGGTACATATAGGTACCAATGACATAGGCAGGAAAAGGGATGAGGTCCTGAAAGGAGAATATAGGGAGCTAGGAAGGGAGTTGAGAAAAAGGACCGCAAAGGTGGTAATCTCGGGATTACTGCCTGTGCCACGCGACAGTGAGAGTAGGAATGCGATGAGGTGGAGGATAAATGCGTGGCTGAGGGATTGGAGCAGGGGGCAGGGATTCAAGTTTTTGGATCATTGGGACCTCTTTTGGCGCAGGCGTGACCTGTACAAAAAGGACGGGTTACACTTGAATCCTAGGGGGACCAATATCCTGGCAGGGAGATTAGCGAGGGCTACTGAGGTGACTTTAAACTAGAATGGTTGGGGGGTGGGAATCAAATTAAAGAGGCTAGGCGAGAGGAGGTTAGTTCACAACAGGGGGATGGGAACCAGTGCAGAGAGACAGAGGGGTGTAAAGTGAGGGTAGAAGCAAAAAGTAGTAAGGAGAAAAGTAAAAGTGGCAGGCGGACAAATCCAGGGCAAGCATCAAAAAGGGCCACTTTTCAACGTAATTGTATAAGGGCTAAGAGAGTTGTAAAAGAGCGCCTGAAGGCTTTGTGTGTAAATGCAAGGAGCGTTCGTAATAAGGTGGATGAATTGAAAGTGCAGATTGTTATTAATGATTATGATATAGTTGGGATCACAGAGACATGGCTCCAGGGTGACCAAGGATGGGAGCTCAACGTTCAGGGATATTCAATATTCAGGAGGGATAGACATGAAAGAAAAGGAGGTGGGGTGGCATTGCTGGTTAAGGATGAGATTAACGCAATAGAAAGGAAGGACATAAGCCGGGAAGATGTGGAATCGATATGGGTAGAGCTGCATAACACTAAGGGGCAGAAAACGCTGGTGGGAGCTGTGTACAGGCCACCTAACAGTAGTAGTGAGGTCAGAGATGGTATTAATCAGGAAATTAGAAATGTGTGCAATAAAGGAACAGCAGTTATAATGGGTGACTTCAATCTACATGTAGATTGGGTGAACCAAATTGGTAAAGGTGCTGAGGAAGAGGATTTCTTGGAATGTATGCGGGATGGTTTTTTGAACCAACATGTGGAGGAACCAACTAGAGAGCAGGTTATTCTAGACTGGGTTTTGAGCAATGAGGAAGGGTTAATTAGCAATCTTGTCGTGAGAGGCCCCTTGGGTAAGAGTGACCATAATATGGTGGAATTCTTCATTAAGATGGAGTTAATTCAGAAACAAAGGTTCTGAACTTAAAGAGGGGTAACTTTGAAGGTATGAGATGTGAATTAGCTAAGATAGACTGGCAAATGACACTTAAAGGATTGACGGTGGATATGCAATGGCAAGCATTTAAAGATTGCATGGATGAACTACAACAATTGTTCATCCCAGTTTGGCAAAAGAATAAATCAAGGAAGGTAGTGCACCCGTGGCTGACAAGAGAAATTAAGGATAGTATCAATTCCAAAGAAGAAGCATACAAATTAGCCAGAAAAAGTGGCTCACCTGAGGACTGGGAGAAATTCAGAGTTCAGCAGAGGAGGACAAAGGGCTTAATTAGGAAAGGGAAAAAAGATTATGAGAGAAAACTGGCAGGGAACATAAAAACTGACTGTAAAAGCTTTTATAGATAGGTAAAAAGGAAAAGACTGGGAAAGACAAATGTAGGTCCCCTACAGACAGAAACAGGTGAATTGATTATGGGGAGCAAGGACATGGCAGACCAATTGAATAATTACTTTGGTTCTGTCTTCACTAAGGAGGACATAAATAATCTTCCAGAAATAGTAGGGGACAGAGGGTCCAGTGAGATGGAGGAACTGAGTGAAATACATGTTAGTAGGGAAGTGGTGTTAGGTAAATTGAAGGGATTAAAGGCAGATAAATCCCCAGGGCCAGATGGTCTGCATCCCAGAGTGCTTAAGGAAGTAGCCCAAGAAATAGTGGATGCATTAGTGATAATTTTTCAAAACTCGTTAGATTCTGGACTAGTTCCTGAGGATTGGAGGGTGGCTAATGTAACCCCATTTTTTAAAAAAGGAGGGAGAGAGAAACCGGGGAATTATAGACCAGTTAGCCTAACGTCGGTGGTGGGGAAACTGCTGGAGTCAGTTATCAAAGATGTGATAACAGCACATTTGGAAAGCGGTGAAATCATCGGACAAAGTCAGCATGGATTTGTGAAAGGAAAATCATGTCTGACGAATCTCATAGAATTTTTTGAGGATGTAACTAGTGGAGTGGATAGGGGAGAACCAGTGGATGTGGTATATTTGGATTTTCAAAAGACTTTTGACAAGGTCCCACACAGGAGATTAGTGTGCAAACTCAAAGCACACAGTATTGGGGGTAAGGTATTGATGTGGATAGAGAATTGGTTAGCAGACAGGAAGCAAAGATTGGGAATAAACGGGACCTTTTCAGAATGGCAGGCAGTGACTAGTGGGGTACCGCAAGGCTCAGTGCTGGGACCCCAGTTGTTTACAATATATATTAATGACTTGGATGAGGGAATTAAATGCAGCATCTCCAAGTTTGCGGATGACACGAAGCTGGGCGGCAGTGTTAGCTGTGAGGAGGATACTAAGAGGATGCAGGGTGACTTGGATAGGTTGGGTGAGTGGGCAAATTCATGGCAGATGCAATTTAATGTGGATAAATGTGAAGTTATCCATTTTGGTGGCAAAAATAGGAAAACAGATTATTATCTGAATGGTGGCTGATGAGGAAAAGAGGAGGTGCAACGAGACCTGGGTGTCATTATACACCAGTCATTGAAAGTGGGCATGCAGGTACAGCAGACGGTGAAAAAGGCGAATGGTATGCTGGCATTTATAGCGAGAGGATTCGAGTACAGGAGCAGGGAGGTACTACTGCAGTTGTACAAGGCCTTGGTGAGACCACACCTGGAGTATTGTGTGCAGTTTTGGTCCCCTAATCTGAAGAAAGACATCCTTGCCATAGAGGGAGTACAAAGAAGGTTCACCAGATTGATTCCTGGGATGGCAGGACTTTCATATGAAGAAAGACTGGATGAACTAGGCTTGTACTTGTTGGAATTTAGAAGATTGAGAGGGGATCTGATTGAAATGTATAAAATCCTAAAGGGATTGGACAGGCTAGATGCAGGAAGATTGTTCCCGATGTTGGGAATGTCCAGAACGAGGGATCACAGTTTGAGGATAAGGGGGAAGCCTTTTAGGACTGAGATTAGGAAAAACTTCTTCACACAGAGAGTGGTGAATCTGTGGAATTCTCTGCCACAGGAAACAGTTGAGGCCAGTTCATTGGCTATATTTAAGAGGGAGTTAGATATGGCCCTTGTGGCTACGGGGATCAGGGGGTATGGAGGGAAGGCTGGTGCAGGGTTCTGAGTTGGATGATCAGCCATGATCATAATAAATGGCGGTGCAGGCTCGAAGGGCTGAATGGCCTACTCCTGCACCTATTTTCTATGTTTTCTATGAAATAACGTGGTCACCGATAATTCCAAGGCCAAACCACTGTTAGTATTCTGCCTCATTTTGATGAGCTGGCCTTTAAGGAATACTAATCAATACCTTGTCTGTTAGCTCCGGACAGAGGGGTGGGGATATTGAGGGTGTAGGTGCAAGTCATATAACCCCTCAGGAGAGAGGGTGGGAATGTTGAGGGTGTAGGTGAAAGTCATATAACTTGTAACCCCTTGGCAGAGAGGGGTGGGGATGTTGAACGTGTGGGTGAAAGTCATGTAACTTGACCCACTGTTTTCTGTCAGGAAGTTGACATTAATTCAGAAAATTGCCTGGAAGTTGATAGTGGGTTTCTGGGAACATTTCCATCATTGTGTACTACTGCCGATAAGATTCAGGGTTAGAAAGCTGCAACGTTATCTGACCAGCCTTTTGTTTTGAGTTATTCCAAACTTACACTTCAGCTGATAAGAATCCCTGCCATTCTCTGTCCTTGAGACTGTTGCTATTAAATGTCACTTCTTTAAGCTTTTGCATTGCTGAAAGAGATGAATGATAAGGGATTTGAAGAGGACAATCATAATAAGGCCCAACTTGGTGTGGTCTTTCAATGATTCTATTACGGTTATTATTCTATTATGGATTTATTGAGTATGCCTGCAAGAAGATGAATCGCTGGGTTGTATATGGTGACATATATGTACTTTGAAAATAAATTTACTTTTAACATTGAAATGAGATATTTTCCATAACCTGGAGGATTGATTTTGGCATCAATGCCATTACTTAAACAAAGACTGATAACAGATATACAGAAGATTAAAAGTGATAAATACACATAATTTATACTTTAGAAACAATGGGGTCTGCATTATGTGAGTCATGACCAAGGCCAGTACGCCTGGTATCGGGTGCCATTTTGAGTCAAGTTGAAGTTTATTGCCATTCAACTGTACGCATGTATACAACTAAATGAAACTCCTCGAGACCAAGGTACACAGTGAACTGAACCAATTCTCTTCTGGGACCAGGATGCACCGATACATGAAACACTGTTTCTCTGGGACAAGGTACAAAACACAAACATGGCACGTGCTGTATATCGCAAACAGCACATAAAATAGTATTAACACAATGATATTTACAGATTATATAAATGTACATGTTGACATCAAGTGCATATACCATTGAACATATAGTTAAATATACAACTGTGTTACTGGTGCTGGTGCTGTCATAAATAACGTATACTGGGTGGGAGCAGGACTTTCAGAAGTCTGACAGTCTGGGGGAAGAAGCTGTTACCCAGCCTAACTCTCCTTGTTCCTATACTGCGATACCTACTGCCTAAGGGGAGGAAGTGAAAGAGATTGAGGGACAGATGGGATGAGTCCTTGACAAAGCTGAGGGCTCTGCAAACACAACACTTCTGGTGTTTGTCCTGGATGGGCGGAAGGAGAGAGAGACCCTCATTTGCAGTGTGTAATGCAGGCAGATCGCGATATGTGTAACACTGTCCATTGGAGGGTCTAACACAACCTCTCAGGTGAACCCTCTCTCAGTAGGATGCTTATTAAAAGGGATGATTAATTATCCTGATGAAGGGTTTCTGCCTGAAATGTCAACTCTTTATTCCTCTCTATAGATGCTGCCTGGGGCCTGCTGAGTTCCTTCAGTGTGTTATTTATCAATTACTTGGGGATAACTATTGATTAATTTCAGAATCAAGTTTATTATCTCTGACATAAGTCCTGAAATGTGTTGCTTTGTGATAGCAGTACAGCGCAAAACATAAATAAAAATCTTAAGTTACAGTAAGCATACAGTACTGTGCAAAGACTCAGGGACATAGATGTAGCTAGGTTGCCGGAGACTTTTACACTTAAATAAATAGTGCGAAAGAGGAATAGTGAGGTTGCGTTTGTGGGTTTATGGACTGTTCAGAGATCTTAGATATATATTCACTTATTTATCACATGTACATCGAAACATACAGTGAAATGTGTCACTTGTGCAAACAATCATTTCTGCCCTGGCACATGACTAAACATAGAGGGTAAAGATTTTGCAGTTTTGATAAACAAAATGGATGGTGTGGGAAACAAATGAGCAGCTGAATTGTCCGTGTCAGCCTGATATACAAATTGCATCCACTTTCCAACGCAAAGATCATGTCAGTCTGATGCACAAATCGCATCCAATTTCCAACGCAAATGTGCATCATTTAGTCGGCGACTTGAGATATGCTTTTCACTTGTTTTAGATTGGCTCCAAAAAAAGTACATTTTTCCTCAGTACAAGAGAGAATCATTGTGCTAATAATCTGGGGATTAGTAGTAAATGTTTAATAAACTTGCTGAGAAGGATAATGTATATAAATCAAATTCTGGACAATATTGTAGTGTTGTCTCAGCAGGGAGTTTGTTATGTTTAAAGTAAGTTTGTTTTCAGAGTGGATTGAGACTTGGTACACTTCTGAAAAAAGAATAATTGTGGCTGAATTTGTAGCTCATTGGATATCAAATACATCAAGATTCAGTGTTAGACGATAGGGGAACGTTTTCACAGTGAAATAAACCTTGTTGCGTAGAAAACAGATTGTGCAGACTTCTTTTTCAGCCTTGTGGATGATGCTTTGGTTTGAATTTTAACTATAAATCACAATTACAGCATGCTGGCATACCATGTGCAACTTGTCCATTGGTGAACACGAGGTTCTGCAGATGCTGGAAACCCAGAGCAACACAAACACACAATGCTGGAGGAACTCAGCGGTCAGGCAGCATCTGTGAGGGGGGTGAACAGTCGACATTTTGGGCTGAGGCCCTTCATTTAGTGTGTGTTCAATTGGATTGCAACGTTCAGGTATAGAGAGCAAGGCAGCTTGTCAAATCCTTCCTCAGGTAATGTTGTTTCATGATCGGCCTGGAAGACTGTCTCTGCAATCCATTTAGACACTTAATGAAGGGTTCCAGGAAGCTAATGGTGAAAAATTGGACCTGGTAACTTCATCAATCACTCTGACCATTCAGTGTATCCATGACATGGCTGTAGTGCATGCTATCTAGATAATGATGGAGGTACAGCACTGTGTGAAAGTCATAGGCACATATATATAGCTCGGGTGCCTAAGACTTTCGCACAGTACTGTATTTGTCAACATGGAGCAGAAAGCGAGTTTGTGAACCTGGTGGGAGCAAAGGATGTTGGGAATGGCAAGGGTAGAGCACCACAGGAAGGGTGTGGGACATGTGGCAGAGAAGGAGTGCCGGGGCAGAGGGTGGCGTGGGTATAGACACACCCAGCCTTGAGACACCAGTCAAGGTCATTTAATTCCAAACAATTGGCATGAATGTGGAGGTGCATGGATATCAGTGAGTTAGACTGGCGGGAAGAATTTAAAAAGAAATCGTTTTCTCTTCAGCGATTTGATCGAGGCATGACTGTGCAAGCACGTGGACATCGGCAAGTTAGACCGGCGGGAAGAATTTGAAAAGAAGACAGCTTTATAGAGCGGGCGGATAGAGTACAGGGAGACAGAGTTGGGGATCTTTGGCTCAACGGGGCTTTGGTGATTGTGGGTCGAGGTGAGGTAAGTTACTTGTGAGGAATAGGCGGAGGAAGTATGTCTGTAAGGCCGGTGTTCTGTACTGGGTGTCGGATGTGGGATAGAATATTGAAATATCGAAGACTACTGCACAGGAACAGGCCATTCAGCCCACAATGTTGTGCTGAATCAGCTAGAAAGGAAATCAAAAGCACCTGAAACCTACACAATGTCCATATCCCTCCATCTCGTTGCTCGGTGTTGGAGAACTGGTTGGAGGCTCGAAGTTTTTGGATGGACTCAGAGTCGGACTGTGGTTGGATGCTTCCAGGATGCTGCATCGGCATGCTTGCAGCACTGGAAGCTCATGGCAGGAAGAGTTTTCTTCCTTCAACTGTCTGCGTGAGATAATGGGACTTTCGAGAGACTTTGAGATTTTTTTTACTGTGCCCATGGTCTGTTCTTCATCAAATTACAGTATTGCTTGCACTGTTGTAACTATATGTTATAATTATGTGGTTTTTGTCAGTTTTTTTTTGGTCTTGGTTTGTCTTGTGTTTCTGTGATATCATTCTGGAGGAACAAATTGTATCATTTCTTAAGGCATGCATTACTAAATGACAATAAAAGAGGACTGCGTGTCCTCATAATCTAAATCTAAAATAATCTAAATCTTTCTCACATCCAAGTACCTATCCAAATGTCTCTTAAAAGCCTTTAACACCAGACCAAGCGTCCATCGCAATGAGTGAAAAAAACTTACCCCTCACATCCCCCTTGAACCTATCCTCTCTCGCCTTTAATGCATGCCCTCTGGTATTAAACATTTTAAACTTGGGAAACAGATACTCTCTGTCTACTCTTATCTATGCCTCTCACAATCTTATAAACCCCTATCAGATCTCCCCTCGGCCTCTGGTGCTCCAGAAAAAGCAACCCGAGTTTATCCAGCCCCCACCCTCCTCATGATAGCACCTGCCCTTTAAACCATTTGGCAAGCTGGTAAACCTCTTCAGCACCCTCTCCAAAGCCTCAACACCCTTCCTGTGGTAGGGCGACCAGACTGTGTGCAATGCTCCATATGTGACCTTACCAGAGTTTTATACAGTTGCAACATAACCCCTTGACTTTTGAACTCAATGTCTTAACTTATAAAAGCAAGTATTCCATAAACATTATCGACCTGTGTAGCCACTTTCAAGAAACTATGAACTTGGATCCCAAAATCTCTCTGCTCAGCAACATTATGAAGGATCTTGCCTGTAACCCTGTACTGTCTCTTTGCATTTGCCCTACTAAGGTGCAATACCTCACATTTATCTGGGTTAAACTCCATCTGACTTTCTCTGCCCATATCTGCAACTGATCTACTGTATTCTTTGCCAGTCTTCTACACTATCTACAACTCTACCAATCTTGCTGTCATCCACAATCTTAGTAACCCACCCATCTACGTTTTCATCCAGGTCATTTATATACATCACAAGCAGCAAAGGTGCCAGCACAGATCCCTGTGAAACATCGCTAATTACAGACCTCCATTTTGAATAAGTCCTTTGAACCACTACTTCTATCCACAAGCCAGTTCTGAATCCAAACAGCCAATTCACCACAGTCCCCATTCATCTCAATCTTCTGGATGAGACTCCCATGAGGGATGTTGTCAAACACCTTACTAAAATCCATATCGACAATGTCCACCACCCTACCCTCATCACCTTGTCAAAAAACTCAGTCAAGTTGGTAAGGCACAACCTGCCTTGCATAAAGCCATCCTGGCTCTGCCAATTAGGCACTGGGTTTCCAAATACTCATATACCCTATCCCTAAGAGTTTTCTCCAGCAATTTCCCTGCAACTGATGTGAGACTCGCCAGTCTATAGTTCCCAGGATTTTCCCTTATTTCCTTCTTAAACAGAGGTACAACATTAGTGAATCAGCAGTCCCCTGGAACCTCACCTGCACTAGAGAGGACTGAAAGATACTGGTCAAGGAAACGTTGACTGTTTATTTACTTCCATAGATGCTGCCTGACCAGCATTTTGTGTGTGTTGCTCTGGATTTCCAGCATCTGCAGACATTCACATGTTTATCAAATTCACTGACTGTTTTTTTTTGTCTGACTCAGAGGTTATTTCTGCCCACCTTCAATCTGGGACTCAAGCTCAGTTCAATGTTGGGGCAAAATTGCAGGCAAAGTGAAACAGGGGGCCAAAATCAAAAGTGGCGATGAGTACAGGATTGAAGGTGTTATACTTCAGTGCATGCACTACATGGATTAGGTTAGATGATCTCGTTGCACAGTTGGAAATTGGCAGGCCTGATGTTGTAGGCACCACTCAGTTAAGACTGAAAGAAGATCATAGTTGGCAGCTTACTTTCATTAAATTATGCACCCTGGCATGATTTTACAGAATGATACTATAATTCTTTCCTTATTACTGTGATGCACTTCAAAACCTCCACTAAGTTTACAATGTGACAATCAGTATATAAATACAATTTTTTATTGGGATGAAATACGACTGGTCAAACAAAGTCTACTCAAGCCCATCAGTGGCATTGTTAACACTTGTGTAACTATGCTATTTCTGACGAGTCATAATGGTGGCAAAAATTGAAGGTTCCAGGTTGAAGTGAGTCGTCAGTAAACCTTAATGAATGGTGAACATAAGTCAAGTATATTGGTTTTAAGGTGCTCAATGTGACACTTCATACTTGCCAACATTTGAGAACTGTTTCAAGCACAACCTGGGGAAATCAGCCGAGAGCCAAAGAAACCTGGAATATATTCCTACAACCATATTTCAGCCAAGACCCGAAGGAAAATCAGGAAGAATTTCTCCTTCAGTGACTGACCTATAAAATACAGTGGAAAAACTACACATTTGTTACAGGATTTAATGAATCTGCCCACTTAGATTCTGTCCTTACCACTTCATAATGTTTGTGCAGAGCAATGTGATCAGCTCAGTTAATAACTGTGCTGAGTCTATCAAATTTTTTTTTTACAGAGATGGAACTTGAAACTTCCTAAAGAGAGGGTGCAGAGGAGATTAGAAAGCATGTCTTACGAGGGGAGGTTGAGTGAGCAAGGGCTTTTCTATTTGGTGCGAAGGAGGATGAGAGATGACTTGATAGAGGGGTATAATCAGAATCAGGTTTATTATCACCGGCCTGTGTCGTGAAGTTTGTTAACTTAGCAGCAACATAATCTAGAAAAATAAAATAATAATAATAATAATAATTAAATAAATCAATTACAGCATAATGAATTACAGCGCTGCCTCAGAAGGCAATGGAGGCCAATTCTCTGGATGCTTTCAAGAAAGAGTTAGATAGAGCTCTTAAAGGTAGTGGAATCAAGGGATATGGGAAGAAGGCAGGAACGGGGTACTGATTGCGGATGATCAGCCATGATCACAGTGAATGGTGGTGCTGGCTTGAAGGGTTGAATGGCCTACTCCTGCACCTATTGTCTATTGTCATATGTATATTGAATAGATTAAAAATTGTGCAAAAACAGAAATAATATATATTAAAAAAGTGAGGTAGTATCCAAGGGTTCAATGTCCATTTAGGAATCAGATGGCAGAGGGGAAGAAGCTGTTCCTGAATCGCTGAGTGTGTGCCTTCAGGCTTCTGTATCTCCTTCCTGGTGATAACAGTGAGAAAAGGGCATGTCCTGGGTGCTGGGGGTCCTTAATAATGGATTCTGCCTTTCTGAGACACCGCTTCTTGAAGATGTCCTGGGTACTTCTAGGCTTGTGCTCAAGATGGAGCCGACTAAATTTATGACCTTCTGCACCTACTTTTGGTCCTGTACAGTAGCTCCCCCGACTCCCCACCATACCAGACAGTGATACAGTCAGAATGCTCTCCACTGTACATCTTCAGAAGTTTTTGAGTGTTCTTGTTGACATACCAAATCTTTTCAAACTCCTAATGAAGGATAGCCATTGTCTTGCCTTCTTTATAACTACATCAATACGTTGGGACCAGGTTAGATCCTCAGAGATCTTGACACCCAGGATCTTGAAACTGCTCACTCTCTTCACTTTTGATCCCTCGATGAGGATTGGGATGTTGAGAGGAATGGACAAGGTGGGCAGCCAGCTAATGGATATTCACTGTCTTTGGGGCAGGGGACTTGTTTTTTTTGTGTCAGGCTCAGCTTGCTAATTACAACATCTGGCACTTCTAAAGGTCAAAGTGTTTTTGAATGGGCCTTCCAACCAATATTCTTTGTTTAGTTTCTGGTTGTAAATGGAGCCCATTTTCAGTTGATGGTGTGAATGGCAAGCAGTAATCAGTTTGAAGTTAAAAAGACAGCTTTGCTAAAAAGTAATGTCTACAGCACAGCATGCTGCTAACAGCACCTGGACTGACTTCTGATGAATTACAGTATAAAACAATGGATTATTTAATTTGGCTTGTTTCAAAACAGAAAACAGATGGATACTATCACTTAGCATATCAAATAACTGATCTTATAATAGTTGGATGATTATGTACTCAGAGTCAATTTCACAGCATTAGTTGAGGGTACCTGAGATCTCTGTATCCAAAAACATCTAGGCTACTTGTGTTAAAAGGTACCTGAAAAATATAGACACAAGAGGTACTGAAGAAGCTGGAAGTCTAGAGCAATACATACAGTGTGCTGGAGGAGCTCAGCAGGTCAGGCAGCATCTATGGATGGGAATAAACAGTTCCCTGTTGGGCTGAGACCCTTCATCCAGGCTGGAAAGGAAGGGGGAGAAGTCAGAATAAGAAGATGGGGAGAGGGAGAGGAAGAAGTACAAGGTGGTAGGTGACAAGAGGGCACAACTTCAGGATTGAAGGACGTCCATTTAGAACTGAGATGTGGAGAAATTACTTTAGTCAGAGGGTGATAAATCTCTGGAATTTGTTGCCGTGAGCGGCAGTGGAGGCCAAGTCATTGGGTGTATTTAAGGCAGAGATAGATAGGTTCTTGATTAGCCAGGGCATCAAAGGGTATGGGGTGAAGGCAGGGGAGTGGGGATGACTGGAAGAATTGGATCAGCCCATGAATGAATGGCAGAGCAGACTCGATGGGCCGAATGGCCTAATTCTGCTCCACTATCTTATGGTCTTATAAGTGAAACTGGGACGGGGGAGGGGTGAAGTAAAGAGCTAGGAAGTTGATTGGTGGAAGAGATAAAGGGCTGGAGAAGAGGGAATGTGATAGGAGTGGGTGGAAGACTGTGGAAGAACGGAAAAGGGGAGGAGCACCAGAGGGGGATAATGGGCAGGTAAGAAGATGATGTGAGTGGGAAACAAGGATGGGGAATGGTGAAAGAGAGGAGAGCGGTCAATTACTGAAAGTGCAAGAAATCGAAGTTCATGCTATCAGTTTGGAGGCTACTCAGACAGAGTATATGGTCTTGCTTCTCCAACCTGAGGGTGGCCTCATCATGACAGTAGAGGAAGCCATGGACTGACATGTCATAATGAGGCTGAGAAGTAGAATTGAAATGGGTGGCCTCTTGAAAGTCCAGCCTTTTGCGGCAGATGGATAGAAGGTGCTTGGGTGAATCAGTCTCCAAATCTACGCCGGGTCTCACCAATATACATGAGGCCACACCGGGAGCACCGGACACAATATATGACCCCAACAGACTCACAGGTGAAGTGTTTGGGGCCCTGAATGGTAGTGAGGGAGGAGGTGTAGGGACAGGTGTGGCACTTGTTCCACTTGCAAGATGAGTACCAGGAGGGGGATCAGTGGTAATAACCCTGATTCTGATTCTAAGTTTGATTTATGCCACAGTTTAAGAATAAGGGTTAGGCCATTTAGAACGGAGTTGAGGAAAAACTTTTTCACCCAGAGAGTGGTGCATATATGGAATGCTCTGCCCCAGAAGACTGTGGAGGCCAATTCTCTGGATGCTTTCAAGAAAGAGATGGATAGAGCTCTTAAAGATAGCGGAATCAAAGGTTATGGGGATAAGGCAGGAACTGGATACTGATTGTGGATGATCAGCCATGATCACAGTGAATGGCGGTGCTAGCTCGAAGGGCCGAATGGCCTACTACTGCGCCTATTGTCTATTGTCTATTGTCTATTGTGCTGGGAAGCCTCGTCTCATGAATTTGAACTTTTTGAGGAGGAGAATAAGAAGAATGATGAAGGCAGGGTGGGAGGTGTTGTCAATATGGACTTTACTGAGGTATTTGACGAGGTCTAGAAAGATTCAAGATTGTTTAATGTCATTTCCTGTACACACGTATAAGGGAGAATAAAATGATTATTACTCCGGATCCACTGCAGAGCAAAAAAAAACAATAAGATAAAGAACAGAAATATATAAACACACAATAAATATACAGTAAATACATAGCTTATATACTGTGCTGGTTGCTTGTATGTCCATAGAGCGTCCAACGTAGGCTGACTCACTGGATCCAGACTAGGCTGGTTAGAGATGGCAGAAGGCAGTGGTGGACAGGTGCTTTTCTGAGTGGAGATCTGGGACTAGTGATGTACTGTAGGGAATTGTGCTGGGACTCCTGTTGTTTGTGAAGAGGACTACAGTGTTGATAGGAGATTGCTCAGTCAGAGGAACAGAGACGAGGTTTTGTGGGCACGATAGAGACACCCAGATGGTATGTTGCGTCCCTGGTGACAGGATTGGGGGTGTCTCAGATCGTGTCCATGGCATTCTCAAGGATGAGAGTGAGCAGCCAGAAGTCTTGGTACGTATTGGCACCAAGGACATAGGTAGACAAGATGAGGAGGTCCAGAAGAGAGATTTTAGAGAGCTGAGAAACAGGACCTCCAGGGTGGTAATCTCTGGATTGCTGCCCGTGTCACATGCCAGTGAGGGCAAGAATAGAAAGATTTGGCAGGTGAATGCGTCACTGAGGAACTGGTGCAAGGGACAGGAGTTCAGATTTATGGAGCATTAGGACCTCTTCTGGGGAAGGTATGATCTGTACAAAAGGGACAGATTGCACCCAAACCTGAGGGGGTCCAATATGCTTGTGGGGGGGTTGGCTAGAGTTGTTCAGGTGGGTTTAAACTAATTTAGCAGGGGGATGGGAACCAGAGTGATACTGCTGAAGATTGGTTTACAAACACAGGCAATGTGTAGTGAGACTCCTAGCAAGGAGAAGCTGAAGATAGGGCAAAATTACAGTCAACAGGATGAGTTGCAATATAAAAGGTGAATAAAATCAAAAAGGGTGAATACGGGACTAAAGATGTTATATTTGAATGTGCCCTGTATACAGGATAAGGTGGATGAACTTGTAGCACAGTTACAGAATAGCGTGTTGTAGGCATCACTGAATCATGGCCGAAAGAAAGTTATAGTTGGGAGGTTAATGTCCAAGGATACACATTGTATTGAAATTACAAGCAAGAAGGAAGAGGGGGTAGCATGGCTCTGTTGGTAAAAAGTGAAATCAAACCGTTAGAGAGTCATGGGGGACTTCAATATGCAGGTAGACTTAGAAAATCAGGTGGGTTCTGGATTCCAAGAGGGATATTTCCTAGAATGCCTTGAGTTGGCTTTTTAGAGCATATTGTGATTGAGACCACTAGGGGATCAACTATTCTGGGTTGGATGTTGTGCAATGAACCGGGATTGATTAGAGAGGTTAAGGTAACAGAACCCATAGGGGTAAGTGATCATAACATGATTGAATTCACCCTGAATTTTGAGAAGGAGAAGCTAAAATCAGATATATGAGTATTCCAGTGGAGTAAAGAGAATGACAGAGACATACAAGAGGAGTTGGCCAGAATTAATTGGAAAAGAACACTGGCAGGGATGGCGGCATAGCAGCAATGACTGGGATTTCTAAAAGGAATTTGGATGCCACAGAATATAGACCTCCCAAAGAGGAAAAAGTATTCTAAAAGCAAGATGATACAACAGTGGCTAACAAGAGAAGTCAAACCAACATAAAAGCCAAAGAGAGGGCATATAATAGAGCAAAAAATGAGTGTGAAGTCAGAGGATTAGGAAACTTCCAAATACCAACAGAAAGCAAGTGAAAATCGTTAAGAAGGTAAGATGGAATACAAAAGTAAGCTCGCCAATAGTATTAAAGAGGATTCCAAAAGAATCTTCAGATGCATAGTGTCAAAGACAAGCGAGAATCGATATCAGACTACAGGAAAACTATCCCTGAGAGGTAGTAATGAGGGAGAAAGAAATGGCGGACAAACTGAATAAGTATTTTGCATCAGTCTTCACTGTGGAAGACACCAGCAGACTGGTGGAAATTCCAGGTGTCGGGAGCCATGAAGTGTGTGAGGTTACCATAACGAGAGAGAAGGTTCTTGGGAAACTGAAAGGTCTGAAGGTAGATAAGTCACCTGGACCAGATGGTGTACACCCCAAGGTTCTGAAAGAGTTTGCTGAAGAGATTGTGGAGGTATTGGTAATGACCTTTCATGAATCACTAGGTTCTGGAATGGTTTCGGAAGACTGGAAAATTGCAAATGTCACTCTACTCTTCAAGAAAGAAGAACAGAAATTATAGGCCAGTTAGCCTGACCTCAGTGATTGGGAAGATGTTGAAGTCCATTGTTAAGGATGTGGTTTTGGGGTATTCGGAGGCACATGATAAAACAGGCTGTAGTCAACTTGGTTTCCTCAAGGGAAAATCTTTTCTGACAAATCTATCAGAATTCTTTGAAGAAATAACAAGCAGGATAGACAAAGGAGAATCGATTGATGTTGTGTAACTTGGATTTTCAGAAGGCCTTTGACAAGGTTACACACATGAGGCTGCTTAACAAGCTATGAGCCCATGGTATTACAGGAAAGATAAAGCAGTGGCTGATTGGTAGGAAGCAAAGAGTGGGAATAAAAGGAGCCTTTTCTGACTAGTGGTGACTAGTGGCGTTCCACAGGGGTCTGTGTTGGGACCGATTCTTTTTACGTTATATGTCAATAATTTGGATGATGGAATTGATGGCTTTGTTGCAAAGTTTACAGAAGATATGAAGATAGATAGAGGGCAGGTAGTTTTGAGGAGGTAGAAAGGCTACAGAAGGACTTAGACGGACTAGGAGAATGGGCAAAGAAATGGCAGATAGAATACAGTGTAGGGAAGTGTACGGTCATGCACTTTGGTAGAAGAAATGAAAGGGTTGACTATTTTCTAAATGGAGAGAAAATCAAAAAAACTGAGGTGCAAAGGGACTTAGGAGGCTTTGTGCAGGATTTCCTAAAGGTTAGTTAGCAGGTTGAGTCTTTGGTGAGGAAGGCAAATATAATGTTAGCATTCATTTCTAGAGGACTAGAATATAAAAGCAAGGATGTAATGTTGAGACTTTATAAAGTACTGGTGAAGCCTCACTTGGAGTGTTGTGAGCATGTTTGGGCCACTTACCTTAGGAAAGATGTGCTGAAACTGGAGGAGGTTCAAAGGAGGTTCATGAAAATGATTCCGGAATTGAATGGCTTGTCATATGAAGAGTACTTGATAGCTCTAGACCTGTACTTACTACAATTCAGAAGAATGAGAGGTGACCTCATTGAAACCTATTGAATGGTGAAAGGTCTTGAGAGAGTGGATGTGGAGAGGATGTTTCCTATGGTGGGAGAGGCTAAGACTAGAGGACACAACCTCAGAATAGAGGGGCATCCTTTTGGAATGGAGATGAGGAGGAATTTCTTTAGCCAGAGAGTGGTGAATCTGTGGAATTCTTTGCCACAGGCAGCTGTGGAGGCCAAGTCTTTATGTATATTTAAGGCAGACATTTGATAGATTCTTGATTGGTCAGGGCATGAAGGGATACAGGAGGGAAGGCAGGAGTTTGTGGCTGAGAGGAAAATGGATTAGCCATGATGAAATGGTGGAGCTGACTCGATGGCTAAATGGCTTAATTCTGCTTCTATGTCTTACGGTCTTATGGCCTTGGTGGTGGGATCACATTGGAAATGGCAGAGTTATGGAGAATTATGTGCTGGATGCAGAGGTTTGTGGGGTGGTAGATGAGGGAATCCTATCTTTTTTGGGGTGGTGGGAGGATGGAGTGAGGGCACAAATGTGTGAAATAGAAGAAATGCAGGTGAGGGTAGCATTGATGGTGGAGAAAAGAAAGCCCCTCTCTTTGAAGGAGGAGGGAATCTCAGTTGGTAATGAAAAGTCTCATTCTGAGAGCGGATGTGGCAGAGATGGAGGAACTTGCATTTTTACAAGTGGCAGGGTGGGAAAAGGAAAACTGAGAGGCAGTAGGTTTATAAAATATATCAGTAGGTGGGCAGTCTCCAGAGATGGAGCCAGAGAGATTGAGAAAAGTGAGAGAGGTGTCAGAAATGGAGCAGGTAAATTTGAGGACAGGGAGGAAGGTGAAGGCAAAGTTGAAGTCAATGAGCTCAGTATGGGTGCAGAAAGCAGCACCAATGCAGTTGTCAATGTAGTGTAGGAAAAGTTAGGGAGTGATACCGGTATAGTGGTGGAACATAGCCCACAAAAGGTCAGGCATTGCTAGGACCCATGTGGGTATCCATAGCTACACCTTGGAACCTTGGAGGGAAGTGGAAGGAGCCGAAGAAGAAATTGTTGAGAGTGAGGACCAGTTCGCTCAGGCGGAGGAGATTGGTGATGGAGGGGAACTGTTTGGTTATGCTGTCCAGAAAGAAGTAGAGAATTTTAATACTTTATTGATGGAGATAGATGTGTATAGGAATTGGACATCCATCGTGAAAATGAAACAATCGAGGCCGGGGATCTTAAGTCGCTGAAGAATCAGAATTGGAATCAGGTTTATTATCACCGGAATGTGACAGGAAATTTGTTAACTTAGCAGCAGCAGTTCAATGCAATACATAATATAGAAGAAGAAAAGTAAACATAAATAAATAAGTAAATCAATTACGATATATATATTGAATAGATTAAAAATCATGCAAAAACAGAAATAATATATATTTAAAAAGTGAGGTAGTGTTCACGGGTTCAATGTGCATTTAGGAATCGGATGGCAGAGGGGAAGAAGCTGTTCCTGAATCGCTGAGTGTGTGCCTTCCGGCTTCTGTACCTCCTACCTGATGGTAACAGTGAGAAACGGGCATGCCCTGGGTGCTGGTGGTCCTTAATAATGGACGCTGTCTTTCTGAGACACCGCTCCCTAAAGGCGTCCTGGGCACTTTGTAGGCTAGTGCCCAAGATGGAGCTGACTAAATTTACAACCTTCTGCAGCTTCTTTCGGTCCTGTGCAGTATCTCCCTGATACCAGACAGTGATGCAGCCTGACAGAATGCTACAGTACAACTATAGAAGTTTTTGAGTGTTTTTGTTGACATACCAAATCTCTTCAGACTCCTAATGAAGTATAGTCGCTGTCTTGCCTTCTTTATAACTGCATCGATATGTTGGGGCCAGGTTAGATCCTCAGAGATCTTGACGCCCAGGAACTTGAAACTGCTCACTCTCTCCACTTCGGATCCCTCTATGAGGATTGGTATGTGTTCCTTCGTCTTACCCTTCCTGAAGTCACAATCAGCTCTTTCGTCTTACTGACGTTGAGTGGAAGGTTGTTGCTGCGACACCATTCCACTAGTTGGTGTAGTATATCTCGCTCCTGTACGCCCTCTCGTCTCCATCTGAGATTCTACCAACAATGGTTGTAGTGTCAGCAAATTTAGAGATAGTATTTGAGCTATGCCTAACCACACAGTCATGAATATATAGATAGTAGAGCAGTCGGATAAGCACACACCCCTGAGGTGCACCAGTGTTGATCGTCAGTGAGGAGGAGATAGTATCACCAATTCACACAGATTGTTCTCTTCCGGTGAGGAAGTCGAGGATCCAATTTCAGAGGGAGGTACAGAGGCCCAGATTCTGTAATTTATCAATCAAGAATGTGGGAATGATGGTGTTAAATGCTGAGTTGTAGTTGATAAACAGCATCCTGACATAGGTGTTTGTATTGTCCAGGTGGTCTAAGGCTGTGTGAAGAGCCATTGAGGTTGTATTTGCCGTTGACCTATTGTGGTGATACGCAAATTGCAACGGGTCCAGGTCCTTGCTGAGGCAGGAGTTCAGTCTAGTCATGACCAACCTCTCAAAGCATTTCATCACTGTTGATGTGAGTGCTACTGGGTGATAGTCATTAAGGCAGCTCACGTTATTCTACTTAGGCACTGGTATAATTGTTGCCTTTTTGAAGCAAGTGGGAACTTCCGCCCATAGCAGTGAGAGGCTGAAAATGTCGTTGAGTACAGTGAGATAGAGAGTGTATGATGTGTCACAGATGTAGGTAGGAATGGACTGAACCGGGGGGTAAAATAGAGTTGAGATCTGCAGACGTGGGTTCAGTGGGGCAGGAGCAGGCAGAAACAATGGGTCTATCTGGACAGTCAGTTTTGTGGTTATTTTTTCTGAAAAAATATCTCGTGTGTGAATTCACCCAAGTGACAAAAAAACAATATAATTTAGGGAGCAGTTCAGGCTTATTAGGAATCGTCCAGAAGTGACATGAAGCTTTTGATTTCTGTGACAGACAACTGGTTCATCTGCAGCTCATTGGTACGTCTTTTCAACATGTAGGAATTGTACCTTTGTTTTGGGAATGCTTTGTGTTTTAGAAATGGTTTGTAATGTGGAAATCTTTTATATGATCGAAATTCTCTGAGTTTTAAATTTGTTTAAAGAATGTTGTGTGTATGCAAACACTTATCACTGAAAATAAATGAACTGTTTAAACTAGCTTGTTAGCTGGAAGTGCCTCCTCCTTGCTGGAGGATGGGTGTAGATTCACCGCTAATATCCCAAGGATGGATATGGCATAATTTTAAGCTGATTGGATAGGGATAGATGTCAGAGATAATAGATGCAGTTATATTAAGGACACTTAATACACTCTTAGGTAGGTACATTCATGATAGGTCTGGTATAAGATAGACCTACTGAAGATGGGTGACAACTTACTGGGGGTTCATAAAGCAAGAAAAACAACTAATAACACTTCTTTTGTGGAAAACTGTGGTAAACAATCAATAAAGAGGTGAGGCTGACCTGAAGCGTGGGGTTTGAGGAGAAGAGGTCCAAACAAGGTCGAGGTATGTTTGAGACAGAGTTGGAGTGGAGGAGTTTTGGAGCATGTCCACCTAAATCGAGAGCAAGGTGCGATTGATGTTAGTGCTGGGCTGATTTGGAAAGGTCGGGTATGGGCCGAAACACGGCAGTGTGGTCCAGGCCCAGAATGTATCGATGCACCAGGGCCTGGGTGCTAGTGCTGGGAATGACCTGGTGTTTGGACAATTTAAATGCCAAGCCAGATGGACTGTTAAGGCCGGGTGTGGGGCTGGTTCTGCTCACTGCTCTGTGATATTTACTTACTCTCTGCGGCACTGAGGGTGCGGCCTGATCCGCCTGTTCCAGGCTTCGTGTCCATGGACTCACTTTTGTTCTGCTTGCTATTGCTTGCTTTTACTGTCTGTACGATTTGTGTTTTTTCTCTCTCTCTCTACACATTGCGTGTTTGTTTGTTCTTTCGGGTTTCTTCTTTTGTGGCTGCCTGTGAGGACATGAATTTCAAGGTTGGATAATTTATACATACCGATAATGAACGTACCTTGAACTTTAGAAGGAGGACTATTTGGGAGGGACGGGTTAGACTGATCTTGGACTACACAGAACAGAGAATGGGTACAGAGTCAAAGGGCCAGCACTTGCTGTACTATTATGTGTTCTGTTTTCTAAATGTTCCTTCTCTGGCTGGATTCTCTCAGCTAAATGTCTAACAAATACTCTACATTTGAGACTAAGTAAATCAACGAGCTGTAAATCTTCGCAAGCCGAATAGAAGTTCACATAATCCAAGATGATAATTTGAGACATCGCAGAGACTTGTGAATCAATGCGGCTTTGAATCTAAACAACCGTAGGCTAATCCTTTCTTAAATTTAAACCCTACAAATGAGAAGATCTTAACAGCTGTGGCATTAGATCTTCAATGAGGTGGTGCTCTGATCAAAGGAGGCGAGGGAATTACTAACCACTGAGGGGCAAACTCTGCATCAAAAGTAAATACCGAAGGCTTAGAGCTTCCTCACTGTAGGTGGATACAGTTATACAATTTATTAACACAAAGTGTTTGAGTCATAGAGAAGTACAGCACAGAAACTGGCCCTTCAGCCCATCTAGTCCATGCCGAACTATTATTCTACCTAGTCCCATCGACTAGTGGCAGATAGAAAATCCTTTTTTTTTTGGAACTCATTCTTGATTTATAAATGCTTTTGTTTCAAATGCTCTTAATTCTGGTTCTTTGCATCAAGAATCAGAAGAAATTCGGGGGGAAAGTCTGGAAATTTACAACAAGTGAAATGTCAGAGTCAGAACCATTTTCATTATCTCTGACACGTGGCATTAAATTTGTTCATTTGTGGCTGCAGTACAGTGCAAGACATAAAATATATGTTATTATAGTTTCTGGTAGATATAAATTAAGTAAGTTGTGCAAAAATAGTGAGGTAATGTTCTAATGGCAGTGAGGAAGAAGCTGTTCCTGAAATGTTGACTGTGTGTCTTCAGGCTCCTGTACCTCCTCCCTGATGGTGGAATGAGACGAGGGCATGATCTGGGTGATGGGGTCCTTAACACCTTTTACCGGCTATTTTGTGTGTGTGTGTGTTACTCTGGATTTGCAGCATCTGAAGAATCTCTTGTTTTGAAGTTCAAACTATATTTATTATCGAAGTATGTATACATTACATATCCCTGAGATTCATCTCCGAACAGGCAGCCGCAACACAAAGAAACCTACAAATAAACCCCATATATTTGAAAAGAGAAGACTGTCAAACACCCAAGGAACAGAATATAAACCACATCATGGCCATAAAAAACAGCGTTCTGGATGTTGCCAGTGTGTGAACTCTACAATATATATTCAGTAGCTACTTTAGTAGGATATATCCTGTACCTAATAAACTGGCCTCTGAACATACGTCCATGGTCTTCTTCCGCAGTAGCCCATCCACTTCAAGGTTCGAGCAAACAGAGATGCTTTTCTGCACATCACTGTTGTAACACGTGGTTATTTGAGTTACTGCTGTCTTCTTAACAGCTTGAACTGTCTGACTATTCTCCTCCGACGTCTCTCAGTAAAAATGTGTTTTTGCCCAAAGGACTGCCGCTCACTGGATTTTTTTTTGTTTTTGTTTTTTGCACTATTCTCAGTTTCTAGAGACTGTTGTGAATGAAAATTCCAGGAAATCTGTCGTTTTTGAGATACTCAAACCACCCTGTCTGGCACCAACATTCATTGCATGACCAAAGTCACTTAGATCACATTTCACATTATGAAGTTTGTTCTGAACAGCAACTGAACCTCTTGACCATGTCTGTATGCTTTAATGCATCGAGTTGCTGTCACATCACTGGCTGATTAGATATTAGCATTAATGAGCAGGTGTACAGGTATACCAAATAAAGTGGCCACTGAGTATAAAGCTTTTGGTGCTGAAGGAGCCCCATGATTCTACAAATCAGCAGTCTCTTAGTTATGATTAACTAAAGTTGCAAAATCAGAAAATGTTTGCCAGTGTTCATCTCAGCTGGTGCAAGTTTACATTTCCCAAGTTTGAGATGATTTCTCCTGGAGTGTAGAAGAATAAGGGAAGGTTTGATAGAGGTGTACAAAATTATGAGGGGTATAGGTAGGGTAAATACATGCAGGCTTTTTCCACTGAGGTTGGGTGAGACCACAACTAGAGATTATGGGTTAAGGGTGAAAGATAAACTCTTTAAGGGGAACCTGAGAGGTAACTTTTTAAATTAGAGAGTAATGTAAGTGTGCAACAGGCAGCCCGTGGAAGTTAATGATGTGGGTCAGATTAAGAGGTGCTTGGATAAGTACATGGGTGGGAAGGATGTAAAGAGCTGTGGTCCAGGTGCACTTTGATGGGACTAGCAAAGTAACAGTTCGGCATGGACTAGATGGGCTGAAGGGCCTGTTTCTGTGCTGTAGTGCTCTATGACTCTATGCCACTATGATTTCATGACACACGCCGGTGGTAATAAACCTGATTCTGATTCTGATTTGTTATTACAAAGATACGTGGCCAAGTGGTTAAGGCATTCGTCTAGTTACCTCAAGGTCGCTAGTTCAAGCCTCGGCTGTGGCAGCATGTTTGTGCCCTTGAACAAGGCACTTAACCACACATTGCTCTAGTATGTGCGAGGAGTGGCGCCCCACACAGACTTCCAATCTGCGCCTTGTAAGGCATGACAATGCCCGCCGCAGGCCTCTCATGGTCTGAGTCGACGTTCCCTCCCCTCTTCTAGATAATTTGCTAACCTTTTGAAGTCATTCTGTAAGAACTCTGGCATTAATAACCACTCTATCCATTAATTCAACTAATAGAACCTTTTTGTGTTGAGTTTCAAGTGAAGTATTCTATTATTGGCCTCAATGTTGTAATTTTGTAGGAACTGTTTTTGATAGACCATTAACAGCGACTTAACAAGAATTCTATTAATTTCTGTAAGCCAGTGCTCGGTGTGGTGGTGCATTCATGGTTAATGCTGTTTTTCAATTTCATTCTCTTTATTAAAGCAATATTTTGACTTCTCCACAGAGGGAGAAAGTGGCCATCAATTGAGTAGAGAAAGCCCCATTAATGAGCTATAAACATTACAGTGCAATCATCACATTGTGGAAAAGCATTGATTTAAGCATCATCACCTTTGTCAGAGTGAAACTGGGAAAACCCTGTGGTTCAACCAGCAGTCAAATGTGAGTTCATGTTCTTCTCGACCAAACTGTGTACAAAGATAAAGATTACCTTTATTTGCCACATGTGCAGTACAGTGAAACATACAGAGAAATGCATCGTTTGCATCGACAACCAACACAGTTTGAGCAGAACCTTCAAGTGTTACCACACTTCTCGTGCCAACGTAGCATGCCCACAACTTACTAACCCTAATCCATACATCTTTGGAATGCAGGATAAGACCACAGCACCCAGAGGAAACTAACACGACTAGGGGAACATGGTACAAACTCCTTACAGACAGTTTCGGGACTGAGCCCTGTAATTGGTGCTATAGAGCATTATGTTAGCTGCTATGCTGCCATTGGACTCCACATATACTCCAGTGCAGTATTGAGGGACTGTTGCTTTACTGAAGAGATTGTTCTTCAATTAAACCAAGCCTGTGTATGCTTTCTGCTATACGGGTAACAAATGCCTCATTGAGAATGAGGTTGAGAGTGTCTGTAAATTTAAATCCCTTGACATTATCATATGCGTGGATCTGTCCTGGGACCAGCGCAGAAGTGCCATCACAAAGAAGGCACAAAACCACCTGTACTTCTTTAGAAGTTTGCGCAGATAGAGCATGTCATGACAAATTTCTATAGATACACAGTGGTGAGTATCTTGACTGGTTGCATCATGGCCTGGTATGGAAACATCAAGGCCCAGGAATGGAAGAGCCTACAGAAAGTGGTGGATACAGCCCAGTCCATTACAGGCAGAACACTTTCCAGCATTGAGCACATTTATAGAGCACTGCCACAAAAAAGCAGCATCCTCACAGGGCCCCCACCACACAGGCTATGTCCTCTTCTTGCTGTTGCCATCAGGAAGAAGGTAGGAGACTTAGGACCCATACCACCAGGTTCAGGAACAGCTATCCTGCAACCATCAGGCTTCTGAACTGATGTGGATAAATTCAATCACAGCAACTCCAAACAGATGCTAAGACCTACAGATTGATTTTCAAGGACTCTAAACTCATGTTCTCGGTATTTTTTTCTAGTTGCACAAGTTGTCTTCTGCACAGTGGTAGTTTTTCAATCTCTGTTTATGTATTGTTTTTCCATAAATTTTATTGCATTTCTTTATTTTCCTGGAAATGCCCACAAGAAAAGACAGCTGAGGGGGAGACGTGTGACCTGTGAGTGGTTGACTTTGATCTTTCAAAGGAGTTAACCGTGGTGAATACAAATGATATCTATGCAGGTCAGCCTGCAGGTTGGAGCCCGTAGATTCTCACCTTGAGGTTGTAGTTAATGAAGACATTGGGAAACTGACCTAATTATAACTGCACAGTACATCAGTCCTTTATTGTTTTTACATTCCAAAGTTCAGATTCAAGTTCAAGTTTATTGTCATCTGACTTTATTGCACCGTACTGCTGCCACAAAAAACCCCACAAATTTTGTGACATATGTGAGCAATGATAAGCCTGATTTTGACTTGTGTCTCTAGTGTGGAAAGGGAGCAGGGAGAGGGGAATCATGTTTGGGAAAAGGGGAGGGGAGAGCAGATGGAGCGGGAAGTACCAGGGAGACATTCTGTACTGATCAATAAACCAATTATTTGGAATCAAATGACCTTGACTGGCATCTTAGTGCTGGGTGTGTCTACACCCATGCCACACCCCCCGCCCCTGGCACTCCTTCTGTGCCATCTGCCCCACACCCCTCCTGTGTCGCTCCACCCTCGCCATTCCCAACATCCTTTGCTCCCACCAGATTTACAAACTCGCTCTCCGCTCCGCATTGACAAATACAGTATTGAACAAAAATGCTGGAGGAACTCAGCAGGTCAGGCAGTATCTATGGAGGGGAATAAACAGTTGATATTTTCCAGTTGAGACCCTTCATCCAGATTTCAACTGTTTGTTCTCTCCCCATATCCTGACGCATACCTCCAGCATTTTGTGTATGTTGCTGAAGATTTTCAGCATCTGCGGAATCTCTTGTGATTATAACCTGCTTATCTTTTATACAACCCTGTTGCAGGAATCCAAACAGAATGGCTTTGTTATTTTAGCAGACAGGTTTTCCAAAATGTGCGCCACTTCTTGTCTTGCCAATGCTGACACTTAGTTAGACAGGGGAAGCGAGAATAACAGATGGTGGATGATTTTAATCCCAGGTGTACACTGGGTGGGAGCTCGGATGTATGGTAGTGCAACTTCCCTCGTGTCCTTGGCACAAGGCCCGTGCCATTCTGAAGGATAGATCCTATTAACAGTAGATCAGTAAGTCGTAGTCAATCTGGCGTTTTTTGTCATCTGCACAAGTTCATGTTGCACAGGAGTGATGAAAAACTTACTCGCAGCAACATCAGGGTCAGCTTATTATCACTGACATATGTCATGAAATTTGTTGTTTTGAAGGCATCAGCACAATGTAAGATATAACAAATTTCTATGTTACAAATAGAAGAAATAGTGAGGAAGGGTTCATGGGTTCAGGGATCGTTCAGAAATCTGATGGCAGAGGGGAAGAAGCTGTTTCTAAAACACTGAGTGTGTGTTTTTAGGCTCCTGTATCTCTTCCCTGATGAGAAGAGAGCATATCCTGGGTGGTGAGGGTCCTTATTGATGGATGCTGTCTTCTTGACCCATTTTTAAAGATGTCCTGGATGCTGGGGAGGCCAGTGTCCATGAGCTGGCTGAGTTTACAACCCTCTGTAGCTTATTTCGACCCTGTGCAGTGGCCCCTCCATGCCAGATGCTGATGCAACCAGTGACAATACTCTCCAGAGTACACCTGTAGAAATTAGCGAGTCTTTAACAACGGACCAAATCTCCTTAAACTCCGATTGATATAGCCACTGGCTTGTTGCCTTTGGAGTTGTTTCAGTGTGCTGGGCCCCTGATAGATCGTCAGAGATGTTGACACCCAGGAACTTGAAGCGGCTTGCTTGAAGCTATCAGGTAATCACCATTCACAAGAAAAATATAACTTAATCATAAATTAAACAGCATGATGGCATAACCGTTATAATGACAATATTACAGCTCAGGCCATTCCAGAGCTTGAAGTTCAGTTCTGGCACTGTATGTAGGAAGTTTGTATGCTCTCCTCATGAACTGCAGGGGTTTCGTCTGGGCTCCTGTTGCACTCCACAGTCCAAACACATACAGGTCAGTAGGTTCTTTGGTAAATTGTCCTGTAATTAGGTGGTTAAAGGTGAAATAGGTGGGTTGCTGGGCTGTGTGTTTCATTGGGCCGGAAGCAACTGTTGCGCAGTGTATCTCTAAATAAAAAATAAATATACAACACATTTACAAGAAAGTGCAATTAGAGCAGAAATAAAAGCAAAATCCACAGTACAAAATGATCAGTGGGTTATTTTATTTTATTTAGAGAAGGGTATCCCAACCTGGGGTCTAAGGCCCCTAGATTAATGGCATAAAAAGGGTAGGAACCCCTGATTTAGACAGCAGCACTATCATGCAATCGCCCAATATAAGTAATCCTCTCCTAATCACAGGACAATTTACAATGAGCTATTAACCCACTAACCGGTACACCATTGGACTGTGGGAGGAAACCAGAGCACCTGGAGGAAACCCACGTACACAGGAAGGACATACAAACTTACAGACTTTCTTACAGAGGATGCTGGGATTAAACTCTGAGCTGTAATAGTGTCGCACTACCTGCTGCACCACCGCAGTGCCCCATGGTATTGCTAAACAGTTTTGGTGATTAAGGTTTTGCCAGTTTGTTCAAGAACCGAGTGGTTGAAGAGAAGTAGCTGTTGTTGAACCTGGTGACGCGGGTCTTCAAGCTTCTGTACGTCATGCCCAATGGTATGTGTGAGAAGGTGGCATGGCTCGATGGTGTTACTGTTGAATCAGTGCTGACGTGTTCTCATGTTGGGCAAGGCAGGAATCAAAGATTTATTCTTAATGCCAAACTGGAGATGATGAGCTGAAGTGTGGAATGAATCATGTAATGTTAGCTGTGAACAGTGAATCTGAAGATTTACTCCTGATGCCTAGAAAGACATTCATTTCCAGATATTTCCAGATACACACAGACATCTACAAAAACCTTGCATTTTCCTTGTACTTTAAAGAACATTGTTGTGGCCAGCAGTACATTGATCATTGGTGTGGCCAAATGTGCAGGAAATGTGGAGCTAGGCGGAGGGGCAGGTAGTGTGGAGGAAATGGCATCTGCAGAGGGACTTGGACCTATTCGGACAAGTGGCAGATGGAATTCAGCGTAGGGAAGAGTAAGGTCATGTACTTTGTTAGAAGGTATAAAAACATAGGCTATTTCCTAAAAGAGGGAGAAAATTCAAAAATTCGAGATGCAAAGGGACTTGGGAGTCTTCATGCAGATTCATTCAGTGGTAAGGCAGGCAAATTCAATGTTAGCATTCATTTTGAGAGGACTTAGAATATAAAAGCAATGATGTGATGCTAAGGCTTTATAAGGCACTGGTCAGCCCGCAACTGGAGTATTGTGAGTAGTTCTGGGCACATCTATGAAAGGGTCTAGTGGGTTTGGAGAATAGAGGATCTGATTGAAGCCCAGAGAGTGGATGTGGAGATCATGATTCCCATGGTGGGAGAGTTTAAGATCAGAGGACAGAGCCTCAGAATAGAAGAATGTCCCTTTAGATCAGAGATGAGGAGGAATTTCTTTAGCTCGAGAATGGTCAATCTGTGGAATTCACTGCCACAGATACCTGTGGAGGCCAAGTTATTGGATATTTTAAAGTGGTTGATAGTTTCTTGATGAAGACAGGAGAATGGGGTTGAAGGGGATAATAAATAAGCCATGATGGAATGGTGGAGCAGACTCAATGGGCCAAATGGCCTAATTCTGTTCCTATGTCTGATGGTCTTATTAGGATTTTACATTGGTGTTGATGACCTGTGTCTATCATGTAGGTTTAAATAGGAATCTCAAAATGTAGGTATTTTGATGTTTTTGTTACAGTTACGGTTTATTATTGCTGTGTGCTGAGGTACAGGGAAAAGCCTGTTTTACATAACGGTTCATTCAGATCAATCCATTACAACGGTGTAGCTACTGCTTCGGGGGTGGAGTACTGAGAAATTTTGTGCCATTAAAAGGAAACAGATCTTTGTAAATCTTGACACAAACAGCATAATGTTCCAGTTACACAAACCATCAGAGATCAAAGTTCAAAGCACATTTATTATCTAAGTATGTATACTATATACAGCCTTGAGATTTATTTCATCGCAGGCAGCCACAAAACAAAGAATCCCAATAGAACCCATTAAAAAGAAGACCGTCAAAGACCAAATGTGCAGATCAAAAAACAAATTGCGTGAACAGTAAAAGTAAGCAAATATCACTCAGAACTGAAGTTCACGAAGGTGAGTCCACAGCCACAAAGCCGGTCACAGCTGATCCAGGAGCCCCTTTGTTGCAGGCCACGGCCTCAGTTCAGTGCAGAGATGAGTAAGTCTCACCGAGCAATGAACTGAACCCAGGCCCGTCCTGCTAATGATCTTTACATTCTGGTCATGTACTTTGTGGCAAACCTCAGGTCATTACTCACTCTCAGAATTGGGCCCTGTTGCTTTGATATGCTCTCTGGCCTGGGTTCCGCCATCACAGTTCGGCCCGTACCTGACGTTTCCAATCTGGCCTAGTGCTTTAGTTGGTCAAATATCGGCTCTTTCCTTTCTCTCGAACCCAGGCCCTGCTGCCTTGATTCCGTCTCATCTTGCCTCTCCTCTCCTCGGTTCTGCCACCTTGAATGGGCTCCAAGTCCACTTCAGCAATGGTTAAACATTGGCTTGTTCTTCATTCTCGGGCCTGGGCTCTGCTGCCTCGATTCAGCCTGTACATACTACGCCACAACCATCCTGCACCTTCGAGACCTCAGTTCACACCACCAAAATGCCAGGACGTACAAGTGCTTCGAAAGATCTACTCTGAAAGTTACAGGCTATGATTGCAGAGATTGTTTAACAGAAAAAGTGTGATTAATGAAGTAGTTAGTAGCTTTGTTTGCTCCCAGAAAGTTGTCGCTGTGTTTTACCAACTAAATCTTAAGAGCTGCAGAAACATCAACAGATCAGGGATCTGGCAGATGCATCAAAACATACAGTGAAATGATTTATAATGTCCAACACAGTCTGAGGATGTGCTGGGGGGCAACCCGCAAGTATTGCCATGCTTCTGGTATCAACACAGCCTGCCCACAACTCACTAACCCTAACCTGTACATCTTTGCAATATGGGAGGAAACCTGGGTATTCACAGAGAAAACGTACAAACTCCTTACTGACAGCTGCAGGAGCTGATCCCCAGTATTACAGATGGTGCTCCAAAAATTTGCGCTAGCTGCCTCGGACGATATCTTCCAGATAGTCCACGGAACTATTTATTTCACTTTTTCTACACCTTCTTTTATCTGAAATGTGTTTCTGGAACTGTTGGAGCCTGTGATTTACAGTTTGGAGACCAACTGAGTGATCTAGCACCTTGCTGTCTCCGGGAGGATTCTAGGAAGTGAGTGTGAGTGCAAGCGGCCTTGAGGCAAGGCTTGGAGATGTGGCACGAGCAGGGAGAGGGTGGATTTGATGTTTTTTTTTGAGTGACTTCCATGGTTTTCTTTGTTTTGTGGCAATCTGGAGAAGATGAATCTCAGAGTTGTATACTACATACATACTTCAATAATAAATAAACCTTTGAACTTCTGAATCTTTGAAGCTTTTGGACCTTTGCAAATGTGCTTCCCACACCTACACTACTGTGGCATGCTATATATGTGAGAAATGAGAAAGAAGTTTTCCATAATTAGTTTTGGGAGTTTGGAACATCTTCCTCAGTGTTGAACCAATAGATAACATCAAGATAGATTTCTGCTGAGAAAAATATCAGCAGACACCAAACCGCGGCAGATAAATAAAGTATCAATCAGTCAAGGTCTAACTGACAGATTGCAATCATCTGCTCCTCTTCCTAATTTAGATCAAGTGAAGAAAAAAACACTTTCAATGAACAGCACTTTTCCACTTATAGCTGCAATGAACTATTAGTGCGGCAAAGAAATTGAAACATCTCTTATGATGAAGACTTTGGTAAGTAGGGTTATTTCATTTTATTTGAGTGTAGCAATTCTCAACAATGTTTACAGTTTCAGCAGCTGAGTTTCGGTGCATCTAGTGAGACAATTTCAATGTATTCCCAGAATAAATGAAGTTTTCATTGTAGTGAGGCAAATTCTTTGAGGTAATTGACATTAAATGAGAATGAACTCATTGCTCTCAATGTCAGTGAGACCAAGGAATTGATTGTGGACTTCAGGAAGAGGAAGCCGAGGGAACACACACCAATCCTCATTGAGGGATCAAAAATGGAAAGGGTGAGGAGTTTTAGTTTCTGGGTGTCAACATCTCTGAAGATCTTTCCCAGGCCCATCATAATGATGCAATTGCAAGGAAGACACAACAGCAGGTATATCTCATTAGGAGTTCGAGGAGATTTGCTATGTCACGAAAGACACTTGCAAATTTCTACAAAGGAATTATGGAGAGCACTCTAACTGGTTGCATCATTGTTTGGCATGGAAGTACGAACACACAGGATTGGAAAAAACTGCAGACAGTTGTAAACTCAGCCAGCTCCATCATGGGCACTAGCCTCCCCAGCGCTGAGGACATCTTCAATAGATGATGCCTCAGGAAGGCAGCTTCCATCACGAAGGACCCTCACCATCCAGGACAAGCCCTTTTCTCATTATAACCATCAGAGACATGCCCTCTTCTCATTTCCATCAGGGAGGAGGTACAGGAGCCTGAAGACACACACCTAACATTTTAGGAACAGCTTCTTCCCATTTGCCGTCAACTTTCAGAATGGTCCATGAATCCATGAACACTACCTTACTATTTTTCACTCTTTCTGCACTATATATTTATTTATATTTCTTAATGTAACTTATAAAAATTGACGTACTGCACTGCTGTTGCAAAACGACAAATTTCATGACATACAGTACTGTGCACGTATATATAGCTAGTGTGCTAAGACTTTTACGCAGTACAGAGCGAGTTTGTAAATCTGCTGGGATGTTGAGAATGGGGAGGGTGGAGTGCCACAGGTGGGGTGTGGGACAGGTGGCACTTCCAGTCCACAACAGAGACCTTGATCAGAATCAGGTTTATCTTCACTCACACGTCAGGAGATCTGTTTCTTTTTGTAGCAGCAGTACAGTGCAATACATAAAATTACCCACAGCACCGTGCAAAGTCTTGGGTATCCTAGCTATAGATATGTGCCTAAGACTTTTGCACAGTCCTGCATGTCTGAGATAATAAACCGGATTGTGATTCTGGTTCTACTGAGGGGAAAATTGGAACCCTCAGCTGGAAGGTGTTTGTGAAACTTCGCAGTTATGCTTCTGCCAGCAGTCACAAACGGAACGAGTCCTCACTGAGTTAATATTATGGAAGCGCACTGTGCAGTCAGCATCAATAAAAGTCACCTCCTGGTACAAAAAAAAACTAGTGCAGAGACTGCCATTGATTTCTCAGCACAGTAATTCATCCAGCTGCTGAGTGTGTGAAATTCGACCTACTGCAGACTGCATGTTTATTGACCCAGCAGAATCCCACTGAATTTAAAACGCTGCCCTTTTCTGATTTTCCCATCAACATTCATGAATCTGCTTTGTTCCTTTAGAGGAAATGTGTCTCAAAGTAATGGTAAGCTTTTCTCTTTAAGGTGTAAGACCATAAGACCAAGGAGCAGAACTGTGCCATTCAGGCCATCAAATCTGCTCCACCATTTCATCATGGCTGACTTATATTGCCTCTCAACCCCATTCTCCTGCCTTCAACCTGTAAGCTTTCACTAATCAAGAACCTATCACTCTCAGGGCATCAAAGGTCAAACTAAAACTTTTTCACCACTTCAGGGTAACTATTGAAAAAGATGGAGCCTTTTTTGACTGGCTGCCAGTGACTAGTGATGATCCACAGGGGTCTGTGTTGGGACCCATTCACTGATTCTTTTTACTTTATATGTCAATGATTTGGATGATGGAATTGATGGATTCGTTGAAAGGTTTGCAGACGGTATGAAGATAGGTGGAGGGGCAGGTAGTTTTGAGGAAGTAGAGAGGCTACAGAAGGAGAAGGGGCAAAGAAATGGCAGATGGAATACCGTGTTGGGAATTGTATGGTCATGTACTTTCATAGAAGAAATCAAAGGGCTGACTGTTTTCTCAATGGAGAAAAATAGAAAAAACTGAGGTGCAAAGCCGCTTGGGAGTCCCTGTACAGGATTCCCTAAAAGTTAATCTTCAAGGTGAGTGTGTGGTGAGGAAGGGAAATGCAACATTAGCATTTATTTCTAGAGGACTAGAATATAAAAGCATGGATGTAATATTGAAACTTTATAAATCACTGGTGAGGCCTCCCTTGGAGTATTGTGAGCAGGTTTGGGCTCCTCATCTTAGACTCCTCATCTTAGAAAGGATGTGCTGAAACTGGAGAGGGTTCAAAGGAGGTTCACAAAAATGATTCCAGGATTGAATAGCTTATCATATGAAGAGTGTTTGATGGCTCTGGGCCTGTATTTGCTGGAATTCAGAAGAATGAGGGGTGACCTCATTGAAACCTACAGAATGGTGAATGGGCTTGATACAGTGGATGTGGAGAGGATGTTTCCTATGGTGGGAGAGTCTAAGACCAGAGGACACAGACTCAGAATAGAGGGGCATCCTTTTAGAACGGAAATGAGGAGGAATTTCTTTAGCCAGAGAGTGGTGAATCTGTGGAATTCTTTGTTACAATAGATGTATAGGACAAGTCTTTATGCATATTTAAGGCAGAGGTTGATAGATTCTTGATTGGTCAGGGCATGAAGGGATATGGGGAGAAGGCAGGAGATTGGGGCTGGGAGGAAAATTGGATCAGCCATGATGAAACGGTGAAGCAGACTCCCATTTTCTTATGGTCTTATGGTTTAACAATGATTTCAGATTGAACTGTTATTTCATTGTATTCTGTATGCTGCCATAGTTATACAGCGTAGCTTGTACCATCTTGTACCTCTTCACCCCGAAAAGTATTGTCATCCATCTTCTGTGCTAATGTGGAACATTTGCTAAGTCTTGGGCAACGTCTTTTCACAAAGTGACAGAACTATCTGGCAGGAGGTATGAGTCCGGCTGGTTTGCTGTGTGCTGGGTGGGATCTTCCTTTCCAAAGGAGAAGTCCATGTTTTCAGTGTGGCACTCAGTCAAGTAAAGGTTAGCTTTATTTTGTCACAAGTACATTGAAACATATAGTCTTGTTTCACATCAATGACCAGCATGGTCTAAGGATTGTGCTGGGTGCAGCCTGCAAGAGTTACCAGGCTTCTGGCACCAATATAGCATGCCCACATCTTACTAACCTTAATGTAGCACGCCCACATCTTAATAGGTCTTTGGAATGTCTGAGGGAACCTGTGCAGTTACAGAGAGAACATACAACCTCCTAACAGACAGTGGCAGGAATCGAACCCCGGCCAGCGATTGCTCCGCTGTAAAGATATTGCGCCAACCTCTACATTCCCACGCCAGCCAGTAAGCATAGCGTTTTACTGAACTAGTGATCGGGGTTGAATTCCCACCGTTCTCTGTAATGGGTTTGTCTGATCTCCCTGTAACTGCGTGGGTTTTCTCTGGGTAATCCAGTTTCCTCCCACTATCCAAAGGTGGACTGGTTACCAGGTTAATTAGTTACACAAGTGTCATTGGGCAGCATGTTCCCGGTGGGCTGAAGGGCCTGTTACTGTGCAGTATCTCTAAACATAAATAAATAAATATAACATCTACCTTTTGTAGCCTATCCTAAAATGGTTAGAGGAGATGGGTGTTGGGGGAAGCTAAGTCTGACTACAGTTTTGATGATCAGACACAGCCTGAGTTGAACCTCAGCTATTTTTCATTTCCATGCACTGATGCAATTTTGACATCTGCTACTGATGAATGAGAATCTCGGCAGTCTGAACCTATTAATAAAAATTGACTATGGGCATGCACTATTTCCCATCAGTTTCCTTTCAACTTAGAACTTGCAACCTCTCAGCCTCCTCTCAGGTTGCAGTTGTACAGGTCACTGGCGAGCCGCACTGGGGGGACTGTGTGCAGTTTTGTAGGACAGATGTCCCTAGATTGGAGGGAATGCAGAAAGTTGTTGCCAGTACCAGAGGACATGAGAGATTGGTCTTTATTCCCTGGAATGCTGAATGACTGGCGACCTTGTAGAAATGTTTAAAATAATGAGGGTGGATGGTTACAGTCTTTTCCCCAGGGTGGGGGAGTCCAAATGGAGGGGGCAGAGATTTAGTGTGAGGGGGAAAGATTTAAAAGGGACCTGAGGGACAATTTTTTCACACAGAGGGTGGTGAGTATACAGAACGAGGGAATGGTTGAGGCAGGTACAATAGTATCGTTTAAGGAGCACTTGGATAGGTACCTCGAGGGTCTGGGATATAGGGATATGGGTCGAATGCAGGAGATTGGGACAAGTTGGGTGGGCACCATGGTCAGCAGGGACAGGTTGGGCCGAAGGGCCTGTATCGTTGCTGTATTGATCCACGATTTATACAGAGAGGAGTTAGATCAGGAATTAATTCTGCAGTGTGGGGTATAATATCACAATAATGAATTTACTGAATTTACATTGCGGAAGGGCCTGTATCTGTGCTTATTGATCAGTTGTTTCCCACTTCCTTTTATATCCTCATTCACGTGCGCTGGCTGGAACTGGTTGGTTGTGCGCCCATCGTGCTCTCACCAAAGAACTCTTTAAACCATGTGCCTGACCTGCTCTCACTCAAGATCTCTTCAAACCTACACTTACACACACAAAATGCTAGAGGAACTCCACAGGTCAGGAAGCATCTATGGTGAGGAATATATAGTCACGTTTAGTCTCGATGAAGGGTCTCACCCCAAAATAGTAACTGTCTTCATGACTGGTCTCAGCCTGAAACATCAACTGTTTATTCCCCTCCATAGATTCTGCTTGATCTGCTAATTTTCTCCAGCACTTTGTGTGTGTTGCTCTGGATTTCTAACATCTGCAGAACTTACCTTTTTTACATCTCTTTAAACCTAGTGTAGCCAGCAAGCGCATGGGGAAACCCTCCTTCCCTCCCTCTTTAAGGTGCAATCATAATCATGTTTGAATCCTCACTTTCCTAATTGCTGATCAGATGCACAAAGATATGAGAGGTGGCTTTTCCTCTGTTCAAAACAAATCATCCATGGGTTTCTTCACAAGAAAAAAATCAGCAGTGATGCAAAAGAAATTGATGTGATGTCATCTTAAAACTATCAGCTAGCAGCTGCAAGGATGCGCTCATTGTCCCCAGCATCCTTGCAGACTGTGGGGTGAAACCCAGTGAAAGACAGCTGTCTTCACAAAGATGGGACTTGATTCCAATTTGATGGGATCTATAGAACATACCACTCAGCTCTGTTTGAAGTATCCATAAGACCATAAAACATAGGAGCAGAATTAGGCCATTCAGTCCATCGAGCCCACTCCACCATTCCATCATGGCTGATTTATTATTCCTCTCAACCCCATTCTCCTGCCTTCTCCTTTAACCTTTGATGCCCTGACTAGTCACAAACCTATCAACCTCTGCTTTAAACTCAACGACTCAGCCTTCACAACCTCTGTGGCAATGAATTCCACTGTTTCACCATTCCCTAGCTGAAGAATTTCTTCCTCATCTTTTCTAAATGGATGTTCCTCTATTCTGAGGCTGTAGCCTCAGGTCTGAAACTCACCCACAAAGGAAAACATCCAATCTGTCTATCTGATAGGTTTCAATGAGATCACACCTCATTCTTGTAAACTCTAGTGAGTACAAGCTGAGAGCTAACAAACACTCCTAATGCATTAACTAACACACATCAAAGTTGCTGGTGAACACAGCAGGCCAGGCAGCATCTCTAGGAAGAGGTACAGTCGACGTTTCGGGCTGGGACCCTCTTGGCTCGAAACGTCGACTGTACCTCTTCCTAGAGATGCTGCCTGGCCTGCTTCGTTCACCAGCAACTTTTATGTGTGTTGCTTGAAATTCCAGCATCTGCAGACTTCCTCATGTATGTGCTTTTAATACATTAACTATTTCATTTTTGTAATCATTCTCCTCAGGACCCTTTCCAATGTCAGCACATCTTATCTTATATAAGGGTCTCAAAACTGCTCACAACACTTCAAGTATAGACTGACCAGTGGTTTACAAAGCCTCAACATTCCATCCTTCCTTTTATATTCTAGTCCTCTCAAAATGAATGCTAACATCACATTTTCCTGCCTAACACTGACCCAACCTGCGAGTTAACCTTTAGGGAACCCTGCACGAGGACTCCCAAGTTCCTTTGCACCTCCGATTTTTTAAAATTTTCTCTCCATTTAGAAAATAATCTAGGCCTTTATTCCTTCTACCAAAGTGCATAAGCACTCACCTCCCGACACTGTATTCCATCTGCCACTTCTTTATCCATTCTATAATCTGTCTAAGTCCTTCTGTCGCCTAAACATGAGAAAATCTGCAGATGCTATAAATTCAATCAACACACATAAAATGCTGGTGGTACTCAGCAGGCCAGGCAGCATCTGTGGAAAAGAGTACACAGTCGATGTTTTGGGCTGAGACCCTTCATCAGGACTGGGAAAAAAGATGAGGTCAGAGCAAAAAGATGGGAGGATGGGAGGAAGAAGTACAAGGCGGTAGGTGATAGGTGAAACTGGGAGGGGGAGGGGTGAAGAAAAGACCTAGTAGGTTGATTAGTGAATGATAGAAAGGGTTCGAGAAGGGAGAATCTGATAGGAGAGGGTAGAAGACCATTGAATAAAGGGAAAGGGGAGGAGCACCAGAGGGAGGTGATGGGCTGGTAAAGAGATAAGGTGAGAGAGAGAATTGGGAATGGTGAAGGGGGTGGGAGCAATTCTCAAAAATCAATGTTCATGCCATCAGCTTGGAGGCTACCCAGACTATAAGGTGTATAGTGTGAATCCCTGTGGAACATCACTAGTCACTGCAGCAAAACCAGAATGGGCCCCTTTATTCCCTCTCTTTGCCTCCTGCCAATCAGCCAATGCTCTATCTATGCTAGTATCTTTCCTGTAAAGCCAGGGACACTTATCCAGTTAAGGAGACTCATGTGTGGCACCTTGTCAAAGGGTTTGTGAAAATCCAAGTTAACAACATCTTCAGATTCTCCTTTGTCTATTCTGCTTGTTATTTCCTCAAAGAATTCCTACAGATTTGCCAGGCAAGATATTCTCTTGAAGAAGCAAGTGACTTTGGCCTATTTTATCATGTGCCTCCAAGTACCCCAAAATCTCATCCTGAAATAATGAACTCTAACATCTTCCCAACCACTGATAATTTCCTTCTTCTGCCTCCCTCCCTCCTTAAAGAGTGAATTGACATTTTCAGTTTTCCAATATATCAGAACCATTCCAGAATTGAGTGATTCATCAGAATCAGAATTGTGTTTAATATCACCAGCATATATTGTGAAATTTATTGTCTTTGCGGCAGCAGTACAATGCAATACATAATAACAGAGAAAATAACCATGAGTTGCTGTGAATGTCCATTCAGAAGTGGAGGGGAAGAAGCTGTTCCTGAGTCACTGAGTGTGTGACTTCATGGTAGCAATGAGAAGAGGGCATGTCCTGGGTGATGAGGGTCCTTAATGATGGATTCCACCATCTTGAGAGTTTATTACAAATGTCACCACCGTTTCTTCACCTACCTCTTTCAGAGCCCCGAGGTGTAGTCCTAATGGAGCAGGTGACTTATCTACCATCAGCTCTTTCAGCTTCCCAAGCACCTTCTCCTTAGTAATAACAACTACGCTCATTTCCGCCCCCGACACTCTTGAATTTCTGACACACTGCTAATGTCTTCCACAGTAAAGATGGATGTGGAGTACTTATGAAGTTCATCTGCAATTTCTTTGTCCCCCATTAGTACCTCTCCAACATCGTTTTCCAGTGGTCTGATATCCAAACTTGTCTTTCCTTTACTCTTTATATATCTGAAAAAAACTTAGAGAATACTCTTTAATATTACTGGCTAGCTTACCTCCATATTTCAAATTTTTTCTCCTTATTGATTTTTAGTTGCTTTCTATTGGTTCTTAAAAGTTTTACAATTCTCTAACTTCCCACTCATTTTTGCTAAATTATATGTCTTCTCTGTTTATGGTGTCCATAAGACCATAAGACATAGGAGCAGAATTAGGCCATTTCGCCCATCGATTCTGCCCCACCATTCAAACATGGTTGATCTTTTTTCTCCTCCTCAGCTCTACTCTCGGGCCTTCTCCCTGTAACTTTGATGCTGTGACCAATCAAGAACCTATCAAGCTCTGCCTTAAATTTAACTAATGACCTGGCCTTCACAGCTGCCTGTAGGAACAAATTCCACAAATTCACCACCCTTTAGCTAAAGAAATTGCTCCACATTCTGTTTTAAATGGATGCCCCTCTATCTTGAGACTATGTCCTCTTGTCCCAGGCTCCCCTACCGTGGGAAAAATCCTTTCCACATCTGCTCTATCTCAACCTTTCAACATGCGAAAGATTTTAATGACAGCTCCCCTCATCCTTCTAAGTTCCAGTGAGTACAGACCCAGAGCTATCAAACATTCTTTGTATGATAACCCTTTTGTTCCTGGAATCATCCTTGTGAACCTCCTCTGACCCCTTTCCAATGGAAGCAAAACTTTTCTTTGATGAGGAGCCCAAAACTGGTCACAATACTCAAGATGAGGGATCCCAGTGCCTTATAAAGCCTCAGGATCACATCCCTGCTGTTGTATTCTAGGTCTCTTGAAATGAATGCTAATATGGCATTTGCTTTCCTCACCGCAGCTTCTACCTACATGTTAACCTTTAGGGTGTTCTGCACAAGGGCTCCCAAGTCCCCTTGCATCTCAGATTTTTGGATTTTCTCTCTATTTAGAAAACAATCTGCGTATTTATTTCTACTTCCAAAATGCATGACCTTGCATCTTCCCACATTGTATTTCGTTCGCTACTTACTTGCTCACTCTCCTAATCTGCTTTTCCCTCTGCAGCCTTCCTGTTTCCTCAACACTACCTGTCTCTACACCAATCTTCATATCATCTGCAAACTTGGCAACAAAGCCATCTATTCCATCATCTAAGTAATTGATTTACAGCATAAAAAGAAGCAGTCCCAACACTGACTGCTGCAGAACACCACTAGTCACTGATAGCCAACCTGAAAAGGATCCTTTCATTCCCACTCGCTTCCTCCTACTAATTAGCCAATGCCAGTAACTTTCCGATAACGCCATGGGCTCTTAACTTGGTAAGCAGTCTCATATATTGCACCTGGTCAAATGCCTTCTGAAAGTCCAAATATACACCATCCAACACATCCCCTCTATCTATCCTACTTGTAATCTCCTAAGAAAATTCCAACAGGTTCGTTGGGCAAGATTTTCCCTGAAGGAACCATGCTGACTTCGTCCAGTCTTCCTGTATCACTCCGCAACCTCATCCTTAAACAATTGACTCCAACATCATCCCAACTACTGAGTTCAGGTTAACTGGTCTATAATTTCCTTTTTTCTGCATTCCTCTTTTCTTAAAGAATGGTGGACATTTGCAGTTTTCCAGTCCTCTGGCACCATGCCAGAGCTGAATGATTTTTGAAAGATCTTTACTAATGCTTCCATAATCTCTACCGCTACAACTTTCAGAATTCTATGGTGCAGTTCATCTGGTCCGGGTGACTTTTGTACCCTTAGGTCTTAATGCTTTTGAGCACCTTCTCCCTTGCAATAGTACCTGCACTCACTTCTCTTTCCTCACACCTTTCAATACCAGGCATATTGCTTGTGTCTTCCACAGTGAAGACTGATGAAAAATACTCATTTAGTTCATCTACCATCTGCTTGTCCCCAGTGATTATTTCTCCTGCCTCATTTTCTAGCATTCTTTATCCACTCTCATCTCTCTTTTATTTTTTATATACTTGAAAATGCTTTTACTATCCACTTTGATATTGTTTGCTGGCTTGCTTTCATATTTCATCTTTTCCGTCCTAATGATTCCTTTAGTTGCTCCCTGTTGTCTTTGACTTCTCTTATCAGCCACGGTTGCTTCTTCCTCCTTTTAGAACACTTCTTCATCTTTGAGATGTATCTTGCTCTGTCTTCTAAATTGTTCCCAGAAACTCCAGCCATTGCTGTCCTGCTGTCATCCCTGCTAGCTTTTCCTTCCAATCAACCATGACCAGCTCCTCTCCCATGCCTCTGTAATTCCATTTACTCCACTGGAAAACAGATACATCTGACTTTATCTTCCCCCTCTCAAACTGCAGGGTGAATTCTCTCATATTACCATCACTGCCACTTAGAGTTCACTTCCCTTAAGCCCCCTAATCAAATATGGTTCATTACACAACACCAAACCGAGAATAGCCTTTCCCCTCGTGGGCTCAACTATAAGCTGATCTAAACACCCGTCTCGTAGGCATTTGACAAATTCCCTTTCTTGGGGTCCAGCATCAACCTAATTTTCCCAATCTACCTTCATATTGAAATTCCCCATGACTTTTGTAACACTGCCTTTTTTGCCTGCTGTGTTATTAACCTCTGATTGTAATTTGTAGCCCACATCCTGGCTACTATTTGCAGGCCAGTATAGAACTGCCATCAGGGTCATTTTACCCTTGCAGTTTCAAAACTCTGCCCACAGAATTTCTACATCTTCTGATCATATGCCACTTCTGTCTGAGGATTGGATTTCACTTTTCACCCACAGAGCCGCCCTGCCTATCCTTTCGATACAATGTGTTTCCTTGGATGTTCCCAAAAATACTTCCAGGAATGAATGACTTGTTATATGATGAGCATTTGATGCTCTGGGCCTGTGTTCACTAGAATTCAGAAAATGAGGAGTGACCACATTGAAACGTATCGCCTCAATAGAGTGAATGTGGAGAGGATGTTTCCTATGATGGAAGAGTCTAAGACTAGAGGACACAGCCTCAGAATAGAACAGAGATGAGGAATTTCTTTAGCCAGTGAGTGGTGAATCTGTGGAATTCTTTGTCACAGGCAGCTGCAAAGGCCAAATCTTTAGACCATAAGACAATGGAACAGAATTTGGCTATTTGGTCCATCGAGACTGCTGTGCCATTCAATTATGGCTGATCTGTTTTCCCCTCCTCAGCCCCACTCACCAGCCTTCTCCCTGCTGTATCCAGTCAAGAACCTATCAAGCTCTGCCTTAAATATGAGGGGTGATTGATAAGTTCGTGGCCTAAGGTAGAAGGAGTCAATCTTAGAAAACCTAGCACATTTATTTTTCCTACATTTACACACTTAGTCCAGTGGTTGTGGAGCATACGGATCCTTTCTTTGTAGAAGTCGGCGTCTTGGACCTCCAGAAAGTGGTCTATAGCAGGGGTAATTGATAAGTTTGTGGCCTAAAGTAGAAGGAGATGGGGAGAAACTTCAAACTTTCTGCATTTTCACTCAAAGAGTTGACCTGCAGGTGCATGTAACAAGAGCTGTATTCTACCTTAGGCCACAAACTTATCAATCACCCCTGCTGTGGACCACCTGGAAGTCTAAGATGCTCTCGTTACATGCACATGCAGTTCAACTCTTTGAGTGATAACACAGAAAGTTTGAAGTTAATAACTCATCTCCTTCTACCTTAGGCCACAAACTTATTAATCACCCCTGCTGTGGACCACTTCTACAAAGAGGGGATCTGTATGCTCTTCGACTGCTGGACTAAGTGTGTACATGTAAGAGGGGACTATGTTGAAAAATAAATGTGCTAGGTTACTTAAAATTGACTCCTTCTACCTTAGGCCATGAACTTATCAATCACCCCTCGTACACTCAAGAACCTGGCCTCCACAGCTGCCTATGGTAATAAATTCCACAAATTCACCATCCTTTGGTGAAAGGAGTTTTTCTGCATCTCTGTTTTAAATGAACTCTGCTCTGCCCTCTTGTCCTTGACTCCCCCACAATAGGAAACATCCATTTCACATCTACTCTGTCTAGGCCTTTCGACATTTGAAAGGTTTCAATGAGATCCCCCCCTTAACCTTCTAAATTCCAGTGAGTACAGACCCAGATCTATCAAACGTTCCTCGTATGATAACCCTTTCATTCCTGGAATCATCCTTGTGAACCTCCTCTGAACCTTCTCCAATGCCAGCACATCTTTTCTTAGATGAGGAGCCCAAAACTGTTCACAATACTCAAGGTGAGGCCTCACCAGTGCCTTATAAAGCCTCAGCATCACATCTCTGCTCTTGTATTCTAGACCTCTTGAAATGAATACTAACATGGCATTTGCCTTCCTCACCACCAACTCTACCTGCAAGTTAACCTTTAGGGTGTTCTGCACAGGGACTCCCAAGTCCCTTTGTATCTCAGAGTTTTGGATTTTCTCCCCATTTAGAAAATCAGCTGCATATTTATTTCTACTACCAAAGTTCATGCTTTTTCTGACATGGCATTTCATTTGCCACTCTCTTGCCCATTCTCCTAATCTAATCCTTCCATAGCCTATCTGTTTCCTCAACACTACCTGCCCCTCCACCAATCTTCATATCATCTGCAAACTTGGCAACAAAGCTATCTATTTCATCATCTAAATCATTGATATATAATGTGTAAAGAAGTCTTCCCAACACTGCCCCCTGTGGAACAGCACTAGTCACAGGCAGTCAACCAGAAAAGAATCCTTTTATTCCCACTCGCTGCTTCCTATCAATAGCCAATGCTTTAACCATGTTAGTAACTTTCCTGTAATACCATGGGCTCTTACCTTGGTAAGCATCCACATGTGTAGCACCTTGTCAAAGGCCTTCTGAAAGTCCACATATACAACATCCACTGCATCCCTTTATCTATCCTACTCGTAATCTCCTCAAAGAATTCCAACAGGTTTGTTAGGCAAGATTTTCCTTTGCATGTCCTGTGTCCTTGTCACCAAGTACTCCATAACCTCATCCTTAACAATTAACTCCAACATCTTCCCAACCACTGAGGCTGGGCTAATCTGTCTATAATTTCCTTTCTGCTGCCTCCCCCCTTTCTTAACACTTGCAATTTTTCAGTCCTCTGGCACCATGCTAGAATCAAATGAGTTTTGAAAGATCATTTCTAATGCCTCCATATTGTCTACTGCTACCTCTTTCAGAACCCCAGGGTGCAGTTCATCTGGTCTAGTTGACTTATGTACCCTTAGCTTTTTGAGCACCTTCTCTCTTGTAATTGTAACTGCACTCACTGTTCTTCTGTTACACCCTTCAACACCTGGCACACGGCTAGTGTCTTGCACAGTGAAGACTGATGCAGAATACTCAGTTTATCTGCCAGCTCTTTGTCCCCCGTTATTATTTCTCTGGCCTCATTTTCTAGGTGTCCTATATCCACTCTCATCTCTCTCTTATTTTTTACATACTCGAAAAAGCTTTCATGATCCACTTTGATATTGTTTGCTAGCTTGCTTTCATATTTCTTCTTTTCCCTCCTAATGATTCTTTTAGTTGCACTTTCTCTAGGGTTTAAAAAGCTTCCTAATCCTTTGTCTTCCCATTAATTTTTGCTTTGTTGTGTGCCTTCTCTTTTGGTTTATATTAGCTTTGATTTCCCTTGTCAGCCATGGTTGTACTATTTTGCTTTTTGAGTATTTCTTCATTTTTGGAATACATCTATCCTGCACCTTCCTTAATTTTCCCAGAAACTCAAGCCATTGCTGCTCTGCTGTCATCTCTGCCAGTAGCTCCTTCCTATTTACTTTGGCCAACTCCTCTCTTGTACCACTGTAATTTCCTTTACTCCAATGAAATGCTGCTACGAGACTCTCCCTATCAAATTTCAAGTTGAGCTCAATCATATTGTGATCACTGCCTCCGAAGGATTCTTTTACCTTAAGCTTCCTGATCATCTCTGGTTTGTTACATCCCACCCAATCCAGTATAGCTGATTCCCTGGAAGACTCAATAACAAACTGCTCTAGAAAACGTCTCGTAGGCATTCAGCAAACTAACTCCCTTGAGATCCCTTTCCTATCTGGTGTTCCCAATTGACCTGCATGTTGAAATCTCTCATAACTATCATAGCATTGCCCTTTTGACATACCTTTTCTATTTCCTGTTGTAATCTGTGGTCCACGTCCCAGCTACTGTTTGGAGGCCTGTATATAACTGCCATTTGGGTCCTATTTCCCTTGTAGTTTCTTAACTCAACCAACAAGGATTCAACATCTTCCAATCCTATATCATATCTTTCTACACACATAAAAATTGCTGGTGACCGCAGCAGGCCAGGCAGCATCTATAGGAAAAAGTACAGTCGACGTCTCAGGCCGAGACCCTTCGTCAGGACTAACTACTATCTCTTCTTTCGGTTAGTTCACTGTTGCCCTACTATCTGACTGTCTTTCCTCACGGTCTCAGTACACTCGGCATCTACTTGTACACCAACTGCCCCATCCTCAGCTCTATCACTCCGGTTCCCATCCTCCTGCCAAATTAGTTTAAACACTCCCCAACAGCTCTAGCAAACCTGCTCACAAGGATATTGGTCCCCCTCGGGTTCAGGTGTTACCTACCCTTTTTGTACAGGTTTTGCTTTCCCTGGAGGAGATCCCAATGATCCGCAAATCTGAAACCCTGCCCCTTGCTCCAGCTCCTCAGAAACTCATTTCATCTGTACAATCATCCTATTCCTTCTCTGACTAGTGTGTGGCACTGGGAGTGGTCCAGAGATACCGATATTTATTCACTGGTCCTTTTCCAGCAGCAAGAGAAGCTGGAGACAGCGATCTCCTCTTTCCATTATCGTCCATATTTCACGGAACGTGACAGACAGCTATCAAAGTGTGAGCAGTGTAAAGCGACCTGACGCCAATTTCATTGCTTAAGTACAGAAATCAATAAAAAAATGTGCATTGGATTGCTTTGAAATTTACCTGATGCTTTCATGCATATGAAATGTTAGTCTATTTTTCAAAAAATTAAACCATAATGCTGTCTTTTTCATACACTCTGGAACAGCTGTCCTAATACTCTGAATTATCATACTGGTTTAGTCAAGTTGCGTATATTGTCATCTGCACAAGTACACGTACGTACAGGTGCAATGAAAAACTTACTTGCCGCAGCATCACAGGCATGGAGTATCAGCTAAGCTGCATTCACAGGACAAAAATGATTTAAACATATATTATACACAGTCTTTACAAGCAAAGACACAATATGAACCAAAGAAAGTGAATTCCAGTTGAGTGCCAAGTGATCAGTAGTTATGGTCACAAGAGATGCTGGAGATGCTGGAAATCCGGAGCAACGCACACAAAGTGCTAGTGGTTATACTGTTAATAAGTTGCAGTGAGTAGGGTTTTGCTAGTTGGTTTAAGAACCAAATGGTGGTGAAGAGGGTGGGAATCTATAGAATACATTGCAACTGGCGGCTGAGGAGGCCAAGTCGTTGGGTATATTTAAAATGGAGGGTAATAGGTCCTTGAGTTTATTGAGTTTAAAGCGGAGGTTGGAAGGTTCATGATTAGTCAGGGAATCAAAGGGGGAAGGCAGGAGAGGGATAATAAATTAGCCATTAAGGAATGGCAGAGCAGTCCTGATGGGCTGAATGGCCGAATCCTGCTCCTATGTCTTACGGTCTGAGTAAAGCTCTCGTAGAATGAATTACTGTGATTTTAAGACTAGGCGACAGGTGCAAAGAGCCTCAGAATCCAGCAATGTGCCAATAACCATTTCATCTCTGGGTTCCTATTTGCCAATACCACCATGGTGCCGGAGATCCATCTCAGTTCGAGCCAAAGGTTGGGAGAAGTCCAGAACCCATGGAGAGCAGCAGCTCAGAAAATTCTTCAACTGAGCCTTGATTTCTTTTTGATGGAAGTGTCCTTGTCTCTACCTCTGGTCTGCTGTCACTACTGACCCAGACGAACAAGTCTGTATGTCATCTCAAATGTAACAAGTCTTCAGTGCAGACAGTTTCCTTGCTAAGATTTTAAAACTTTCTCAGAGTCAGAATCACGTTTCTATTGTTGTTTTATAGTGCATGATGTTATTACCCCTCAACCATCAGGTTTGTGAATGAGAGAGGATAATTTCACTTGCCCTATCACTGAACTCTTCCCTCGACCTAGCGTCACACTTTCAAGGAATCTTCATCTCATCTTCTCGATATTTATTATTATTATTATTTCTTTTTTCTTTTGTATCTGCGGAGTATGTTGTCCTTCATATATCCGTTGTTTGTCAGTCCTGTTGGATGTGGTCTTTCATTGATTCCATTGTGTTTCTTGGATTTACTGAGAATGCCTGCATGGAAGTGAATCTCAGGGTTGTATATAGTGACAGATGTAATAATAAATTTACTTTGAACTTTGTGGTCTTTGTTGCTTTGTGGTATCGATACAGTTTGAAGCATAAAGTAGATATAAATGGCAAAATCAATGCACGGTGCAAAAAGGGGAGTGATGAGATAGAGTTCAGGGTTTCATGGACTGTTCGGAAATCTGATGACACAGGGGAAGAAGCAGTTCCTACAACATTGAGGATGTGTCTTCAGGAAATAACGAAGGCATGAGCTAGGTGGTGGGGGTCCTGAGTGATGGATGCCATCTTTCTGAGGCACCGCCTTTTGAAAATTCCCTTGATGGTGTGAGGGATTGTGCCCACGATGGAGTTGGCGAGACCTACCGCCCTCTGAGGCCTCTCGTGATTCTGTGGATTGGGCCGTCCATACCAGGTCGTGATGCCACCTGTTGCAATGCTCTCCACTGCACATCTGTCATAATTAGCAAGAGTCTTTGCTGACGAGCCAAATCTCTTCACACTCTTAATGAAGTATAATGACTGTTGTTCCTGCTGTGTGATTGCATCATTGTGCTGAGGACAGGATTGATCTTCAGAGATGTTGACAGCCAGCAGCTTGAAGCTGCTCATCCTTTGCACTGTAGACCCCTCACTAAGGACTGCTGGCTGCTCTCCTGACTTCACCTCCCTGAAGCCCACAGTCAGTTCCTTGGTCTTGGTCATGTTCAGTGGTGAGGTCGCTGTTGTTACATCACTCATAAAATAAAACTTCCATGTTCTTCCTTCACAACTTTTCAACACTGATTGCTGCAGTATTCTGTCTGAGAGAGCAGTCAGGGTGTGTCTACTCCGAGAGTCCTCTCCAACCACCACGTATTCTGGCTGAGTAACTTTCTGTATCCTCTCCGATCACTGTAATATTCTGTCTGAGCGACTATCAGTGTGTATCCTCTCCAATCACCTCAGTATTATGTCTGAGTGAGTAACAGTGTGTATCCTCTCTGATCATCTTAGTATTCTGTCTGATTAACAGTGTGTATCCTCTCTGATCACCTCAATATTCTGTCTGAGCGACTATCAGTGTGTATCCTCTCCAATCGCCTCAGTATTCTGTCTGAGTAACAATGTGCATCCTCTCCGATCACTGTAATATTCTGTCTGAGTGAATAGCAGTGTGTATCCTCTCCAATCACCATAGTATTTTTGTCTGTATGACTAACAGTGTCTGTCCTCTCTGATCACAACAGTATTCTGTCTGTCTGAGTAACAGTCTGTATCCCCTCCGATCACCTCAGTATAATGTCTGAGTGAGTAACAGTGTGTATCCTCTCCGATCACCACTGTAGCATGTTTGAGTACAGTGTGCATCCTCTCCGATCGTTAGTATGTTTGAGTGAGTAACAGTGTGTATCCTCTCCGATCATTACTGTAGTATGTTTGAGTGAGTAACAGCGTGTACCCTCTCCAATCACCACTGTAGCATGTTTGAGTGAGTAACAGTGTGTATCCTCTCCGATCGTTAGTATGTTTCAGTGAGTAACAGTGTGTATCCTCTCCGATCATTACTGTAGTATGTTTGAGTGAGTAACAGTGTGTACCCTCTCCAATCACCACTGTAGCATGTTTGAGTGCAGTGTGTATCCTCTCCGATCGTTAGTATGTTTGAGTGAGTAACAGTGTGTATCCTCTCCGATCACTGCTGTAGCATGTTTGAGTAACAGTGTTTATCCTCTCCGATCACCATAGTGGTATGTTTGAGTGAGTAACAGTGTGTATCCTTTCTGATCATTACTGTAGTATGTTTGAGTGAATAACAGTGTGCATCCTGTCCGATCATTACTGTAGTATGTTTGAGTGAGTAACAGTGTGTATCCTTTCCGATCATTACTGTAGTATGTTTGAGTGAGTAACAGTGTGCATCCTGTCCGATCACTGCTGTAGCATGTTTGAGTAACAGTGTTTATCGTCTCCGATCACCATAGTGGTATGTTTGAGCGAGTAACAGTGTGTATCCTCTCCGATCATTACTGTAGTATGTTTGAGTGAGTAACAGTGTGCATCCTGTCCGATCACTGCTGTAGCATGTTTGAGTAACAGTGTTTATTCTCTCCGATCACCATAGTGGTATGTTTGAGTGAGCAATCAGTTGAAGGGACATTACATTTGCAGTGTTACTCAAGTAGGGGAGCTGATCACAGAGAAACAATTAGCTTCATCAGGAGCGTGCGTACTGTCAAAATGATAAATCCTGTTTCTAAGTAACAACCATTTAGCAAAATAAACTTACAAAAGTCAAGTGGGGCATAATTGCAGATTTGACAAGCTGCTACCAGTTACAATCTGTGATTTGCAATCTGTGAAACATGAGCAGTTTAATGCAAATTATCTCATCAGCTTAATATTTCATTAATGACAATTATGGTGATCCAGGGTTAGAAAAACAGCAAATTATGATTTCCCTCTCCTTTCTTTCAGGGACAGTTTTATGAAATGCAACAAAGTGATAATTAATCTTTGTCTTTGACATTGTGCTATTTCCGAGCACACACCATATCATTGGTACAGAGCTGGCCAAAGTCTGCACAGGGCTGCAGTCTGCTCAGTAGATCTAGATTTGAGGTTTATGGACTCAACAAGCTCCATCACAGGCACGATCCTACCCAACATCACCTGTTGTCCAGTTAGTACTGCTCGACCATCGAGAGCTTCCTGACTGCCTGCATCATTGCCTGTTGTGGAGGCACCAATGCACTGGATCACAAGAGGCTGCAGAGAGCTGTAGAGTGATCCAGCTTCATGACCGTCTCAGCCCTCCCCGCCATCGAGGACATTTTCAATAGCTGATGCCTCAAGAAAGTATCATCCATCATTAAGTACCCTCCCCATCTCGAGCATGCCTTTGCCTCATTCCTACCATTGGGGAGGAGGTACAGGAGCCTGAAGACACACACTCAACATTTCAGGAACAGCTTCTTCCCCTCCACCATCAGATTTCTGAACAGTCCACGAACATAACCTCACTCTCTCTCTTCAGCACTATTTACTTAGTTAGTTTTTGTAACTTCTAACTGATAGTAATATAATTACAATCACTTTTAGTACTTATAGTGATAACCTATAATAATTTTTATGTCTTGCACTGTATTGCTGCCACAAAACAATATATTTCTCATTGCTACCATCAAGAAGGACGAGGTACAGGAGCCTGAAGACACACACTCAAGATTTCAGGAACAGCTTCTTCCTCTCTACCATCCGATTTCTGAAGAAATCTATGAACCCATGTACACTGCCTCACTGTTCCTTTCTGGCAGTGTTTTTTATTTTGTAATTTATAGTAATTTTGATGCCTTTGCATTGTACTGCTGCTGCAAAACATGGAATTTCGCATCACAGAAGTGATTGTGAATTTCAAGTTATGGAATATTCTCTGTATTCTTCTGGATTACAGTGAAAGTTGTTATAGTTGGGCAAGTTAGTGGGGATAAGCTTCCACTACCTATTAAATGCTCCCAATGAAGTGTGCCTCAAAGAGCCTCTGACAACCAAGTCCAGTTCCTGTGCTTCTCGTGTGACTTAGCTACTCAGCCCAGCAGATTTCCTTCTACCAACATTCATCAACATGAAATGTGGATTACTGGCACCTTAAAAGCAGTTGCTTTGGGCAGATGGGTAACCCTAGGTAATTTCTAAAGTAAGTACACGTTCGACACAGCATTGTGGGCCAAAGAGCCTGTATTTTGCTGTAGTTTTTTTATGTTTCTATGTGGCTTGTCAGCTGTGGTTGGCTGCTCATTTAAGAGAAGGAAAACTCTGATATCAAACCTCCACTACCTTGTGGCTATACACACTGATGGGGAAGGCTTCGGAAGTAAATCCCAAGGAAAACTGTGGAGCTGGAGTCCCTAAGGTAGACTTATGTTGAGTTCAATGCTCACCAACTACTCCTGTGGTGCCTCTGGTGCCAAACTGTATCAGTCTCTGAGTTCCTTGAATTCATCAGCTGCCTGGAAAGGGGAAGCCTGTTATCTGGGCAACAGCTTGGTGTCCATATTGTACTGCTCAGACTTGTGTATCACGTAAACAGCTGGGTGCAACATCCAAGGTCAAGCCCAACCAACAGAAGGCCTCCTTAGAATAGTGGAGATCACAGAATAAGTGAAGGGTTGGTAAATCTTTTTATTTGTTTTTGCTGCAAGAGGCATCGTGCAATATTGTAAACGTGCATTGTTTTAACGTTAACTGAACATCTATGATTGAACAGGTGGGTGCATTGTTTTTGAACTTTCAGCCACTTCATGTGTTCAATCTATTATATATTTACGATAAGGGCTGGATAGGAAAGCAAATATTCAGACGATGTGGACGTTGATGCTTCCACATGAAAGAACACTAAGAAAACCCACAGACCTGTGATCTGGCAAATGCCTGAGCTCGATGCATTTCACTGTTTTCCCAGACTGAAACCAACCACAGTGAAGTGTAACTGTAAACGCATCTTCCTGCACAAGATGCGTGTCCCTACCTCTCTAGAACTGTGACTTATTCTGACATCTGTATCGTGAAGATCGTTTTTGGGAGTGATGCAACACTGAGGAAATTTCTCACGTTAGATGTGTTAAGGAAGAGTTAAGCATACGTGTAGTTGGCTAGTCTTTTGTGTTATATGGAGGTACCGCACAGTAACAGGCCCTTCTGGCTCAAACAGTTTGCCCCGCCCACTTACACCCATGTGACCAATTAACCAACTAACTTGTATGTCTTTGGGATGTGGGAGGAAACCAGAGCACCTGAGGAAACCCCTGCTCTGTCAGGGACAATGAACAAACTCTTTACAGATAGTGTTGGAACTGAACGTGGGTCACTAATGCTGTAAAAATGTTATATTGACTGTTACCCGAACAAGTTGACCCAATATCAAGGTGTAAAAATGTATATGAAGAATAGATCAGAAATGAGTGGAAACTGAGATCCTATTAGCAGTCAATCAGCTCCATTGGGCAAGTTAAATCATCCCTGTTGTCGAAATTAGAGTCCTAATGAACATACACGCCAAGCGCTGTTACAGGATGAGATTCTCTCTCCCCTTCCATCAAATTTGAAAGCATGCATTGCCAAGCTTGAGGTCAGCTTCTATCCTACTGTTAACAGTCCTCTTGTATGTCAAAGGTGATCTCTTGACCTCACAGTCTACCTCTCCATAGCCCTTGCATTGTGTTTTCGAAGATTCAAGGTACATTTATAATCAAAGTATGTATGAGTATACAACCCTGAGATTCGTCTTCCAAATCACAGCCACGAAAGAAAGAAACACCATGGAACCTGTTCAAAGAAATCATCAGATTCCCAACAAGCAAAAAAAAGCCAACAAATTTAGCAAACAGCAAAAAGAAAATGAGCGAAAAGCACAGAATGTAAAACACCGGTCCACAAAGTCATGAAAAATGTCCAGGCCTATTTAGTTTAGCTCAGTTCAATTCAATCTAGCGCTGTGTCGTTTGTTAATTTCAGTCCACTGTGATCATGTACTCGCGTCCTGTCTCCAGGCTGCACACTTTGCTTGAAGCCTCACCGAATCCTTCGTAGACAGTAAAGTGTCAGATTGCTCAATTGGCCCAAAAACACACCACCAAAATGTAAATCACAGGCACCAACAGCAGCACGACCACATTTGAAAAGAAAAAGAAGAAGTAAAAGAAATGAAAGAAGTAGCTTCCTGAACTGTCTGAAGGGTGTTGCCCTTGGTTGCATTGATTGCTAGTGTCATTTTCTTCCATTTCTACCTGTACTACACTTTTTTGGCAATTGTAACACTTTACTCAGGGGGGAAACACTTTGTTGTGCACCACCACTCTGCCAGCAACAGAAGACGAGATCTCCCGTTAGCCACTGACTTTTATTCAACTTCCCATTCCCATTCTGACATGTCTGTCATGATGAGGCTACACACAGGTTGAGGAGCATCACCTCACAGGTTATCTGAGTAGTCTCCAACCAAATGGTATGAACGTAGATTTCTCCAACCTTTTCCCCTCTCTTTTCTGCTTCTCCTCTCACTTGTTCTCTTCTCAGCACCTACCCATCACCTCCCTCTGTTCTCCTTCCTTTTTCCCTTTTTCTCATGATCCACTGATAGAATAGAATTCTCCTATCAGATTCCTTCTTCTTCAGGTCTATGCCTCTTCCATCAATCACCTGCCAGCTTCTCACCGTTTCCCCTCCCTCAGTCACTCACCTTCCCCCTCACCTGGCTTCACCTATCACCTGCCAGGTTGTACCCCTCCCCCTCCCCCCACCTTCTTATTCTGGTTTCTTTCCAATCCTGATGAAGGGCCTCGTCATGAAATGTTGACTATTTATTCATTTCCATAGATGCTGGCTGACCTGCTGAGATCCTCCAGCATTTTGTATGTGTTGCTCTTAACTCTGCATTCTGTTATGCCTTTCCAATGTACTGTCTTGTTGGACCAATGTTTTGAAATTATCTATACTGAGGCTATACAAAATTAACCTTTTCACGCAACGTCACCACAAATTCCTGCACTAACTTAGCATGCCAACAATACTTGAAGTATACAAGCAGTAAATCAAGCCCTGGTCCTCTCTCTGACTCATGCTCGTACAGGGTCCTTTAACCCCCAGGACGTTCCTTAATCCTTCATTTTCCAGTGAGCTCTGATTTGCAGACTTCAGGCTTCGATGGCTCCAGAGATTCACTGACCCGTCTGTAGCCAATGGGCCTTGACTATAAGACATTTGATTCTGCCCATTGGCCTCGATCCCAGCATGTGCTGATTACTCTGTTTGCATGCCGATAGGATAGCTTTAGATTCCTCCTTATGTTTGCTGTAGTCTTTCTTCATGCAGATTTCCAACTGCATTTCCCTCATCAAAACCTCTTAGTATTGAATTGTGTGCAAAGCATGGTACAGGGAATTGTGTGCCAGGAGTTGTGTGTTGGGAATTGTGTGCAGGGCATGGACACAAGGAATTATGTGCAGGGAATTGATTACAGGGCATTGTGTGTTCAGAGTTGTGTGCAAGGCATGGATACAGGAAATTGTGTGCGGGGCATAGAGTACAGGAAATTGTGTGTGGGGCATGAAGAAGAAGAAGTTATGTGCGGGGCATAGAGTACAGGAAATTGTGTACAGGGTAGAGAGTGCGGGGCACAAAGAAGAAGAAGTTGTGTGCAGGGCATAGAGTACAGGGAATTGTGTGCAGGGCATAGATTACAGGGAATTGTGTTCAGGGCATAGATTACAGGGAATTGCATGCATGGAATTGTGTGCAAGGAATTGAATAATTTTGTTTCCTGAAGATCAATGATTTCAATCTTCTGCTGTTTGTCGCCTTTGTTTTTTCAGCCCTCTCCCTCTTTGTATTTAATTGATCTTCGACAAACGCTGCAGTCATTTTGTGATGTTTGTCCCTCTCCACTCTGGAAGGAGTCTCTTCAAACTCATGATGAAATATAATTGGAGTCGTGCCCTCTAGATTGAAGGTTCTAAGGTTACAAGGGGAGAGGGAAGATAAAGTATCTCACAGTGCACAATAGTTACTTGTTGTTCCAAGTTTAGGGAACCACCCTCATGTCTCCAGTGTTGCAGATGAGTGAGCACTTGGAAAATTGTCTAATTACCTTCTGCAATCACAGAGCATAACTAGAAAGACTTACTACAGGAGATTACGAAAATGGCACAGAACCTGTGAGGAAGCAGATTATTCTATCTTTCTTTAAGATTGATCGACCAAATGGCATGTTATTTACATCAGCTTCTATGTCGAAGTGAGTCTTACCAGAAATGACCGTGCTCATGGACTGACTGTCCCACTCCCATTAGGGAGGAGGCTACGTAGCATCCACGCCAGGACCACCAGATTCAAAAACAGTTACTTTCCCCAAGCAGTGAGGCTGATCAACACCTCCACCCACTAACCCACCCCTCCGCACCCCCAACCACCACCACTTTATCATTTCCTGTCAGTCACCTTATGTACAGACACTCCTGTGTCTAGCATTACTTTATGGACATGCAATTAATCTATAATATGTGTATAAGCTGTCTCTTGTATTTATATATATTGTGTTATTTCTTATTATTGTGTTCTTTATCTTATTGTGCTTTTTATGCTGCATTGGGCAATTATTTAATTCTCCTTTACACTTGTGTGTTGGAAATGACATTAAACAATCTTGAATCTTGAATCTTTTGAATCTTACATGATGCACCCTGCATACAGATTCTTCAATCCACCTTCTCTGATTTTTGTTTTAATTTAATTCTCTGTAAAACTCATTAGTCTCCCATTGAAGCTGAACATTTCTGGAGAGTCAGTTGTAAGTTCATTTTTAATTTTTTTTAAAAAACCTTGTACATTTTAATGGAACAATACAGAAAGATGGTTGCTTGTGTTCGGACATGCATTTCAATTTTATTATCTTAGTTAACAGAAAATGTTAAAAACGGTCATATTGTATTCATGAAAACTGGGCTTTGCATTTTTTAGCAATGGCAAATGAATGCATTCCTTTGTATGGTTTTGTCTAGAATTTACTGTAGCACAAATCAGAACAGAATTGGAATAATCAGAATCAGGGTTTGTATGTTGTGATTTTTTTGTTTTGCAACAACAGTACAGTGCAATGCATAAAATTACCATAATATATATGTATTTTATGTATGCAGTGTATATTTATATAGGTAGTGCAAGAAGAGTGCAATAATAGCGTGGTCATGTTCGTGGATTCATCGTCTATTCAGAAATCTGATGGCAGAGGGGATAAAGCTGTTCCTGAAAAGTTGAGCATATGGCTTTAGGCTCTTGTACCTCCCCCATGATGGTAGTAACGAGAAGAAGGCATGACCTGCATGATTGGAGTCTTTAATGATTGATGCTACCTATTTGAGACATTGCCTTTTGAAGATGTCCTCGATGCTAGCGAGGCTACTTCGATGCTAGGGAAGCTACTTTGGAGATATCTTCGATGCAGGGGAGGCTATCTCGATGTTGTCCTCGATGCTGTGCAGGCCATTTTGAATATGTCCACAATGCTGGGGAGGCCATTTTGAAAATATCTTCGACGCTGTGGAGGCAAAGTATCCGTTTGTTCATTATGTGCCACCTCATATGACGAAGGCGATCATGGTCTTTCCATAACCATGATTGTTCTTGGCAAATTTTTCGACAGAATTCGTTTTCTATTGTGTTCTCCTGGGCAGTGACGTTACAAGATGGGTGACTTCAGCCATTATCAGTACTCTTTAGAGATTGTCTGCCTGGCGTCAGTGGTCGCGTAACTAGGACTTGTGATTCTTTAGCCAAAGAGTGGTGAATCTGTGGAATTTGTTGCCACAGTGGCTGTGGAGGCTAAGTCCTTTAAGGCAGAGGTTGATAGATTTCTGATTGGTCAGGACCTGAAGGGATATGGGATGGGGGAGGGAGTAAGGCAGGAGATTGGGGCTGAGATGGAAAATTAGAAGAGCCATGATGAAGTGGAGGAGCTGACTCAATGGGCCAAATGGCCTAATTCTGCTACTATATCTTTTGGTCTAAATGCACCAGCTGCTCGTACGACCATCCACCACCTGCTCCCATAGGTTCAGGTGACCCTGATCGGGTGGGGGGCTGGTGGTGGGAGGTGAGGCTAATCAGGTGCTACACCTTACCCAAGAGTGATTTGCAGGCTAGCAGAGGGAAAGAGCACCTTACACCTCCTTTAGTAGAGACGTATGTCCACCCTGCCAGCGAGGCTGGGTATTGGCTATTGATTTATCTGCATGAGTGAGTTTTCTCATGACATCCTGTGTTTCAACCATGGTGCAAGTGAACATTTCCAGAATACTCGCGTTGGCTTTATTCATTGGAAAGCATTAAGCATGTGCCAGCCAAAATATTACAATGGATACAAATCTGGCAGCTTTGAATGGCGCTGCGTTCTTTACCAATGAATTGGGACAAATTATGGGCTCCCAAAATCAGTGAGCGAGTCTGCTCTGTGCCAGAATATTGGATAAAAATGCAGTGTTTCATTGCTTTCTAACTTCCAGAATTGATTCAGATAGTTTTTTGGCCTATGGTGTGTTGGATTCGGGTCTAAATTACAATTTAAACGGCTTGTCTTTGCAGTTTAACTTCCTTCATGCTTGCATACATGTTTGTATATTTACCGGTTTGTGGAAATTTTCAGTAGATTTTCAGCAATCTGTCAGATAGCTGGTTTGGTACTGCAGATACTCTGTGAGCCAGAGATGTCGCAGCAGCTGTCTTTGTTGTTTCACTAATCATTCTTATCATCCCAAATCTACCCAGCGTGAACTAGGTACTGTACCAGTATCAAAGGCAAGCACAAACACACGGTCTCAGGTTCTTTCCTTTTTTTTATTCTTTGCTTGCCTTCTTTCTCTCTCTGTCTCACACACACACACACACACACACACAGACACACACACAGACACACACACACACTCTCTTTCTCTCTAACACTATTTCTCTCTCTCATATTCTCACTCTAACTCTCACTCACTCTCTCTCACACACACTCTCTCTCTCTTACACTCTCACTCTCACTTTCATACACTCTCACTTCTTTTCCCAATGTCTGTCTATCTCTCTATCTGTCTCTCTCTGTCGGTCTCCCTCATTTCCTTTTCCATACATTGGGTGTTTGACAGACTTTGCTGTGTGAGGCGCACCGAGCTGCAGCCCCTGGGAGGACATATTAAGAAACTGGAGCTGCAGCTTGATGATCTTCGACTTGTACGAGAGAATGAAGAGGTGATAGACAGGAGCTACACAGAGGTAGTCACCTCTAGGTTGCAGGAGACAGGTAACTGGGTGACTATCAGGAGAAGGAGGGGAAATGCACAACCAGTGTAGAGTACCCCTGTGGCTGTTCCCCTCAGTAATAAGTGTTCAACTAATACTGAGGGAGACAACCTACCAGGGAGGAACCAGAGTGACCGGGTCTGGTGCTGTGGCTCAGACGAGCAGAGAGGTGAAGAGGGCTGGAGTGTAGATAGGAAATTCCACAGTCAGGGGAACAGAGACAAGACTCTGTGGGTGAGATACAGACACCTGGATGGTATTTTGCTTCTCTGGGTCCAGGATCAGGGATATCTCCGATCAGGTACATGGCATTCTCAAGGACAAGGGTGGGCCGCCACCAATAACACAGGTAGACAAGGTGACGAGGTCCTGAAGTGAGATTTCAGAGAGCTGAGAAATAGGATCTCTAGGGTAATAATCTCTGGATTGCTGCCTGTGCCACATGCCAGTGAGGATAAGAATAGGATAATCTGGCAGGTGAACGCATGGCTGAGGAACTGGTGCAGGGAGCAGGGGTTCAGATTTATGGATCATTAGGATCTCTTCTGGGGAAGGTATGGCCTGTACAAAAGGGACAAGTTACACCTGAACCCGAGGAGGTCCTATATCCTTGTGGGCAGGTTAGCTAGAGTTGTTCAGGAGGGTTTAAATTAACTCGTCAGGAGGGTGGGAATCAGAGTGATAGTGCTGAAGATGAGGTAGTTGGTTTACAAACAGAGGGAATGTGTAGTGAGACTCCTAGCAAGGAGAAGCTGATGATAGGGCAAAATTACAGTCAACAGGATGAGTTGCAATGTAAAAGGTGAATAAAACCAAAAAGGGTGAATACAGGACTAAAGGTGTTATATTTGATGTGCGCAGTTTACAGAATAAGGTGGATGAACTTGTAGCACAGTTATAGAATAGCATGTTGTAGGCACCACTGAATCATGGCTGAAAGAAAGTTATAGTTGGGAGGTTAATGTCCAAGGATACACATTGTATTGAAAGGACAGGCAAGAAGGAAGAGGGGGTGGCATGGCTCTGTTGGTAAAAAATGAAATCAAATCGTTAGAGAGAAGTGCCATAGGATTGGAAGGTGTTGAGTCATTGTGAATAGATTTAAGGAACTGCAAGGGTAAAAAGACCCTGATGGGAGTTGTATACAGACCCACAAACAGTAGTAAGGATGTGGCCTACAAATTACAACAGGAGATAGAACAAGCATGCCAAAAGGACAGTGTTACAATAGTCATGGGAGATTCCAATATGCAGGTAGATTGGGAAAATCAGGTTGGTGCTGGATTATAGCAAGGGGAATTTCTAGAGTACCTACAAGATGGCTTTTTTAGAGCAACTCATGGTTGAGTCCACTAGGGGATCAGCTATTCTGGACTGGGTGGTGTGCAATGATCCAGAATTGATTAGAGAGTATAATGTAAGAGAACCCTTAGGGGAACATTATCATAATATAATCAAATTCACCCTGAATTTTGAGAAGGATTATAATTGGATGTACCAGTATTCCAGTGAAATAAAGGGAATTACAGAGGCATGAGAGAGGAATTGGCCAGAATTGATTGGAAAAGAACACTGACAGGGATGACAGCAGAGTAGCAGTGGCTGGAATTTCTGGAAAAAGTTTGGACGGCACAGGATATATACATCCCAAAGAGGAAGAAGTATTCTACAGGTAAGATGACACATCCGTGGCTAACAAGAAAAGTCATGGTCAACATAAAACCCAAAAAGAGGGTATATAATAGGGCAAAAATTAGTGAGAAGTTAAAGGATTGGGAAGCTTTCAAATACCAACAGAAGGCAGATAAAAAAAGGTAAAGATGGAAAATGAAAGTAAGCTAGCCAATAATATTAAAGAGGATACCAAAAGTGCAAAAGAGAGGCAAGACTGAATATTAGACAGCTGGAAAATGATGTAGTAATGGGGCACAAGGAAATGGCACATGAACTGAATAAGTATTTTGCATCAGTCTTCACTATGGAAGACACTAGCAATATGGTGGAAGTTCCAGGTGTTAGTGATTATTTAGTGTGTGATTTTATCATTACTAGGGAGAAGGTCCTTGGGAAACTGAAAAGTCTGAAGATAGTTAAGTCACTTGGACCAGATGGTGTACATGCCAGGGTTCTGAGAGAGGTGACTGAAGAGATTGAGGAGGCATTAGTAATGATCTTTCAAGAATCACTAGATTGTGGAATGGTTCCAGAAGACTGGAAAATTGCGAAGGTCACTCTGCTCTTCAAGAAGGGAGAGAAGCAGAAGAAAAAAAATTATAGGCAATTTGGTCTGACTTTAGTGGTTGGGAAGATGTTGGAGACGATTGTTAAGGACGTAGTTTCAGGGTACTTGGAGGCACATGATAAAATAGGCTGTAGTCAGCATGGTTTGCTCAAGGGAAAATCTTGCCAGACAAATCTGTTGCAATTCTTTGAAGAAATAACAAGCAGGATAGAGAAAGGAGAATTGGTTGATGTTGTGTATTTGGATGTTCAGAAGATCTTTGACAAGTTCCACACATGAGGCTGCTTAACAAGCTACAAGCCCATGGTATTACAAGAAAGATTCTAGCATGGATAAAGCAGTGGCTGATTGGCAGGAGGCAAAAAGTGGGAATAAAGAGAGCTTTTTCTGGGTGGCTGCTGGTAATTAGTGGTGTTCCACAGTTGTCTGTGTTTTGGGACTGATTCTTTTTACGTTATACATGAATGATTTAGATGATGGAATTGATGGCTTTGTTGCAAAGTTTGCAGATGATACAAAGATAGGTGGAGGGGTAGGTAGTTTTGAGGAAGTAGAGAAGCTACAGAAAGATTAGGAGAATGGACAAAGAATTTGCAGATGGAATACACTGTCAGAAAGTGTATGGTCATGCACTTTGGTACGAGAAATGAAAGGGTTGGCTATTTTCTAAATGGACAGAAAATAAAAATATCTGAGATACAAAAGGGACTTGGGAGTCCTTGTGTAAAATTCCCTAAAGGTTAATTTTCAGGTTGAGTCCATGATGAGGAAGACGAATGTAATGTTAGTATTCATTTCAAGAGGACTTGAATATAAAAGCAAAGATATAATATTGAGACTTTATAAAGCACTGGTGAGGCGTCACTTGGAGTATTGTGAGCAGTTTTGGGCTCCTTATCTTAAAGAGGATATTCTGAAACCGTAGAGGGTTCAAAGGAGGTTCAGAAAGTGATTCCAGGTTTGAACTGCTTGTCAGATGAAGAGTGTTTGATGGCACCGAGCCTGTATTCGCTGGAATTCTAAAGAATGAGGGGTGACCTCATTGAAACCTATAAAATGGTGAAAGGCCTTGATAGAGTAAATGTGGAGAGGATGTTTCTTGTAGTGGGAGAGTCTAAGAGGACACAGAAGACACAGAGGACACAGCCTCAGAATGGAGAAGAGGAGGAATTTCTTTAGCCAGAGAGTGGCAAATCAGAGGAATTCTTTGCCACAGGCAGCTCTGGATACTGAGTCTGTATGTATATTTAAGTCAGAGGCTGATAGTTTCTTGATTGGTCAGTACATGACGGAATACAGGGCAGAAGATATTGGCTGAGAGAAAAAATAGATCATGCATGGTAAAATGGTGGAGCAGTCTTGATAGGCCAAAAGGCTTAATTATGTCCTATATCTTATGGTCTTATGGTGTGAGGTTTTACGTGGATTCTATCGTGTTTTGTTGTTTTGTTGTTTTGTGGCTGCCTGCAAAAAGACGAATTTCAACGTTGTACCTGGTATACATATTTGATAATAAATGTACATTGAACTTTGAACTTGAGTATTAACCTTTTGCTGTGGTCATCAATAAGTGAAGTCAAAGCACAGTAGTGAAAAGTACGGAGGAAATAAAACGTATTTTAAAAAATACATTGTATTAATCCTAATTAAATTTCTGGAAAGGCTTGAGATACATCTGCTTCTGTTATGTCTTGTTGACATTTTTATGATTAGAAAAGTGATCGGACTAATAAAGCTGAATTTGATTTGTGACTTCAAACATTAATTTCAATCAGCAATGAATATCACTCAGCTTTTTCAATGAAATTTTCATCAGGAGCCAATTTCCCTCATGAGAGACTTATTGCAGAGCAACATCGTGTCTGGTGCTTGTCGGGTGGGATGGGGGAAGATTTGTTCAGAAGCACAGGAAATTCTGCAGACGCTGGAAATCCAGGGCAACATACACAGAATGCTGCTGAAACTCAGCAGGTCGGGCAGCATCTACGGATAGGAATAAACAGTTGATGTTTTGGGGTGAGATCCTTCTTCGGGACTAGAAAGAAGGGGGGAGGAAGCCAGAATAGTAAGGTAGGAAGTAGGGAAGGAGTACAAGCAGGCGGTGGGTGAAGCCAGGTGAGGGGGAAGGTGGGTAGGTGGGGAGGGGGTTTGGTGAAGTGAGAAGCCAGAAGGTGATAAGTAAATGGCTGAAGATGTAGGAATCTGGTAGGAGACGAGAGTGGAGCATGGGAGAAAGGGAAGGGAGGAGAGAACCAGAGGGAGATGATGGGCAGGTGAAGAGAGGAGAAGGGGTGAGAGGGGAACCAGAATGGGAAATGGCGAAAAGAGAGAATGGGGAGTGGGAATGTGACTGGAAGCTGGGGAAATTATCGTTCATGCTGATAACCTCAGTGGTTGGTAAGATGTGGGGGGGGGGGGGGTCAATTGTTAAGGATGTGGTTTCAGAGTACTTTGAGGCACATGATAGAATAGGCCGGGTTCAGCATGGTTTCCTCAAGGGAAAATCTTATCAGTCTATAAGATATAGGAGCTGAATTAGGCCATTTGGCCCATTGAGTCTGCTCCAGCATTCATCATGGCTGATCCATTTTCCCATTCAGCCCCAATCTCCTGCCTTTCCCCCCGTATCCCTTCACACCCAGACTAATCAAGAACCTATCAACCTCTGCCTTAAATATACCCAATGACTTAACCTCCACAGCTGCCTGTGGCAATAAATTGCACAGATTCACCACCGGCTGAAGGAATTCCTGCTCATCTCCATTCTAAATGGACGTCCTTCTATTCTGAGGCTGTGTCCTCTGGTACTAGACTCCCCCGCCCATAGGAAATATCTTCTCCACATCCATTCTATCGGGTCCTCTCAGCGTTCTTAGATTTTAATGAGATCCCCCCCCCCCCCATTCCTCTGACTTCCAATGATAAGGACTGAATTTAAATCCCTTCAAGACAGTTGTGGAATTTGCAACCTGTTAATGATCTAGAGCTCTAAAGAAACACCCCATCTTAATATGAATGCCCATGAAGCTAGTATATTGTCATAATAACTGATAACTATCGAACTTTTGTCAAGCTGTAACTGTTGTACCCAGATTAGCCGCACACTGTGGATTTATTTCTGTGCAAGGGAGTAACTAGCTAAATGGTTACCCACAAATCCGTTTTTAAAAGGTATCTTCTAGAAACATAGAAACATAGAAAATAGGTGCAGGAGTAGGCCATTCGGCCCTTCGAGCCTGTACCGCCATTTATTATGATCATGGCTGATCATCCAACTCAGAACACCGCCCCAGCCTTCCCTCCATACCCCCTGACCCCCGTAGCCACAAGGGCCATATCTTCTGCTTCTGATCAATGCTTTAACAGGCTTCTGTAGCTCTTGGTATTTAATTAGCTGCTGAACTGATCTCACAAGAAAACTTTGTAAATGTTCTCCTGTGTTGCTGACATATGGGTTGATCCTGTAAATGAAGAGAAGTGCATGACAATTAAATCTGAACAATGCTTAACAGATTAAACACTAGTAAGTCTGAAATACTCAGATCAAGGCAAAACTTGATACTTTTCCCTTGTGCATTTACACAAATCCTCTTTTCTTGGCCTGGATTTTGTGGCCATTCAAAATTGATGATAGAAATCAGAACATAGTCAGCAAGCATTAGTTGGGAGACAATTAACTGCAAGCCCAACATGAGTTAAATAGGATTTAATAAAATGGCATTAATGTACTTTACATGAAGATGCTGCCTGATCTGCTGAGTTCCTCCAGCATTTTGTGTGTGTTGCGTTGGAACTTGTGGGTAGCAAAGTTACTGATCTTATTGCTAGGTACAAATTGATTTTTTTAAGGATTTAACATGCCTATTGATAAGATGAAAAATGATTTGAATATCACTCGTGGCATGTTCCTAAACTTTTGATTATTCCCTTAGTGACATATAAATCTCACACAATATTATGAACTTCAATGGCATCTTCAGTAGTCAAAATTCTCGATTTTGACATTTTCTTAAGCTTCAGTTCAAAGTTTGAGAGATTTTGAGTTTTGGTCCTGTTGATCTACAAGAAGCAAAAATATTGACATCTTAACAACAACCTGCTTCAATAGGGCAACAATCATACCAGTGTTCAAGAAGAGCAAGGTGATTGTCCAGTGGCGCTCACATCTGCAGTGATGAAGTTCTCTGAGTGGTCGGTTACGGTCAGAGTCAACCCCTGCCTAAGCAAGTACCTGGACCCACTGCAATTTGCCTATTGGCACAACAGGTCTATAGTGGATGCAATCTCATTGGCCGTCCACTCGGCAATAACAATACCTGTGTACGTCAGGCTCCTGTTCATAGCGTTCAACACTATCATACTCTCAGTAATAATGGATTAATGGCAAGATTCTTAGCAGTTTGGAGAGACAGGGGAATCTTGAGGTGCATGTCCATAGATCCCTCAAACTTACCACACAAGTTGGTAAGGTTGTTCAGAAGGGATGTAGTGTGTTGGCCTTCATTAGTTGGGAGACTGAATTCAAGAGCAGTGAGGTAATTTTGCAGCTCTATAAAATCGGTCAGGCCACACTTGGAATATTGTGCTCAGTTCTGTTCACCTCATTACATGAAGGAGGTAGAAGCTTCAGAGAGAGCATAGTGGAGGTTTACCAAGGTACGGCCTGGATTAGCGAGCACGTTTAGTGACGATAGCTTGAGCAAGTTAGGGCTATTTTCTTTCGAATGAAGGAAGATGAGAAGTGATTTGTTAGGGGTGTAGATGGGGTCTATACAGGAGGGAAGCATTAGGTTGATCTTGGAGTTGTTTAAAGGGTCGACACAACATCGTGTGTTGAAGGGCTTGTACTGTTCTATATTATATTAGTACTTGGAGTATCAGTCAGGTTTATTAACACTGTCTTATATGACGTGAAGTTTATTGTTCTGTGCAGAACAGTGCAAAGGTATAAAAACAATCATAAATTACAGAATAAATAAATTGTGTAAGGAAAGGAATAAGGAGGGAGTGTTCACGAAGTATTTGAAAATGTTGGTTGCCTTTTCAGAGAAAATAATTGCCCCATTCTCAAAAAAACAGGCGAAGCTGAAAGTCTGAAAATAGAAACAGAAAATGATAGAAATACAAACCAAGAGTTAAACAGAGTAAATGTTGTGGATAAAAGTTCTTGGTGAGACCTTGGAAAGTGTGGACTATTTTCTACTCTCAGGGACTATCTCTCATCAAGGGCAGATTTGGTCATAAAATTCACCATTGTCTTCAATGTGCCAGCATGTCTTTAGCTGATTGAGGAAATAGATTGAAGATCAAAACTTTATATCAGACATAAAACTCATACAGTAGTCTATTGGGCCACGACAATCCACGCCTACCCATATGCTTTTGAGACATGGACTACTTACAGCAGGTTCTTAAACCCGTCACTGCTAAATCCTCCAAGTTGACTCGGATTATGTAACCTGATGCTTCTCTAACTCCGGATGGTACACCATAGTGGGCCCCATCACAAATAACCATGTCAGAGTACAGGAAGGAGATGGAGAGCTTAGTAGCACATTGTCATAACAACATCTTTCTCTTTTTGTCAACAAAAGAGCCGGCTATTGACTTTAGAAAGGGGATGGTGAACATCCTCCTGTCTACATCAATGGTGTTGCGGTTGCGAACTTCAAGTTTCGAGGAGTGAACTTCATCAATAGCCTGTCCTCCTGCAAACCCATTGATGTCAGGACAAACAAAAGCTCATTGACACCTCCACTTCCTTAGGATGCATAAGAACCATGGCATGCCTATGCTGACTCTTTCTAATTATTATCAGTGCACCGCAGAAAGCATTCTGTCAGGGTGCATAACAGTTTGGTATGGCATCTGCTCTACACGGAGAGTTGTGAACACAGCTCAGCACATCCCTCTTTGGACTCTGTCTACGTTTCTCTCTGCCTTGGTAACATAATCGAGTACCCCACCCACCCCAGGCATTCTCTCTTCTCCCGTCTCCCTTCAGGCAGAAGATACCAAATTCTGAAAGAACCTATCACCAGGCTTCTTTTCCATTGTTATCAGGATTATTGAATGGTTCCCTAGTACAATAAGGTGGACTCTTCACTTCACAAACTAACTCATTATGATCTAGCAGCTTATTGTATACCTGAACTGCATTTTATAACTCTTTATTCTGCATACTGTTTTTTTTGTTTTACCTTGTTCTACCTCAATGCACTGTTGTAAGAAATAAAACTATAGAAGGCATGTGCAAGACACTGTGACAATAATAAACCAAATGGCAAATTTATTGATTTACAAAACCAGATTGAAATCAAATCATAAACACCAGAGATTCTGCAGATGCTGGAAATCCAGAGTAACACACAAAATGCTGCAGGTCAAGCAGCATCTATGGAGGGGAAATTAACAGTCACGTTTCAGGTCAGGACCTTTCTTCAGGACTCAAGAATCCTACCAAGGAATGGACTAAGAAGAAGATCATGACTGGTCGGTTCTGAGACAAACTGGAAGATTAATTATCTGGAATAATTGAACTCATAAGACCATAAGAATTAGGCCATTAGACTCATTGAATCTGCTCCACCATTTTATCACAGCTGATCCAAATTTCCTCTGAGCCCTAATCTCCTGTCTTCTCCCCATATCCCTTCATACCCTGACCAATCAAGAATCTATCAACCTCTGCCTTAAATACTGTATACGTAAGGACTTGGCCTCCACAGCTGCCTGTGACAAAGAATTCCGGAGATTCACCACTCTCTGGCTAAAGAAATTCCTCCTCATCTCCATCCTAAAAGGACGCCCTTCTATTCCGAGGTTGTGTCCTCTGGTCTTAGAACTGTGACAATTCAGTGTTACACCCTGTGATGTGCTGAGTTGGAAGATGAGTTGAGCTAACTCTGGGCTTTTTTGAAACTCCGTAGGAGAGCGGAGTAGGGAGGACAGAGTGGGAGTAGAATGGAGAATTAAGATTACAAACAACTAGAGGGACAGGTGCTGCAGTGTGATCTTCCTCTACCTACTTGGTATTTCTGATACAGGAGTGTTGAATGGAGCCCATTAAACTGGAAGAGATGTAAGTTCACCTGTCCTGCTCTCACATCCCATGCAGAATATTAACTGAGCTGCTGTAACTGTCTGGAACTTTGGTTGCATGACGCAGTGATAAAATTCATGAACAATTCACAGAATGACTTCAGCTTTTTATAAATTGTGTTGAGCACAGACAGTCCCACAGAGATAAATTAAATCAGTGACTCTATTTGACTGTGCTAAGTAAGTCATTAATATTTCATGAAGGATCCATTCAAACTTAAAATATTGGGTGTCATCATTTATATCTTTATTTACAGTAGGGTCTGTCAACTATTTTATAACAATCTATTGCTATTTAAGGCACAGTGACAGACTGTTTTACTCACAGTTAACATCCTTGTTAATGTTGCAGGCTGGTACTTAAAAACTTGTGTAACTCACAGTGCAATTTTGCTGAAGTTACCTGTTGTACTTTAGAATATTTTTGCATATTTTCACATAAGCTTCTGCAGTGTGGTAAAAAGGTCTTTACGACAGAGGGACAGAGTGAGAGAACTTTATCTCCTTCATTAACAAAAAGGCTCAGTAGAGGGTGTACTTCTTGCAACAGCTGGTAAAATTCCAACTTCCTCAGAACACACAAATTCAGTTTATTCTCATCTGACTGTGCATATATACAACCAAATGAAACAATGTTCCCCCAGACTGTGGTGCACCCATCATACACATATTACTCAGCACATAAAGCAAAAAAATTGCCACTATTATTATTATTATTATTATTATTATTATTGTATTTTAATCTTTTTCTGAGCTCAAGCCAGTAAAACCCAAGGTATGGGCATAGCCAAGCACACTCATTTCTGAATTGCTAGGAATTTTTGTATTATTCTAGTGGTGTTTAGTACTGTGGCTTTCTGGAGATTTACATAAATATTGCTGTGTAGGCCAAATTGTTTAATGCTACTGTGTAGTGACTTTGGGATGATACCAGTTGTAGATAGTACTCCCGGAACAATGGATACCTTGTTCATATTCCATAGTCTTTCAATTTCCTCTTTTAATTCAGCATATTTCTGCTGTTTTGCACGTATTGATTTTTGTATGTTATGTGTGTTTGGAATGGCTAGATCTATTAAGTCAGTTGTTCTTGCTTGTTTATCCTGTAAAATTATATCTGGATGGTTATTATGGATTGGTTGTAATAAAAATGGATCAACTTTCTATTTATAGTAAGGTATGGTGTCTTTTATGAGTCTGTATTTTGTTGGATGATGTTTTCCACTTGATCGTGCCTGTGTAGGTAATGAGATTGATTTAAACTGTCCCAGGATTCTGTAATGAGTTGGACTGTTCCTAGTTTCTCTGGGCATTTTCTGTGTATATCCTTTTGAATTTGTTGGTATTGTATTATGTATTTTTGATCATTTATGTGTTAACCACCTGGTCCTGTATTGCCACAAGGAACTCCACTCTTTCTGGGAAGAGGTCTCCAATTCTGAGCCAGACGTTCGACGCTTCCTCTCGACATCTAGTCTCCTCAGATCATGGGAATGTCTTCCATGGAGGGTCATGCTCTTCCATTGGTTAATGTTTTGTTCTGTAGTGATGAGTTCTTCATTTTTTCTGGGTTGTGCTTTCATTTAAATTTAGTGGTGTGTACTTATTAGAAATGCATACGTTTGTGTGGAGTGCAGAATCTCGGTTTAGTTGAAAAAATTATATCCTTAGAAGCTTTATCTGACTGTTGTGTAAATAATTTTATGTCTGTCGTTTCTCTTCTTCCTTCTGCCCTAGGTAGCGTTAATCTAAGTATGTTTTACTGTATGTAATGTTTTCAGAAATTTGTCATTTCAGTTCTTATTTTGTAAATTTTCCATATTGGTTTTGGACTGAGAGATTATGCCAAAATAATACATTAATATGGGTATAGCAAAAGTGTCCATTGCCTTTGTTATATTTTTAATATTGAGCTCTCTTTGGCAGATTTTCTTACGCTTTGAAGTAAATTCTGTCCAAGGTTTTCCTTTATCACACTTCGATCAATTTTCTTTGCTTGTTGATATCCCAGATGCTTATATGGTTCAATGGTTCAATTTGATATCAGAGAATGTATATAGTGTACAACCTGAAATTCCTACTCTTCACAGACATCCATAAAACAGGAAAAAAGCCAAAAAGATGAATGACAAACACCATCAGAACCTCAAAGCCCCCTCCCCCCACACACAAGCAACAGCAAAAGCATCCCTCCACTTCTCCCTCCCCCCATTTGCACCAGCAAAAAGCAACGAACACCCTCCCCCCTCCATGCAAGCAATAGCAAAGCCCCAAAGAGACCATGATCCATCAGAAACTACAGGCCAATCCCTCTCATGAGTGAGGCAGAGAGAGATCACTCCCGCAACAAGAGCCGGAGATCAGCAGTTTACTGTTTCAATGTCACAATTTCTGCGTCACTTCTCTGAGTCCCCTGACAGACTTTCAGGGAGAGAGAGAGAGAGAGAGAGAGAGAGAGAGAGAGAGAGAGATAATGAGAATGAATGAATGAGAATTGCTCCACTACAGGGGCCTCCTTCCAACCGCAGCATACACCTCCTGCTGTCTCAATGTTTCAGTCTCCTTTAACGCTTCAGTCAGTGAGTAATTGGGTCGTCCACAGGGCCACACCCCAAAGTTGCACAGCACCTGGAGGTAATGAAATGCTGAGCTGCATGGTGAGTCCGCGAACATGCCCATGCCGAACTGTAGTCTCAGCTCCAGCTGTAGATCAGGGACTCTGACAGAACCCCACCCACCTTGAAAAGAAAAAAAAAGACATAAGAAAAGAAAAATAAACTGTTTCGTAGACGAACAGAAAGATGGCACCTGAGTCTGCAAAAACCTCTGGTGCCATCTTTTCCTGCTCATATTTTCTCGTTTCATACTCATCGATCAGTTGTACGGTATCTTGCTGCTCTGTTTTACATTCTACTAGCTCTATTTGCATGTTTCTTTATGTTTAATGTTCTGCCCTGATCTAGTCCAAAGTTCATGTTTATATCTTTAGAAAATACTTCTATTTGAATTAATTGCTTCAGCTTTACTGATGAAAGAGCTTATAATTTTGAATCATCCATATATAGGGTGTGTCAAGGCAAGATTCATTTGGTTGTTTCTGATTTGGTACCCTATTTTCATCCAGTTTGGTGAATTAGAGAATGGGTTTAAAGCTAGACAAAGCCATAGTGGGCTTAGAGAGTCACCATAAAAATGCCTTGGTGGTTGTTCGTTTTTGGTTGCAAATAGATAAGGTGATCATAGTACACCAATGCTTAAACAGATGTTGTAGGAATTGTAGCTGATGTATATCAAGAGTTTCTATTAACCATGAGTGTGGGACAGAATCAAATGCTTTTTGGTAGTCAATATAACACCATGAAATACTTCTGCTTTTCCGTCGGGCTTGATTTAGAATTACGGAACCTATTACCAGTTGTTCTTCACATCCTTTCATACCCTCATGGCATCCTTTCTGCTCTTCTGTAGGTATATTGTGGTTATCTAAGTGAGTGGTGATCAGTTGTGAGATGCGTAATGATACAATTTTACTTATAGTTTGTAAACAAGCTGATATTCCGATGGATCATTTATAATTTTTCCTTTATGTAAGAGATATATTTTTACTTCTCTCAAAAAATTGGCCCCTATTTCAGGATTTTAAAGGAAATGATATGTATTAATAGGTACAGAAGAAGTCAAGTACATATTTTATACCAGTAAATATGAACGTTATCACAGTCGGTACTTTTTCCGGTTGTGGGTATTTTTTATAATTGCATTTAGCATACGCATTATAACTTCAGGTTTTTCTATGTCTTCAACTGTGTGAATGTGTTCTTCTACCTCTCTGATCCAGCTTGCTTCTTGATTTGTGTTGCTCTGTTTGACCAGATATTAGACCAGAAATTAATTATCTCTGTGTTTGGTGATAATAATAATAATAATTATTACTATTATTACATCCTGGTGCAATTCTACACCTCCACCATAGAGAGCATCCTCACATCAGATATTACTGTCTGGTCTGGTGCAGCATCCTCTCACAGTATATGAGAACTACAGTGGACCATCAGGTCAGCAGAAAAGGTCATCATCTGCAGTTACCATCACTGCAGGACTAGTATGTGTCCAGGACAAGAAACGGGCAGGATACTACCCACCCAGTAAACTGCCTTTGACTGCTTTTTCCCCTCCATGGATGCTGACTGGCCTGTTAAGTTGCTCCAGCATTTTGTGTGTGTTGTTGGGGCAGATATTTTTCCCGGGTGAAAATATGAACTACTAATTGCCATTGTTTGACATGTACATATTTTGATAGTAAATTTACTTTGAACTTGAACTTTAATTGAGTTGTACAACTTTAATGGTGCTGTTGTACAATTTTACTAAAGGGGCAAAGAATAAAATTAAATGTGCAGATTCTGTCAGTCGGTGTCCAGTGACTTTGAAAGCTGCAGCATTGGTAAATGTAAAGTAATTCACTGCAGAAAGTATTGCTATGGTTACTGATTGAGCTGATTGTTTTTGATTCCACTATCCAGTAAAAATGTTTATGTTAATGATAGCTTTGTATTGGGAATTTTCAATTGAAGATAATGCTTTAATAACGAATCTATTTCAATCTTGTTTGCAGTATTTCAAAGTGCCAACAAAGTAACAGAATAATATCTCAATTAGCATATTTAGATGAATTAGAAGCTGAGATATAATGACCATGCTTTCCAATATTTCCAAAGTTTGACTCCTGGCTTCCAGTGAGAGAAACCATTGTCTTCATATCTAAACTGTCAAGACTATAATAAGTTTGTTATGCTTCAATGAATTTCACGGTACAGGACCTGATGAAGGCTCTCGGGCCAATACCTCTCAATAGACGCTACCTAACCTATTGAGTTCCTCCAGCATTTTGTGTGTGTTACTCTGGATTTCCAACTTCTGCAGAATCTCCTGTGTTTATTGTCTGCGGTATCTATCTATCTATCTATCTCTCTATCTCTCTCTCTCTCTATCTCTATCTCTCTCTCTCTCTCTATCTCTATCTATCTATCTCTCTCTATCTCTCTCTCTATCTCTATCTATCTCTATCTCTCTCTCTCTCTCTATCTCTCTCTATCTCTCTCTCTCTCTATCTATCTATCTCTCTCTCTTTATCTATCTCTCTCTATCTATCTATCTCTCTATCTATCTGTCTATCTGTCTGCCTGTCTATTTATTTATTTAAGTAAACTGTTTCTGAACTATTGAACTTGGAAGTGTCAAACATACACTTCTCAATTCTTTCCTTTAACTTGGTCTTTAGAGACCAAGTACTATTCTGATAAACCCACGTTGCTCAGCTTCCAAAGTGTGTGAATGTGTGATGTGTGATCCAAGAACTATTCACAGTACTCCAGGTATATGCAACCATCCACCCCTCTCCCCCAACCATCCAGGCTATGTTCTCTTCTCACTAATACCATTCAGCAGGAGGTACAGGAGCCTTAGGTTCCACAACACCAGTTCTTGCCCGTCAACCTTCAGGATACTGAATCAGCATGGATAACTTCACTCGCCTCAACTCTGAACTTATTTCACAACCTACAGACTCACTTTCAAAGACTCTACAGTCTGTGTTCTTGATATTATTTATTTACTTTCTGATTACTTGCACAAATTGTCTTCTTCTGCACATTGGTTGTTTATCAGTCATTGTTTATGTATAGTATTTCATAAGTTGCATTGTATTTATTCATTTTTGGAATCAGAATCAGGTTTAATATCACTGGCCTACACTGTGACAGCAGTACATTGCAATACAATAATAAAAAATGATAAATTACAATCTGAAATATGTGTAAAATTAAATAGATATTGCAAAAAGAGAGGAAAAACTTCCTGTAAATGCCTGCAAGAAAATGAAATTCTAAGTCGCATATGGTGACATACTGTATACGGACTTTGATAATAAATTTACTTTGAAACTTTGAAAAGTCCAGAGCTTGCTTATGTTGCCTGTGGTCAATACACCAGTCCACCATAGTACTGTCTGCATTTACCAGCAGTGACAGGCTTGTGTGTTTTTTAAAATTCACTCAAATAACCAAATTCAATAACTTGTTGATCCATTAAATATAGACAGTGGGACTACTGGCATCAGCAAGGAGAAAGCACAAAGTTTGCACGCTTTCTGCTAAAAGATTGACTTTCTGATTGCAACTTTCTCAAAACAATCAGGTTGCTCAATTTCTTTCTTTCAGACCAAAATTAGTTGCTGACTTTGTTTGTTCTGTTCCTGAACACGTCTAATAAAACACTTATACCCAGGAACTGGATCATGTTGCACATCGATTCAGTTGGAAAGAAAAATGAAATATAATGAAGAATTGAGGATTTTACTGACTTGTGTTTCTTTTCTTGTGGTGCATGAGTGCATGGAAGATCTCAAACATCTGCAAAAACATCCGGCAGGATACAGCGTTCACTGGAATCAGAATCAAAATTGAAATCAGAAATGAAATCACAGTTGGAATCAGGATTAGAATCATACTCAGAATCAGATTCATCATCACTGGCATATGAAATTTGTTGTTTTCTAGCAGCAGTACGGTGTAGTACATAAAATATACCATAAATTACAATAAAAAATTAAATTAGTGGAGCAAAAAGAGAGCAGAAAAAGTGAGGTAATATTCATGGGTTCAATGTCCGTTCAGAAATCTGATGGCAGATGAGAAGAAACTACTCCTGAATTGTTGAGTACAGATTTTTGGGCTCCTGTACCTCCTCCCTGGTGGTAGTAATGCAAGAGAAGGCATATTCTGGGTGGCGAGGGTCCTTTATTAGAGGCTGACTTCTTGAGTCACTGTCCTTTGAACAGTCGCCTAACAGTTTGCAATGCCAGTGATCAGCGATCAGAGCTCAATTCCAACTGTTGTCTGTAAGGAGATTGTATATTCTCCCCAGGATTGTGTGGGTTTCCTCTGGGTGCTCCAGTTTACTTCCACAGTCCAAAGATATTCGAAAGTAAGTGTCATATCTCTAAATAAATAATTTTTAAAAAGTCCTGGATGTTCAGGAAGGTTGCACTGACTGAGTCTACAACCCTCTGTGAGCCTCCGTGGCAGACTTAGTTTCATAAAGCAGGCATCACTTGAACTTCCATCCTTGGGCTCACTTTACTCCACACGCTGTCGGAGCAGTGCTGCCGGGATAATCAAGGACACGACCCATCCAGCCAACACACTTTTCATCCCTCTTCCCTCCGGGAGAAGGCTCAGGAGCTTGAAGACTTGTACGGCCAGATTTGGGAACAGCTTCTTTCCAACTGTGATAAAACTGCTGAACGGATCCTGACCCGGATCTGGGCCATACCCTCTAAATATCCGGACCTGCCTCTCGGTTTTTTTGCACTACCTTACTTCCCATTTTTCTATTTTCTATTTATGATTTATAATTTTAATTTTTAATATTTACTAATTTTACTATTTTAAATTTTTTTAATATTTATAATCCAGGGAGTAAGAAGCACAGAATCAAATATCGCTGTGATGATTGTACGTTCTAGTATCAATTGTTTGGCGACAATAAAGTATAAAGTATCAGTAATTGTGCATGACCACAAATGTTTGACCAATGTCACAGGAATTGGAATTGGAAATCAGATTGGTTTAATATTGTCAGCTAATAAAGGACAGGTAGGCCCTGTCCTTGCACAGCTAATTCAGGCCTTTTGGAGATTCCATCAAAATGTTTGTGTTTGGCAGCTGAAGATCAGGAAGATGCTCATTTCTCTAATCCAGGAAAAGACTTGAGCTGAGATTCTGGTGATGAATGTCATTCCTTAAAGCTTCAATGCCACACTGGCCCTCCACTAAGTTTAACTGCGACAACCTGTCTATTTGGGGTGATGTTGTTTTTAGGAACAGCATGTCCAGGAGTTTGTCACCGCATTTGTGATATGAAGTTCCAGGACTTGGAACGGAACAGTACAGGCCATTCAGCCCGCCGTGTTGTACTCTGGCACTGACTGGGTATCACAGCCCTTTTGCTCAGCCGTCAAAGGGGAAAATCTGGAGGGTGGCAGGGAAGAGAGGAAGACCAAATTTGCAACATCAGAATCAGAATCAGGTTTATTATCACCGGCATGTGTGGTGAAATTTGTTAACTTAGCAGCAGCAGTTTAATACAATAAATGGTAATATAGAAAGAAGGAAAAGAAAACAAATAAGTAAATCGATTCCAGTAAGTATACAGTGCAAATAAAAAGTATTCTTCCCCTCCCCCCAGAAGTTTTCATGTTTTATTGTTTTACAATATTGAATCATAGTGGATTTAATTTGGCTTTTTTTTGACAGTGATCAACAGAAAAAGACTCTTGTGCGTTAAAGTGAAAACAGATCTTTACAAATTGATCTAAATTAATCACAAATATAAAACACAAAATAAATGTTTACATAAATATTCACCCCTCTTTAACATGACACACAAAATCATCATTGGTGTCGCCAACTGGATTTAGAAGTCACATAATTAGTTAAATGGGGATCTGTTTTTGGAGACCTGTGTGCAGTCAGGGTGTTTCAATTGATTGTAGTAAAAATACACTTGTATCTGGAAGGTTCAACTGCTGGTGAGTCACTATCCTGGTAAAAACTACATCATGAAGACAAAAGAGCACTTCAAGCAACTCCACAAATAGGTTATTGAGAAGCACAAGTCTGGAGATGGATACAAGAAATTTTCCAATTCACTGACTATCCCTTGGAATACAGTTAAGTCAAACATCACGAAATGGAAAGAATATGGCACAGCAGTAAATCTGCCTAGAGCAGGCCGTCCTCAAAAACTGAGTGATCATGCAAGAAGGGGACTAGTGAGGAAGGCCACCAAGAGACCTATAACAACTCTGGAGGAGTTACACGCTTCAGTGGCTGAGATGGGAGAGACTGTGCAAACAACAACTGCTGCCCAAGAGCTTCACCAGTCACAGCTTTATGGGAGAGTGGCAAAGAGAAAGCCACTGTTGAAAAAACTCACATGAAATCTTGGCTACATTTGTCAGAAGGCATGTGGGAGACTCTGAAGTCAGCTGGAAGAAGGTTCTATGGCCTGATGAAACCAAAATTAAGCCTTTTAGCCATCCAACTAAATGCTAAGTTTGGCAAAAGCGAAACACAACCCATCATCAAAGACGCACCATCCCGACCATGAAGTATGGTGGTGGCTGCATCATGCTGTGGGGATGCTTCACTGCAGCAGGATCTGGAAGGCTTGTGAAGGTAGACGGTAAAATGAATGTAGTAAAATACAGGGAAATCCTGGAGGAAAATCTGATGCAGTCTGCAAGAGAACTGTGACTTGGGACAAGATTTGTTTTCAGCAAGACAATGACCCCAAGCATAAAGCCAAAGCTACACACTTAAAAGCAACAAAGTTAATGTCCTGGATTGGCCAAGTCAGAGTCCAGACCTCAATCTAACGAGAATTTGTAGCTGGACTTGAAAAGGGCTGTTCACTCACAATCCCCATGCAATGTGACAGAGCCTGAGCAGTTTTGCAGAGAAGAATGGGGGAAAATTGCAGTGTCCAGATGTGCAAAGCTGATAGAGACCTATACACAAGGCTGTAATTGCTGCCAACAGTGTATCTATTAAATACTGACTAGAAGGGAGTGAATACTTAGGCAATCAATTATTTTGTGTTTAATAATTGTAATAAATTTAGACCGATTTGTAGAAATATGTTTTCGCTTTGATACGGAAAAGTTTTTTCTGTTGGTCAGTGTCAAAAAAGCCAGATTAAATCCATTGTGATTCAATGTTATAAAACAATAAAAAACTTCCAAGGGGGGAGGGGGTGAATACTTTTTATAAGCACTGTATATGTGTATATTGAATAGATTAAAAATCAAGCAAAAACAGAAATTATATATATTAAAAAAGTGAGGTAGTGTTCACGGGTTCAATGTCCATTTAGAAATCAGATGGCAGAGGGGAAGAAGCCATTCCTGAGTCACTGAGTGTGTGCCTTTAGGCTTCTGTACCTCCTTCCTGATGGTAACAATGAGAAGAGGGCACGTCCAGCGTGATGGGGGTCCTTAATGATGGGTGGTGACTTTGAGGCACTGCTCCTTGAAGATGTCTTGGGTACTATGGAGTCTAGTACCCAAGGTGAAGCTGACTAATTTAATGACTTTCAGTAGCTTCTTTCGGTCCTGTGCAGTAGGAACTCACGCAACCCCCCTCACCATACCAGACAGTGATACAACCTGTCAGAATGCCCACTATAGAAGTTATTGAGTATTTTCGTTGACAAACTAAATCTCTTCAAACTCCTAATGAAACTTAGCCACTGTCTTGCTGTCTTTATGGTTGCATCGATATGTTGGGATCAGGTTAGGACCTCAGAGATCTTGACATCCAGGAACTTGAAACTGCTCACTCTCTCCACATCTGATCCCTCTGTGAGGATTGGTCTGTGTTCCCTCATCTTACCCTTCCTGAAGTCCACAATCAGCTCTTTGATCTTACTGACATTGAGTACCAGGTTGTTGCTGCAACACCATTCAACTAGCCGGTATTTCTCACTCCTGTACGCCTTCTCATCACCAACTGAGATTCTACCAACGATGGATGTATCATTCGCAAATTTATAGATGGCATTTGAGCTATACCTAGCCACATAGTCATAGGTATAGAGGGAGTAGAGTGGTGGGATATGCACACGTCCCCGAGGTGCGCCAGTGTTGATCGTCAGTGAGGAGGAGATATTATCACCAACTTGCGCAGATTGTGGTCTTCCAGTTAGGAAGTCGAGGAAGTTAGGAGTCGGATTTTATTTTAGATCCTTTTTCTGATATGTCATCGAGAAACTTGAGTTCAGTTGCACAATTGCTTTGTCCATCCTCTGCATTTTTGTAAATAACATTTATTTCCCGTCCACACAGCTCATTCCAGATGGCTTGAAGGGAAATCAGTTTGTTCTCCATTTCTGTCAAAATGTCTAGTTGTCCTGCCAATTCGTTCTACAGATGTACTGTTGAAAGTCTTCTCCAGGAATCATCACCTTGTTGTGGTGGAGAGGTTTGTGAGTTCCTGATATCCTGCAAGCACTGCTATCTGGGATTTAGCCATCTGGCACGTAGCTCCTGGTAGGGTCACCTGTGGCAGTGAGGTCAGCGGGGAGGTTCCGGACAGAGAGTGATCCACCCGAGATCACAGCGGTGGAGCAGGCGGAAGATGATGACATACCACAATGGCAGCGAAGAGTCCCCAGTCGCCTAGCGTTCCATATCCTCACCCCGATCTGTCTGGGACTAGCCGTGCATTAGCCTCTCCACATTAAACAAAGTCTCGCACAGACATTCTCCATTAAAGGAATTCACCTAAAAATCCAGATTAAATACCTAATAATAGTCAAGACCTTGGGAAAGCATCATACTCGACCTGAGTGAATGCGTTATTGTTGGAAGTGTCGTGAATGGTTGCATCAGTGTCTGAACAGTAGTTAAATGCCCAGGACCATGAGACGCTGCAGAGTCGTGTAACCCGTGCACAATATACCCTGTAGTCACACCCTCAGGCCTCCATGTTAGCATCTCCAAAAGCAACAAATTCTAGCAGCAATTTCTCTAAAATGCTCTTCAAAATGCCCAGCATCAAGGACACCTTCAAAAGGGGATGCCTCAAGAGGGAGGCATCCATGGTTAAGGACCCTCACCGCCTGGGACATGAGGGAGGAGGCACAGAAGCTCGAAGGCACACACTCAGTGTTTCAGGAACAGCTTCAGAAATGGACATTGAACCCTGAACACCACCTCACTATTTTGGCTCTCTTTTTGCACTACTTATTTAATATGATTTTTAAAAAAATATAATTTTGTGCGGCAGGGTGGAGATGCATCTCTACCAAAGGAGGTGTAAGGCACTCTTTCTGTCCACTAGCCCGCAGGTTACACCTGGACAAGGTATAGCACCTGCTTAGTCCCAAAATCAGGGTCACGTGAAGCCACGAGAGCAGGTGGTGGATGGTCGTATGAGCAGCTGGTGCGTATCACAAGTCCTGGTTATGTGACCACTGATGCCAGGCTGACAATCTCTGAAGAGTATTCATAATGGTTGGGGTCACCCGCCTTGTAAAGACACTGCCCAGAAGAAGGCAATGGAAAACCACTTCTGTAGAAAAATTTGCCAAGGACAGTCATAGTCATGAGACCATGATCACCCACGTCATATGACATAGCACATGATGATGTTGATGATGATGAAAGTATATTTAATTTTTCTTATTACAATTTAATAAAAGGCCTCCGTTAGTCTTGAGAGACCATGGATCTGTGCCTGGAAAGTCTTCACTCTCCAGGGTGCAGGCCTGGGCAAGGTTGTATGGAAGACCAGCAGTTGCCCATGCTGCAAATCTCCCCTCTCCACGACACCGATGTTGTCCAAGGGAAGGGCGTTAGGACCCATACAGCTTGGCACCAGTGTCGTCACAGTGCAATGTGTGATTAAGTGCCTTGCTCAAGGACACAACACGTTCCCTCGGCTGGGGCTTGAACTCACGACCTTCAGGTCGCTAGTCCAATGCCTTAACCACTTGGCCACATGCCCAACAATTTAATAAGAACATAAGAAATAGGAGCAGGAGTAGGCCATCTGGCCCATCGAGCCTGCCCCACCATTCAATAAGATCATGGCTGATCTGTCCGTAAACTCAGCTCCATCTATCTGCCTTTTCCCCATAACCCTTAATTCCCCTACCATGTAAAAATCTATCTAACTGTATCTTAGGTATCTTTAGTGAAGAAGCCTCAACTGCTTCCTTGGACAGAGAATTCCACAGATTTGCCACTCTCTGGGAAAAACAGTTTCTCCTCATCTTCATCCTAAATCTTCTCCCCTGAATCTTGCGGCAATGTCCCCTAGTTCTAGTCTCACCTACCAATGGAATCAAGTTTCCTACTTCTATCTTATCTATCCCTTTCAAAATTTTGTATGTTTCTATAAGATCCCCTCTCATTCTTCTGAATTCCAGAGAGTACAGTCCCAGGCGACTCAATCGTTCCTCATAGGTTAACCCCTTCATCTCTGGAATCAACCTGGTGAACCTCATCTGCACTGCCTCCAAAGCCAGTATATCCTTCCTCAAGTATGGAGACCAGAACTGCACGCAGTACTCCAGGTGCAGCCTCACTAGTACCCTGTATAGTTGCAGCATGACCTCCCTGCTCTTGAATTCAATCCCTCTAGCAATAAAGGCCAACATTCTGTTTGCCTTCTTAATAACCTGTTGCATCTGTAAGCCAACTTTTTGCAATTCATACACAAGCACACCCAAGTCCCTCTGCACAACAGCATGCTGCAATTTTTCACCATTTAAATAATCTGCTCTTCTATTATTCCTTCCAAATTGGATGATCTTGCATTTACCAACATTGTATTCCATCTGCCAGACCTTGGCCCACTCACTTAACCTATCTATATCCCTCTGCAGACTCTCCACATCCTCTGTACAATTTTCTTTTCCACTCAGTTTAGTGGTCATCAGCAAATTTTGCTATGCTACACCCAGTCCCCTCTTCCAAATCATCAATGTAAATGGTAAACAGCTGCGGGGCCAGCACCGACCCCTGCGGCACCCCACTCACCACTGACTGCCAACCGGAGAAACACCCATTTATACCAACTCTCTGCCTTCTATTGGTTAACCAATCCACTATCCATGCCAATACACTTCCTCTGACTCCATGCATCCATATCTTATTTATAAGTCTCTTGTGTGGCACCTTATCGAATGCCCTCTGGAAATCCAAGCATACGACATCCACCTGTTCTTCTGTATCCACTGCACTCATTATGTCCTCAAAGAACTCCAGTAAGTTTGTCAAACAGGACCTGCCCTTTCTGAATCCACGCTGCGGCTGTCTAATGGAACCACTCCTTTCTAAACTGAATTGAATTGAACGATCTTTATTGTCATTATACAGGTACAATGAAACTCTGTTTGGCTTCCTCTTAGGCAATTAAATAAAGCGATAGATAAAAACAAGACAGTAATAGAAAAACAGTTTTAAATAGATAAGTAACAGAAAATAAGTTGCAGCAGCACCAGAATATCACAGAATGTTTTGCTATTTCTTCCTTAATGACAGCTTCAAGCATTTTCCCGACTACAGATTTTAAGCTAACTGACCTATAGTTGCCCGTCTTTTGCCTACATCCTTTTTTTAAAAGTGGCGTGACATTTGCTGTCTTCCAATCCGCCGGGACCTGCCCAAGAGTCTAGAGAATTTTAGTAAATGATTACCAACGCATCTACTATAACCTCCGCCAATTCCCTCAGCACCCTGCGATGCATCCCATCAGGACCAGAAGACTTATCTACCTTCAGGCCCTTGAGTTTTCTCATCACTATCTCTTTAGTAGCAGTGATTTTATCAAGGTGCTCACCTCCCATTTCATCCATAACATCATTCTTTGGCATTTTAGACATGTCCTCCACCATGAAGACCAATACAAAATAGTTGTTCGATGCCTCATCCATTTCCTTATCACCCAATATCAATTTCCCCTTCTCGTCTTCCAAGGGACCTACGTTGACTTTAGCCACCCTCTTCCACTTTATATATTTATAAAAACTTTTGCTATCTGTTTTTATATTTGTGCTAATTTACTTTCATACTCTGTCTTCCCTTTCCTTATTTCTTGTTTAGTTGTTCTTTGTTACCTTTTAAAGTTCTCCCAATCCTCCAGTCTCCCACTACTCTTTGCGACTTTGTACACATGAGCTTTTAATTTGATACTATCTTTTATTTCCTTAGTTATCCAAGGCTGGCTTTCCCCACACTTACTGTCCTTACTTTTGACTGGAATATACTTTTGTTGAGCACTGTGAAAAATCTCTTTGAAAGTATTTCACTGTTCCTCAACTGTCCTACCAAAAGCCTGTGCTCCCAATCCACATTAGCCAGCTCCTCCCTCATCCTGTTATAGTCTCCCTTGTTTAAGCCTAATATACTGGCTTTAGATCTAACTATTTCATCCTCCATCTGCATGCAAAATTCAGTTATACTATGATCAGTCTTTCCAAGTAATTTTTTATGTATTACACTGTTTGGCAAACCAACAAATTTAACAACATATGTCAGTGATAATAAACCTGATTCTGATTCTGAATTCTTTACAAGTGAATGGTTCTTCAAGGTCAATGCGTCTAAATCCTGAATCCTGAGCAGATCGTGTCTAACAAGCCTGACAGAGTTCTTTGAGGAGGTGACCAGGCATATAGATGAGGGTAGTGCAGTGGATATGATCTATATGGATTTTAGTAAGGCATTTGACAAGGTTCCACACGGTAGGCTTATTCAGAAAGTTAGAAGGCATGGGATCCAGGGAAGTTTGGCCAGGTGGATTCAGAATTGGCTTGCCTGCAGAAGGCAGAAGGTGGTGGTGGAGGGAGTACATTCAGATTGGAGGATTGTGACTAGTGGTGTCCCACAAGGATTTGATCTGGGACCTCTACTTTACGTGATTTTTATTAACGACCTGGATGTGGGGGTAGAAGGGCGGGTTGGCAAGTTTGCAGAGGACACAAAGGTTGGTGGTGTTGTAGATAGTGTAGAGGATTGTCAAAGATTGCAGAGAGACATTGATAGGATGCAGGGGTGGGCTGAGAAGTGGCAGATGGAGTTCAACCTGGAGAAGTGTGAGGTGGTACACTTTGGAAGGACAAACTCCAAGGCAGAGTACAAAGTAAATGGCAGGATACTTGGTAGTGTGGAGGAGCAGAGGGATCTCGGGGTACATGTCCACAGATCCCTGAAAGTTGCCTCACAGGTGGATAGGGTAGTTAAGAAAGCTTATGGGGTGTTAGCTTTCATAAATGGAGGGATAGAGTTTAAGAGTCGCGATGTAATGATGCAGCTCTATAGAACTCTGATTAGGCCACACTTGGAGTATTGTGTCCAGTTCTGGTCACCTCACTATAGGAAGGATGTGGAAGCATTGGAAAGGGTACAGAGGAGATTTACCAGGATGCTGCCTGGTTTAGAACGTATGCATTATGATCAGAGATTAAGGGAGCTAGGGCTTTACTCTTTGGAGAGAAGGAGGATGAGAGGAGACATGATAGAGGTGTACAAGATAATAAGAGGAATAGATAGAGTGGATAGCCAGCGCCTCTTCCCCAGGGCACCACTGCCCAATACAAGAGGACATGGCTTTAAGGTAAGGGCCTGTACTGTGCTGTACTATTCTATGTTCTATGTTCTATGAAAGTCAGCAGTGGATGGTGCTGTGAGATCACCTCCACCACTGAGACTACAGTGGTCCAACAAGACAGTTCAATATCACCTCTATCAGGGCAATCAGGCAGTAAACATTGCCCTTCCTGTTGTCATCCAGATTCTGAAAGTAAAATAATGATGGAAAATGCATTCATTAGGTGAATAAACTCTTCTCAGGCTTCCAGCCGTACAACTGTCGATTTTAACCATATTTCGATGACAAACTCTGCCATCTTCATTCAAGTAGTATTTATATAAGAGAGGACATGGAGCAGTCTGCACAGGACAGATTAGTTGACTGATGATTAATATTTTTAAATTTAGAGATACAGGTGCTTCTGGCCCAATGTGACCAATTAACCTACTAACCTGTACGTATTAGAATGTGGGAGGAAACCCACTCCATCGTAGGGAGGACGTACAAACTCCTCAGAGACAGCAGGGGAATTGAACCAGGTCGCTGGCACTGTAAAGTGTTGTGCTAAATGATATGCTTCTGTGCAGCCCTTGAATGTTATGCCAACCTTTTTAAAGTTCAAAGTAAATCTATTATCAACTTACATGTATATGTCACCAAATACTGACCTGGAAGTCATTTTCATGTGGGCTTTCACAGTAACTACAAAGGAACACCATAGAATTAATGAAAATGCACACGACAAAGATGGACGAACAACCAGTGTGCAAAAGACAACAAACTGTGCAAGTAGAAAAAAATAGAAAAAAGAGGCAAATAAATAAATAAATGAACAAACAAGCAAGCAAGCAAGCAATAAATATCCAGAACATGAGCTGTAAAATCCTTAAAAGTGAGTCCTTTGGTTGTGAAAATAGTTCAGTGTAGTCATCCTCTCTGCGTCAAGAAGCCTGATGGTTGATGGTTAAGTACTCTAAGATCAATCTAACCCTTCCCTCCTGTTCTCTTGTAAACCCTCACTTGTCTTATTTTCTGATTCCTGGAGTGATTTTCCCAACACACAGCTGCCTTTGGGCAGAATTGTTGGACATTTCCTCTCAGAGCTGCACCTCAAACACCAAAGGAAAGCGCCCAATTGTACACAAGACAGCCAGCAATGGAATCATGTTGTAATGGCTTTTCAATGGCTTAGGATACAAATTTCCTTCTTTCCTGCCTCAACTCTTTTTAAAAATTTTTTTGTCTCAACTTATACCATTAAATAAATATATGGGAGAGAAATCTCTCCTGTAGCATTTTTCACTGTCACAGTGGCATAGTAGTTAGCACAATCACTTTACAGTGGCAGTGATCAGCAATTGGATTCAATTCCTGCCACTATCTCTGTGAGGAGTTTGTACGTTCTCCATGTGACCTCATGGGTTTCCTCCAGGTGCTCTGCTTTTCTTCCACATTCCAAAGATGTGTGGGTTAGATTTAATGAATTGTGAGCATGCTATATTGGTGCCAGAGACATGGCACCACTTGCGGGTAGACCGGCACAATCCATGCTAATTTAATTTGATGCAAATGATGCATTTCACTGTAAGTTTTGATGTACCTGTGACAAATAAAGCAGAGCTGTAAGACCTTTATCTTCTCTATTTTAATGCTAAGTATAATTCTGTACCGAGAATTGTACTGAAGCACTTTTCACATTTTCATGATATCCCAAAGTTCAAAATCAATGAGTTATTTTTAAAGTGTGGTCTTTGTTTTATTGTCGGTAACCATAGCAACTGGTGTGAATTACAGCAAAATGTAACGCACAGGAAGTCCAATAAGTGACCAAGCAAAATTATGTTTTTTTCTTAAAAGGGCTCGGCATGCATGAAGATCTTTATCTTGGTCTACGCACGAACGCTAGATCAACTAGGCTTAGTACAAAAGTGTTTGCTGGAGAGGTTAGCAAGCAAATCCATACAGCCCAGTCCATCAGAGGCAAAACCCTCCTCACCACTGAGCACATTTACAAGGAGTGTTGTCGCATCTATCATCAAGGACCCAGTCCGCCTGAGGCAAAGCACCCCCCCACCCCCCACCAGTGAACACATTTACATGGAGGGCTACCGCAGAAAAAGCTGTATCCATTATCAAAAACCGTCACCATCCAGGTCATGCTCTCTTCTTACGAGTACCATCGGGCAGGAGATACAGGAAGTCTCGGTCCCTTCCCACCAGGTTCAGGAACAGTTATTACCCCTCAACCATCAGGCTCCTGAACCAACAGGGATAACTTCACTCACCACAACCCTGAACTATGGATTCACATTCAAGCACTCTACAACTCAAGTTCTCAGTATAATTTATTTTCAAATTTAGTTTATCCATTCATCCCATGTATTTATTTGCTTGTTTGTTTGTACAGTTTCTCACATTGCTTGTTTAGTTTTTCATTGATTTTGTTGTATTCCTTTGTTTTCCTGTGAATGCCCACAAGAAAATGAATCTTAGGGTGACGTACTGTATGCATACTTTGAACTCTGAGAAATTGGACTCACTTTTCTCTGTTCAAATAAATAGAAGAGGATTCCAGACAGGCGTGTCCTCCAACACGACCTACTTTCCAATATTGGCTTGAGTGTGTATAGAACAGGGAAGGTTTTCCCTAGTGAGGAACACAGGAGTGATTTTCAATAGCACACAAACTGGTCACTCTCTATTGTCCCTTCTGGCTGAGAGAAACCCTTGCCGTTTGGAAGAGGCATCTCTATTGCTCTCTGTAAACCTTGAACGGAGCTAATCTATTTCTATTCAGGTTGGGTGAAACTAGAACTAGAGGCCATAGGTTAAGTGTGAAAGGTGAAATGTTTAAGGGGAGCATGAGGGAGAGCTTCTTCACTCAGAGAGTTGAGAGTGTAGAACGAGCTGCCAATAGAAGTGGTGCAAACGGGCTTGATTTCAACATTTAAGTTTGGATTGGCTCATGAATGGGACGGGTATGGAAGGCAATGGTCCGGATGCAGGTCAATGGGAATAGGCAGAATAATAGTTTGGTACAGACAAGATGGATCAAAGGGCCTTTTTCTGTGCTGTAGTGCTCTAAGACTATTAGTATTCTCCCTGGTAAAGAGAGACCAATAAATTTCAGTTGTTGATAACGTTTTCGTTTGTGTATGTAATATTTCAGAATTTCAGAGTTGGAGTTTATAGCTAAGCAGGGAGGAGTGTTCTGTATTTTTTACATTTGAGTAATATTTGAGTAATGTTTTAAATATATTTGATTAAGTATTCTTTGTTGTTTACATAATTCATGACAGGTTGTATGTAAAAGTACGTGAATGGCATATGTTGTAAGTACCACTTTACTAAAAGTAAAAACAAAACGTAAACGGATTACCCTTGGCTCTGTCTTCTTGCAGTTAGTTTTCTGTTTTGGAGTTACAAATCTTAACAATTACGACAAAAAAATCATTTGAGTTGCAAAACCTGGATTGAACACATTTTAAAAGCAACTTTAATTTAATTGAACTATGCGTTACATATCCTGCGAGTTTCCTGCTAATTACAGTACTCCATCTAGTGGCTCTCTTCCAACTGAATCTGTGAATTTGAGTGCTAGAGTAGTCCCTAGAGCGAAATCTGTGTTCGTCTGGGATGCAGGGATTAGGAGGTGCTTGGGCTGGAGGGCGTGCTATAAAGAGATGCTGAATAAAGTTGGGTTGTTTTCTCTGAGTGGTGGAGGCTGAGGGGAACACACACAAAATGCTGGAAGAACTCTGCAGCTCAGGAAGCATCTAAGGAGGGGAATGAACAGTCAATGTTTCGATCCAAAACCCTTCCTGGAACATAGATTGCTTACTCGTTTTCAGAGATGCTGCCTGACCTGCTTTTTGTGTGTGTGTGGGCATCTCAAGATGCTAGCATCTGCAGAATCTCTTTTGTATCTGGTGGTCTGAGGGGTAATCTGATAAAGATTTATGTACTAATGGGAAGCTTAGATAGAGTGTTCAGCCAGGGTCTTTTCCCCAGGACTGAAATGTTTACGAAATACATCAGGACCTGCATTTAACATGGGAGGGGGTAAGCTGAAGGGAGATGTTTGTGGCAAGTTTTTTTACACAGAATGGTGGGTGCCTATGACACACTGCCAAGGGTGGTGCTAAGGCAAATATGATCGTGGCTTTTGTGAGTCTCTTAAATAGGGAGAAGAATGTGGGGAAATGGAAGGTTTGGGACGTTGTGTAGGCAGAAGGGGGGGGGGTTGAGTTGGCCATTTGATTGCTAATGTAATTAATTTGGTACATTGTGGAGCAAATGGCCTGCTCCTGTGAGTCACTGTTCTACATGTTCAATGTTTAACATCATATGTGAACGTAAGAAATAGTTTCAAAGTCCAGTGGACTGTGTAAATAATTTTACTTGCTATGGTATATCACTAAGTAAGTGTAGCAGCTACTTGAAAACAAACCAAAACCGCTCATGGGGGTGGGGGTCGTTTGACACTGTGTCTACACAAATAACAAAGTTCCAAAGTTGGAAAAGTACATTTAATCTTTTATTATGAAACCAGTAAAGATGAATAATCTTACAGTAATAAAAACTAACCAAACTAAAACTAGCGATATAACAAAATAAGTGGTCTAATAATGTTCTAATTAGCAACACTAAACGTATTTAATTTGCCCACTCCCTGGCTCCAAGCAGACTAAACTGAACCTAAAGACAAAGCGTGTATACATAACCACATGCTTCACTTCTACCACACCCCACGTGACAAATTACCCAGAATAAACGCACAACACAAAAAACAATGCACACAGACAGAAAAATAATTAAATGGCTCCTACAGTAAGCTTAGGCATGACTTAGTCAATGTCAAGTTTATTACCATCTGCACAAGACCACGTCTGCGCAGGTGCGATGAAATACTTACTTACAGGAGCCTCAGGTAAGCAAAATTCACAAGAAGTATATAAACAGAACATAAATTATACACAACTTGACAAGGAAGAAAACAATTAGGAAAAAATGTAACCAAATTTGTCATAGCATTACTAACCTTCAGTGATTAGGTTTTTGCCAGTTGGCTTAGGTCAGAATGGTGGAAGGGAAGTAGCTGTTCCTGACGCAAACAAGAGAAAATCTGCAGATGCTGTAAATCCAAGCAACACACACCAAATGTTGGAAGAACTCAGCAGGCCAGGCAGCATCTATGGAAAAGAGTAAACAGCCAAGATCCTTCATCAGGACTGGAGAAAGAAGATGAGAAGTCAGAGAACGAAGGTGAGGGGAGGGGAGGAAGAAATGCAAGATTTTAAGTGATAGGTGAAACCAGGAGGGAGGGAGGGGTGTAGTAAAGCAGCGGTCCCTAACCACTGGGCCGCGGACTGGTACCAGGCTGCAAAACATATGCCACCGGGCTGTGAGATATGATTTGGCAATAAGAGTCAGCTGCATTTTTCCTCATTCCCTGTCACGCACTGTTCAACTTGAACACACGCGAGGTCATTACCCGCGCATCATCCATGTCAGCGCGGGAAGAAGATCAACTCCTCAAGCTTGCAAATGACTGTGGGCTGAAAAGTATGTTTGACATAACATCTCTGCGGGCATTCTGGACCAAAGTCAAGGCTGAATATCCTGAGATAGCTACGAAGGCACTGAAAACATTACTTCCATTTCCAACATATCTCTGCGAAGCAGGGTTTTCTGCAATGAATGCAACGAAAACTAAATTGCGGAATAGACTGGACATAAGGAACCCCCTTCGAGTATCGCTTCTCCCATCACCCCTCGATAGGACCGTCTTGTTGCAGGGAAACAAGCCCAGGGCTCCCACTGATTCAGCAATATTGGTGTGTTGCAATGATTTTATATGTTCATAAAAGGAAAATATGCGCTGTGTGTTTAATATCCAAACGTTACTTAAAATGTTATGATGCTATTGACTAATAAGTGATTTATAATTGACTTATCACTATATTCATGCGAGGAAAATATGTGCTGTGTGTTTAATATTAAATTCGTTAGATAAACCCTTTTAGAAACGAAATTGAGTGTATTAGCCACTTATAAGTGACTTATAGTTGACTTATCACCTATATTCCGGTCGTGATTAACACCCCCACTCCCCCAGGGTTGCTAACTGTCCTGTATTAGCTGGGACATCCCGTATATTAGGCTAAATTGGTTTGCCCCTGTTACGTACCCCGTAACTGGGTTGTCAAACCAGTAGAAATGGAACACTCGTTGGAGTCTGTGATTACTAGAAACTAAGAAAGTTTTATTAAAAAAAATAAGTAATACAGTACACTAATTGTAAGGATATAAATGTAACAGGTTAGCAATGATAATACACACATATACACAGAAATAGGGTAATAGGAATCAACCAAGCTCTATCGCAGTCTAGGGGTAAAATGATCAGTCTCAAGGTGAAGCAGAGTTCAGTTCAGTCTAGTGTAGTTCGAAGTAATCGCTGTTGTTGTACCGTTGGGGGGGGGGGGGGGAGAGAGAGAGAGAGAGAGAGAGAGAGAGAGAGAGAGAGAGAGAGAGAGAGAGAGAGAGAGAGAGAGAGAGAGAGAGAGTGAGAGTGAGATACAGTTGAGGTTTTCAGGCAAACCTTTTGAGGCCTTCTGATCCTGTTATGGTCACCGACTGCCGACTGTGACCCCCTCCGTTCCGGATGCAACCGTTCTTCCGTGGTGAACCCGGCACCCAGGCAAGGGCGGACACATAACAGGTTCCCACCGGTCGTACCTTTACACCCTGTGAGCCTCTGACCGATTTCTGCGAATCGGTCCTCCAAGCTCCCACCAACTTGTGGGGCACAATGCTCTTTCCAGGGTCTCGTGGCGTGTGTGTCTGTGCCTTAGCAAACCCGCTATTTTACCCTCCCCCTGATGGGGTATCACCTATCCATCAAACTTCACACTTCCTATTGTCTCAGCAGGATTGTTAATGAACAGTTCAGGTTCAGAGCAAACTGTCTGTGGCAGACACCAACATACTGAATTATGTGTCTCTCTCTCTCGTTATCTCTCTCTTCTCTCTTATTAGCATTTTGAATGGCTCTCCCTTGTCTCTCGTTATCTCTCTCTCATTAACAGCATCCGTTCTGCAGCTCTGCTTGGCTTCACACATGACATCCCATACAGGACCGCCCTTGTCCTGTATTTCCCCCGCTTAGGTAGAGCGTTCCTATGAAACCTTTCGTGCCGAAATGGCATAAAGCGAAGAAGCAATTACCATTAATTTATATGGGAAACATTTTTTGAGCATTCCCAGACAAAATAACCTACCAAATCATACCAAATAACACATGAAACCTAAAATAACACTAACATATAGTAAAAGCAGGAATGATATGATAAATACACAGCCTATATAAAGTAGAAGTAATATACGTTCAGTGTAGTTTCACTGAACAGAATCGCCAAAAACAATTTGTAGGAAAAAAATCGGCACGTACACGCATGCGCACACAGGTGCCCGCGCAAGGCTTCATGGTCACGGTAGTCTTTCTCGGGGTAAACACAAGTGTCCCGTATTTGACTGCTACTCTTGTCCGTTTGCAATCCTACCCATCCCCCACCCCCGGTTGGCCAGTCTGCAAGAATATTGTCAATATTAAACCGGTCCACGGTGCAAAAAAGGTTGGGGACCCCTGTAGTAAAGAGCTGGGAAATCATTTGGGGAAAGAGATAAAGGTCTGGAGCAGGGAGTATCTGATAGAAGAGGACAGAACTCCATGGAAGAAAAGAAAGGGGGAAGAGCACCAGAAGGAGGCATTGGGCAGGTAAGGAGATAATGTGAGAGAGAGGAATGCAGATTGGCAATAGGGGGTATTACTAGAAGTTAGAGAAATTGAAGTTCATGCCATCAGGTTGGAGGCTCCCCAAATGGAATGTAAGGTGTTCCTCCTCCAACCTCAGTGTGGCCTCACGGCAGCAGTAGAGGAGACCGTGGACTGACATGTTGGAATGGGCCCTTCCAGCCCAACAAGCCCGTGCAGTCCAGTACACCCATGTCACAATTTAACCTTCTAACCTGTGTGTCTTTGAAATGTGGGACGAAACCGGAGCACCCGGAGGAAACTCACGCAGTGACAGGGAGTAAATACAAACTCCTTACAGATCGTGGCAGAATTGAGCCCAGGTAACGTCTTCTGCCATAACAAAACATTAGCCACTATGCTACCATGCAGCCCTTAATGTGTAGTTAAAAAAAGCCATCCAATATCTTTTGAATGCAAACTACTTAGCTTAACCTTGCTACTATATCAGCAGAAAAAAGAACATAGTGCCAGGGTTACTGAGCTGGAAAGGGGTGAAGGCATGAGGAGATTGGAAAACCAGGGTGAAAATTCAAAAGTCAAGTCTTTGCCAGTCCTTGAGACAAGGGGCTAAAAGGGTATAGCCGTTGCATTTCCCTATAGTGTTTTCAAGCAGACTGGTGCTTAACTTATCGATCATGAGATTTGACAATTGCTATTGTACCACAATGAGACAACAATCCCTCTCACTAAGATTGTTATGCTTTTAATTTCAAAACATTAAACTAATTCAAAGGAAGACATGGGAATCCAGGAAAGCGGATCTAACTTTGTGTTTACTTTAAGTGAGGCACGTGCGTATCATGTGGTAGTGTGATAACGTATACATTTCACGTATTTATACATAAAACCCGTAATGAATTATTTAAATGAACAAGAATGCTTAATCAACCAATATATACACAAGATTACTCAAATATTATCGAAAGGTTAAATACGCAACAGAGATAGTTTATTGACAAGGTTGGTAAGTTCGGAGAGAGGGTGGAGAAGTAAAAATGGATTGAGAGTGGGAGTTCTACTCTTTGGTGTGAGTTACAATGGATAGAGCTAACAGAGCAGAGCAGGGAACAATTGTCTTCGTGTGTCCCTGGGGTCGATGAAGACCTGCTTCAATTCCAGTTTCATGGGTCTGGAGGTAGCTGAAGAGTCTGATGTTGTATCCACAGATTTGACCCCAGTGGATTAGCTGCTGCAGGTAGTGCTGTGATGTACATACAGTATTTAAAGTGGAGTTTGATAACTAATTGTCAAGGTGTCCAAGGTTATGGGGAGAAGGCAGGAGAATGGGGCAGTGAGGCCTTGATAGAATGATAGAACAGACTTGATGGGCTGAATAGCCTAATTCTGCTTCTATATCACTCTCAAGGGCTTTACAAAGCATGTATTGTTTATTTATTTATTGATTTTTTTTGTGTTTACACAGTTTGTTGTCTGTTGCACATTGTTGTTTTTTGTCCATCTCGTTGGGTGCAGTCTTTCATCGATTCTATTGTGTTTCTTGCATTTACCTCAATTGCCAGCAAGGAAATGAATCTCAGGGTTGTATATGGTAACTTTGATAATAAATTAATTTTGAATTTTGAAGGTTAGGAGAAAAGGAGACGGGTGCTGTAAATCTAACTGTGAGAAGACTAGGATTTGGGGTCCAATCCGAATCAGAATCAGGTTTAATATCACTGGAATAAGTCATGAATCTAAAGGAGGTGGAGATTCTGCAGAGGGGTATTCAGAAGATCATAAAAGGAAAGCATTCAAGTCAATCTGTTGACAACTTCAAATGCTGTAGAGCATGCCCATTTGTCACTGTACGTAATGTTTCAAAAGTTTTGAATAATAACTTCCTTCAGGACCTAAGTCTTAATTTTGGGAATTGTAAAAAAAGTACTTCACAAGCTAGACAGGCCAATGACAAGGATCATTATCAGAGCTCTGTATGGGATGCCGCGGTATCATAGCCGTTAGGAAGACACTCTTACAGCTCAGGATGTCAGTGTTCTGAGTTCAATTCCGGCTCCATCTCTGTGGAGTTTGTACATTCTCCCTGTGGTTGCAAGGTTTGCTCCAGGTGCTCTGATTTTCTCCCGCATTCCACAGATATGCTGTGTGTGTTAGTAGGTTAGTAGGTCATTGTAAATTGTCCTGTGACTACGCTAGGGTTAAGTAAGTGTGTTGCTGGGCAGTGCAGCTCGTTGGCACTGTATCTCCAAATAAATAAATGCTGCTCAATAAACTGTGCTATAATTGAAAACATTAATGTACCACAGCTAGGCAAGTATGCCGTCTCTCTCAGGATAGAAATCCTTTCCCTCGTGCTTTTATCTAAGACAACTGAGACAAAGAGTGACAAATTAGCATCTGTGCAGTGTGGAGTCGAAGGTCTGATCCAGCCATGTGGGCCAGCCTAATGGTTCACTTGGATGTCATTTGAATGCTCGGAGTTAATGTTCCAGAGGAAGAAAAAAACTACTTTACAATAAACACTGCTAATGTGGAGCTGTGTGTGGCAAAAGGCTTTCTAGATTACTGTGACATTAATCACCTGTAGGTCAACAGGAGGCAAAGGAAACAGGAAGAATGTGAAATGTTAAAAGAATAAGGACAAATCTTGTGTTATGTTCTTTATCTTCATCGATAATTTAAGATTCTGGGACAGTTCAATAATGTGCAATTAAAATGCAGTTCAAAAAGAACCCAGGTCTTTGTAAAATAAGACGCTTTATTAAAATATTTTAACCATGGTTTACTGTTATTGGGGAGAGGGGGAGAGGGGGAGAGGGGGAGGGATACTTCTGATTGAGTAAAACATATTATTTTGTCTCTGTGGCAATGGGGTTTTGCCAGGTGGATGCCTGCATTTGTCAGTTTACATGAGTTGCACCAATTTGATTTCTTATGAAGATGTAGAAAAATAGATACTGGCTTTTGTTTTTAGCCAATTACACTACTGCAATGCACTCTTTTCAGGACTGCCTATGAAAGGTATAAATTGGCGGCAGCTTGCTCAAAATGAAGCAGCAAGAATCTTAACCGAAAAAAAAAAGAAAATCTGAGCACATTTCACTGGCATTGGCATGATTACACAGGTAGCCTGTGTCCTTTAGCATCAATTTTAAAATACTCTTATTGGAAATAAGGCTTTGAATAATCTAGCTCCTCTGTATATTTTGGAGTGTTTATCCCCTTACATCCCTAATCATATTCTTAAACCTGGGAATACTGGCCTGCTTAATGTTCCTTGAGACAAGCACATAAAAACTGGTGATACAGCCTTTTGCCCTCATGCATCAAAAACTTGGAACATTTTACCAACTGAAATACACCAGGCTAGTACTATGGAATGTTTGAAAACACTTCTAAAAGCCTACTTTTTAATTTGTAGGATTACTTAATGCCAGTCGATATTGATTACATTTACCTATATAATTTGGTATATTCAATTACATATTACTTTATAAAATAGTTGTCTTTACTTAGAATTTTTCATTTTGTCTCATGTTCTTATGCTTATATTAATTTATCTTTACAACTATTTTAAGCACTTTGAGGCTGCGTCTTAATGTATGAAAGATGCTATTTAAATAAAGTTATTATTAATATTATTTTTATTATGGGATCAATTTGTGGGTACATCAACATGTAAGGTGACCCAGATAAGTAGTCAGAGCTTTGGAAAAATTGATAAGAGCTCTAATTGTTAATCTGATTTTTGTTCCAACTCTAAAAGTCTATATGTATAAACAGAATCAGTAAATAAAGGCAAATCATAAGTTGACATGGAATATGATTTTGCATCACTGATTCTTTAGCAAGAGCCACTCTCACAAGTCACATACTGCATCACCACAGTCACTTTCAATTTCCTAGTTCATTAGCTATTCAGTGCAGGCTTTGACAATCCTAGGGAGCTGATTGGGTTTGGAATGTTCTCTGCTCCAGTATCTGCTGAAATTACTGTAGAAATCTGCTGACACTCACTTTCCAGAAACACTTAATCTGTGTCCTTGTGTGTACAGGTCCACAACCATCGACAGGGCGATTGAAGTACAGTTTAATCTTTATCAGAATCAGAATCAGGTTGGTTATCACTGACCTATTTAGTGTGAAATTTGCTGTTTTGCAGCAGCAGTTCAGTGCAAAGAGATAAAATTATTATAAATTATGGAAAAAATAGTAGAAACAAGAAAGGAACAGTGAGTAGTGTTCATGGGCTGTTCAGTAATCTGATGGTAAAGGGGAAGAAATTGTTCTTGAATCATTGAATGTGGCTCCTATATCTCCTCCCTGATGTTATTTACAAGAAGAAGGCATGGCTCAGACAGTGAGAGTCCTTAGAGATGGATGCCATCTTCTTGAAGCTGTCTATAGTGGTAGGGAAGCTGGTGTCTGTGACTGAGCCTGCAGCTTTTTCTAATCCTGTGCTTTGGAGGCTCCACGCCAGACATTGGAGCAACCAGTCAGAATGCTGTCCGCCATAGAGTGATAGAAATGTACTAGAGTCTGTGGTGACACACCAAATCTCCTCAAACTCATAATTATAGTAAGTACGGCTTCTTGTGTGCATTCTTCATGATTTCATCCATACGTTAGGCCCAGAACAGATCCTCTGAGATGTTTATGGCTAGAAACTTGAAGCTGTTCACCCTTTCCACTGACCCCGTGAATGAGGATCAGTGTGTGTTCCCTTGACTTCCCCTTCCTGAAGCTCACAATCAGTTCTTTAGTTTTACTGATACTGTTGTGACACCACTGAATCAGTTGATCTATTTCTCTCCTTGTCACCATCTGAGATTTACCCAAAAGTAGTGGTGATCTCATTCTTCCCTCTCAGTCATATTTCCTCTTGGCAAAAGAAGGTGCAACCATCACATTTGTGAACACGGCACTTTCTCTGTAACTGTAACACTTTATTCTGCATTTTGTTCTTGTTTCACCTTGTTCTACCTCAATGCACTGTGTAATGATCTGATCTGTATGAACAGTATCCAAGAAAGGATTTTCACTGTATCTTGGTACATATGACAATAATAAATCTGCTGAAGTAAATTTTTACCTTTATTGCATTCTTGGAAAATTGTCTTCTTCACATGGGATTTACTCAGTTTCCAGTTCATCATTTTGGATCAGTTCCCATAAGACTATAAGACAGGAGCTATTGTGTATCTAATATTTCGGTAATATTTGAGTCTGTCTGTCTGTCTAGGTACCATATCCGATGCGGACTTTGGTGACCATGGTTTTCCATATAGACCTATCCTTCGTCTTTTGGATGACTTCCATTTCCTTGATGTGTAGCCACCTGGCTATGCTTTTGATGTACGTAAGCCGAGGTCTTCCTCTAGGTTTACTCCCCTCAATCTTTCCAGAAAGTATGAGTTTTTCTAGTTCATCTTTCCGCATGATGTGTCCTAGGAATCTGAGTTGTCTTTCTCTTATTGTTGGTATGAGCGATCAAACTGCTTGGGCTCTTCTGAGAACTTCTGAGTAATATTGTAAATATTTTGCTTGAGTAATTATTATTTATTTCGAACATAGAAAACATAGAAACCTGCAGCACATTACAGGGCCCTTGTTGTGCTGACCATGTAACCTACTCTCGAAGCTGCCTAGGATTTCCCTAACGCATAGCTCTCTATTTTTCTAAGCTCCATGTACCTATCTAAGAGACTTTTAAAATACCCTATTGTATTGGCCTCTACCATTGTTGTTGGCAGTGCATTCCACACACCCACCACTCCCTGTGTGAAAAAACTTACCTCTGACATCCCCCCTGTATCTACTTACAAGCACCTTAAAATTATACCCCCTTATGTTTGCCATTTCAGCCCTGGGACGAAGCCTCTGGCTATCCACGTGATCAATGTTTAAATTTGTTTAAATAATTCATTATGGGTTACATGTAAAAACACGAGTTACAAACTGCATGTCATGATGCTATCACATGATATGTGCACACCTTGCTTCAAGTAATCACAAAGTTAAGCTCATATTTCCAGCTCTCTTCTTTTCCTTTCAATTAATTTTTAAAAATATATTTAAAGCTATAAAACATAACTGTGGTGATGAGAAAGTTTTAAATGAACATGAGACGACTACCTGCCTGTTGGAGCGCAGCGAGACGTTCGAGTTATAAAAAGCACAACTAGAAATGATTGATTAATTAACATAGCACTGTATGTACTTCTTCTTAAAAGGAGGCATTCAAGTTTTAAGAAAGGCAAGAAATGGACAAATTCACTGGTTCGTAAACAGAGTCTTGGTGATAATAAGAATAAAAATAAGAGCAGAAATGGCTGATTACATCGAAAAGATAGACACGTTTGGTTGCACAAAGGATAACTGGATACAGTATTATATACTGAGTGAATCAAGCAGTATTTTGAAGCGAATGGAATAGCCAATGAGAAGTGAGTGCCACTTCTGCTTGGTGCATTGGATTTAAAGGCATAGTTTGCTTAGAAGTGAACTTTGCTGATATCATGAAAGTAATGCAGGAACATTTGGAACTGATTGCAGATGCTTTAGTTTCATAAGTGGAATCAAAAAGAAGATGAGTCCACTTCAGCGTAAGTGGCTGAATTGAAGAGATTGCCTGAGCATTGGCAATTTGGTAATGGGCTTAATGATGCACTGAGAGATCTTTTAGTTTTTGGAATCTTACACAAAAACATTCAAAAAAAGGGTTCTAACTGAAGTACAACTTATTTCAGAAAAAGAACAGTTGAAATCATTGTATCAATGGAAACCACAGACAGAGAAAATGCAACAATGTAGGACGCACATATTGAACATGTTGGGTAGACAAAAATAAATGGACTGCACAGAGAAGAGAAAAAGATAAAATGTCAAGGTCCACTTTCAGAGAGAGCACTAATCTGCATGCTGTTGATAATGATGAAAGTGACACAGGACTGTGTAGCCTTGAGATTTACATTGTGAAAACTAACGAGATAAGCAATTAGGCTTACACCAGAAGAGAACGACAAATTAATTAAAATGGAACTGGACACTGGCTCAACTGTTTCAGTCATTGCACAAAATGTGTTTGAGCAGTATTTCGAAGATACTAAGCTGAAGCCTGCAGATATCCAACTAAGAACTGCTACTGGGGAAAAGATAACTCTTGTGGGAATGACATTCATAACAGTGAAATGCAACAGCCAACAAGCTACATTGGACCTTTTGAGTGTAAAATCTGGAGGTCTAACATTGTGGGGACATGATTGGTTGAAGTAACTACAACTTGATTGGAGATCCATCCACCATTTGCATGCCACATTCCCTGCAAAGGAGTCAACTGAAAGTGAATTAAGAATGGTACTGAATGATGCCAATTCAGTGTTCAAGGATGACATTGGAAAACTCAAACATATTAAGGGGAAAATAGTATTAAATTAACACACCACACCCAGGTTTTGCAAAGCCATTCAGGGTTCCTTATACCTGTGAGCTACATTGCATGGAGGCGGAAGGAATTCTTCCGAAGAATTACAGGATCTCATGGGCAATGCAGTGGTCCCAGTAGCCAAGAAGAATGGGTTTGTCAGGATCTGTGATTATTTTAAGGTCACCATCAATCTAATACTGAAAGTTGATTAAAACTCTCTCTGCCCAGGATAGAGTATACCTTTACACAACCTTCTGGAGGGAAACGCATCAGCAAGTTGGACTTGGCTGATGCCTACCTACAGATAGGATTTCAGAAAGCGTAGGACGAAGGAACGTGAACCAATCCTCATAAAGGAAGCAGCTATGGAAAGAGTAAGCAATTCCAAATTTGAGAGTATGGAGGAACATCTGGAAAACTTCTGGAATGCCCGCTTCGCTGCCGCTGCTACTGTGTGGTAACTGGAATCTCCGGAGCAGAAGGCCCCGAATCCTCGGCTTGGCTTGTTTCAGTGGCTGGGGCGAGGTCGAAGGCGCTTGGCAGAGGATGGCACTCAAGAGGCTGTATCGGAAGGGCTGGTCGGAAGCTCGAAGTTTTTGGACGGGTGGACTCAGTGTCAGCTGTGGTCAGCTGCTTCCAAGGCATCGGCAGGTTGACGGTGCCTGGAGGTTTATGGCAGGGAGTTTCTCCCTTTTGCCGCCTGCTATTGGGGACTCGGGAGTCGATCAACTCGGGGACTTTCAGACATTTTTTTACTGTGCCTATGGTTTGTTCTTCATCAAATTATGGTATTGCTTTGCACTGCTGTAACTATATGTTATAATTATGTGGTTCTGTCAGTGTTAGTCTTTGTTTTGTCCTGTTTTCTGTGATATCACTCCAGAGAAACATTGTATCATTTCTTAATGCATGTATGCATTTCTAAATGACAATAAAAGAGGACTGAGTGTTCTCATAATCTAATCTAAATTCCTGGATGTCAAGATCTCTGAGGATCTAAGCTGGTCCCAACATATTGGTGCAACGATAAAGAAGGCAAGACAGCAGCTATATTTCATTAGGAGTCTGAATAAATTTGGTTTGTCACCTAAAACACTCAAAAGCTTCTACAGATGTACCATGGCAAGCATTCTTACATGCTGCATCACTGTCTGGTGTGAGGGGGAATCTACTGCACAGGATCAAATGCTGTAAAACATGTCAGCTTCATCTTGAGTACTAGCTTCCATAGTATCCAAGGTGTCTTCAAGGAGCGGTGCCTCAGGAAGGTGGCATCCATTACTAAGGACCCCTTATCACCCAGGACATGCCCTCTCCACACTGTCACCGTCAGGAAGGAGGTGCAGAAGCCTGAAAGCACACACTCAGTTATTCAAGAACAACTGCTTCCCTTCTGCCATCCAATCCCTAAATGGACATTGAACTCATGAACTCTACCTCACTTATTCTTTTATTTTTTCTGTTCTTGCACTATTTTTTATTTAATATACATATATATAGTTACTGTATTGATTCACTTATTTATTTTTTCTATATTTTGTACTGCATTGTACTGCTGCCACTAGGTTGACAAATTTCACGACATGTGCTGGTTAACAAAATTGAAAGAGTACAGAGGAGAGTTACTAAAATGTTGCCTGGGTTTCATCGCCTAAGTTACAGAGAAATGTTGAACAAGTTAAGTCTTTATTCTTTGGAACGTAGAAGGTTCAGGAGGGACTTGATAGAAGTGTTTAAAATTATGAGGGGGATTGATAGAGGACATGGATAGGTTTTTTCCATTGAGAGTGGGGGAGATTCAAACAAGAGGACATGAGTTGAGAGGGGGCAAAAGTTTAGGGGTAACATGAGGGGGAACTTCTTTACTCAGAGAGTGGTAGCTGTGTGGAACGAGCTTCCAGCAGAAGTGGTTGAGGCAGGTTAGATGTTGTCATTTAAAATTAAATTGGATAGCTATATGGACAGGAAAGGAATGGAGGGTTATGGGTTGAGTGCAGGTTGGTGGGACTAGATGAAAGTAAGAGTTCGGCACGGACTAGAAGGGCCGAGATGGTCTGTTTCCGTGCTGTAATTGTTATATAGTTATATTAAACATGATACTGATTCTGAGATGGAGATTGAAGAAGAGTTCAAAGCGTTTCTCACCATAAGCACTCACAAAGGGTTTTATCGCTATAATAGGCTCATTTTGGAGTAGCATCAGCACCTGCACTCTGGCGGAAAGCTGTGAACCAGGTGCTACACGGCTCTCTGGGCACTCAGTGTCACCATTACCGTTACCAGTAAGGACGACAAAGAATATCTTCAAAGTATTAGGACATAATTAAAAAGATTAGAAGATTATGGGGACAGAGCATAATGCAACAAGTGTGAATTCTTTAAACCAAGCATCACTTACTGAGGTCACACCATCGATGCACGAAGATTACACAAGTGCGCTGAGAAAATTCAAGCAGTGGTGGATGCCCCAAGGTGAAAGGACATGTCAGAGTTGTGGTCCTTTTTCGGATTTGTCAATTACTATGATAGGTTCCTGGCAAGCCTGGCCCTTGAACTCATTACTACAGATTGGAAGGAAATTGCAATGGGTAAAGCAGTGTGAGGTGGCTTTCCAAAAGGCAAAGGAAAAAGTGATGTCAGACACTGTACTCACACATTGGGATCCACATCATCCAGTGAAGTTTGCCATGCACTGTTCGGGATGCCAACACGCCCAGGAAAAAGGTGTTCAGAGCAGTCAGAACCACTTCCTGCAGTCCCAGAGTCAATGACTACAAACACCACGGAGGAGGCCCCAGAACCTGAGGTTGTTTCACAGCCACAAGTCTCAACTATCAGGAAAGACATCCCACAAGAGTAAGTAATATTTCACAGTGATTAAAATTTGGGCCTGAGTGGGACAATTTAAAATTTACTATGCTGTGGATGTCTATATAGAAGTTGTATTATAGTGTACTGTGTATACAGCTGAGAAAGGGGGAGAAACAGAGGAAAGGAAACTATAGGCCAATTAGTCTGATCTCCATCACTGGGAAGATGTTGGAGTTGATTATTAAGAATAAGGTCTTAGGGTACTTCGAGGCACATGATAAAATAGGCTGTAGTCAGCATGGTTTCCTCAAGGGAAAATCTTGCATGAAAAATCTGTTGAGAATCTTTGAGGAAATAACAAACAAGATAGAGAAAGGAGAATTGGTTGATGCTGTGTACTTGGATTTTCAGAAGGCCTTTGACAAGGAGCCACACATGAAGCTGCTTAACAAGCTACGAGCCCATGGTATTACAGGAAAGATTCGAGCATGGATAAAGCAGTGGTTGAATGGGAATAAAGGGAGCCTTTTCTGGCTGGCTGCTGGTGACTAGTGGCGGGGGTTTGTGTTGGCACCGCTTCTTTTTATTTTATGTGTCAATGATTTGGATGTTGGAATTAATGGCTTTGTTGCAAAGTTTGCAGACGATATTTAAATAAGGTGGAGGGGCAGGTAGTTTTGAGGAAGTAGAGAGGCTACAGAGGACTTAGACAGATTAGGAGAATGGGCAAAGAAATGCCAGATGGAATACAGTGTCAGGAAGTGTATGGTCATAAACTTTGGTAGAAGAAATTAAAGGATAGACTGTTTTCTAAATGGAGAGAAAATACAGAAAACTGAGGTGCAAAGGGACTGGGGAGTCTTTGTGCAGGATTCCCTTGTGCAGGGTGAGTGAGGCAAGTGCAATACTAACATTCGTTTCAAGAGGACTAGACTATAAAAGCAAGGGTGTAATATTGAGCCTTTATAATGCACTGGTGAGGCATCACTTGGAGTATTGTGAGCAACGTTGTGCTCCTTATATCAGAAAGGGTGTGCTGAAACTGGAGAGGGTTCAAAGGAGGTTCATGAAAATGATTCTAGGATTTAATGGCTTGTCATATGAAGAACATTTGATGTCTCTGGGCCTGTATTTGATGGAATTCCGAAGTAAGAGGGGTGACCTCATTGAAACCAATCGAATGGTGAAAAGTCTTGATAAAGTGGATGTGGAGAAGATGTTTCCTATGGTGGGAGAGTCAGACTAGAGGACACAGCCTCAGAATAGAGGGCGTCTTTTTCAAACGCAGATGAGGAGGAATTTCTTTAACCAGAGAGTGGTGAATCTGTGGAATTCTTTGCCTCAGGCTGCTGTGGAGGCCAAGTTTTTTATGTATACAGAGTTTGACAGGTTCTTGATTTCTCAGGGCATGAAGGGATATGGGATGAAGGTGGGAGATCAGGGCTGAGAGGAAAATTGGATCAGCCATGATGAAATGACAGAGCAGGCTCGATGGGCCAAATGGTCTTATGGATTCTATATTGAGTTGGAATTTATTGCTAAGCAGGAAGAAGCATTGTGTATAAATATTTTAGTAATATTTAGTAATATTTGAGTAATATTGTAAATATATTGTTTGAGTAAGCATTATTTATTTCTATAAATAATTCATTATTGTTTATACTTAAAAATAAATGAATTGCATACATCATGATGCTACCACGTGATATATGCGTGCCTCCCTTAAAGTAAAGAGGAAGTTATACTTGCATTCCCAGCTCTCTTGTTTTCTTTTTAATTAATTTTATGTCTTGGAGTTACAAAATATAACAGGAGCAGAATTAGGCCATTTGGCCATTGGAGTCTGCTCCACCATTCCATCATGGTTGATTTATTATCCTCTCAACCCCATTCTCCTATCTGCTCCCTGTACCCTATGACACCCTGACTAATCAAGAAGCTATTAATCTCTGCTTTAAACATACCCAATGACTTGGCCTGCACAGCTGTCGGTGGCAATGAATTCCACAGATTCACCAACTTCTGGCCAAAGAAATTCTCTTCTAAAGGGGTATTCTTGTATTCTGAGGCTGTGCCCTCTGGTCCTGGACTCTCCCACTGCTGGAAACATCCTCTCCACATCCACACAATCTAGGCCTTTCAATAGTCAGTAGGTTTAAGTAAGATCCCACCCCCCCCACCATTCTTCACAACGCCAGCACGTACTGGCCCAGAGCTATCAAACGCTCCTTTTATGGTAACTCTTTCATTCCCCGAATCATTCTTGTAAATCTCCTCCGGACCCTCTCCAATGCCAGCACATCTTATCTTAGGTAAGGGGCCCAAAATTGCTCACAATACTCCAAATGCAGTATGGCCAATGCTTTATAAAGCCTCAGCATCACATCCTTGCTCTTATATTCTAGTCCCTATTTAAACGATGACACAAAAGAGACTACTGAAGTGTTGCCTCCACTTAAAAAGCTCTTCCGCTGTTGTACTACAGTCAAGCACCTTCATAATACTGCATCATCTTTTTCTTTAATATATCTATGAATAACACTGCAGACTCTGGAATGCAATACTTCAGAAGAGCCCATGTGTGCAATTTAATTAATAATCCAAAACTAACAAGTGCTCGATTGTAAAAATGGAAACGGGGAATGTGAGAAACTAAAGGCAGCCCCTGGTGACAAATAAAATGTCAAGTACTATCAAATGCTCACTCCCCTGGTTAATGTCTCAGGTGGTCTTGTTTGTGCTGTCATGCTGCGTATTTATTTTCTGCTCTGGGCTCAGTTGTTGCTCTAATTTACAACAATACTGCAAATTCTCAGGTGCCTACGTGACATGAGAGCTGCGCAATGTGAAAATTGAATGTTTACCCTTTGCGATTCTCTATTCCTGTCCTCCGACGTGTTTCAGCTAACTACTTGGATTGGCAGAGCAGCAGCTGGACGGATCACTGCGGTGCCAGAAATATTTGAGTGTAACTCGACCGGGAATTTGGACCGAATATAGATTTCATGGATAGCACTCAAGACATCTGCAAATCCATATTTTATTTTTCACGCTGTGAGATATATAAAGAGTAACCTTATACTTGTAATGATATCAGAAATATCGGAGGAGCATAATTTGATCTGCATTTGATTCAACATTGTTTAATGTCATTCTTCAATACACGAGTGTAAAGGAGAGCGAGATAATTGATGCTCCAGATCTGATGCGGCATAAAAAAAGGTCAGGGTATTGGGGCTAGAGGCAAGGGTTGGGCCAGTTCAGCTCGCTGCCTGCGAGCTTCACTCATCTCTGCACTGAACTGAGGCTGTGGCCTGCAAGTAATAGGCTCCTAGATCGGCTGTGACCGGCTTCGTGTCTGTGGACTCACGTTCGTGAACTTCAGTTCTGAATGTTATTTGCTAAATTTTATTGTTTGCGTGATTTGTTTTCTTTTCTGCACATTGGGTGTTTGAAGGACTTCTTTTTTTAATGGTGTCTGTTGGGTTTCTTTGTCCTGTATACGCCTGAAAGCAATTGAATCTCAAGATTGTGTATACCAGTGGTCCCCAACCTCCAGGCCGCGGACCGATACATTGCTGCGAGGAATGCAGTGGTACAGCAGTAGTCAGAGCGCACACAGCACATCTTTAAGAAAAAAGCTGAAACAAACAAGCTAATTAATTAGGTGCCGCCCCACACGTAAATGTGGGCCCAGGTCAGAGGTGACGCAATTGGCAATCGACTCTGATCTGGGCCGACATTAACGTGACGGGCAGCACCTAATTAATTAGCTTGTTTATTTCCGTGTTTTTCTTAAAGATGTGCTGTGTGCGTTCCGGCTACCGCTGCACCGCTGCATTCTTCGTGACAATGTATCGGTCCGCGGCCCGGAGGTTGGGGACCACTGGTGTATAGTATACATACTTTGATAGTATATGTACTTTGAACATTGAACTTTGATCTCTGATGGTTTGTCTAGAATGAACATTATGCTGTTTGTGCTGAGGTTTACTAAGATTTATTTCATTTAAAAACTTTTCAATACTTCACCCTTTATATGTTACGCCAGCAGCTAAGCAGGCAGTAAGTTTGATAATAAGAGTACTTTGAACTTTGAAAAGAACACAATAAATATAAATATTGAAGATTCAAGATTGTTAAATGTCTTTTCCCATATGCAAGTGTAAAGAAGAACAAAATAATTAAAAGTATTAACTAAGAACAATCCAAAACAATGGAATGTACAAATAATAGTTCTCTACACAGACTGATGGTCTGTACATAAAGTGACGCTAGGGGTTGTGTATGAACTGGCGGTGGGGACATGGAGAGGTGAGCTCGTGGGTGAAGGTGTTGATTGGCCTGATGACTTGTGGAAAATAACTGTTTTTGAGTCTGGTGGTTTTGGCGTAGATACTACAAAGCCTCCTGTCTGATGGGAGTGGGACAAACAGTCCGTCAGCAGATTGACTGAATATTGTGAATGACAAAGGCAGTTTACTTGATTGTCAGTCCTGATCACTACCTTGGTCAGTAGTCCTTAAGGTGCACTGCTAAAACTGCCACGACTTCTTCAACAACATCTCCCGAACCACCTGATGTATTACATACAAGGACATAGGCAGCAGGATTGCTCAAACTCCTCTCCAAGTTTTTCTTCGTTTTGTATTTGCACAGTTTGTTGTCTTTTGCATTCTGGTCATTTGCCTGTCTTATGTGCGGTTTTTCATTAATTCTGTGGTGTTTCTTTGTATTTATTGTGAATGCCTGCATGAAAATGAATCTTGGCAAAGTATATGGGGACATGTATTGTATGTACTTTGATAATAAATTTACTTTGAACTTTGAACTTTGTTGGTTTGTTTTACTGGCTGTTCTCTAGTGCCTTGGAAGGTAATACCAATGCATGTGAGAAATATTTACTGATAAATTAGTGAAATTTAAAGGCCGTGCTTGAATGTGAAAGCTGACGGCTAGATGGGATGATAATGTGTGAGCAGAGGCACCAGGCAGTCTGATTCAAATTAGAGACTTTTCTATGGAATAAATAAGGATGGCCAAGCTGCTGGATTTTCACAAAACTCAACTTGAGGCTTTGGAGAGGGTGCAGAAGAGGTTGACCAGGATGCTGCCTGGATTAGAGGGCGTGTGCTATAACGAGAGGTTGGACAAACGTGGGTTGTTTTCTCTGGAGCGGGGGAGGCTGAGGTTTATAAGATTGTGAGTGGTATAATCCAAGTAGACAGGCAGCATCTGTTTCCCAGGGGTGAAATGTTTAATACAAGAGGGGATGTATTTAAGGTGAGAGGGGGTATTTTCAAAGAGGATGTGAGGGCAAGTTTTTTTGCACAGGGAGTGGTGTATGCTGGAATGTTCTGCCTGGGGTGGTGGTGGTTGAGGCAAATATAATAGGATTGTTTAAAAGGTAATTAGATACGTACATGAAAGTGCAGAAAATAGAGGGATATGGGCATTGTGTAGGCAGAAGAGATGAGGTTAGTTGGGCAGTTGAAATTGTTGGTTTAATATGTTCAGAACAACTTGGTATGCTGAAAGCCCTGTTCCTGTTGTGCTACTGACCTATGTTCTGCATTGTTGGTGAATGGCCAATTCCTGGAGAGTAGGGGATTAAGACGAGGAGGACAGAGTGGGAAAGGAGGACTGAAAGGGGTAGGGAGATTATGAATAAAGGAGGAAGGTCTGTGAGTGAGGTGTGAGTGAACAAGAGGGGTTGAGACGAAAAGGTGATGGAAGAGAATGGAGGGAGGGTGTGAGTGAAGGAGGAGAGAATTGTGAGGGAGGAGCTATGGACAAGAAGTGAACTGAAAGGGAGGGGATTATTGAAGTTGGAGGAGGTGAGAGAGTTGCAGGTTCAATTCCCACCCAAAGACTTGAGCACTTATATCTTTGTTGACATTCCAGTGCATTGCATTGGGATCTGGTAATCTTAACCAAACCCGAACCACTTTTACATCTGCCTTTTCAAGTGGATATAAAATTCTCTTGGCTTACTTTGAAGAAGAAACTTATATCTGGTATCCTTCTCTCAAGATCGATCCTACAAACAAAATCACGAAGACCGATGCTTTTGTTCTTATCTATTACAGTATGTACAAGCTTGCTGCAGTGCAATTTTTGCTGAGGTTTGCAATTAGAATCATAGTTTCACTTCAGAAGTAATTCATTGGCTGTCAGGTCTTTCAGGACAGTCTGAGGTCATGGAAGCCGTGGGAATGCAAATCTTAGTTTGACAGTGAAAGATTCACCTCTAGATCATAATGTCACAGAAAAACACAGGGGTACTTTCCCTGTGTTTATTCCTGACATTTTATTGTTGGGGTAGTCATGGTTTTCTTAAAATATCCCACGTTTAAGATTCAGTTTTATTTATACATTATACTTAATACATAGCCAGCTGGTAGCGTAGTGGCATCAGCACCAGACTTCGGAGCGAAGGCTCCCGAGTTCGAACCCAGCCAGCTCCCTTGCACACTTTCCATCCGTGCTGGAACGTTGAGCTAGCAACTTGGCCTCGTAAAAATAAGAAAGCCTGCTAAAAAAAAGTCATGACGGTGTCCCGAAGACTCCACTCGGAGTTAAGGGCTTTCTTCTTCTTCTTCTTCATATTTAATACATGTACATTGAAACATACAGTGTCACGCACATTCCAGCACCAACATAGCATGCTCATAGTATTATATATAATATGTCAACCATTTGTACATAATATTTCCCAGGTATACCTACTTTGTGAGTGGTTTCACGACTCTTTCTGACACTTATTCCTAGCATTTTTGCTAGCATCTTATAATCGGGACGGTCATGATTTTCTGAATAAATCGCATATTCAGATTTATTTATCACTCATGCATCAAGACATACAGTAAAATACGGTGTTTATGTTAACACCTAGTACAACTATGGATGTGTTGGGGCAGTCTGCAACATTATACATAACGTGTCAACTAATTGTACATCATTTTTCACGTTTACCCTCCTTGTGAGTGGTTTCACCATCACTAAGTATTACTGACTTCCACTTGACGACCTTAGCTTGGTCGTATCCTCAGAATGGACTGCCCAGTCCCTTTTTTATGTTTCTTTTTTTCGTATAGTGTAGTGGGATTTTTTTCTTTATTTAAAATTCAAAGTTTTTTCTTTCCTCTTCATGAACTGATAAGAGGAGAATCGCTTTTTAAAAATTATATACTAGCTTAACACTATGTATGATTTTGATAATGTCTATCTTAATCTTGGTTTGTATTGTTATTTATATAAATATTTGAGATAATTCTCCTCTTGTTTGTATTTATGTTCCTTTTAAATCAATAAAAAGATTAATAAAGAAAGAAAGGAAGACAACCTTAGCTCATGTTATAAATAACTTTCCTGATATAATGATCCCAGAACACCAATAAAATAAATGTAACGGGAAAAGAACTTATGAGTTAATCACTAATACTGTCAGTCATTTTTATTGGGATTGTAAGACCCTGTTGGCCTTTGATAATGTAGAATACCGCAAGTCCGTTCATTGGTGAGACCGGTGGTGGGGGAGCTGCGTTGCCGCATCAATTGCATAAGGGTATGGGTAGAAAGTTGTTTGAAAGAAAGAAAGATCAGCTTTATTAGTCACATGTACACTGAAGCATACAGCGAAATGTGTCATTTGTGTCAAATCAAATCCGCGAGGATTGTGCTGGGGGCAGCCTGCAAGTGTCACCACACTTCCAGTGCTAACATAGCATGCCCAGAACTAAGCTGTACGTCATTCGAATGTGGGAGGAAACCAGAGCACCAGGAGGAAACCCACATGATCACAAGGAGAATGTATGAACTCCTTTCAGACAATGGCAGGAATTGAGCCCAGATCACGCAGCCAGTAAAGCAGTGTGCTAACGACCACGCTATTGAGCCACATGCTTTTCACAATCGCTTTCACAACATTATTTGCTTGCCTTTTACAACATAAGATCAAGAAGAAGAAACAGGCCATTTGGTCTGCAGTGTCTACTCAGTCATATTATAAACAATGGCTGATCAGCTGCCTCAGTGAAATTTTCTTGAATGGGACTTACTGGCATTTGGATAGGACAAAGTCTGATTAGAAGGATTCAGCGTGACTTTCTGCACGGGATGTCACACTTGAGGAAATTTCAGACTTTTTTGAAGAGGTAACCAGAGAGGGTAAGGCAGTGGATGTTGTCCATTTGGACTTTAGCAAGGCCTTTGACGTGATCCCATACGGCGAGCTGGTCTGGAAGGTAAGGTCACAAAGAATTCAGGGAGAACGAGTTAGCTGGACTCAAAGTTGTCTCAGAGCCAGGAAGCAGAGGGTGGTGGTGTAAGGTTGTTACTTGGATTGGAGGCCCATGGCTAGTCATGTGCTGCAGGGGTTTGTGTTGGAACTCTTCTATTTGGGATTTATACAAATGATTGGGATATGAATGCACAATGTTTGATCATTAAGCTTGAGGCTACACAAAATTAGGAGACGTTGTTGATAGCAAAGAAGGTTATAGGACGATAGAGGTGGATCGTGATCAGCTACAGAAGTGGGATGAGGAGTGGCAAATGGATTTCTATACAGACATGAGAGGTGCAACATTTTGGAAAGTCAAACCAGCGTAGGACTAGCACTGTGAATGGAGGACACTGGGGAGTGTAATGGGACAGAGAGACCTAGGTGTACATATGCATACTTTGGTGTCACAGGGAGACGGTTGGTGAGAAAGGTGCTTGGCATCCTGGCCTTTATCAATCAAGACACTGAGTATAGGAGTTAGGGTTTCACATTGCAGTTGTAGAAGTTGTTGGTGAGGCCATACAGTTTTGGTCACTCACTGGAAAGACTGCAGAACTTGAGGGTCTGAATTATAGGGAGAGGTTTGACAGGCTAGGAATCCATTCCTCGGAACATAGGAGATTGTGGGGCAATCTTACAGTTTAAATTTATGAGAGGGATAGGTAAGGTGATGGTAACAGTCTTTTACTCCTGGAAGGGGAGTCCAAATTTAAGGACCATAGATTTAGGGACCTGAGTGGCAACTTTTTCACACAGAAGGGGAGGGTCATGAGTATACGGAGAGAGTGATTGAAGCAGGTACAATCACTTAGATAGGAACATGGAGGGTCAGGGCTTGGAGCGATATGGACCAAATGCATGAAACTGAGACGTTGGGTGGTCATCATGGGTCAGAATGGACTAGTTGGGCCGAAGGGCCTGTATCCGAGCAGTATTGATCGATTTCTCCTTCAGACAGGGGTTGAGATCAGGATATGCTTCTGCAGTGTGGCGTACTATATTACAGTAGTTAGTCTACTGAATAGGCAGCCAGAGTTCTGGTCTGCTGATTCAGGAATAGCAGTTTAAGTCCCACTGTGGCAAATGAAAACTTTTGTTTGAAGTTATTGAATAAATCCATGACTAAAATAAAAAGCTTGTCTCAGTAATGGAAAACAGAAGGCGATTAGATTGTTGTTTTAAAACAGTCATGTTAACTAGTGTGCTTCAGGCAAGGAGATTACTTCTCCACCAGAAATCGCAAAGTCTTAGTTGCCTCTGGAGTTGTACCTTTCACCCCAAATTGCCGACATCAAAAAAAGCTGCCAAAAACTGCTCATACAGCCCTGCTCCACTCCCGTCAGGAAAGAGGTTGCCTAGCATCCACGCCAGAACCACCAGATTGAAAAACAATTACTATCCCCAAGCAGTAAGGCTGATCAACACCTCCGCCCACTAACCCACCCATCCACACCCCCACCACCACTACCCTATCGTTTCCTGTCAGGGTCATCTTACGTATAGACACTCCAGTGCCTGGTGTCACCTTATGGACATACAATCAATCTGTGTACATAAGCTATCTTATGTATTTATATTTATTGTTTTATTATTATTGTGCTCTTCATCTTATTGTGTTTTTTGTGCTGATTTGAATCTGGAGTAAGAATTATTTTGTTCCCCTTTATACTTGTGTGCTGGAAATGACATTTAACAATCTGGAATTCCGAATTCCATGAATGAATAATACAAGGGTGTGGTGAAAAGCTGGAACTTACTTTCTGCAAAATATTGGGGACTGTTGGTAATTTAATCTTTTAAAAATCAAAATCAAAATTAGAATATTTTAAACTAGAATTTAAATATTTTAGCTCAGTTATTTGAATATACTAAAATCAGAATCAGAATCTAAATTTGAATATAATCAGAATAAATTGAATATTTTAGCTCAGTAATTTGCATATATTAAAATCAGAAAGTTATTAATTATGTGAATTACATGATGTGAAATTTGTTGTTGTTTGTGACAGCAAAACAGTGTGAGACAAAAATCTTCAAAATAAATAAACAGTGGAAAAGAGGAATAGCGATTCAGTATTCATGGGTTCATGGACCATTTGGAAATCTGATGGCAGAGTAGAGAAAGAAGCTGTTCTTGAAATGTTGAGTGTGGGTCTTCAGGCTCCTGTACTTCCTCCCTGATGGTAGCAATGAGAAAAGGGTATTTGGAAGGATTTGGAACCAAATGGTATTGAGATACAATTCAACCACCTGTTAGCTAAATAAAGGAGCAGCTTGCAGACAATGAATGGACTGGACTGCCAAATATTAAGCCTTCAGATCATAACTGGAAGTGTGATTACATAATCTGTCAACTGTTTTGCCCTTTGGTTTAATCTCAACAATAGAGATAGGGGTATATTGTTATTGTGTTTTTAACATCAAACAACAGGAATTCTGCAGATGCTGGAAATTCAAGCAACACACATCAAAGTTGCTGGTGAACGCAGCAGGCCAGGCAGCATCTCTAGGAAGAGGTACAGTCGACGTTTCAGGCCGAGACCCTTCGTCAGGACTAACTGAAGGAAGAGTGAGTAAGAGATTTGAAAGTTGGAGGGGGAGGGGGAGATCCAAAATGATAGGAGAAGACAGGAGGGGGAGGGATGGAGCCAAGAGCTGGACAGGTGATAGGCAAAAGGGATACGAGAGGATCATGGGACAGGAGGTCCGGGAAGAAAGACAAGGGGGGGGACCCAGAGGATGGGCAAGGGGTATATTAGAGGGACAGAGGGAGAAAAAGGAGAGTGAGAGAAAGAATGTGTGTATAAAAATAAGTAACAGATGGGGTACGAGGGGGAGGTGGGGCATTAGCAGAAGTTAGAGAAGTCGATGTTCATGCCATCAGGTTGGAGGCTACCCAGATGGAATATAAGGTGTTGTTCCTCCAACCTGAGTGTGGCTTCATCTTTACAGTAGAGGAGGCCGTGGATAGACATATCAGAATGGGAATGGGATGTGGAATTAAAATGTGTGGCCACTGGGAGATCCTGCTTTCTCTGGCGGACAGAGCATAGATGTTCAGCAAAGTGGTCTCCCAGTCTGCGTCGGGTCTCGCCAACTCCCTTGTCCATTCGTCCCCCCCATCCCTCCCCACTGATCTCCCTCCTGGCACTTATCCGTGTAAGCGGAACAAGTGCTACACATGCCCTTACACTTCCTCCCTTACCACCATTCAGGGCCCCAAACAGTCCTTCCGGGTGAGGCAACACTTCACCTGTGAGTTGGCTGGGGTGATATACTGCGTCCGGTGCTCCCGATGTGGCCTTTTATATATTGGCGAGACCCGATGCAGACTGGGAGAATGCTTTGCTGAACATCTATGCTCTGTCCGCCAGAGAAAGCAGGATCTCCCAGTGGCCACACATTTTAATTCCACATCCCATTCCCATTCTGATATGTCTATCCACGGCCTCCTCTACTGTAAAGATGAAGCCACACTCAGGTTGGAGGAACAACACCTTATATTCCGTCTGGGTAGCCTCCAACCTGATGGCATGAACATCGACTTCTCTAACTTCTGCTAATGCCCCACCTCCCCCTCGTACCCCATCTGTTACTTATTTTTATACACACATTCTTTCTCTCACTCTCCTTTTTCTCCCTCTGTCCCTCTAATATACCCCTTGCCCATCCTCTGGGTCCCCCCCCCCGTCTTTCTTCCTGGACCTCCTGTCCCATGATCCTCTCGTATCCCCTTTGCCAATCACCTGTCCAGCCCTTGGCTCCATCCCTCCCCCTCCTGTCTTCTCCTATCATTTTGGATCTCTCCCTCCAACTTTCAAATCCCTTACTCACTCTTCCTTCAGTTAGTCCTGACGAAGGGTCTCGGTCTGAAACGTCGACTGCACCTCTTCCTAGAGATGCTGCCTGGCCTGCTGCGTTCACCAGCAACTTTGATGTGTGTTGCATGTTTTTAACATGATGTTTCTGTATGTTTCTCACAAATAATGGTCTTCACAAAAATACAGTCCAGCCTCTGAAGTCTTGGCGTCTTCACAAAAATACACCCGTTGTCTGACATTTTATGAGACTATACGTTATGAACATTGAAAATATTCATTTTAAACCTAAGTATTAATTTGGAGATTGACTTTTTGAGGCATCACCTTTTGAACTCGTAGATACTGGGGAGGCTAGTGCCCGTGATGAAGCCAGCTGAGTCTGCAGCTTTTTATGATCCTATGCAGTGGCCCCTCCATACCAGATGTAAGGACACCAATGTGTGTGGGCAAGATAGCTCTCATTTGGACCTGAAAGGGCGAGGTCAGCATGGAGTTCAAGTCATCCCTAAAGAGATACAAACAGGCATGAAAGGGTGAGCGCAGGATGGGGGTCATGCAGATATGAAAGGGTGGGGGTCCAGCGAACTGTGCCAGGTGAATTGGGCACCCAGACGGATAGAATGCACGGGGCAACTGGACCAGACCATAGGTGGCCATGGTCAGCCAAGAGCAAAGGCATTGGTGTGGACAGAATGGATGGATGTAAATGGAGCTAGTGTCGATAGGACAAGACTGGCATTGCCATGATGGGCTGAAGGGCCTGTTTCTGTACTGTTGACTCTGCAATACGCTGGCATTCTGATTTGTAGGCTGGAGATGAAACACTGTGCAGATTAGTCAACAAGACCAAGTAGGTACAGGTACAAAGTTTCAAATGTTGTCCACGTTGGTGGAGCTCTTCATTGAGTACCTTTTCTCCATCTACCACAAAAGGCAGGTTTTCCCACTGGCCACCTAGGGAGGGGTGAATAATTGCGGAAAGTTTCAGATATCAATGTTCATGCCCTTAGTTTGGAGGTTACCCAGACGGAACATGAGCTGGTGTCCCTCCAACATGGGTTTAGCCTCATCACACAAGTGAAGGAGGCAATGGTCCGACATGTTGGACTGAGAATGGGAGGCCACTGGGAAGTCCTGCCTTTTCAGCAGGTGGAGCAGACAGCTATGCAATCTTCTCTGAAGTGTTTGAGATGCTGTGTTTGGGTTAGTGTGTGACCTCTGGGCTGCTTTTATTTGTGAATCCCTGGAAGTTGAAGTGATTGGACAGATTTGCCATTTAGAGTCTCACGTAAGTTTGGAACTTCTCAGTTTGATTATGTGCATGCTGAAGTCTAGAACTTGCTTGTATCTGCAGCAGCAGGAACCAGTAATCTGCCACAGGACAGACAACATTCAAACAATCTTTGGCCTGATGTTTTTCATGGCGGCTAGTGTACCACTTTACAGTGCTAGCAATCTGGGTTCAATCCCTGCTGTTGTTTGCACGGAGTGTGTACGTTCTCCCTGTGACCGCGTGGGTTTCCTTCCACGCACCGGTTAGGGTTAGTAAGTCGTGGACGTGCTATGTTGGCGCCAGAAGCGTGAGGACACTTGCAGGCTGCCCCCAGCACATATTCATACTGTGTTAGTCATTGAGGCATACGCCAGGTTTTATTTATTTCCCTTGTTTGATTTGATTTTATTTGATTTAGACATACACCGTGGAACAGGCTATCACTGCCTAGTGAGCCGCTCCACCTGTCAGCCCACCTATTTAACAGTAACCCCACCACAGGACAATTTACAATGACCTGTTAACCTACTAACTGTGGGAGGAAACCAGAGCACTCGGAGGAAACCCACACAGCCACGGGGAGAATGTATAAACTCCTTACAGATAGTGTTGGAATTGAATTCTGAGCTGTAATAACGTCATGCCTACAACTGCGATGCTACCGCGCCACTTCATTGTAGAGGTGTCAATAGCAAAGCTAATCTTCAGTATTTAATGTTTTTCCAATTAGCCTTGACCAGAAGATCTGTAGAAAAGTTTATGCAAGATCGGAAGTTTGTAACGTACCTCCCTCTCTTTTATTTCCACCTCCGCCTTTGCCTTTCTTAGCATGCAGTGGAGCTGTTCAGATGGAAATTGTTTTAGTGGAAGTGGTGGGGAGGGATGGGTGACAAATACCTCTGGTGATGTTTTGCACTCTGCCATCTGGCACTGTGTTTGGATCCTTCCCTTTGGCTGCAAGACGAAATGAACGGAGCTGAGCAGCCGCCAGCGCAAATTAAACCGCAGATGCATCTTGAGTCGATCTCTATGATGATTTTAAAATGTTGTCCTTTTCTACGCCTTCAGAAACATGGGGTGTAGTTCCAATGAAGAATCGGCTTGTAAAACAGTTTTCCTTCAAGAATTTTAACAAATAATAGTGGTGGAAACTGAAATGTTGTAAGGAAAACAACAGCTCACTTTTAAAGTAAGTATTCTTGTGTGAAACATTTCACCTGGAGGTCCTGGCAGTCTGCAGTGTCTCACTGTCACTACAGTGGAATGTAAAATAGAGGGAAGTCAAAACGTGGGTCTAATGACTTCTCTCTCCCTTTCCCCTTCCCCCAGGAGGGGGGAGGGATGGAGCTAGGAGCTGGACAGTTGATTGGCAAAAGGGATATGAGAGGATTATGGGACGTCCTTCTCCCTCCCATCTTCTCCCATCATTTTGGATCTCCCCCTCCCCCTCCCACTTTCAAATCTCTTACTAGCTCTTCTTTCAGTTAGTCCTGACGAAGGGTCTCGGCCCGAAACATCGACTGTACCTCTTCCTAGAGATGCTGCCTGGCCTGCTTCGTTCACCAGCAATCTTTATGTGTGTTGCTTGAAATTCCAGCATCTGCAGATTTCCTCGTGTTTGCGCTCATAGGTTCATTGTCCATTCAGAAATCGGATGGCAGAGGGGAAGCTGTTCCTGGAATATTGAGTGAGTGTATTCAGGCTCCTGTGCCTCCTCATTGATGGCAGCAAGAGCAATGAGAAGAAGGCATGTCCTGGATGGTGAGGGTCCTTAACAATTGATGCCACTTTCTTGAGTTATCACCTGTTGAAGATGCCCTCGATGGTAGGAGGGCTGTGTCCGTGACAGAGTTGGCTGAATTTACAACCTTCTGCAGCTTTTTAATAATGGGATAGAAATTACTTAAAGGCAGGCAGGTTCTGCATGAATCAGGCAAGAAGACACAGAAGGAGCCATACTGGTCTCCCTGGTAATTCCGTGTACAGCCACAATCAATTGTGCAGGTGCTGGAAATCCAGAGCAACGCCCACAAGATGCTAGAGGAACTCAGCCAGACTGGCAACATCTATGGAGAAAAATAAATAGTCGATTCTTCGGGCTGAGAGCCTTCAGCAGTTCTAGAAAGTGAGGGGTGGGGGGTAGAGCCAGGGCAGTAGAACTCACAGAGGGGGAGCAGTGAGAGAGGGTCTCACTAAACTCCCATCAAAGAAACGATTTACACTTCTTCAGTATAGACATACCTCAAAGAGAGTTCACAGCAGAGGAGTAAATCATATACAGCTTTCCCGTTGGCATGAATTACAACTTCAAAGGGTCTTTTAAAGAACTTGTACAGCCAAGTTAGGTTGCAAAATTCTTAGAAATCCTTGAAACAACCTCTCACACAGATCGTACTCTTATTAGAGAGAGGCTAAATATAGAACCAAATGACCAAATAGCAGAGAGATTCCCAGATAACGCTGCTGCTGACAATTGATGGAGAATGTGGAAGGAACGACTCCAGCTCTCTGATCGAGAGCACTGGGAAATATCTGACCTTTGTGGTTTGAAGATGTACACTCGATGACTCAGGAGTCATCCTGAGAGACTACTAGACAGGTATATGGAGGAATCTAAGGTGGGGGCTTATATGGGACGCAGGGTTTGAGGGTCGGCACAACATTGTGGGCTGAAGGGCCTGTACTGTGCTGTACTATTCTATGTTCTATGTTGAGCAGCTTCTTCCCCTCTGCCATCCGTTTTCTGAACGGACAATGAGTCATGAACACTACCCAGTATATTTCCTCTCCTTCTGCACTACCTATTTAATTTAATTTTATCTTTTTTATATATATACTTCCTATTTTAATTTCTAATTTTTATTCATATGTATTGCAATGTACTGCTGCCACAAAACAACAAATTTCAGAATCAGGTTTAACATCACTGGCATATGTCGTGACACTTGTTGTCTTTGCAGTACAATGAAATACATAATAATAGAAAAAATGTGGATTATATTAAGTATATATATAAAATAGTTAAATTAAATAAATGGTGCGAAAAGAGGATCTAAAAATGAGTGAGGTAGTGTTCATGGGTTCAGTGTCCATTCAGAAATTAAGTTCATGAACACTACTTTGTTGTTTCTATTTTTGCACTAGTTATTTAAAGATCAGGTTTAATGTGACGACATACACCAGTGATATTAAACCTGATTCTGACAGGGAGGCAGATGGTTTCTTGATAGAGACAAAAAAAAAGCTTTTTATGTCGAAAAGCAGGAAAACTGCAGATACAGCAGATCTGGATTCTAAACTGGGAAAAATTCAGTGGACCAGTAGACCAGCAGACCAGTAGACCAGCAGACCGGTAAACCAGTATACCAGACAATATTTTTACAGAGAGAGAGGCGGATGATCAAGGATCAGTTTTATTCACCTTATGCATTTACATTTATTAGGAATTTGCTGTGGTGTGCTGGTCAGGGTGCAACATTTCGGGTGCAGAAGAGGTTTACCAAGATGCTGCCAATATCAGGCGGCATGTGGTGTAATGAGAGTTTGCCCAAATTTGGGTAGTTTTCTCTGAAGCGCCAGAGGCTGAGGGGAGATCTGACAGAGGTTTATAAGGTTATGAAAGGCATAGATAGTGTAGACAGACAATACGTTTTTCCAAGGGTTGAAACGTCTAATACCAGAGGGCATGCATTTAAGATGAGAGGGGGTAATTTTAAAGGAGATGTGTGGGGCAAGGTTCTTTACACAGAGAGTGGAGGGTGCCTGGACTGTGCTGCCTGGGGTGGTGGTAGAGGCAGATACACCGGACACTTTGAAGAAACATTTAGATAGGCACGTGGATGTGAGGAAAATGGAAGGATATAGACATTGTGTAAAAAGGATTCAAAGTATATTTATTATCAAAGTATATATACCACATACATCATTGAGATTTGTCTCCTTACAGGCAGCCACAAAACAAAGAAACCCTTTTGAACCCATAAAAAGAAACCCACACAACAAAGACCATCAAGCACCTAGAGTGTGAAAAAAAGAACAACTTGTGCAAACAATTGAAAAGTAAACAAGTAACAAACAGAACATGAAGCCAGAGTCTCCAAAAGTGAGTCCACAGCTACGGAGCCAGTACAGCATTGTGGCAAGTGCTGAAGCAGGAGGGATTAGTTTAGTTGGCCATTTGATTACCGATTTGGTTAGTTCGGCACAACATAGTGCTGAAGCAGAGGGGATTAGTTTAGTTGGCCATTTGATTACTAATTTGGTTAGTTTGGCACAACATAGTGGGCTGAAGGGCCTGTTCTTGTGTTGTACTCTCCACGTTCTTTGTTCTGTGTGCTACGCAACAAAAAAAACAACATTCAACAATTATTAAGAATACAAAATATATAATATAATCTGAGAGGTTAAAGTAGATATGGAACAAATGTGTATAAATATTGTACAGAAATACCAGCATGTATTTACAATGTGAACAGTATTATAATAATGCGGTAGCTTAGTGGTTAGCGTGATGCTGTTACAGCTTGGGGCGTCAAAGTTGGGAATTCATTTCCAATGTCATCTGTGCAGGGTCTGTATATCTTCCCTGTGTGTGCAAGGGTTTCCTCCAGGTGTTCCAGTTTCCTCCCACAGTCAAAAGATATACAGGTTATTAGGTTAATTGGTAAAGTAACCAGGTGATTAGGTTATTAGGTAAATTGTCCTGTGATTAGGCTAGGGTTAAATCAGGAGTTGGTGGGCAGTGCATCTCCAAGGGCTGGAAGAGCCTATTCAGCATTGTAACACAACAAAATAAAATGAAATGTGGTTTAAAGTGTTTACAGTACAGTGCAGTAGTAAATCGAGGGGTTGGGGTTAACCAGAATGGTTGATCAGAGGGAACAGAGCTGATATTTCAGATCAATGAATTTCATCTGTTCTGATGGAAGATTGTCATCCTGAATCATTAGCTGGGTTTCTGTTCCTTTGCTCTGTCACCTTCTCAGTATCTCCAGCTTTTCTTGTCACTTTTACTTAATACCTATGTATTTTATCCAAAAAGATTGGAGCGTTGTTCCTGCATTTGCCTTTTTGAATTTTTGAATTAAATAGTAATGAATATTTATTATTCAATAATAAAAAACATTTTTTCAAAATAGTGACCAGGATTTTGGAACAAGCATCAGGATTTCTTTATTGCCTTTCCTTCATTAATGATGTACAGAACGGAACCGGAAAAAGGTGAGATATCAGGAATGAATCCAGCCACTATGCCCGTGGACTGTTTGTCCCACTCCCATCTGGGAGGAGGCTACATAGTATCCACACCAAGACTACCAGACTGAAAAACAGTTACTTTCCCCAAGCAGTGAGGCTGATCAACACCTCCACCCACAAACCCACCCCCGACACCCCCAAACACCACTACTCTATTGTTTCCTGTCAGTCACCTTCTGTACTGACACTCTGTGCCTGGTGTCACTTTATGTATATATAATCAATCTATATATATACTGTAAGCTAATCTTATGTTACTTTTACTTATTTTGTTCTTTTTTTACTGTGTTCTTTATGCTTAATTGTGTTTTTGATGCTGCATCAGATCTGGAGTAACAATCATTTTGTTCTCCTTTATACTCGGGTACTGAAGGATAACAATAAACGATGTTGTTGTTGAGTGGCTCGCCGAGCTGGCTTGTTAGCTTGCAGCCATTTCGTTACCCAACTGGGCAACATCATTAGATGAGCAAGTTTGAGCGTGGCTCCTTAAGATGTTGGAAAAGGTTCGTAGCTCGGGCTGAAGATGTCATTGCTGAGCAGCTACCCAACAATATCCTGAACCCGAACTACAAACCTGTTCCAACATCTTAAACAATAAACCATCTTGAACCTTAAATCATAATTTCATATGATGTCCATGATTACCAGAGACTGTTGGCCAACCCCTCATTTAATAGCAGTGGTCCATGGCTGGGAACCCTTGACCTAGAGTCATCGAGCAGTAAAGCAGATACATGTCCTTTGTATGAACCAGTCCATCAGTCCACGCGGACTACAGTGGCCACCCCTGAGACCTGTGGCTCTCTTAGGACCTGCTGTTGCCCCGTATCTAGTCCCCTGTTGTGACTGACTGAACTGAGCCACACGACACTGTACCCGGGAGATATAAAAGGCTTTATCCAACACAGAGAGGCAAGAATGGGAATGTTAAGCAGCATCCACAAAATGCTGGAGGAACAGCAAGTCAGGCAGCGCCTATGGAGAGGAAAGTCAAAGATCCTTTAGTACAGTAGATCTTCAGAGAGAATCCAATTCTCCTCTTCTTACACAAAGTTTTATGCAAAGATAGCAACATATGATGTTGGTTGCAGGGATAAGATCCTGGCACGCATCCCTGTAAGTGACAGAAATGCTACTCCTGCCCATTCACCTCCATTCTGTGCACCACGCAGTCCTTCCAGGTGCGGTGACACTTCTCCCGCGAACCTGTTGGGGTCGGTTATTGCATCCTGTGCTCCCGATGAAGCCTCCTCTACCTTGGGGAGACCCAACGTAAACTGAGGGACCGCTTTGCCAGGCACTTTCACTCCATCTGCCAAAAGTGGGATTTCCTGGTGGCCAACCATTTTAATTCCTCTCCCCGTTCCTGCTTTGACATTTTGGTCCATGGACTCCTCTTTTGCCATGATGAGACTACTCTCAAAGTGAAGGAGCAACACTTCATATTCCATCTAGGTAGCACCCTTCTTCTGTTCCTCACGCAGGTGTTTTACTTCTTCTCCTCACCTGCCCTCCTTCTTTCCTTTCTCCCATGGTCGACTCTCTCCCCTATCAGATTCCTTCTTTTCCAGCCTTTTTCCTTTCCCACCCATCTGGCTTCACCTGTCACCTTCTAGCCATCCTCCTTCCCCTCCCATCACCTTTTTTATTCTGGCATCTTCCCCGCTTCCTTTCCAGTCCTGAGAAAGAGTCTCAGCCCAAAACATCAACTATTATTCCTCTCTGTAGATGCTGCCTCACCTGCTGAGTTCTTCCAGTATTTTGTGTGTGTTGCTCTAGATTTCCAGCATCTGCAGAATCTCTTGTGTTTAATATATGATTAGCTGTGGTTTTAATGGCTGCTGGCAGAATCTGTTCCTTGAAGATGTCCTCAGTGAGAGTTTTGTACCTGTGATATATATATAAGGCATCCGTTAGTCTTGCGAGACCATGGATCTGCGCCTGGAAAGTCTTCACTCTCCAGGGCGTAGGCCTGGGCAAGGTTGTATGGAAGACCAGCAGTTGCCCATGCTGCAAGTCTCCCCTCTCCACGACACCGATGTTGTCCAAGGGAAGGGCATTAGGACCCATACAGCTTGGCACCAGCATCGTCACAGAGCAATTTGTGATTAAGTGCCTTGCTCAAGGACACAACACATGTTGCCTCGGCTGGGACTCGAACTCACGACCTTCAAGTCGCTAGTCCAATACCTTAACCACTTGGCCACATGCCCACTACCTGTGACAGAGCTGGTTAAATCTACAATTCTCTGCAGTCCATGTGCATTGGTGCCGCCATACAGGTTGTAGTTTAACCAGTCAGAATGCTCACCACCATGCATCTGTAGAAATTTGCAAGAGTCTTTGGTGACGTGGCAGATCTCCACAAACTCCAAATGAAATATAGCCGGTGTCGAGTCTTCCTGATTGCATTGTTGTGTTGGGCCCAGGACAGATCCTCTGAGGTGTCTGCATCTCAACTTGAAGCTGCTCAGCCTTTCCACTGCTGACATCTCGATGAGGACAAGGTGTGTGTTTCCTTGATTTCCCCTTCCAGAGATCCACAGTGGATTCTCTGGTCTTACCGACAGTGAGTGCAAAGGCGTTGTTGCACTGACAATGTGTGTGGCATTGTTTTTAACTGGCCGACGTTACAGCTGTTTATTGATGGCAGCTCAGCATTCAACACCATCATATCCTCAGTACCAATCAACAAGCTCCCAAACCCGGACCTCTGTACCTTCGTCTGCAACTGGATCCTTGACTTCTTCAACGAGAGAACACAGTCTGTGCGGATCAGAAATAACATCTCCTCCTCACTGACAATTAACACCGGCGTACCTCAAGGGTGTGTGCTCAGCCCACTGCTCTACTCTCCCTACAGCCATGACTGCATTCCTAAGCACAGCTCAAATGCCATCTATGAATTTGCCAATGACACAACTGTTGTCATCGCTGCTGTTTATTCCCCTCCATACATGTTTGCTGACCTGCTGAGTTCCTCCAGCATTTTGTATCTGTTGCTTAAGGTTGGGCTCCTGTACCACTGTGGGCAAGTTCATTCACTTCAACGTTGAACTGACTACACAGCTATGCACTCACTTTCAGGTCCAACATATTATTCTCCGTAACTTCTGCCACCTCCAACGGGATCCCACCACTAAGCACATCTTTCCCTCCACCCCCATGCTTTCCACAGGGATCGCTCCCTATGCGACTCCCTTGTCCATTCGTCCCCCCCATCCCTCCCCACTGATCTCCCTTCCCCCCCATCTCTCCCCACCGATCTCCCTCCCGGCACTTATCCTTGTAAGCGGAACAAGTGCTACACATGCCCTTACACTTCCTCCCTTACCACCATTCAGGGCCCCAGACAGTCCTTCCAGGTGAGGCGACACTTCACCTGTGAGTCGGCTGGGGTGATATACTGTGTCCGGTGCTCCTGATGTGGCCTTTTATATATTGGCGAGGCCCGACGCAGACTGGGAGACCATTTCACTGAACACCTATGCTCTGTCCGCCAGAGAAAGCAGGATCTCCCAGTGGCCACACATTTTAATTCCACGTCCCATTCCCATTCTGATATGTCCATCCACAGCCTCCTCTACTGTAAAGATGAAGCCACACTCAGGTTGGAGGAACAACACCTTATATTCCATCTGGGTAGCCTCCAACCTGATGGCATGAGCATTGACTTCTCTAACTTCCGCTGATGCCCCACCTCCCCCTCGTACCCCATCCGTTATTTATTTATATACACATATTCTTTCTCTCTCTCTCCTTTTTCTCCCTCTGTTCCTCTGACTATACCCCTTGCCCATCCTCTGGGTTTCCCCCCCCCCCTTTTCCTTCTCCCTGGGCCTCCTGTCCCATGATCCTCTCATATCCCTTTTGCCAATCAACTGTCCAGCTCTTGGCTCCATCCCTCCCCCTCCTGTCTTCTCCCATCATTTTGGATCTCACCCTCCCCTTCCCACTTTCAAATCTCTTACTATCTCTTCTTTCAGTTAGTCCTGACGAAGGGTCTCGGCCCGAAACTTCGACTGTACCTCTTCCTAGAGATGCTGCCTGGCCTGCTGCGTTCACCAGCAACTTTGATGTGTGTTGCTTGAATTTCCAGCATCTGCAGAATTCCTGTTGTTCAGCATTATTTATCTACTGTTTTATTATTATTGGTACAATTTGTCTTCTTTTGCACATTGGTAATTTGGCAGTCCTTGTTGTTTATAGTTTTTCATAAATCCTATTATATCTCTTTATTTTCCTGTAAATACCCGCAAGAAAATAAATCTCTAGGTGGTGTATTCTGATATATACATACTTTGATAATAAATTTACTTTGAAGATTTCCAGCATCTGCAGAATCTCTTGTGTTTATAATGGTCACAGAGTCTGGAATTCAAATGACAGAGGCCTCATTAAATATTAAAAAGCCGGATGTGAAACTGAAGATGAGAAGGAAAATAAATCCTCCAGATTAGTGATTATGTGCAACTGTGCTGATAGTCCATCACATCCAACGATGACAGGAGACTTGTGTTTCTGAGTTTCTAAAGTGGAAAAACCGTTCACTGGGGCAGTTCCACTCTCTCAGCTTCGGAAGTCTAGGTCCAATGACATGAGTAGTTGTCACAGACTGGGGACTTCCTTGGTTGCAATAGATGACCATGACTTCTGTACCTTGTCATGCCCTTCGCTCCCCACAGGCACTGTGGTACCACCTTCCTGGCTGATGGATCTCATCCACCCAGTCTGCCAGAGCTGACTTCACGCGCTAGGACAGGAGTGTCTCCATCTCACTGGCCGGTGAGGCCTGCTGGCTACCCCCACCTGGTTTAGCCCACCTGTCAAAGCGGTGTACTGGGGTGTGGCCATTGTCTCATGCAAATGGCTACTTGGAGCCATGAGTGAGATCTGAGCTTCTGATGGGACCCAAAGGTGAGTGAGCTATCCCCAGAACGGACATGACAAGCCCAGAGTTATTACCCCTCCCCGGACAACCCATTCACCCCATGTGCAACAGATTCGTGGTAAAAAAACAATAAATCCTCCATTGATTTTCTACTTCACGCATGGTCTCAATAAATCAGAATTAGAGTCAGGTTTCATTTCACTGGCATTCTGTATATCATGAAATTTGTTTGTGGTAGCTGTACATTGCAATATGCAAAGTTACAAAAAGAAATATATATATAAAATTAATTTTAATAAGTAGAGCAAAAAGAGAGCAAAAACAAAAAATAGTGAGGTAGTGTTCATTGTCCATTCAGAAATCTGATGTCAGAGGGGAAGAAACTGTTTCTAAAACATTGAGTGTGTGTCTTCAGGCTCCTGTACCTCATCCTCGATGGTAGCAATGAGAACAGGGCATGTCCTGGGGGGTGGGGTCCTGAATGATGGATGTCGCCTATTTAGGGCATTGCCTTTTGAAGATGTCCTTGACATCTTATGCCGGTGCCCATGATGGAGCCGGCTGAGTTTACAACTTTCTGCAGCTTTTTCTGATCCTGTGCAGTGGCCTCTCCATACCAGATGGTGATGTAACCAGTTAGTATGCTCTCTACAGTACAACTATAGAAATTTGCAAGTGTGTTTGCTGACATACCAAGTCCCCTCAAACTCGTGATGAAATTTAGTTGGTGTCGTACCTTCTGGGTTGAAGGTTCTAAGGTTACAAGGGGAGAGGGAAGATAAAGTATCTCACAGTGCACAATAGTTACTTGTTGTTCCAAGTTTAGGGAACCACCCTCATGTCTCCAGTGTTGCAGATGAGTGAGCACTTGGAAAATTGTCTAATTACCTTCTGCAATCACAGAGCATAACTAGAAAGTCTTACCGCAGGAGATTATGAAAGTGGCACAGAGCCCGTGAGGAAGCAAATTATTCCATCTTTCGTTAAGATTGATCGACCAAATGGCATGTTATTTACATCAGCTTTTATGTCAAAGTGACTCTTACCAGAAATGACCGTGCTCACGGACTGACTGTCCCACTCCCATTAGGGAGGAGGCTACATAGCATCCACGCCAGGACTACTAGATTCAAAAACAGTTACTTTCCCCAAGCAGTAAGGCTGATCAACACCTCCACCCACTAACCCACCCCTCCACACCCACAAACACCACGACTTTATCATTTCCTGTCAGTCACCTTATGTACAGACACTCCTGTGCCTAGGATTTCAGACTGAGACCCTTCACTATTAACTCACCATGTTGGACTTCATTATGTTTGACATTCTGTGGTAAGTTTCAGCAAACCGTTCAACTGGGCACATTCTGAGCCAATAGCAAAGGCTGTCATCTTTACATAAATACGAATAATGGCACCTTTGTTTTCATCCCCTTTCCACAAATCCTTCATAGATCGCCAATTAGGGTTTAGTATCATGGATGTGGAGGAGTTAGAGGTCACGCTGAAAGCAAGACCTAAGATCTGCTCCATTTTCAAAAGCCAGTGATGTGGATGGGTGACGAAAGATATCCAGAGGATGATGTAGGATATCCGGAGTCTCTGGGCTCCGCATTCCAGTGATGTGGACGGGTGACGAAGGATATCTGGAGGATGTTGTAGGATACCTGGAGTCTCTGGGCTCGGCATTCCAGTGATGTGGACGGGTGACAAAGGATATCCGGAGGGTGATGTAGGATATCCGGAGTCTCTGGGCTCGGCATTCCAGTGATGTGGACATGGGACTAAGCACATTCGGAGTCCAGGCCCTCTGCTGTTGCAGGCCTGTGACGTGGAATTGTGACGAAGGTTGGGTTGTCCCAGAATGGTGGGTCCCTGAATGGGATGTCCATAAGAGCGGGAGGCAACGAGCCTTGAGTTCTGTTATCGGCTAGTCTGGGGAGAGGGGTCAATCTTACAACCTGGAGATTGGAGACTGCAGGGCTGGAGACCTGTCGGGATTGGAGGTGTGTGTGTGTGATTTTGAAGAAGGAGAAGGGCCTGTTTTGTTGTGCCCTGTGTGGTTCTGCTGAGCGTGGTGGGAATGCTATGTTGGTGCTGGAACGTGTAGCGGCACTTGCAGGCTGCCCCCAGCAGCTGTTTGGGTCGTGTTGGTTGTTAACACCAAAGACGCATGTCACTGTACATTTCGATATACATACATTTTGACAAATTTAAATGTAAACCTGAAGTAACACACACAAAATGCTGGAGGAGCTCAGCAGATCAGGCAGCATCTGTGGAGAGGAATAGACAGTCGACGTCTCAGGCTGAGATTGTTTATCGGGAATGTGAATAGTCATTTATCAGGTCTCTGAATCGGAACACCTTTGAATATCAGTGGCACATTACAAGGTGCTTTTGCTGAATAAGTTGTTCTGATTTAGTTGAGGTTGTTTTAATCTTTATCTGCAGTACGAAAAACGGCTGCTTGATGACTGTCCAGTCACCATGATGTGAAAACACAGCCTGACCCACTCGGGACACAGGGTTTAGAATTTATCTTCATTCACTGTAAAAACTCAGTCATCTACCAGCAGGATTATTTGTAATCACAAGTTTCATTATTAATGGCCAAGGTACTGAACTTATACAGTGAAGAGAACACAGTCATCTCGACCAGCTTCTCTCGCAAGTCTTACTGAAGGTAATTCATCTGAATCTTTCTTCCGCCTTTGAAAAGCAGTATCCATCATCAGGGACCCCACCATCCAGGTCATGCTGCCATCAGGAGGAGGTACAGGAGCCTCAGGTCCCACATCACCAGGCTCAGGGACAGGCATTACCCCTCAACCATCAGGCTCCTGAACCAGAGAGGATAACTTCACTCATCTCAACCCGAATCGATTCCACACTTTCAAGGGCTCCACAGCTCATGTTCCCAATATTATTTATTTATTTGTTTGTTTATTTTATTATTGTTGTTGTTGTTGTTGTTGTTTTTATTGTTGTATTTTTATTTTTCTCAGCTCAAGCTGGTAAAACCTGAGGTACAGGCATAGCCAAGCACACTCATTTCTCAATTACTAGGAGTTTTTGGACTATCCTATGGTTTTTAGTACTGTGACTGTGAAGATTTACTTAATTATTGCTGTGTAGGCCTAATTGTTTAATGCCATTGTGTAGTAACTTGGGGATGATGATACCAGCTGGAGATATTACCATTCCGGTTACGGATCCCGCAACCCCGCCTGGGTCGTGGGGGCACTGTACAGATCAGCACTGCACCGGTTGCCTCCGTCTGTCACGGTTGTGGGTGAGTGCCTGGATTGCAGCAAAGTTCTCTCTGATCCACTCTGCAATGTTGTCTGTCCATTTCTTCCTCTGTCTGCCCCAGTATTAGCACTAGGACAAGGTATACCCTGCTCATATTCCATAGTCTTTCAATTTCCTCTTTTAATTCAGTTTATTTCTGGTGTTTTACACTTACTGATTTCTGTAAGTTATCTGTGTTTGGGATGGCTATATCTATTAAGTAAATTGTTCTTCCTTGTTTATCCTGGATTATTAGATCTGAATGGTTATTATGGATCTATAATAATGGGGGGGAGAAATGTTCCCCCTCCCTATAATAATGGATAATGTAATTTATAGGACTTTGACTCTAAAACTAGGTCAGGCTTGTATTTATAATAAGGCATGGTGGCTTTTATGAGTTTGTGTTATAAAGCAAGATTTTGGTGAATGATGATTGCCACCGGATTGTGCCTGTGTAAGTAATCAGATTGAGTTAAACTGCTTCAGGATCCTGAATTGTGTTGGATTGTTTCCGGTTTCATCAGGCATTTTCTTCAGTTTATTATTATCATCATTATTTTTAATTATCTGTATTTGCGTTGTTTGTTGCCTTTTGCACATTGGTTGCTTGTCCTTTGTGTGCAGGTTTTCATTGATTCTATTGTATTTCTTTACTGTGAATGCCTGGAAGAAAATTAAATGGTGACATAAATGTACTTTATTAATAAATTTACTTTGAACTTATTTGAACTTTGAAAGGGAAGAAGTTTAATCTTTTTGAAAACAACAGGCACTTTAGAGCATCAGTGACTTTTAAAGTGAATTTTAAAGTTTTGTTTTAAAACTGTTTAGAATTAAAGCTGGGGTTTTCTGATTCACTGTGGATTGATTGAGCAGGTTGCTCAGCTCAAGGGCTAACATTAGATAGAGAGCAAATTGAATCCGTCACATTCCGATGGGAAGACAGCATGTCTCCATGCAGCGGCCTCTCGGGGGCCAACCCAAGGTGCTTTTTTTCTTGTTAAATGTATTTTATACATAGTAAGACTATTCGTTACTCCAATACCAACCTGTACAGCAGGTCCACTGGATCAGTAAGCTGCTACACACATCAGAGTTGCTGGTGAACGCAGCAGGCCAGGCAGCATCTCTAGGAAGAGGTACAGTCAACGTTTCAGGCCGAGACCCTTCGTCAGGACAGGGTCTCGGCCTGAAACGTCGACTGTACCTCTTCCTAAAGATGCTGCCTGGCCTGCCGCGTTCACCAGCAACTCTGATGTGTGTTGCTTGAATTTCCAGCATCTGCAGAATTCCCGTTGTTTTGTAAGCTGCTCATTGTTTGGAGTAGCTGGCGGGGGTGTCTTAAGAGCCGGCCGACGGTTCAGGGAAGTTGAGTCCGTCCATTGGCCAGGGAAGTTGAATCACCCATCAGGCCAGGGATTTCGAATTGGGCCATCAGGCTGAGGATGTCAAATCAGGTCATCGGGTTGGGGTGTTCAAGACAGGCTGTCAGGCTGGGGGATTCCAACCGGGCTGTCGGGCCACAGGAAAAGCTGGGTTGGGTTTGTAATTACTGACCTGGGTGGACCTGTACTGCTGCCTGCTACTTGGAAGCACTGGAGTTGGTGCCTTCGAGTTGGCATAAAGGCAGCGTGCAGTGAAACTGTAAGTGACTGTATTGGACATTACTTTTGTGATTGCAAGACCCTGTAGGACATTGATTGACATAGGTCTGCTTCCCTTGTTTGGTGGCGAGGCAGCAGAGTCGCCTTGTTTGGTGGTGAGGCAACAGAGTTGCCTTGGTTGTAGCTGGGACTATACTGCAGTACTCGGGCTTGTGTTGTAGAGTGGCATCTGGGCTTGGTTGGGGTTAGCTTCTCCCATTAGTGCTGCCCTCCAGTGTTGAATTGTTGGAATTACAGGCTGAACTGCTGGGAACCATCAACTTGCGGGACTTGTCGCTCAGGAGCTTGGGCTAAAAATTCATTTTCTGAGGTGACTTTTTTTTTTTACCTTTCTCGTTATTTTGAATGTGTGTGTACGTTTTTGCAGCTTGGCCTCAGAGGAATGCTGTCTCATTTGTCTGTGTCCATGAATGGTTTGAGTGACAATTAAACTTGATTTGATTTGAAAATACAGATCACTACAGCTTAGCAACTCTAGAACCACTTTGCATGAAGATAGATTTTCTTTTTATTTGATCTAAATTGTGTTTTTTTTGTAAAAATTATGTATAATATAAAGTTAAAAAAAATTATTTATTGAGATACAGCGTGGAATAGCCCTACTGGTCCTTCGATCCATGCATCCAGCAACCCGTATGTCTTCGGACTGTGGGAGGAAACCAGAGCACCCAGAGGAAACCTACATGGTCATGGGGAGAACGTACAGGCTCCTTACAGACAGTGGTGGGAAGTGAACCCGGGTTGTTGGTACTGTAAAACATTGTGCTGACCACTATGCTACCACTTTTCAAAGGTACATTTAATGTCAGAGAAATGTATACAATATACATCCTGAGATGCTTTTACTTAGCAGCCATCCACGAAAACAGAGGGGTGTCCCAAACAATGAATGATAGTTAAATGTTAGAACCCCCAAACCCCCAGCTCCCCCTCCCACATATAAGCAGCAGCAAAGCAACAATCCCCTCTCCCCCACCAGCAAAATAAAAGCATCGCCGCCCTCTACCGAGCACTCAAGCGTGCAGCAAAGCATCAGTGAAGACACAGACTTGCAGTACCCCAAAGACCACTTGTTCACCCGGTAATTTGATAAGGGAAAAGGAGGTGTCTCCGTTTCTCAGCGAGAGGGAAGACATATCAAATAACTCGTTGATTTATGATGTTAGAAGTCCGTTGTGTCGCTTATTCTGAGCTCTGTGCCCAAAGAACTCGGGTCTCTAGGCACACAGTGAAAGATCTCCTGTCTCCCACGACTCACCGATTTGCTTTGGAGGCACCGACCTTGAGTCGGCCCACTTCCAGAGCCATGAAATCCCGAAATTCCGAAGGAGAGCTAATCTTCCAGGCCGCGTCCTTGGTATATCGAAAAACAGCCAGTTGTGAGACCCTGAGAGCGGGACCGTTCCTGCAAAGAACCGTAGTCAGCGTGTAACTCCAGGTCAGGGTCTTCAAAAGAACCCTGAAAGGGAAAAATAAAGATATTAAAGATAGAGGTACCCTATTTTTATCATTTGGCCTTTATATGTAGTGTTGTTAAAGATCAGCTTTGCCTGTCACGTGTAGATCAAAACATACAGAGAAATGCGTCGCTGAAACGATCTACACAGTCCAAGGATGTGCTGGGGGAAGCCTGTAAGTGTCGCCAGACTTCAGACACCAACATAGCATGCCCACAACATACTAACCCTAACTAGTATGTCCTTGGACAGTAGGAGCACCCGGAGGAAACCCACACAGTCACATGGAGAACATAGAAACTCTTTACAGGCAGCGGCAAGTATTGAACCATCATCTTTTGATCATTGGCTCTGTAAGGTGCTACGCTAACCGCCCCCTCTTCCATGTAATCCATTCGAGGTAGTTTTAATGCTTGTGAAAACCTGTTCTATGTTCTTACAGTTCTGTATTGTTTGAAAAATATGTTCTCTGGTTGAAGTGACAATTTTATTTTTCGTACATCCAGAAACCGTATATGATACATAGGTCGTCGTCATCATTGTTACGTGCCGTTTCGTGTGATGTGAGTGATCATGGTCCCATGACCGTGATTGTTTCTGGAAAAATTTTCTACAGAAGTAGTTTGCCATTGCCTTTTTCTGGGCAGTGGCTTTACAAGACAGGTGACCCCAGCCATTCCCGCTGCTCATACGAAAATCCACTGCCTGCTCCCAGAGCTTCACGTGACCCTGATTGGGGGACTAAGCAGGTGCTACACCTTGCCCAAGGGTGACCTGTAGACCAGCGGAGGGAAGGAGCACCTTACACCTCCCTGGTAGAGATGTATCTCCATCCCACCACCCTGATACCTATGTAGTTCAGCATTTTTACAATTACAGAACTCTTGAAAAAGATAGATTTATAATTAATGTCAATTATATCTCAGAATTTGTCACAGTAAATGTGAAAATAAATGTGCATAAGGTTTCTGAAGTTCCTTTCCTCTCTCTTGAGAATTTTAAGTTTTGTTATTTGAGTGCCTGGCTATCGGGAAATCCCTGAGTCATCTTTAAGGTTTCCAAATCAGGCTATTGGAAAGGTCTGAACTTGCAGAAATACTGTTTATCTTGTACACATAACCTCACCCCAGCCCTGTGTCACTCAATTTACCCTGCAAAGGTAAAACACTGCAGATGGTAGAATTCTGAAATAAAAATTGCATATCGGTTGACGGGCATTTACAAGTGACTGCATATCCACGGATCTTTGATCGTTTGTTGTGATCTAGGACTGAGCTGTTGACTACAAATTCCAGCCGCAATGCTCTGGAAACTATGGCATTGTTTTTATTAGGAAATAAACATAGTGAGCAAGCTATATTTGCAGCAGAACGTGCAGCAACACTCGCGGCAGCCCTCAGCCCATCCTTGGAGGTGTTGGCTGTTAACACAAATGGCGCTTTCCACCGTTCGTTCCCACGTAGATGTGATAAATAAATCTGGTTCTGAATCTGAGTCTAACCTCCACTGGAGTTTCGTGAACGAAAAGAAAGTAACTTAGAGCAGTAGAAAAGTACCTGAATGTGGACTAGTATGACCACCTATTTACCAGTCCTGTTTGCCCTGTTGCAGGAATAGAGTAGTCCAAAACAAAGCAAGAATGTAACACTGAGACTTAATAAGGCACTGGTGAGGCCTCACTAGGCCTGAGTATTGTGAGCAGTTTTGGACCCCTTATCTAAGAAAAGATGTGCTAACATTGGAAGGTGTCCAGGGGAGGTTCGCGGGAATGAAGGGGTTAATGTATGAGGAGTGTTTGGTGGCTCCGGGCTTGTACTGACTGGAGTAGAAGAATAGGGGAGCGGGATCTCATTGGAACCTGTTGAATATTGAGAGGCCTTGATGGCGTGGATGTGGAGAGGATGTTCTCTATAGTGGGCAAGTCTAGGACCAGAGGGCATAGCCTCGGAATACAAGGATGTCCCTTCAGAACAGCAAAGAGGAGGAATTGATTGAGCCAGAGGGCAGGGAATCTGTGGAATTCATTGGCTCAGGAGGTCAAGTGGATGGTATATTTCAAGCAGAGGTTGATAGGTTCTCGATTAGTCACAGTGTCAGAGGTTATGGGGAGAAGGCAGGAGTATGGGATTATAAATCAGCGCCAGCAATCTGGGTCGAATTCTGGCCGGAGTCTGTAAGGAGCTTGTTTGCTTTCCCCATCACCGCGTTGGTTTCCACTGAGTGCAACAGTTTCTTTCCACATTCCAAAGACGTAAGGATTAGGGTTAATAAGTTGTGGGTATGCTATGTTGGTGCCAGAAACATGCTGATATTAGCAGGCCTCCCCCAGCACATCCTCGGACTGTGTTAGTGTTTGATGTGTACAGCGCATTACAATGAAGCCTTCAATTTACAAGTGACAAATAAAAATAATTTTTAATCTTTTCAAGAACCGAACAAAGTCAAAGAAAAGAACGCCATAGAAATGGGCCCTTTGGCCCATCTGGTCTATGCTGAACCATTTAACATTCCAGTCCTGAAGGGTTTTGGCCCAAAAAGTCAACTATTATCATAGAATCATAGAGGAGCGCAGCACAGAAATAGAGCCTTCAGCCTATCTAGTCTGTGCAGAAGGATTTAAACCGCTACTCCCATTGACCTGCACCTGGACCACAGCCCTCCACGCCCCTGCCATCCATGTAGCTATCCGAGCTTCTCTTAAACATTGAAATTGAGCTTACATGCACCACTTACACTGGCAGCTCCTTCCACACTCTCACCACCTCTGACTGAAGAAGTTTCCCCTCATGTTCCCCTTAAACTTTTCACCTTTCACCCTTAACCCATGTCCTCTGGTTGCAGTGGAAAAAGTCTGTTTGCATTTACTCTATCTATACCCCTTGTAATTTTCTATACCTCTATCAAATCTCCCCTCAACTATGGTTGAAGGGAAGTAGCAAATCTCGAATCTGGTGGTGTGGGGCTTCAGGCTTCTATACCTCTTGCCTGATGGCTGCAAAAAGAAGTTATGGCTAAGATGGTGGCAAGATAAAACTCAACTGCTTATACATAAAGGGATAAAGTGATAGATAAGATAGAAGTAGGAAACTTGTTTCCATTGGTAGGTGGGACTAGAACTAGGGGACATTGCCTCAAGATTCAGGGGAGAAGATTTAGGATGGAGATGAGGAGAAACTGTTTTTCCCAGAGAGTGGTGAATCTGGGGAATTCTCTGCCTAAGGAAGCAGTTGAGGCTTCTTCGCTAAATATATTTAAGGTATAGTTAGATAGATTTTTACATAGTAGGGGAATTAAGGGTTATGGGGAAAAGGCAGGGAGATGGAGCTGAGTTTACGGACAGATCAGCCATGATCTTATTGAATGGTGGGGCAGACTTGATGGGCCGGATGGCCTAATCCTGCTCCTATTTCTTATTTTCTTATGTTCTTATATTGAAGGTTTTACACATTTCTGATTTAATGATTTTGACTTTAGATTAGGTTAGATTATGAGGACACTCAGTCCTCGTTTATTGTCATTTACAAATGCATGCATTAAAAAATGAAAGAACGCTCCTCCAGAATGATATCACAAGAAAACACAGGACAAACCAAGATTAAAATGGACAAAACCACATAATTATGACATATAGTTACAACAGTGCAAAGCAATACCATAATTTGATAAAGAGCAGACCCTGGGCATGGTAAAAAAAGTCTCAAAGTCCCGATAGACCCATCATCTCACGCAGGCGGCAGAAGGGAGGAACTCTCCCCGTCATGAACCTCCAAGCGCCACCAACTCGCCGATGCAGCCCCATTGGAAGCACCAGACTGTGGCGGACTCTGACTCCATCCGAAAACTTCGAGCCTCTGACCAGCCCCTCCGACACAGCCTCTCTGAGCACCATCCTCTGCCGAGCGCTTCGACCCCGCCCCAGCCGCCGAGCAACAAGCAAAGCCGAGGACTCAGGGCCTTCTCCTCTGGAGATTCGGGACCACACAGTAGCAGCAGCAGTGAAGCAGGCATTTCAGAAGTTTCACCAGATGTTCCTCCGTGCTCTCACGTCCGTCTCCATCAAATCAGGATTGTGCACGGCCCCCTACTTGAAAAATAACAGACATCAGCACCGGAGTGGCCGCTGTGAGCTGCGTCGTGCCGCCATCTTCTCCTCCCTCCCTTTAACTGCTGACAGTGTGATTTTAAGAACATAGAACATAGAATAGTACAGCACAGTACAGGCCCTTCGGCCCACAATGTTGTGCCGACCCTCAAACCCTGCCTCCCATATAAGCCCCCACCTTACTTCCTTTTTAGCATGTTAAAACCAATGCTGCGTAGAAGTTACTGTTACCTCATAAACTTAACAAGATATTGGGCCAATTATACCCTGAATTGAATTATTATTCACCAAAGCAGTTATTAAATTTTTCAGCAAAGTTTAATTTGAAAAGAAATCAAATAATTCTGCTTAAGAACACTTCCTCATTTGGTGCAAATATTTTCCAAATTCATTTCTTGTGCAGGGTTCAAAAGTAAATCAAACTCGATCCATAAACACAGTTGCAAATTAAATTTAGTCTATTTCTCAATTTGTAAACTAAATGGATTCATTTTCACATGTGCTAAATGTAATTTTATAAATACAATATTGGAATATAGGGCAATGAGTGACAACCATGATATCACAGTCCAATTTAAACGATAATGTGCTCAATCAATGGCAGATAGCCAGTGGGGAATTGAGATTATTAGCTGTTATATGTGGGTGCTACAAGTGGTTGTGGATGCTAAAATGATAATCATATTTATGTGCATGATTGTCGAATGCTATTTTTGTGAGGACTTCAGCTTATGTTCAGTAAATAGTTGCTGGAAGAATGCAGAACAGGCAGATCTTGATGTTAACGACCATGAAATGCCGGTTTAATCCTTACCACCTTTCTCAGACCCAAACAACCCTTCCAGGTGTGGTGACATTTCATCTGCAAGCCTGTTGGGGTCATGCACTGTATCTGGTGCAGCCTCCTCTACACTGGTGAGATCCAACACAGATTGGAACTCCGCTTTGTCGAGCACCTTCGCTCTGTCCTCCGCAAAAGGCAGAATTTCCCGGTGGCTACCCATTTCAATTCACTTCCCGTTCCCAGTCGGACCTGTCTGTGATGGTCTTCTCTGCTGCCACGATGAGGCCAAACTCATGCTGGAGGAGAAACACCTCATTGTCCACCTGGGTAGCCTCCAGCCTGATGGCATGAACATCAGTTTCTCTAACTTATGGTAATTGCACCCACCTTCTCTCTGCTTCTCTCTTTTCCCATTCCCCATTCTGGTTACACTCTGGAGCAGCACACACAGACCCTTGGTTAATGGTTGGGGTCTATGGCACATAAAAAGGTTGGGAAGCCCCACTCTAAAGAGAGGTGTACAAAATTATGAGGGGTATAGGTAGTGTGGATACATACAGGCTTTCTCCACTGAGACTAGAACTAGAGGTCATGAGTTAAGGGTGAAAGGTGAAAGGTGAAATGCTCAAGGGGAGCCAGAGGAGGAACAACCTCTTTACTCAGACGTGGTCGTGGTGTGGAATGAGCTACCAGTGGAAGATGTGGATGCACGTTAATTATAACATTGAAGAGATGTTTGAATAGGTCCATGAATGGGAGGGGTATGGACGGCTATGGTCTGGATACTGGTATACGGGAACGGGACGAGGCAGAAAACAAGGTTGGCATGGAATAGGCGGACTGAATGGCCAGTTTCCACACTGTGGTGCTCTGTGACTCTGTGACTCTGTGGTTCAGGAGCACTGGAATGTTTGCTTTCACTACCCTCAGCTTTAAAATAGGATAGATTTATTTATTTATTGAGGTACAGGGCCAAGCAGGCTCTCTGGCCCTTTGAGCTGTGCTGCCCATTTAACCTGAGTCTAATCACAGGACAATTGACCAATTAGCCTTCTAACCGGAACATATTTAGACTGTCGGAAGAAACCAGAGCACCCTGAGGAAACCCACCTGGTCATGGGGAGAAAGTACAAACTCCTTGTAGGTGGAGGCAGGAGTTGAACCCAGGACGTCTGTAGTGTAAAGCATTGTCCTAACCACTACACTACCATACCACCTGAGGTAATGCAGTAAGGGACAGTGATATTTGGGAATGAATATTATTTATGAAGATGTGGGTTTATCCTGTCTGGGGCCACTGACTGAATTATCTTTGTACCAAAAGATGGTGTAACCATCTGCTCAATGGAACAGGTCTGTTGTTCACCTGGCATTACTCTGTTGTACACACCAGGATTTGCAAGAGAGAACATTTGGATAATGTTGTTGGCATTATGATTATTTCGGAGATCCAGCATTTAAGTGCAATTATGAAGAAAGCACGGCATTGCCTTTACTTCCTTAGGAGCTTGCAAAGATTTGGCATGGCATCTAAAACATCAGCAAACTTCTATAGATGTGTAATGGAGAGTATATTGACTGGCTGCATCACAGCCTGGTATGGAAACACTAATGTCTTTGAATGAAAAGTCCTACAAAACATAGTGGATATTCCCAGTCCATCATGGGTAAAGCCCTCTCCACCACTGAGCACATCTACATGAAGCATTGTCACAGGAAAGCAGCATCCATCAGGTCGGGCAGCATCAGTGGAAATGATGAGTTGACGTTTCGGGCCGGAACCCTTCGTCAGGACTGAAGAAAGAAGGTGGGGGAGGGTTGGAAGAAGGCTGGTAGGTTCAGTTGAAAAACCAGTAATTTGAAAGACAAAGGGGTGGGGGAAGGGAAGCAGGGACGTCATAGGCAGGAAAACAATGGGTAGTAGAAGAAGGAGGCGCAACCATGAGGGAGGTTTAACATGCATAACAGTACACGAAATGTCTTGTGTGCTATGAATTGTTTGCATATATCAGAGCTATAACACGACACAAATGTGTGCAGTCGCGATACTCTGTGCCTATGAAACAGTATTAATTTGAACAGTTTCAACCTTTTAACTCTTAATTGCCCTGCCAGTATTCAACCTCCCTCATGGTTCCGCCTCCTTCTTCTAATACCCATTGTTTTCCTGCCTATGACGTCCCTGCTTCCCTCCCCCACCCCTTTGTCTTTCAAATTACTGGTTTTTCAACTGAACCTACAAGCGTTCTTCCAACCCTCCCCCACCTTCTTTTTTCAGTCCTGACGAAGGGTTCCGGCCCGAAACGTCAACTCATCGTTTCCACTGATGCTGCCCGACCTGCTGAGTCCCTCCAGCGTGTTGTGAGTGTTGCTTTGATCCCAGCATCTGCAGATTATTTTGTGTTTAGCATCCATCATCAGGGACTCCCACCACCCAGGCCATGCTCTCTTCTCACTGCTGCCATCAGGAAAGAGGTACAGGAGCCTCAGGACTCATGCCACCAAGATTAGGAACAGTTATTACCACTCAACCATCAGTCTGCTGAACTAAAAATGATAACTTCACTTGCCCCACCATTGAAATGTTCCCACAACCTATGGACTCACTTTCAAGAACTCTTTGTCTCATGTTTTTGATATTGATTGCTTATTTATTTGTTATTATTCTTTATATTTGCACAGTTAGTTGTACTTTACACTCCAGTTGAATGCCCAAGTTAGTGCAGTCTTTCGTTTATTCCATTATGGTTATTATTCTAGTATGGATGTATTGAGTATGCCCAAGAGAAAATTAATCTCAGGGTTGCATATGGTAATGCATTTACTTTAAACGTTGAACTGTGAATAGCTGGCTGTGTGTGTTAGCTAAAGCTGTGAGAGTGAGGGAAGGATATGATTGTTTGGATTTCCAGCATCTGCAGATTTTCTCTTGCTTATGATATGATTATTCTCTTTGTTTCCTGATTAACAAGAGCTGCTGGGTGGTAAATGAGGTGGTGGGTGGTTGGTTCTGGTGCAGTGGCAATATCAAGTACAAGTTCAGGTTCATTATCATCTGACTGTACATGTATACAACCAAATGAAACAACGTTCCTCCAGACCACGGTACACCCATAATACATATATCACACACAGCACATAAAACAAAATATTACCACAAGTAAGGTAATAGAATATAATTCAAGGTGCATATAGTGTGCAGCACAGGTAAACAGTAAACAGCTCGCTAACCTACTGACATGAACTTGGTGGTGGCAGGGTATTCACTAGTCTCAGAGCCTGAGGGAAGAAGCTGTTGCCCAGTCTTGCAGTCCTGGTCCTGATGCTCCTGTACCTCCTTTGTGACAGTAGTGAGTCAGAGAGATTGTGTGATGGGTGGTAGGGATCCTCAACAATGCTTTGGGCCCCTCGTCAGCAATATTCCTTGTATGTGGGAGGATTGCTTTGGGTCTGAAGTAAGATTACTGAGCCTGTTTGTACGTCTGCATCAGTGACCTGGGTTCAATTCCCAACACCGTCTATAAGGAGTTTATACGTAATCAACATGACCGTGAGGCTTTTCTCTGCGTTCTCCAGTTTCCTCCCACATTCCAAAGATGTATGGTTATGAAGGATTAATGAGTTGTGGGCATACAATGTTGGCATCGGAAGCATGGCAAACTTGTGGACTGCCTAAAGCACATCCTCAGACTGTGTTGGTCGTTGACACAAATGAAGCATTTCAATGTTTTGATGCACATGTGACAAATAAAACTAATCTTTTAACCTGTAATCATAAACCATTTATTGAATTCAGCACTTATACATTATAATAAAGATTGGCTTATAGAATCATCCAGCATGGAAACAGGCCCTTCAGCCCATCTGGTCCATGCCAACTAAGACGTCCTATCCAAGCTAATCCCATTTGCCACCATTTGGCCCATAAACCTTCCCCATCCGTGTACCTGTCCAAGTGACTTTTAACAGTTGTTGTAGCTTCTACATCAAATTTCAATGTAGCGTGTCAAATAAAGCTAATTTAGTCTATTTTCGATGATCTTTTATATAATCTATTTCAGCTGATTCATTTGGCTGTACTCATGTAAGGTTGAATAATAATTAAACTTGAACTGAACTATTTTATCTTTGCCTGATTTCTGGAACTGTTCCTTTTAATCCCCTTGTTGGTCTTCAGTGACACAAACACAAAGCAGTTCTGCAGTATCCAGAGCAACACACACAGAATGGAGCAACTCAGCAGGTCGGGAGTGGAATAAACAGCTGACGTTTCAGGCTGAGACCCTTCATTGGGGAATGGAAAGGAGGGAGGAAGAAGCCGGAATAAGAAACTGGGGCAAGGGGCGAGGAGTATAAGTTGGCAGGTCATAGGCGCTTTACACTTACGACTGTGGTTGAAATGTTTCATAATGCATGGACTCACTTCCAAGGACTCTTCACCTCATGTTCTCGATATTTAGTTACTTTGTATTTGCATTGTTTGTTACCTGCACTCTGGTCGAATGCCCTAGTTGGGCAGTCTTTCATCGATTCTGTTATAGTCACAATAGATTCTATAGATTTTTGAGTATGCCAACAAGAAAATGAATCTAGTGACACATATGTGCTTTGATAATAAAATTTACTTTGAGATTTGAGGCCAGGTGAGGGGGAAGGTAGGTGGGTGGGAGAGGGGGGATGAAGGGGAAGGTAGGTGGGTGGGAGAGGGGCGATGAAGGGGAAGGTAGGTGGGTGGGAGAGGGGGGATGAAGGGGAAGGTAGGTGGGTGGGAGAGGGGGGATGAAGTAGGAAGCTGGGATGGGGTGGGTGGAAGAGGTGAAGAGCTGAAAGAGAATGAATCTGAAGGCGGTCTTCAGTAATTCTCGAACTGACCACTAGGAGGCAGATAAGAACAGTGTTATTAGCTCACTTTCTGAATCTCGGGCTCTGAAAGTCTCTCCCTCTTCCACAGTTCAGTGCATTATCCTGTGTACTGATGTCCAATCCAGTCTCTGCAGTTGACACATGAAACTGTAGCAGTGAACCCCTCCACCCCCGCTGCGGCATGACGGAGTTGTGCTGCACCAATGCATGCTGTTGCTGCTACTGCTTTGATCACAAACTCACAGAAAAGCTACGGTTCATACGTATGATGGTGTGAGCTTGGTAACTACAGCAGTTTATATCTGCTATGTCTAGGGGGCATTATTGCCCACCCATGTCATTTCTTAATGTTTGAGACTGATGGTACAATTTACTGATGTTTCGTTAGGTGAATAAAAAGTGAAGAAAAGGCAATCTTTAGGAAAAATGCCCAGTGTGGAAGAAAATAATAGCTTTTTAGTTCCAATCTGATCAGGAAGGAAGCTTGAAGCTTCACAGGACAGGCTAATGGGTGCGAGCAAACCTGCGGACCGCTCTCGGCACTGATGTCAGAGGGACATCAAGAACATCAGAAGGTGGAGTCAGATTTCACAAAGTGGTGTATGAGCAGTGCTCTGTGCTAACACTCATCACGCAAGGAATTTGCCGGGCATGTAGGCAATATGCTGAATCTGAACTGTCAAAAGGATGATGGAAAATTAAACTCTGGCATTTCACGTGACGGGTTCTGCCTGAGATAGTGGGAAGATTTAAAACTGTAGGATTTGAAAACTATGGTTCATGAAGGCCATCATGTATATTGGTAAGTGTTAACTTGCTTTTTGGATTTAAAAGCATTGTAATCTTTTAATAAGATTCGGAGTTTGCGTTAATTCAGTGAAAAGATATATGATTGAGGAAAGATGTTGATATATGTTGTCAGGATATTTACAATGCCTACATTTTAGCAGGAAGCAGCGTTGGGCTCGATTAAAAGGAATACGTAATGATGGTGAATAGATTTCTGTACTGTATGTACCAGGGCAGTTTTATTGGGATTCCCAGTCATTTCTAAAGGGGAGAGGGTGGAGGAGATTAAAAAATGATCAGATTTGTTAAAACCAACGGTCAATACTCACATCAGAGTCTTTCTTTCTTTCAAACAGCCCCTGAAAAGCACAGTTCCTTAAGACATGTTTGTGATATTGCATATGCCATTAACCATCTGAGAGGAGAGCTGGAAGTATTCAGCACCATGTTCAACTCTTGTAGAACATCTTAGAAAGTCACAATAAAAAAAACATACTTAAGATGTTTTCTTACTTCTATGTGATGGAATTTTTATTGCATGCATAACAGTACAGCAAATGCCTTGTGTGCTGTGAATTGTTTGCATATATCAGAGCTACAACACAACACAAATGTGTGCAGTCGCGATACTCTGTGCCTATGAAACAGTATTAATTTGAACAGTTTCAACCTTTTAACTCTTAATTGCCCTGCAAGTATTCAGAATGTTTAAGGTCAGAATTAATTAAAGCAGAGTTAAACTTCGATTCCTTAACTTGCACTTCAGGATGCTTTCTCTTTTGTGGAAATTTTAAATAGTATTTTTTAAAGGACGTGTGCATGTAAGAGCATTTGAGAAATCATTTCCATTCCTCATAACCTTGCAGCTGGAATGTCTGAATCACACCAACATGTTGACTGCAGATGGAGATTCGGCGAGAAAAGGGACAGGTTCCTGCTTCTCTCTCACCTTCTCAGTTGAAAAATATGTTCATTAAGAGTTTTGTTATGAAGATAGCTCCACTTTAAAAATTAGGAATTTAATAAAATAAATACAATGTAGATAATTTAAACTTTGCCTCATTGGATTTCTCCACCAGATTCAATTTCCCTTCTAATGAAAAAGAGTAACGATTAAGCTGATGACTGCTGGCCTGCTTTGTTATTTAATGCCATTGTCCAACTGACCTCCTGTAGGGGTTTAGTAGAAATTTACTTAGGGAGCCATTTACTATTGATTTCAAAGCTCTGGGTTACTGGTATAAAACGGAGCAAACCATTCACCTCCAATAGTGCTCACATTCCTGTTTGTCAATAATTGGAGACTTCTTTAACAGTATTTATAAGTATTGTATTTTAAAGTGTTTTTCTTTCATTGAGAAATTGTATTTTTATTTGTCAGTTGTATTCTTTATTTAATTATGCCTCCTCATATTGTGCTAATATGAAGGGAATAGTTGAAAGGTGATTGGGGGCGAAGTACGGGGAGTGTCAGAGGTAGGATTTTTTACGGAGAGTGGTGGGTGTGTGGAACACCCTGGCAGGGGTGGTGATAGAGGAAGATACATTAAGGACGTTTAAGAGACTGTGAGATAGGCACATGGATGATAGAAAAATTCAGGGGTACGTCGGAGGGAAGGGTTAGATTGATTTTAGAGTTGGTTGAAAGGTCAGCACAGCATCATGGCCTAAGGGCCTGTACTGTGCTGTAGTGTTCTATGTTCTATGTTCTATTACTTACGTTGCCTCTGACCCTTAAATGCTTCTGATTTTAACAGTTCTTTACACATTCAGTGAGCCAACTGCCAGAATTTAGTATACAGGGCAGTTTCCAGAAATTAGCCTGCGACTTCAATCTTTGTATTGACTGTTGCTGCTTGTAAAATAACCTTTGCCCTTTCATACACGGGTGGTGACAATTCACAGATGAGTTATTTATTAAAATAAAGCACCTTGGGCCAGACCATGTTACTCTGCAGAGACTGTCAGCTATTTGCAGTGAGCGGAGTCAGCCCGTTCCTGACTTCCACACCAGCATGCAAGTCAGAATTCATAGATGAGTTATTTATTAAAATAAACATCTCAGTCCAGACTGCGTTACTCGGCAGAGAACTATCAGTTATTTGCAATGAGTGGGGTCAGCTCGTTCCTGACCTCCACACCAGCAAGTAAGTCAGAATCCAGCTGGAGGTCAGATGCCTAAACGCCTTCAGGATAGTCTGGCCCACTTGCCACTTGTAGACCTCAGTTTGATTTGTTGGGCAGGCATATGGGCAAAGGCTTGGGGGTGATTGGACTCACAGCTGTGTAAGAATGGCGGAGATAGCAGGTCAGTTCAAACGTCAGCCCATCCACAGTCGTCCTTCGATAAGAAATGAGAAAGGATTAAGTTGCAGAATTCTGAGTGACGCAAAGTGATTTGGAGAATCATGGTTTTGAAATCTGCTCAATACCGAGAGCTGAGAGAAATGGTTGAGAGTTACATAAATAAAATGCCATGGATCGTTGCAGCATATATGGGAAATGGAGGGTTATGGGCTGGGTACGAGGAAAGGGTTAGATTGATCGTAAAGGAGGTTTATATACTGTTATTCAGCACAACATTATGAGCCGAATGGCCAGTACTGTTCTACACTCAGTGCTCACTTTATTAGGCACACCTGTACACCGGCTCATTACTGCAAATATCTAATCAGCCAATCACGTGGCAGCAACTCAATGCATGAAAGCATGCAGACATGGTCAAGAGGTTCAGTTGTTGTTCAGACCAAACACCAGAATGGGGAAGAAATATGATCTGTGACTTTGACCGTGGAATGATTGTTGGTGCTGGATGGGGTTGTTTGAGTATCTCAGAATCTGCTCATCTCCTGGGATTTTAACGTACAGCAGTCTCTAAAGTTTATGAAGTATGTTATGGAAAACAAAAACATCCAGTGAGCAGCAGTTCTGTGGGTGAAACCGCCTTGTTAATGAGAGAGATCAGAGGAGAATGGCCAGACTGGCTCAAGCTGACAGTAACTCAAGAACGTGTCCCAACAGTGGTGTGCAGAAGAGAATCTCTGACCTCACAACACATTGAACCTTGAAGTGTACAGGCTACTGCAGCAGTAGATCAGGAACAGGAGGTACGCAGTAAAGTGATCACTGAGTGTTCTTTCAGTTTGAGAAACACTTGAACTGAATGAGGGACCATCTTTTAGAAAGCAATGTTTGGTATGCTATTTTTAACGCTATAATGAAAGATATTTTAAGAGCAGGTGTATTCTGAGATACCAAATGTCATCTTGTCACTATTCACATTTGCAGACTACTCTACATAACTGGCAAAAATCCTCTACTTAGTCATCCATCAAAAATGATTTCTATTCAGCTGAAACATTGCAACCTTGTTCGTGGTGTTGTAAAGTAAACTGCATAATCTATCCATCATCTGTACAAATGGAAAGAAAGGGTAGTAACTTAAAGCATCGAAACGGGACTCATCGCGCAGTGTAAACTATAGATTCTGTTTGTGGCAGTGTTGAATAGACGACAGAATTACTTTGAACATGGGTCAGGTACAGCACAGAAACAGGACCTGTTGAACCAATAAAATTTGTAATCAAATGGTCAACTAAACTAATCTCTTCTGCCTATACAATGTCCTTCCATTTTCCTAAAATCCATGTGCTTATTTAAATGTCTCTTAAAAGTGTCTAAAGAATCTGCCTCTACCATCACCCCAGGCTCCCCATTCTAGGCACCCAGCACTCCGTCTGTGAAAAACTTTCCCTTCACATCTCCTTTGAAGTTTCTCCCCCCTCACCTTAAATGCATGTTCTCTTGTATGTGGAGGAATGGATCAGTTCGGAACATTCTGCTGTGTAACTATTTCTTTTAGTAACTCCCAACTGCTGTTTTTCGAGGTTAAAAGGAAGGAAACATGGGGTGAGCAGGTCATAGATCAAAGGTCTCAGATGCTCCCCTCTGCATGAGGCATATGCCTTGTAAAACCAGAAAATTACTCTGTACTTTGTACCCTAGATTTCATAATACATAGGAGACATAAGACATAGACATAGACATAAGACATAGGAGCAGAATCAGGCCATTCAGCCCATTGAGTCTGCTCTGCCAATTCATCACGACTGATTTATTAACTTCATCTATTTATTTATTTTGCGATACAGTGTGGTGTAGGCCCTTCTGGCCCTTTGAGCTGCGCCACCCCCGACAACCGCGATTAACCCTAACCCAATCACGGGACAATTTACAATGACCAATGGTACGTCTTTGGACTGTGGGAAGAAACAGGAGCACCAGGGGAAAACCCACCTGTTCCATGAGAGGACATACAGACTCCTTACAGATGGTGTCGGAATTTAACTTGGAACTTCAGAATGTTCCGGGCTGTAATAATGTCGTGCCAACAGCTAAGCTACCATGGCACCCATGGGATTTATTATCCCTCTAGACCCCATTCTCCTGCCTTCTCCTCATAACCTTTAATGCCCTGACTAATCAAGAACCTATCAACCTCTGACTCGTCTTCCACAGCTGTCTGTGGCAATGAATTTCACAGATTCACCACCCTCTGGCTAAAGAAATTCCTCCTCACCTCTGTTGCAAAGGGACGTCCTTCTATTCTGAGGCTGTGCCCTCTGGTCGTAGACTCACCGGCCATAGGAAATGCCCTCTCCACACCCACTGTATCTAGGCCTGTCAATATTCGATGTTTCATTCAGATCCCCCCAGAGTACAGGCCCAGCGCCACGAAACACACATTAAATTAATTACGAAAGCTCCGTGTGAGGCTGAGCTGAGTGTTGCAATAGAAATCTGGCTGACAATCAGGATCTCAGGCCTCTTGGTGGGGCCTAATTGAGTACTCCACAGCTAAAGAGCAGGTTGAATGCTGATTAACAATGAGGCTTCCTGTAAATGTTGGTGCATCAACCAGGAATATAAACTTCTGAACTTGACCCTGTTCTGCCTGCTGTTTGTTTCAGAGTGGTGAAGTATTTCACACCATGTTGAATTTACTTCCATTCACATTCCTGTTAGTCAGAAGGCCTAGCAAAGAAATATGGACATCTTGTGCAGAGGGCAGTGCAGTGCAGAGGGATAGGAATAAACAGCCACTGTTTCCAGCCGAGACACTTCGTCAGTAAGATCCTGCTAGGAAATAGGACACCACGTTAGCATCGCAGTTAGCAAGACGCTGTTACAGCTCAGGGAGTGGAGTTCAGACTTCAATTCTGACGCTGTCTGGAAGAGGTTTGTTTGTCTTTCCCGTGAAGCACGTGGGTCTCTGCTGGGTGCTCCAGTTTCTTCCCACAGTCCAAAGATACTGGTTAGTAGGTTAATTCTTCTTCTTCTTCTTAAGCCCATCACCCTTTAGTAAGGTAATTGGTCATTGTAAGTTGTCCCGTGATTAGGCTAGGGTTAAATAGGTGGGTTGCTGAGTGGTGAGGCTCCTCACCCTCCCCCTTCACCTTCCCTCCTCACCCTCCCCTTCACCTTCCCTCCTCACCTTCCCTCCTCCCCTCCCCTTCCCTCCTCCCCCTCCCCCTCACCTTCCCTCCTCCCCCTCCCGCTCACCTTCCCTCCTCACCTTCCCCCCTCACCTTCCCTCCTCCCCCTCCCCCTCACCTTCCCTCCTCACCCTCCCCCTCACCTTCCCTCCTCACCTTCCCCCTCACCTTCCCTCCTCACCCTCCCCCTCACCTTCTCTCCTCACCTTCCCTCCTCATCTTCCCCCTCACCTTCTCTTCACCCTCCCCCTCACCTTCCCCCCTCACCTTCCCCCTCCCCCTCCCCTCCCCCTCCCCCTCCCCTCCCCTCCTCACCTTCCCCCTCACCTTCCCCCCTCACCTTGCCCCTCCCCCTCCCCCTCACCTTCCCTCCTCCCCCTCCCCCTCACCTTCCCTCCTCACCTTCCACCCTTACCTTGCCCCTCACCTTCCCCCTCACCTTCTCTCCTCATCTTCCCCCTCACCTTCCCTCCTCACCTTCCCTCCTCTCCTTCCCCCTCACCTTACCCTCCCCCTCACCTTCCCTCCTCACCTTCCCCCCTCCCCCTCACCTTCCCTCCTCCCCTCCCCATCTTCTCCCCTCCCCCTCACCTTCCCTCCTCACCTTCCCTCCTCCCCCTCCCCCTCACCTTCCCTCCTCACCCTCCCCCTTACCTTCCCTCCTCACCTTCCCTCCTCCCCCTCCCCCTCACCTTCCCTCCTCACCTTCCCCCCTCACCTTCCCCCTCAACTTCCCCCTCACCTTCCCCCTCATCTTGCCCCTCACCTTCCCCCTCCCCCTCCCCTTCCCTCCTCACCTTCCCTCCTCCCCCTCCCCCTCACCTTCCCCCTCACCTTCCCTCCTCACCTTCCCCCCTCCCCCTCACCTTCCCCCTCACCTTCCCCCTCACCTTCCCCCCTCACCTTCCCCCTCACCTTCCCTCCTCCCGCTCCCCCATCTTCCCACCTCACCCTCCCCCTCACCTTCCCTCCTCACCTTCCCCCTCCCCCTCACCCCTCCTCACCTTCCCTCCTCCCCCTCCCCCTCACCTTCCCTCCTCCCCCTCCCCCTCACCTTCCCTCCTCACCTTCCCTCCTCACCCTCCCCCTCCCCTTCCCTCCTCACCTTCCCCCTCAACTTCCCCCTCCCCCTCCCCTCCTCACCTTCCCCCTCACCCTCCCCCTCACCTTCCCTCCTTATCTTCCCTCCTCCCCCTCCCCCCATCTTCCCACCTCACCTTCCCTCCTCATCTTCCCCCTCACCTTCCCCCTCCCCCTCCCCCTCACCTTCCCTCCTTATCTTCCCTCCTCCCCCTCCCCCCATCTTCCCACCTCACCTTCCCCCTCACCTTCCCTCCTCACCTTCCCCCTCACCTTCCCCCCTCACCTTCCCTCTCACCTTCCCCCTCACCTTCCCTCTCACCTTCCCTCCTCTCCCTCCCCCCTCACCCTCCCCCTCACCTTCCCTCCTCACCTTCCCCCTCACCTTCCCTCTCACCTTCCCTCCTCTCCCTACCCCCTCACCTTCCCTCCTCACCTTCCCTCCTCACCCTCCCCCTCACCTTCCCTCCTCACCTTCCCCCTCACCCTCCCCCCACCTTCCCTCCTCACCTTCCCTCCTCTCCTTCCCCCTCAACTTCCCTCCTCACCTGCTCTCTACTATCATCTGCCAGCTTGTCCCCCTTCCCTTCCGCCACCTGCTTATTCTGACAGCTTCCCTTTTCCAGTTCCCAGTCCTGATGAAGTGCCGACTGTTTATTTCTCTCCATCGACACTGCCTGAGCTGCTGAGTTCTCCAGCGTTTTGTGTGTGTTTTCAGCATCTGCAGGATCTCCTGTTTATCCAGTGCTTTTGATTTTACACTGCCCTTGTAACTGCTCAGAATTTGCTTTCCAATATTAGACCTTCTCCACAACCAGTCACGCTGTGCTTGTGCTGTAGAGTCCATCTGTTGTGAGGTTATCATCTGTGTGCACATTATGTCTGCGTTGGTATTTAGCAGTGGACGTCGCTGCAGCCTTCCCTTTGCAGCACAAAGCCACTTGTCAGCGGCTTTTCATTCAGACATCAATCTGATAGCCACTAACCACACTACCTGACTGTTTCATTATTGTTACTGTTGGGGATTGCAGCCACAGGTAATCATCACCTTCTCAATGGGTTCCCTTCATCCATGAGGGGCGTTGATCGTGTGGATAGTCAGCGGCTTTTCCCAGGGCTGAAATGGCTCGCACAAGAGGGCACAGTTTTAAGGTGCTTGGAAGCAGGTTTAGAGAGGATGTTAGAGATAAGTCTGTCACACAGAGAGTGGTGTGTGCATGGAATGCACTGCCAGCAACAGTGGTACAGCTGGATACAATGGGGTTTTTTATGAGACTGTCAGATAGGTACATGGAGCTGAGAAAAATAGAGGGCTATGCGGTAGGGAAATGCTAGGCAGTTTCTAGAGTAGGTTACATGGTCGGCACAACATTGTGGGCCGAAGGGCCTGGAATGTGCTGCAGATTTCTATGTTCTATGAGTCAGAGAGAAGGTGAACTGTGAAGGAATTCTTGTAGGTGGACCCTGTCTGTCGTCAGGCTTTACCCTGGACTTACATTCAGGGTAACTTATTAGGTACACCTAGAGCTTACAGAGAATTGTGTGAAAGACACAAAAAATCCAGTGAGCGGCCGTTCGGTGGGTGAAAACACCTTGTTAATGAGAGAGGTTCGAGGAGAATGGCCAGACTGGTTCAAGCTGACAGGAAAGCGACAGTAACTCAAATAGCCACACATTACAACAGTGGTATGCAGAAGAACATCTCTGAACAAATAACACGTGGAAAGATGAAGTGATTGGGCTACAGCATCAGAAGGCCTTCTTTCAAATATGATTCTGCTACTAAGCTGTGTGTTTGCGATTTCCATTTTGATGGTGTGTTCTGGGGCAGATGGAGCGATCTGTCTCCGAGGGAGTTTGTTTGGTGTGGTTTGGAGTGGAGTGTGCAGCCCGGTGGCCCGGTGGCTTGGAGACACGGCGCGAGCCCCGTGATCAACTCCATTTCTCACCAATCTCACCGATTAGAGCATCAAGGAAGATTGAAATCAGTGAGGGTGAGAGCAGAGGGCCAGTGGGAGTTCAGCGCCATCTGATAGTGTTTCTCTCCCTCTCGCCGGCTGCTGCTGGAGGAGGGTGACTGCTTTTGACGCTCTCTGACCTCTGACCCTCTCGCTCGCTGTCGCCAGAGTCTTGATCTTGGGCAAGGTTTAATCGGCATGGTTTTTGGTTGGACTCTGCAGTTAATGCTGTATGTGTTCTGGTTTCTGGTTACTCCTTTTTTATTGCTATTTTACGCAGTTTTGATCTGAGTGGACTGACTGCGGCCTGTAGTCATCGACTGACACAGTGCTAGATTGAAAACAACTGAGCTGAAGGTGAACAGTTCTAGACTGCTTCAATGACTTTGTGAATTGATGCTTTATATTCTGTGTCTTGCTGTTTGCATGATTTTTTTTGCGCTTTGGGTGTTTGATGTTTTCGTTGAATGGATTCCATGGTGCTTCGCTGTCTTGTGGCTGTCTGTGAGAGGTCAAATCTCAGGGTTGTATACTGCATGCAGACTATGAGCTATGAACTTTGAACATACACTCAGTGGCCACTTTATTAGGTACAGGAAGACCAGTCTCCAAGCCTTCCTAAGATTATGTGAGGTTTAAATCCAGATGCAGTATCAGAAGTTAGTAGCAAGTTAAAATAAAGATTAGCTTTATTTGTCACATGTAGATCAAAACACCAGTACAGTGAAACATGCCAATTGTGTCAATGACCAACACAGACAGAGGATGTGCTAAGGACAGTCTGCAAGTGTCACCATGCTTCTGGTGCCAACATAGCATGCCCACAACTTACTAACCCTAATCCATAAATCTTTGCAATGTGGGATGAATGGAGGGGGGATCTCACTGAAGCCCATCGAATCATGAAAGTCCCAGATGGAACAGACGTGGAGGAAATGTTTCCTATGGGGGTGGGGCAGGTGTGTCTAGACACAGTGCCAGAATACTCCTTTCAGAGGGTGGTGAATATGTGGAATTCATGTCACAGATGGCTGTGGAGGCCAAATCATTGAGTATATTTAAGGTAGAGATTGATAGGTTCTTGATTTGTCAGGGCATCTAAGGTTATGGGGAGAAGACAGGAGAATGGGGTTGAGAGGGATAATAAATCAACCATGATGGAATGGTAGAGAAGACTCGATGGGCTGAATGGCCTAATTCTGCTTCTATTTCTCATGGTCTTAATGTTTTATGAACCCCAATGACTGGCTTTGTAAAGGGTTACACAAGCCACTATGCTAACATGCTAATTAATGAGAAGTAACGATACTAATCATTAGTGGGATGATAAATATATTCTTCTGACAGTAGCTAGAATGGGTTATTTGACAAGATATTGAGAATGTGCAATTCTGGTGAAATTTGACTATCTGAAACTGACAGAACATCACCTTACATCTACTGAGGAAACCATAAAAAGCTCAGCTCCCAAGTTCTTCATCCGAAATGTTGTCAATCAAATGTTGACACCGGTACCTCGAACCTTGATCATTTGATGTGGGAAGTAGTGCATGAAGTCACACGGCCCACACGAGATGACCTTAGCAGTCATCTTCATGCTGACTTGCAATGACTGTGACATTGGCCCAGGTTTTCTTCATCAGTGAAGGTGATGTTTGCTTGCTGTCGATAGTGTAACTGATGATATTATGGGGGATACAATTCATGTTTTCATTCATTATAGCAGGAATTGGAGCATATGCTGGAAACATAGAACTTGCATTGTTATCCCACACAGAAACAAAACCTCGGACCACATTCCTGGATTTGGGAATAAGCCATTGCAGTGCCTATATTATCACATCAGCCTTCCACTCAATGCCTCCATTGATAAGCGCAATGTGAATAATTTTTCGAGATATACAATACCGTGCAAAAGTCTTAAGCACCCTAGATTTTAATATGGTTTCTGGCCTCCAACACCTCAACATCATCGAGGCTGTCTGGGATTACCTGGAGAGACAGAAGCAAGCGAAATAGTCAAGAAGAACTATGGCAAGTTCTCCAAGATGGTTGGAACAACCTACCAGCAATTTTCATATAAAAATTCATGACAATGTAAAACTTTGAAGGCAAAGAGTGGTCACATCAAATATTGACTTCATTCAGTTTATTTTACTGTTTGCTGCTCTTTATAGTAATTTCTTTGATATTTAAAAACTTTACATTTCATTATTTTTCGATGCATCTTCACTTTACAGATTTTTTTACACGTGCTTAAGACTTGTGCATGGTACTGTATATATATTTATATTTACACTTACCAGGAGATAGCTACGCTGACCACTATGCTACTGTTACTCCCTCTCTGGTAATCAAGAAAATGTCTCTGCTGCAGCTGCTGGTTAAAATATAGCACTTGAGGTAACGACGAATTCTATGTCTTGCCGACGTTCTTCTAGTGCTGAAAGCATTTGCCTGTTGTACATGTACGAGTCTGCAAGACTAAATTCTATTTGTTCTGCACAAAACAAAATATCCAGAGGCACTGTAGGTTCTATATTGTATAAAATAGCATCAAATCGGGTTGAGAATATTTTGCGTTCATCATGCCATTTGGAAGAAATAATTCATAATGGATAGTGTGAAGTAGTAGTGCTTAGAGGGTGGAAAGAAGAAAGAGCCATTGACGAGCTTAATTTTTATATGAAAAATGGTAGGTAACAAGAATATTAACTTGGTGGGTAAAACGAATATGAAGTTGCCCATTCCCTTTCCCGATGCTAATTCTCATTAATTGTACTTCCAAAGATGTCTAGCTTTTATAGACTCTTTTGGACATTTGCCACTAATGATAATTTCAATAAAAGTTGCTTAATGTGGAGCTCAGATTCTGTTGAAAGAAAGATTAGCTTTATTTGTCACACGTATATTGAAGCATTGAAATATGCAGTTATATGTGTAGTTTGCGGCAGGTCAGATCAGTGAGGTTTGTGTGGGGCAGCTTGCAAGTGTCGCCAACATAGCATGCCCTCAACTCACTAACCCTAACTTGTATGTCTTAGACTCTGGGAGGAAACTGGAGCACCCAGAGGAAACCCACTCCGTCACAGGAAGAACTTACAAATTCCTTACAGACAGAGCTATCAAACTGCAGCTCATTGCTATATATTGCATATCCTATATAAGTAAATGTACAAAAAAAATTAGATTCTTTTCAAAGGTTTCAAAGGTACATTTAATGTCAGGGAAATGTACAATATACATCCTGAAATGCTTTTTCTTCACAACCATCCATGAAAACAGAGAAGTGCCCCAAAGAATGAATGACAGTTAAATGTTAGAACCCCAAAGTCCCCCCCAGCTCCCTCCTGTGCGTAAGCGACAGCAAGCAATGATCCCCCCTCCCCCCACCGGCAAAAAAAAGCATTGCCACCCGCCACCAAGCACTCAAGTGTGAGCAAAGCAACAGCAAAGACACAGACTTGCAGTTACCCCAAAGACTACGCCTTTACCCAGTATTCGACATACCACAAGCTCTCTCTCTCCCGAATAAGGGGAAAAGAGGTGTCTCCATTTCACAGCGAGAGGGGAGACATAACAAACAACTCACTGGTTTACGATGTTAAAAGTCCGTTGAGTCACTTTTTCCGAGCTCTGTGCCCAAAGATCTCGGGTCTCTGGGTACACAGCCTTAGATCTTTCATCTCCCATGACACACCAGTCTTCTGCTCGGACACCGACCTCTGATCCCTCTGTCTCCAGAACCACGAAATCTCGGACCGCCAAAGGTGAGTGAAGTTCTTAGGCCAAGCTCTTGGCGTGCCGAATAACAGCCATTCATGAAACCCTGAGAGCGGGTCCCATTCCCACAAAGAACCATAGTCAGCATCTAGCTCCAGGACAGGGTCTGCAAAAGAACCCTGAAACAGAAAAATAGGGATATTAGAGATGGAAATAGAGCTGTTTCACCATTAGGGGCCATTAATCCTCCCAAGTGCTTAAGTTTTTAAAAAACTTTTTTTCAAAAGACAAACAATTTCAGCATGCTTTTGGATAGACTCTGGAGGAGGTCGAGATAGAAGCTTACCTGTAGCAAGGAACGTTGCTTGAAGTGAAATGGTTGACACCTTGTTGGCTCCACGATGTTATTTCTGATTCACTGTAACTCAGAACAAGTTTGCTTTTGTCATTAAAAAAAAGCAAGTGATACATAAGGCACAAAACCTCTCTTTGCTCCTGCTGCATGTACTGGGGTCATTTGTTTGTTCTCTATGTGCTACCTCGTATGGTGTGGGTGATAATGGTCTCATGACCATGATTGCCCTTTGCAAAATTTTCTTCAGAGGTGTTTTGCCATTGTCTTCTTCTGGGCTGTGTCTTTACAAGGTGGGTTACACTAGCCATCATAGAACCATAGAACCATAGAACATTATGGCACAGAAACAGGCCTTTTGGCCCTTCTTGGCTGTGCCAAACCATTTTTCTGCCTAGTCCCACTGACCTGCACCTGAATCATATCCCTCCATACACCTCTCATCTATGTACCTGTCCAAGTTTTTCTTAAACTTCATCTGGCAGCTCATTCCACACATAGTCATAGTCATAGTCATAGTCATACTTTATTAATCCCAGGGGAAATTGGTTTTCGTTACAGTTGCACCATAAATAATAAATAGTAATGGAACGGATAGTAATGGAATGGAACACTCCCACCACTCTCTGTGTGAAGAAGCCCCCCCTTCACCCTTAACCCATGTCCTCTGGTTTTTTTCTCCCTAGCCTCAGTGCTGCTTGCATTCACTCTGTCTATACCCATCATAATTTTATATACCTCTATCAAATCTCCCCTCATTCTTCTACGCTCTAGGGAATAAAGTCCTAACCTATTCAACCAAACTCTGTAACTCAGTTTCTCAAGTCCCGGCAACATCCTTGTAAACCTTCTCTGCACTCTTTCAACCTTATTAATATCCTTCCTGTAATTTGGTGACCAAAACTGCACACAATACTCCAAATTCGGCCTCACCAATGCCTTACACAACCTCACCATAACATTCAATCTCTTACTCTCAGTACTTTGATTTATAAAGGCCGATGTACCTTAATTATCAATAAGCTTCAGAGATTATCTGCATGGTGTCAGTGGTCACATCACCAGGACTTAACAACGTAAAATATCGGTGTGCAGAATAACATTTGGTAGTTAAGGATTCAAGACTGGAAAGAAAGTGGGATAGAAACCAGATTAAGAAGGTGGGGAGGGGAAGGATTTCAAGCTGGCAAGTGATGGGTGAAACCAGGTGAGGGGGAAGGTGGGTGGTAAGAAGGAGGGGGTTGATATGAGAAGCTGGGGGGGGGGGTGGAATTGGCCTAATATCGCTGGCATATGTTGTGAAATTGGGTGCTATGTGGCAGCAGTGCAATGCAATACATAGCAAATTACAATAAGAAGTGTATATGTTAAAAAAGTTAAATTAAATAAATAGTGCAAAAGGAGATAAGTGGTGAGGTAGTGTTCGTGGGTTCTCAATGTCCATTCATAAATCTGACGGCAGAGGGAAAGAATCTATTCCTGCATCATTGAGTGTGTGTTGTCAGGCTCCTGTACTTCCTTCCTGATGGAAGCATGGGGAAGAGGGCATGGAGATTGGAGGAAGAGGTGAAGGGCTGAAAAAGGGGAACCTAATAGGAGAGGAGAGCAGGCTGGTGTGCGGGGGAGGGAAGGAGACGGAGCACCAGAGGGAGGTGATGAGAAGAGAAGGGGGGAGAGGAGTAATCAGAATAGGGAATGGAGAAAGGCAGGAAGGGGGGGAGCCCTTCTCTCATTCAACCCAAAATATTTTGCCGATCTTGATGCCAGTTTATATTAAATGTTCCCCTGAGAATCGTTCATATCCCTCCATACCCTTCACTTTTGTGTGTCTGTCTAAAAACGGCACCAATCTGCCTGTTTCCACGCCCACCCCTGGTAACTCAGTACAGGCATTGACTGTTCTGTGTGTAAAAAACTTGCCCCTCACATTGCCTTTAAATCTCACCTCTTTAACATTTCCCTTTTTGCTTTTTACCGTTACGTTTTTATGCTCCACTGTTCCAAGACACCAACAAAAGAATTGCATCTTCCTGCCAAAAGAGTTTCTGAATTCCCATGCAGAAGACAGTTCCATCAAGGCTGTTGTCGTATTTGCTTGTGTTTCACACACAACTGCTGATTTATGAAATCCTCTTACGCCTGCAGAGGTTGAATGGAAAGCAGATTTCATTCAGGTACATTTGCTACCCAGATGTGCTCCTGTTAAATTGGAGTACTTGGTAAACCTGGGCCTAGGATTTAACTCCTTTCAGTAAGGCTGCCTGTTGAATCGAGTATCGAGCTCCAAGTTATTTCTTGTCATTCTTCAGCACATCAGTGTAAAGGAGAACAAAGTGGTTGTTATTAGCAAAATCCATGAAAACAGAGGAGTGCCCCAAAGAATGAATGACAGTTAAACATTAGAACCCCAAAATGCCCCCAGCTCCCCCTCCCATTGCCAAGCAGCAACAAGGCAATGACCTCCCCCACCCACACCAACAAAAAAGCATCAGCACCCCCCATGAGCACTCAAGCATGCGGCAAAGCATTGATAAAGACGCAGACTTGCAGTACCCCAAAAACTCCCAGGACGTCTCAGGGGCAGTCGGGGGCACTGGTAGAATCAGCACATCCCCAGAGCCACGAAATTCCAGAATCCTGAAGGTATGCCAGTCTTCCAGGCCACGTCCTTGGTATATCAAAAAGCAGCTGATCATGAGGCCCTGAGAGAGGGACACTTTCAAAACCTGATACTGATTCTGATTTGGTTAATTCAAGTCAAGTCAAGTCAAGTCACTTTGTATTGTCATTTCAACCATAACTGCTGGTACAGTATACAGTAAAAATGAGACAATGTTTTCCAGGACCATGGTGCTACATGAAACAATACAAAAACTACACTGAACTACGTAAGAAAAAACACAAAAACTACACTAGACTACAGACCTATCTTTAACACCATCAAAACATGTAAACAATGACATAATTTTATCACATCATATAAGTCAGTGATAATAAATTTGATTCTGATTTAGATCCCGGATCAGAAATTTTCGCTCAGAAATATTCTGTTGACGCTGTGAACTAGAGTTGTAATATCCTTGATGTTAAACCACAGACTGCTAAAGCTCACTGTGTATGTATGTTCACTGTAAGATGAATGCAGACAGTTCCATTTCTCTGCCTTTTTCCCAGAGTACAGGAATTTTTTTTTACTATTCGTGTTTCCTGAATACGCCGCCATTGAATCTGCTTCAAACACCCTGCTGTGCAATACAATCCAGATGCTGACTATTTGCTGTGGGTAAAAAAAAAAAATCCTCATGTCACCTTTGGTACTTTTGCCAAATATCTTTGATCATGTCTGGATCTTAACCTTTCCACCAACAGAAAAAACAGTTTCTCTCTGCTGTGTCTAGACCTCTCATTATTTAGAATGGCATGACACATCTCTTTCCAACCTTCTCTGCTGTAAGAACAGTCCCACCCACTCCAGACGTTGTGCAACAAACATGAAATGCTGGAGGAACTCGGCAAGTCAGGCAGGGCAATGAACAATCGATGTTCCGGGCTGAGACCCTTCATCTGTGGCACGGTTAGCGTAACGCAGTGACAGTGCCAGTGATCCAGGTTGAATTCCCACCACCGTCTGGACAAAGTTTGTATATTCCCCATCTGATATTCCAGTTGCTCTGGTTTTCTCCACATTCCAAAAATATACAGGTTGGTATGTTAATTAGTTAACTGGTCACATGGGTGTAATTTAGCAGCACTGATTGGTTGGGCCATTAAGGCCTGTTATTGTGCTGTAATACTGAATGAAAAAAAAATCAGGATTGGAAAGGAAGAGAGACGAAGCCAGGATAAGAAGATGAGGGGGAAATGGAAGGAATACAAGCTGGGAGGTGGTAGGTGAAACCAGATGAGGGGGAAGGCAGGCAGGTGAGAGAGGGGTCAGGTGTACAAGCTGGGAGGTGATAGGTGGAAGAGGTAAAGGGTTGAAGAAGACAGAATCTGACAGGAGAGGACAGTGAACGATGGGAGAAAGGGAAGGAGGACGGGTACCAGAGGGAGCTGATGGGCAGATGAGAAGAAAAGAGGTGAGAGACTTTGTATGTGATGTCTATCCTCTGAATCACATTTTTTGGACCCTCTCCAGTGGCTTGAAATGAACTGATAGGAAATGAATTGAAATCCTGTCTCCTTTAGATCTTGTCATCTCCTGCCTACACAAACAAACATTTTAATTTCACGATCATTCCCATTCTGACATGTCTATCCACGGCCTCCTCTACTGTAAAGATGAAGCCACACTCAGGCTGGAGGAAGAACACCTTATATTCCGTCTGGGTAGCATCCAACCTGATGGCATGAACATTGACTTCTCTAACTTCCGCTAATGCCCCACCTTCCCCTGGTACCCCATCTGTTATTTATTTATAGACACACATCCTTTCTCTCTCTCTCCTTTTTCTCCCTCTGTCTGGCTCACTATACCCCTTGCCCATCCTCTGGGTTTTTCCCCTCTCCCCCTTTTCTTTCTCCCTAGACCTCCTGTCCCATGATCCTCTCGTATTCCCTTTGCCTATCACCTGTCCAGCTCTTGGCTCCATCCCTCCCCCTCCTGTCTTCTCCTATCATTTTGGATCTCCCCCTCCCCCACCCACTTTCAAATCTCTTACTAGCTCTTCTTTCAGTTAGTCCTGACGAAGGGTCTCGGCCCGAAACATCGACTGTACCTCTTCCTAGAGATGCTGCCTGGCCTGCTGCGTTCACCAGCAACTTTGATGTGTGTTGCTTGAATTTCCACTATCTTCAGAATTCCTCGTGTTTGCAAACATTCTTTGATGGGTTCCCACCTTCCAAAATCAGTTCATAAGGATGTGGCAGTGACTGTTGGTGGCCTGGTATTCAGCAAGACAGTTCCATGGAGCTGAATAAAGTAACAGAAAGGGAGCTGCAGGTGAACCGAAATGTTGCCTCTTCATTTCCCCCTGTAGATGCTGCCTGACCTGTCCTTCAGCATTTTGTGTGTGTTGCTGTCTCACAGCTCCAGTGAGCTGGGTTCTTTCCTGATCCCTTCCCTTTGATTGCGTGGGCTTCCCCCAGGGTGTCCTTCCTGCCCCACATTCCAGGGGTGTGGGGGTTAGCTGGTTAACTGGCTATTGTAGGTCTCCCCTAGTATTTGTGGATGGGGTGTAGGGAGGAAGGTTGATCACTACTGCCCGAATGGGATTGCGCCAAGAGCCACTGTAGACTGTGTTAGAACATAGAACAGAGAGCACAACGGAGTACAGACACAAACACACAATAATCTGCAGATGCTGGGGTCAAAGCAACACTTACAACACGCTGGAGGAACTCAGCAGGTCGGGCAGCATCAGTGGAAAAGATCGGTCAACGTTTCCAGCCGGAACCCTTCGTCAGGACGTAGTACAGGCCTTTCAGTCCACAATATTGTCCCTACCTCTACTTTTCTGTCATCCATGTGCCTATCTAAGAGTCTCTTAAATGTCTGTAATGTACCTATCTCGACCACCCCTGACAGGACATTCCATGTACCCATACTCTGTGTGAAAAGCTCACCTCGGACATCCCTCTATATACTTTGCTCCAACCATCTTAAAATGATGCCTCCCTCCCTTGCATTAGCTACTTCTGCCCTGGAAAAATGTCTCTGGCTGTCTCCTTGGTCTATGCCTCTTATCCTGTACTTCTCTGTCAAGTCACCTCTCATCCTCCTTCACTCCAAGGAGAAAATCCCTTGCTTGCTCAAGCTATTCTAGAAGAGTCTCTGAACACGACAGATCAGAAACGGGCCCTTCGGCCGATGTAGTCGCTGCTAAATCTATTCTTCTCAACCTGCACCTGGACCGTAGCTGTCACTGTAAGATGTGCGGTCTAATCCAGGCAGCGTCCTGGTAAATCTCCTCCGCTCTTCCTCCGAACCTTCCACATCCTTTCTATAATGAGGTGGCCAGAACTGAACACAACACCAAGTGTTGTTTAACCAGGGTTTTGTGGAGCTGCAGCATTACCTCACAGCTCTTGAAATCAATCCTCTGACTAATAAAGACCAACACAACTTATGCCTCCTGAACAACACTATCAACTTATGCAGCAGCTTTGAGGGGTCTGTGGACATGGACCCTGAGATCCCTCTGTTCCTTCACGTGGCTTAGAATCCCATCATTAACCCCGTATTCTTCAAATCCGACCTCCAAAGTGAATCACTTCACTTTTTCCTCGGTTGAACTCCATCTGTTGTGAAGACACATGGAGATACGGTCTGTATGAATGGATGGCAGTTTTGAGATGGTTCAGTGCAGAGAAAATAAGGGAGACTGGATGACTGGATCTGTAAGATGTGCTAAGGGAGAGACCAGTGTAGAGCTGGAAGACAACAAATTCAGAGCTGGTAGAGAAGGAAATAGGGGTACTTCTTCAGGACATTCTCAGAGTGGAGAAACAACACGTTATGTTCCATCTAGGTAGCCTCCAACCTGATGGCATAAACATTGATTCCTTCTTACAGTAATATTATTCTCCTCCCCCTTTCCTCTTCTTCTATTTCCCAGTCAGGCCTCTTAGCTCTTCCCCTCTCCTTTTGTATCTTCTGTTTCATGGGAGGGGGTAGAAAAGAGAATATCTTTGATGATGCTGACTGATTTAGTGAGGCAATGTAAGGGAGGCCATTTCCCTCTCATCTCTTCTCTTCTCTTTAGCCCATCACCTCCCCCGATGCCCCTCCACTTCCCATTTTTCTCATAGTGCACTGAACTCTCCTATCAGATTCACTCTTCTCCAGCCCTTTACCTTTTCCACCTATCTCCTCCCAGCTTCTTACTTGGTCCCCCTCCCCTACCCACCTGCCTACACCTACCACCTTCTAGCTTGTTCTCCTTCCCCTCCCCCACCCTCTTATTCTGGCATCTTTCTCCTTCCTTTCCAGACCCGATGAAGAGTCTCGGCCCAAAATGTCGACTGTAAAGGTATTTCCACAGATGCTGCCTGACCTGCTGAGTTGCTCCAGCATCTTGAAGGTACTCTCTTCCATGGATTTTGTCTACACTTCTCACTGCTTCGGTAAAGCAGCCATAAAATCAAAGATCCCACCCAACCTGAACGTACTAATTTTTTTCCCTTCTGTTGGGCAGAAGATACAAAAGCCTGAAAGCACGTAGCAGCAGGCTCAAAGGCAGCTTCTACTCCACTGTTAAAAAACTTTTAAACAATGGATCCTTAGTACAAGAAGATTGACCTATTGCCTACCTGCACTGCACTTTCTCTGTAGCTATTACACTTCATTCTGCGTTCTGTTATTGTTTTAACGTGTTCTACCTCAGTGTGCTGTTGTAATGATTCGATCTGTACGAACAGAATGGAAGACAAGCTTTTCACTGTATCTCAGTACATGTGACAATAGTAAACCAATTTACCAATCTACCAGGTAAGGGCTGCAACAGCTAAATGTAGAAATTTGTCATTGTGCTCACCATCTTCTAACACCTCAGTAGGTGTCGTGGGGAATGTTACTCAGTGTATTATAATATTGGTTGTCTGTGACCAGCAGATGGCTGTATCCAACTTCATACCTATCGGCCGACACCTCGGTGAGCAGGACTTTATATATAATTGAACATTTTATACTTATCTTATATTTTAAGCTACTCATTTAATACTTTGCAGTTTAGAGTATCTTCTTTAATAATTCTAAGTCATGTTCTGTCAATACAGCAAAGAGAGAGAACACACAAAGAACTGGTTCAGGGCCATGGTTATTTATGAATGGGTTGGAATACCGCTAACTGGAGCATGCCCTCTTGCCATTGCTACCATCAGGGAGGAGGTACAGGAGCCCAAAGATACACACACAATGTTTTAGGAACAGTTTCTTCCTTCTACCATCAGATCTCAGAATGGACCATGAACCCAGGAATACCACTTCATATTTTGTTCTCCGTTTGCACTGTTTTTATATAATTTCTTATTACAACTTATAGTAACCTTTTTTGTCAGCTCGAGGCAGTGTGGTCATTCTCCTCTGACCTCTCTCAATAACAAGGTGCTTTTCCCTACAGAACTGCTGCTCACTGGATGTTTTTTGTTTCTCACACCGTTCTCCAGCAACTGTTGTGCGTGAACACGCTGGGAGATCAGCAGATTCTGAGATACTCAAACCACCCTGTCTGGCACTCAATGCATAAAAGCATGCAGACACGGTCAAGAGGTTCAGTTGTTGTTCAAACCAAACATCAGAATGGGGAAGAAACATGATCTAAGTGACTTTAACAGTGGAATGATTATTGGTGTCATACAAGGTCGTTTGAGTATCTCAGAAACTGCTGATCTCCTTGGATTTTCTCTAGAGTTTATAGAGCGTGGAGTGAAAACCAAAAGAAAAACATTCAGTGAGTGGCAGTTCTGTTAATGAGAGAGGTCAGAGGAAGATGGCCAGACTGGTTCAAGCTGACAGGAAGGTGACAGAAGGAGCTTAAGAAAGTGGTAATGGAAGGTATGTTAGTAATTATAAATCTGATTCTGATTCTGAAATGCTACAGTACTGTTGACATTGTTTCTGTAACAGAATGGGCCTGTTTCAGAATAAATTTAAGGCTGCAGTAATCCTTTGAGGGCTGTGCTAGATTAGGTTCTTAATGAAATTAGGGTTAAGGGCAATGTGATGGCCTGAGTGCTCTACATTGTTGGGTATAACAAAAATAATGAATTTACCATCTGTTCCTGTATTGTACATAGGCATCAGTCTGTGCTCTCTCAGTACCCTTTGCCATATTGGAATAATCTAGAACATAGAGCAGTACAGCAATATCATAATACCAAGAGAAGGCAAAGAATGGGAATAACAGGAGCCTTTTCTGGTTGGCTGCCAGTGACTAGTGGTATTCCACAGGGGTCTGTGTCGGGACTGATTTTTTGAATGTTTTATGGCAAGGATTTAGATGATGGAATAGATGACTTTGTGGCCAGGTTTGCAGATGATATCAAAATAGGTGGAGGGGCAGTCAGTTTTGAGGAAGCAGAGAGACTACAGGCAGCATCTACGGGAAAGAGTAAACAGTCGACGTTTCGGGCCGAGATCCTGATGAAAGGTCTTGGCCTGAAATGTCAACTGTTTTCCATTTTCTATAGGTGTGTCATAACCATGGATTTGCCAGCGCAGTAGATACAGAGATTGCGCTTGTGAATTTTCACCTGTCAGCTAATTATTAGTTAATCATGGTAGTATTTAACTCCATACATTTGGTCATAGTGCTTGTTGAGACTTGGACAGAGCATAGCAACGCTTCGCTGCTGTTTTGCATTTGGCCTTTCTTGAGATATTCAAGTCAATTGACTCTGAAGACTAGCTTAATGTTTATATGTCCTTTTCAGATGCAGTGTAGGCTTCGTTTTCCTTTTGAGAGTTTTAGTTAACAGCCCTGTTTGGCCGAGCGCTTATTGTTTTATTTTCCCGTTAACACTGTTCGTATTAAAGTCTCTGAACTATCGACCTGCCTCTGTGTCTCTCACTCCGCATTTGGGCTGTATCTGAACCTGGTAACAAGATGCTGCTTTACCTGCTGAGTTCCACCAGGATTTCCTGTGTGTGACTATTATAAAGCACTGGTGAGGCCTCACTTGGAATATTGTGAGCAGTTTTGGACACGTTATCTTAGAAAGGATGTGCTGACATTGAAGAGGGCTCAAAGGAGGTTAACAAAATGATTCTGGGATTGAAAGGCTTATCATGCGAGGAGTTATTTGATGGCTCTGGACCTGTACTTACTGGAATTCAGAAGAATGAGGGGGAGATCTCATTGAAACCTATCACCTATTGAATATTGAAAGGCCTTTTAAAGTGTGGATATGGAGAGGAAGTCTATGATGGGCAAGTCTAAGACCAGGGAACACAACCTCAAATCAGAGGGAGGTCCATTTAGAATGGAGATGAAGAGGAATTTCTTTAGCCAGAGAATGGTGAATTTGGGGAAATTGTTGACACAGGCGGCTGTGGAGGCCAGGTCATTGGGTATATTTAAGGCAGAGGTTGATAGATTCTTGATTGGTTGGGGCAAGAAGGGATATAGAGAGAAGGCAGGAGATTGAGGCTGAGAGGAAAATTGGATCAGCCATGATGAAATGGTGGAGCAGACTTGATGGGCCAAATGACCGAATTCTGCTCCTATATCTTATAATACCATGTACTATTGAATGACAGCTGAACAGAGTGCAGAGAAAAACTGGGATTTAAGATACAGAACTTTGCTGTTGCTATAAATATAGAGCAAAGAACACTACAGCATAGTACTGGCCCTTCAGCCCACAATGTTGTGCTGACATTTTAATGACCATTCCAACCCTTCCATCCAACTTAGCCCTTCACTTTCATTCATGTGCGTATCTAACTGCCCCTAATGTATCTGCCTCTACCACACACCAAACACTTCGTGTAAAAACCTGCCTCCAATATTGCTCCAATATTTTCCTCCAGTCACTCTCCCTTTCTCCAATTTCTTTTGCAATCAAACAAGGCCTTATTTTTTATAAACTTATTAGTCAAAAAAGGATGAAAATCTGCCCCAAACATTGGTTGTGATTCTTTGGACTTTTAGAGGAGTCCCTGCCATGTGAACAGGCATCCATCACACTTGGAGCTGAACAGCTGAAGTTCAGAGCAACACACACAAAATGCTGGAAGAACTCAGCAGATCAGCTACCATCTATGGTGGGGAATAAACAGTCAACATTTTGGGCACGACCCTTCATCAGGACTGGAGAGGAAGGGGGAAGATGTCAGAATGAGAAGGTGGAGGGGGGAGCCAAAGAAGGACAAGCTAGAGGATGACGTGAGGCCAAGCTGGGAAGTGGGGGCGGGGGGTGAAATGAGACGCTGGGAAGTGATAAGTGGAGGAGCAAAAGGCTGGAGAAGAAGGAATCTGACAGGCGAGGAGAGTGGACCAGAAGTCAGGAAAGAACAACTAATCAATACTGAAAAGATATAAAAATCAGAAGCAACCCATACAAAATGCTAGAGGAACTCAGCAGGTCAGGCAGCATCTATGGGGCAGGATATATAGCTGATATTTTGAGCCTTTCATCAGGACTGGAAAGGAAGGGGCAAAAGACAGAATAAGAAGGTTCAGGGAGGGTGAGGACTAAAATTAGGAGTTGGGAGCTTAGTAAGAAATACTGGAATTGCTGAGTTAAAGATTAGCTTTATTTGTCACATGTACATCGAACCATAGTGAAATACATAGTTTTACGTCAAATCAAGATAGCCCACAAATATTGCCATGCTTCCGGTACCAACTAACATGCCAAAAGCTCACTTACGCTAACCCGTATGTCATCACTATGAGGGAGGAAACTGGTGGACCCAGAGAAAGGTCACGCAGTCACGAGATCGTACAAACTCGTTAAAGATAGCAGCAGAAACTGAACCGCGATATTCACTGTCTGCTGTAAAGTGTTCAAATTCCAAAGTAAATTTATCAAAGAATGATCAAATTCTTATCAAGGATGTATATGTCACCATTTATCACCTGGAGTTTCATTTTCTTTCCCTTTTTTCATTTACTAACCACTACACTACCATGCCAGTTGGTATAAACACACACAGAAAAAAAATCAAGCTTCAACATTGACAGATTTTCCACTTTTGAAAATGCATTGGCCATTGCCCTGATTTTAGTCCACAAACTCAAGGACTTGCTAATGGAAATAATGTATTAAAACATTTACACGTTGACAAGGAAATTAGAGAAGGGAAGTTTCTAGCTGGTTGCAGTAGTTGCTGGCTACATACTCAGCAAGTGCTCAGCTCACCAATGTTGCTTAAAATGAGTGATTGGATTAAATTGCCAGTGAACGGGCGCAGTTGCTAATTGTCCCAGCTGCTGTCACAGCTAACCAGCTGGAAACCCCGTCACTCTTCGGCAGACAAAAAACCTTGATCATTGATACATTCCTGATTAAAGTGACAAGACCCATGGTATAACATTTCCTTCCCACAATATCCATATCCTTCCATTTTCTTCGTTCATGTACCTACCTAAACATCTTTGAAATGCCCCTAATCCAAGGGTCCCCAACCTGTGGCCCACGGACCCCTTGGGTAATGCTAGGGGTCCATGACATAAAGAAGGCCGGGAAACTCTGTGCTAATGTATCTGCCTCTACCCCCACCTCAGGGAATGCATTCCAGGCACCCACCACTCTCTGTGTAAAAAAACTTGCCCCTCCCATCTCCTTTGAATTCCCCCCCGTGGTATTAGACATTTTAACCCTGGGAAAAAGATATGCTCTGTCTACTCTGTCTGTGCCAATCATAATCTTATAACCCTCTATCAGATCTCCTCTCAGCCTCCGATGCTCCAGAGAATGCTCTACAGTGTTCCACAACCGTGTGTTCTCTGACTTAGTATAAGCATGCCAAGGATTAACCAGACTATAAACATCCCTAATGCATCCTGAACAAATACTAAGAAGCTGCAAAGGCTCAGTAGGTCAAGGGATGTGTTGAAGTTTCAGGCTGAGAGTCTGCACCAGCCGTGATGCAGGGTCTCGACCTGAAGCGTTGACAAGTCCCCTTTTGACTCCACAGATGTTGCCTGACCTGCTGAGTTCTTCCAGTAGTTTGTTTTTGCTCCAGATTCTAACATCTGCAGTCTACAAGGAACTGCTGAGAGTTGTGGACACAGATTCATATTCTGATTTGCTTATCACATGCACATGGAAACACCCAGTGAAATGTGTTATTGGTGTTAGCAGACAGCTCAAATGAAGGATGTGCTGAGGGCAGCTCGCACGTTTTGCCACACGTTCTGCTGCCAACATAGCATGCCCACAATGTTTGGCTGAACAACACAGGTAGTGGGCGCCATGGTAGTTTAGCAGTTTGTGCATCGCTCGGGGTGATCTGGAGTTTGGAGTTCAATTCTGGCACTGTTCTCGAAGGAGTCTGTACATCCTCCCTGTGGAATGCGTGAGGTTTCCCTGGGTGCTCTGGCTTTCTCCCACAGACCAACGATGTACCGGATAGGTTAATTGGTTATTGTTAATTACCCCATGACTAGGTTAGGGTTAATCAGGTTTGTCGGGTGTTGGGTGGGCAGTGCGGCTCCAAGGGCTGGGAAGGTCTTTCCCATGCCATATCGCTAAATAAAGAAATAAATGAACACAGCAAGTAACAAAACAACCTCGGTAAACTCAGCTCAGAACATCATGGAGACCAGCCTCCCCTCCATGGACTCTGCCTTCCATAAAGCAGCCAGCAGAATCAAAGGCTCCCCACCAAATCCATCGAGCAGAAGATACAAAAGCCTGAAAGCATGGACCACCAGGCTCGTGGACAGTTTCTATCCCACTCATACAGACTATTAAACTGTCTCCTAGTGCGATGAGATGGATTCTTGACCTCAAAATCTATCTCGTTATGATCTTACACCTTATGGTCCACCTGCACTGCACTTTCTGAGTGACTGCAACACTTTATTCTACACTCTGTTTTACCTTATTCTACTTCAGTGCACTGTGTAATGACCTGATCTGTACAAACGGTACGCAAGATAAGTTTTTCACTATATCTCAGTACATGTAACAATAATAAACCAGTTCCAGTTCTAATTCCTGTGACTCAGGGATGTATCTTGAGTTGAGCGTGCAAATATGTGTGCCATACTTAAAAGAAAATGTAGACAGATCGAGCAAACCATTTCTTAGGTTCTATGAACATTTGCCTCTTACTGTAAGAGACCTGCTTTCAAAAAAGTTTTGAAGAAACTGAGCCAGTCTTTCAGCGGGCATGTGAATTTGTGAATACTAATCAGTCTATAATAGAGCTGAGCATTTGCACCTTGTGCCTTAAAGGGTCTATCTCAAGTTACACAGGAGCAGAATGATGACTGACTATTTCATTTGAATCATTGGCTGAGACTTTATAAGGTACCGGTCAGACCGTACTTGGAGTATTAACATGGAAAGTTTGTTAGGATATCATTGTCCTTGTAATGTACAGTATATAAGAGTGTATTTGACTTTATGAAAAGCATTAGACTTTTTGATATTATTTAAGTTTTTTTGGGGAAAGGGAATTGAGTGGGTATACTTCCTGTCTCTTTGTTCCACACTCCAACTGCTCAGTAGGCAGTGGTAATGCATGGTAATTAATGCACTATCAATAACTGCAAAAGACTGGAAGTAGAGTAAGTACTGAAAGGCTTTTACTAGCAGTAAAATGGGACCTCGTCCATGCCGAGTATCTGCCCTGGACTGAGGGAGGAGCAATGGTACAATCGCCTTTATTCAGGGGTCTGTGGGAGGATCCACAGGGGCAGTCAGCAGAGAGGCGTGTCCAGACAGGTAACCCAGTTACAACATATATATATGGTTTACCACTGTAATGTGGTCTGACAACTGCCATTCAACCTTACAGGAAGAAATACTTGAAGTATTGTGAGTAGGTTTGGGCTCCTTATTTAAGAAAGGATGGGGTGGCTCTGGGGTCAGTCTGGAGGAGGTTCATGAGTAAGCTTTTGGGAATGAAAGGGTAAATGCACGAGGAGCGTGTAATGGCTTTGAGCCTGTGATTGCTGATGTTTAGAAGAATGAGGGGGGTCCCATTGAAACCTATGGAATATTGAAAGGCCTAGGTATAGTGGACGTGGAGAGGACGTTTCCTATAATGCAGGGGTCTTGGAAAAGAGGGCTCAGCCTCAGAATAGAAGGACAGAGATGAGGAGGAATTTCTTTAGCCAGAACGTGTTAAATCTGTGGAGTTCATCACCGCGGATGGCAGTGGAGGCCACACCACTGGGTATATTTAAAGCAGAGGTTGATAGTCTATGAAAGTTCTCAGTCATCCATGTCATTGTGTATCAAGCAGTATAAATCAAGGCATCTGGACACTGTGTTGTCCAGAAGACATTTTGCCACTCATCCGAGAGCCTTCTTCAGTTCTGATCCATTGTGGGTAGCTCTCCAGCTTATGAACTCTGTGAGTTGTTTAAAGGTGTAGAAATTGCATAATGGTTGTTAGATTTGTAGAGGTAATGAGAGGGTCATTAGTCTTACCTTTGCATAATGGAGGTGTGAGCTGTTGTGGTGACAAGGGGGTAGAGATGTCAGGACTGCATTGTAAGTAGCTGATAGGTGGTTTCGTACCCCACCCCCTCGGTTCAGGGATCCTCGTCCACTCCAAGGATCCTACACCCAAACATAAACGGGGCAATATTATATATTCTATCCAATGCAATGAGAACTGCACAGATCTGTGTATCGGCGAGACAGAACAACCACATTGCAAACGAATGGCCCAACACAGGAGGGCTGACACCTCAGGTCAAGACTCTGCTGTATATCTACACCTAAAGGACGAGGGACACTCCTTTGATGATAACAATGTGTACAGTTTGGACAGGGAGGGTAGGTGGTTTGAAAGAGGGGTTATGGAAGCCACCTTTGTCAAACTGGAAAACCCATCTCTGAACAGAGGGGGTGGGGTATGACACCACCTAATGGCTACGTAAAATGCTGTCCTGACATCTCTACCCCGACATCTCCATTATGCAAAGGGAAGACTAATCACTCTTTCATTACCCCTATGACTCTTAACGACCCTCGTATGATTGCTATACCTTTACACAACTCACAGAGTTTATAAGCCCAAAAACTACCAACAGTTGGGCCATCCGTTTGTAAAAGGATTGTTTGGTCTCGCCAATGTACAGATCTGTGCTGTTCTTATTGCATTGGATAGTATATGCAAATTCCCACCCTGGATCGGAACTGAAGAAGCCTCTTAGATGAGTAGCAAAACATCTTCTAGACAACACAGCAAGTCCAGTTGCCTTCATTTACTACTTCTTGATGTACAGAAGTTGATAGGTTCTTGATTAGTAAGGATGTCAAATGGTTACAGAGAGAAGACAGGAGAATGGAGTTGAGAGGGATAATGAATCAGCCATGTTGAAATTACAGAGCAGACCCAATAGGCTGGATAGCCTCATTCTGCTTCTATGGTCTTATGTCCTCTGGAGATTCTACAAATCTTGTACCAGAGTTTATGCAGCTGATGGTAAAAGAAGACAGTGAAAAAGGTTCTCACTCTCAATATTGAGGATCCTTTGGAGAATTCAAAATAGAATTTCAAGATTCTTGGAGGACTAGATATAGGGAAGGTGTGATTGACCAGAACAACTTACTAGCAATTTGAGAATTCCAAAATTAATATATCGGTGGATTGAAATCCACTGTAGGTAATGTGCACATAGGTGAGTACAACTCAGACAAGTGGGACTTGCTGTGGATTAGGTACAGTAGGTAAATAATAAAATGGCCACATAATGTACATTCATGGTCTTCTGCTGCTGTAGCCCATCCAGTTCAAGGTTCGATGTGTTGTGTTTTCAGTGATGCTCTTCTGCACACCATGTTGTAATGTGTGGTTATTTGAGTTACTGCGTCTTTCTCTCAGCTTGAGCCAGTCTGTCCATTCTGCTCTGACCTCTCTCAATAACAAGGCGTTTTCACCCACAGAACTGACACTCACTGGATGTTTATTTCTTTATCGCACCATTCTCTGAAAACTCTAGAGACTGTTATTCATGAAAGTCCCAGGAGATCAGCAGTTTCTGAGATACTCAAACCACCATGTCTGGCACCGACAATCATTCCACAGTCAAAGTCACTTAGATCACATTTCTTCCCCATTCTGATGTTGGATCTGAACAACAGCTGAACCTCTTGACCATGTCTGTATGCTTTCATGCACTGAGTTACTGCCACATGATTGGCTGATTAGATATTTGCATTAATGAGCAGTTGTACTGGTGTATCTAATAACTGAGTGTATAAGATTTACTTTATTAATTTTCCTTAGATAAACAGAAATGCAGATACAATCATTGGTTATGTTACAGAATCAGAATGAGGTTGTCATGGTCCAGTCCGTGAAGTCCACATACCGGTTCACAGTCCGGTCCGTCGATCCGTATTTCAGGTTTTCCGTTTTTCCATTGTTCTGTTGGGTGCTCTAATTAAGGCACATGATTCTCGTTTGGGCAGACACATAGATACCTCCAGAGACCAGGGCTGGGTTGCTGGATTGTCCCTGTCAAAACCTCCTGTCTGAATTCCTTTTCTGCCCCTTCCTCCTGAAGCCTTGCCCTGCAGCCAGTGTCTGTTGCCTTGTTTCGCCTGTAACCCTTGCCTGTACTGCTGTCAAGTTCAACTGCCGGAGCAAGATAAGGAACTGTCTATTGTTGTTTGGAACTGTCTCTGTGTCCATGTCTTTGCTAGGTAGGTCGGCTGTTTGTCGCTACCTAGTGTTGGGAACTGTCTCTGTGTCCATGCCTTCACTCGGTAGGTCTGGCTGATTGCTGCTACCTAGGGTTGGGAATTGTCTTGTTGTGTTCAGCAATATGTGTATGAGTCCCGGCCCTATGTCCTGTTTCCAAGGAGGGGTCTGGGCTCTGTGTACCTGCCTCCCTCGACCAAGTCAAGGCTTCGTGTTCTCGTCCTGTCCATGTGCCTCGCCCAGCCCGGTGCTGGGGTTCCCTCATCCTGCCCAAGTCAAGGCTTTGTGTTCTCGTCCTGTCCATGTGCCTCGCCCAGCCCGGTGCTGGGGTTCCCTCATCCTGCCCAAGTCAAGGCTTTGTGTTCTCGTCCTGTGTAGGAGTTCCACGTCCTGTTCTGTAGCCATGTCCTGTCCTTGCCAAGATTCTACTCCCGAGTCCTAGCCTAGACCCAGGTTCAGAGTCCCAACCAAGACCCAGGTTCCAAGTCCCAACCAAGACCCTGGTTCTGGGTCCTTGCCCAGACTCTGGTTCTGGAGTTCCGTGTCACTAGTCCAGGCTCCTTGTTCCTAGTTCCTTGTCTGGCTTCCGTGATTCTTGTCCATGTCCTAGCCCAGGCCCTGCATCCTAGTCTTGTCCAGGGCCTGTGTTAATGTCCAGCATCCTTTCTTCCCCACTTCCCTTGCTTGCTTATCTCCAGTCCTAGTCCTGTTCCTAGTACGTCAGTGTCTGTGTCTTGCATTTGGGTCCGCCACCAGCACCCACCTTATGACAGAGATTTATTGTCACTGTTTTATATGATGTGAAATTTATTCTTCTGTGGCAGCAGAACAGAGCAAAGATATAAAATGGCTATAAATTACTGAATAAATAGTGCAAGGAGAAGGAATAATGAGGCAGTGTTCATGGATTCATGGTTCATTCAGAAATATGATGACGGAAGTCATTTTGTTTTAAAACTACAAGTATTTAGGACTTAAGTTTGCTTGAAGATATGAAAAATAGTGGAACATCTTGGGTTTACAGACTAAGTTTAACAATGAGATGAATTTTAAAGGAGTGTTGTCTGATCTTGATCAGATACTCTGGGGTATGGGTGCTGTGCTGGATACTGATTCAAATGGCAGGTTATCAGCTGATTTTAAAGGACAAAAAATCATCTTTATTTGTCACATGTACATCAAAATATACAGTGAATTGTGTTGACTAACGCAGTCTGAGGATGCGCCATGTTTCCAGCGCCAACATAGGGTGCCCACACCTTGCTAACCATGACCCGTACATCTTACGGAATGTGAGAGGAAACTGGAGTGCCTGAAGAAACCTGCATGGTCACAGTGAGACCATACAAACTCCTTACAGACAGACAGAGTAGCAGGAATTGAACCCAACTGTACTGCTGTAGAGTGTTACGCTAACTGCCACACTGCCATGCCACCCTGCTCTGGGGAGTATAATGAGGTGAAAATTAAGCATACTTATCCTTCAGGACACTTACCTCATCACCCAGGGTATGCCCTTTTCTCATTGATACCATCAGGAAGGGGGTACAGGAGCCCAATGCCACACACTCACTGATTCAGGAACAGCTTCTTTTCCTCTGCCATTCGATTCCTAAATGGACATTGAGCCCATGAACAATATCTCACTACATTTTTTATTTCTAATATTTGCACTACATATCTGCAGAGAGATAGGAGGCAACTGCAGGAAACATAAAGTTGTGGTGGTAGGGGATTTTAATTTTCCATACATTGATTGGGACTCCCATACTGTTAGGGGTCTAGATGGTTTAGAGTTTGTAAAATGTGTTCAGGAAAGTTTTCTAAATCAGTATATAGAGGGACCAACTAGAGGGGATGCAATATTGGATCTCCTGTTAGGAAACGAATTAGGGCAAGTGACAGAAGTCTGTGCAGGGGAGCACTTTGGTTCCACTGATTATAACACCATTAGTTTCAATTTGATCATGGACAAGGATAGATCTGGTCCTAGGGCTGAGATTCTGAACTGGAAGAAGGCCAAATTTGAAGAAATGAGAAAGGATCTAAAAAGAGTGGATTGGGACAGGTTGTTCTCTGGCAAAGATGTGATTGGTAGGTGGGAAGCCTTCAAAGGGGAAATTTTGAGAGTGCAGAGTTTGTATGTTACTGTCAGAATTAAAGGCAAATTGAATAGGAATAAGGAACCTTGGTTCTCAAGGGATATTGCAACTCTGATAAAGAAGAGGAGGGAGTTGTATGAAATGTATAGGAAACGGGCTAAATCAGGTGCTTGAGGAGTATAAGAAGTGCAAGAAAATACTTAAGAAAGAAATCAGGAGGGCAAAAAGAAGACATGAAGTTGCCTTGGCAGTCAAAGTGAAGGATAATCCAAAGAGCTTTTACAAGTATATTAAGAGCAAAAGGATTGTAAGGGATAAAATTGGTCTTCTTGAAGATCAGAGTGGTCGGCTTTGTGCGGAACCAAAGGAAATGGGGGAGATCTTAAATAGGTTTTTTGCATCTGTATTTACTAAGGAAGCTGGCACGAAATCTATGGAACTGAGGGAATCAAGTAGTGAGACCATGGAGACTGTACAGATTGAAAAGGAGGAGGTGCTTGCTGTCTTGAGGAAAATTAAAGTGGATGAATCCCTGGGACCTGACAGAGTGTTCCCTCGGACCTTGAAGGAGACTAGTGTTGAAATTGCAGGGGCCCTGGCAGAAATATTTAAAACGTCGCTGTCTACGGGTGAAGTGCCGGAGGATTGGAGAGTGGCTCATGTTGTTCCGTTGTTTAAAAAAGGATCGAAAAGTAATCCGGGAAATTATAGGCTGGTGAGTTTAACGTCAGTAGTAGGTAAGTTATTGGAGGGAATACTAAGAGACAGAATCTACAAGCATTTGGATAGACAGGGGCTTATTAGGGAGAGTCAACATGGCTTTGTGCGTGGTAGGTCATGTTTGACCAATCTGTTGGAGTTTTTCGAGGAGGTTACCAGGAAAGTGGATGAAGGGAAGGTAGTAGATGTTGTCTACATGGACTTCAGTAAGGCCTTTGACAAGGTCCCGCATGGGAGGTTAGTTAGGAAAATTCAGTCGCTAGGTATACATGGAGAGGTGGTAAATTGGATTAGACATTGGCTCGATGGAAGAAACCAGAGAGTGGTGGTAGAGAATTGCTTCTCTGAGTGGAGGCCTGTGACTAGTGGTGTGCCACAGGGATCAGTGCTGGGTCCATTGTTATTTGTCATCTATATCAATGATCTGGATGATAATGTGGTAAATTGGATCAGCAAGTTTGCTGATGATACAAAGATTGGACGTGTAGTAGACAGTGAGGAAGGTTTTCAGAGCTTGCAGAGGGACTTGGACCAGCTGGAAAAATGGGCTGAAAAATGGCAGATGGAATTTAATACTGACAAGTGTGAGGTATTGCACGTTGGAAGGACAAACCAAGGTAGAACATACAGGGTTAATGGTAAGGCACTGAGGAGTGCAGTGGAACAGAGGGATCTGGAAATACAGATACAAAATTCCATAAAAGTGTCGTCACAGGTAGATAGGGTCGTAAAGAGAGCTTTTGGTACATTGGCCTTTATTAATCAAAGTATTGGGTATAAGAGCTGGAATGTTATGATGAGGTTGTATAAGGCATTGGTGAGGCCGAATCTGGAGTATTGTGTTCAGTTTTGGTCACCAAATTACAAGAAGGATATAAATAAGGTTGAAAGAGTGCAGAGAAGGTTTACAAGGATGTTGCCGGGACTTGAGAAACTCAGTTACAGAGAAAGGTTGAATAGGTTGGGACTTTATTCCCTGGAGCGTAGAAGAATGAGGGGAGATTTGATAGAGGTATATAAAATTATGATGGGTATAGATAGAGTGAATGCAAGCAGGCTTTTTTCACTGAGGCAAGGGGAGAAAAAAACCAGAGGACATGGGTTAAGGGTGAGGGGGGAAAAGTTTAAAGGGAACATTGGGGGGGCTTCTTCACACAGAGAATGGTGGGAGTATGGAATGAGCTGCCAGACGAGGTGGTAAATGTGGGTTCTTTTTTAACATTTAAGAATAAATTGGACAGATACATGGATGGGAGGTGTATGGAGGGATATGGTCCGTGTGCAGGTCAGTGGGACTAGGCAGAAAATGGTTCGGCACAGCCAAGAAGGGCCAAAGGGCCTGTTTCTGTGCTGTACTTTCTATGGTTTTCTATGGTACATATTTACTTTAACAATTTTATATTTATACTGTAATTCATTGTTTTGTTTTCTCTATTGTTATGGATTGCATTGTACCGCTACCGCAAAATTAACAAATTTCACGACATATGTCGATGATATTAAACCTGATTCTGATTCGTAAAGCAACAGTGAGGAAGGCTAACGGAATTGGGTTCCTTTTTATTTTTGGCAAACAACTTAATTGAAGATTTCAGAATTTTAAAAGTAGTTGCAGAAAAAAATCTAATCTAGATAAAAACAGTTCTTGTAAACACAAGTTAAAAGACACTGCAATGTTGGAATAGTAAGAGGAAGTATGAATTTTCTTTTAAACGGACGTGAAAGATTGAATTAAGATTAGAGTCTATTTAGATTGATGATATAATTATCTCTGGGAAAGTGAGTATAGTCCTATAGAGAGGTCAGCAGAGAGATATGTTGCATTGTTTTATAGATAGATAATCACCAATTAGGAATGGATGGGATAAAATATATTTTGTGCTCCAGAAGAAAATTTTTCTCAAGGGTATCTTCTTGAAGTAGGATAAAACTTGTTCTAATTACATTCTAGGCAATAAGCAACCCTTTAGTTCCTGTCAAAGTGTGTTTATATTTGCACAGTGAGCACGGTGAGCTGTTTGCATTGTCACTAATTAATATGTAGTTATTTTTACATCAAATATTTATGTTAGGCATAGTGCAGTCTCGGAATGTGACAACAGTTGTTTACCTACAAATTTTGATTTTGATGGGACTCTCCTCGTCCTTAAGCAGATGTAGGAAGGGCGAGCAGGAAAGCACCTGATTATTTTCTTGAAACCCTTAAATGCTTTTTCTCAATAGCCCTTGATTTGAGGAGTTTGGATATGGTTTATTATTGGCACATGTACCAAGATAGGCGTGTGGTGGGGTGGAGCTACGTCTCTACCAAAGGAGATGTAAAGTCCTGATTCCCTCATTTATCCTGAAGGTCACCCTTGGGCAAGGTGTAGCTCCCGCTTAGCCCCCTGATCAGGGTCACTTAAAGCCATGGGAGCAGGTGGTGGATGGTCGTAGGAGCAGCTGGTGCAGATCACAAGTCCTGGTTATGCGACCACTGACGCCAGGCAGACAATCTCTGAAGAGTATTGATAATGGCTGGGGTCACCCGTCTTGTAAAGACACTGCCCAGAAGAGGATAATGCAAACCACTTCTGTACAAAAATTTGCCAAGAGCAATCATGGTTATGGAGGACCATGATCCCCATGTTCATATGCATGAGCACATAAAGATCAAACCAAGATAGCGTGAAAAGCCTGTCTTGCATACTGTTGATACAGAACAAATCATTACTCAGTGCGTGAGGTAAAACAAAACAATGTAGAATAAACAGCAAAAGCTACTGAGGAAGTGCAGTGCAGGTAAACAATAGGGTGCAAATCATAACAAGGTAGAGTGTGAGGCCAAGAGTCCATCTTGCCATACAAGAAGTCTAGTCAATATTCTGGTAACAGTGGGCTAGAAGCTGTCCTTGACCACGGTGGTACATGCTTTCAGGCTTTTGTATTTCATACCCAATGGGAGAAGGGAGAAAAGAGAATGTCTGTGGTCAGTGGGGGTCTTTGATGATGCTGGCTTCTTTACCGATAAGTATAGACCGAATTCATGGAGGAGAGGTTGGTTTCTGTGACGTGCTGAACTGTGTCCACAATTCTTCAACGCAAATCAATTCAAGTTTAATTGTCATTTAATCATGGATGAATACTCACTAATGTAGCCAACAGAGACAGCGTTACTACGGGTCAAGGTGCAAAGCACAGTACCAACAGTCACACACGGTAGAGTACACGCAAGATAGCAAGCAGAAATGAAATCACAAACACCGAATAAAAGAGTCCCAAAATTTGTGCTATCAATCCACAGTCGACCACAATAAAGCTTGTCTCCCGCTGAGCAAATGCTGGGGGGAGGGGAGAGAGGAGAAGTGACTCCAGACTGGACACCACACACTGCCCCTGGTGGAGCGTACCAGCCCCGATGCCCCCCTCCCCTGGCGACACCGCGACTTGAGGCTCTGTCCTCGTGCATACAAGACAACAAACCCATGTAGAATATCAGTAAAAAATTACATATAATTTGTGTGTCTATAGTTCAGAACCCCCAACCCATTCAAAACCATCTGTTGATCACAATAGTGTGCACTGGCCCCGAATCTTTCCAGGCAACACCCTGGCTTGAGGCTCAGACCTTGTATGTTACAAGACAACAAACCCGTACAGAATATCAGTGAAAAAATTACTTAGAGTTTGTGTGTCTATAGTTCAGAACCCCCAACGCCTTCGAAACCATCTGTTGATCACAATAGTGCGCACTGGCCCCGAATCTTGCCAGGCGACACCACTGCTGGAGACCTCGAGTCCATTGACTGCTGCCGAAATCTGATCTGCAGTTGGCAACAGCAGAGCTTGTCTTCTGCCAAACGAAGCCCTGGGAAGGCAGAAGCGACTCCGTTCCGGACGCTGTGCCACACTGCCCCCGGTGAAGAACAATGGTTTTGTCACCCTACTCTAGGTGGCTGTAAGCAGGCGAGACTGTGGCTTGGGTCCTCGCTACGACTGAGGCCAGGCAGATCCCCTGCGTGTCTGCGAACCAGCGAATCAAACTTGCGGCGTACCAGATTAACAATGTCCAAAAGGATCTTGTGATCATGAGAAAAGCGAGCATGACGGCCACTCGCTACTGGACCGTAAACCTCCATCGACTCGGACAGCAGCACATTGTGTGTCTCCTTCATTATCTCTGCTAGCAAGCAACTCGCTGATGGCGTTGACCTGCAGTCCTTTGAGTTCTTAATGTACAGCAGGATCTTGTGTTTAAGTAGAACGGTAGCAGCTGTTTTTGACCCCGTAGACCAAACACGTCACTATTTCGCTCTCTGCAGTTTCTTGCAGTCACGTGTGAGCAGTTACCATACTAAGCCGTTATGCATCGAGACAGAATGTTTTCTATGGTGCATCAATAATAATTGGTAAGAGTTGACCGGGAGATGCCAAATTTCGTTAGCCTTCTGACGAAAATGAGCTTCCCTGACTGTCGCATCAACGTGGCTGGACTAGGAGAGGATATTGGTGATATACACACCGAGGAGTTGGAGCTCTCAGCCCTCTCGACCTCAATACTGTCGATGTAAACAGGAGCATGCTCACTGCTCCACTTCCTGAAGTCAATGACCGTGCTGACATTGAAGGAAAGGTTGTTGTCATGACAACATGTCACGACGTTACTGTTCAGAAGTACGTTCTTCTATCCTCCTCTCCTCTTTTGCACTCTATTTATTTTTTATGTAACTTAATTTTTCTTTTACGTATTGCCCTGTACTGCTGCTACAAAAGAACAAATTTTATACCCATATCAGTGACAATAAACCCGATTCTGATCCTGCCTTTGCACTGTACAGCTGGAGTAAAACAACTAATTCCATCACGTTTAAATCTATGATAATAACCCTAATTTGAATTCTGAAAAATGTTTAACCCAGATGGTGGGTGTGTAAACTCATTTCCTGAGAGATCAATAAGGACTGAAACCTAGGCCACGTGCAAGTTCAAGTTTATTGCCATTCAGACCAACACAATCTGATCCTAGACTCCCCCACCATAGGAAACATCCCCCCTCATTCTCCTAATCTCCAGCGAGTACAGACCCAGAGCCATCAAATGCTCCTCATAAGTTAACCCGTTCATTCCCAGAAGCATTCTCATGTTGAAACCCTCTCGTTGTTTTTATGCTGCTTTGACTTCCCTTGTCAGTGATGGTTGCCTTATCCTCTCTTTGGAATTCTTCTTCATCTTTGGGATGTATCTTTTCTGTGCTTTCCAAACTTCCCCACAAACTCAAGTCAATGCTGCTCTGCCATCATCCCTGCTCGTGTGCCCTTCCAATCAATTTTGGCTAGCTCCTCTTTCATGCCTCTGTAATTCCTTTTACTCTACTATAACACTGATACACCCAATTTTAGGTTCTCCCTCTCAAACTACAGAATGAATTCTATCATATTATGATCACTGCCTTGTAAGGATTCTTTTACTTTAAGATTCCTAATAAAATCTGAGTCATTTCATAACGCACAATCTGGCAACTTAGGGGTGACTACCTTCCTGTAGCTCCTATCTATCACCTCATTCTCCTGTATGAGCCGAAGGTCATTGAGCTGCAGCTTCTTAGAGACAGTAATAAGGAGCTTTGAGCAGATTTATTTATTAGGAAGGCCCAGATTTCCCATATCTCACACAAAGGACCCATTCTCAGCACATGAGCTATGTTCTACAAAAAATATTACGAGAATCTTTCTTACTTTCTTACTTCAAACCTCTGCCTGTACTTACACAAGTCTGTTGAGCCAAAGTTGGCCCACTCTCTCAAAGGCCCACTCCAATATTGGCTGCTGTGCTTACACCACCTTTCTTTTCATTGGCTCCACACTGATAAAAAGCCAAAAAGCATCCAACCTCTTTTTAAACCTCCACTGTGTCACCAACAATCAACTTCTCACATGTATGCAGCTAAAGAAAACCTTGTCCTCTGGGGTCAAGGTGCAAAACACTACATATCAACACAGCCAGCCTATCTAGTTACGATCTGGCACAAAATAGTATTAACACGTGTCCCTGAGTGACACGGCCTGGAGATTGACAGGTTGTCATAAAGTGTGAGGTGCATGTTTATGTAGACAGTATAACGTTACTGACACTATTATAATAAAACAAGCAGTCGTATAAATATGTGAAACAGCAGCAATAAAAGATGAAAAGTGACCAGTACAGTACGAGAGTCATCGTCATAGCTTGTCACACCAGACAGCCAGCCACTCTAGTGCTGTTTGGTTGATGTTGAGCAGGTCAGTGTTAGCTAAATCAGGTGAGAGTGGGCAGTTGCACAGAACATGTTCAATGTTCTGCACCCTTTTGCCACACTCACAGGATTTGCTGGTCTTTAAACCCCGCTTCACCATATTGTCTCCCGTCCTGTACGAGAGTGTGCCTGTGAGATTGGGAGGGTGGGGGGCAGCAGAGAATCCAGACAGGGAGTACAGTTTGCTAGGTGGGCACATTCATGCTTAAAGCACCATTCCCTCCAATAGTGTGAACCAAATGCAAGTAAACAGGACTTGTTTAAGTCGCTATTTCTGGCTGAACAACATCCAGCCAGGTCTTAAGTATCAGTGATTTAATGCCACAAGTATTTTTGTAAGCAGATTTGGTGTCCTCTTTATTCAGATGTGTTCCTCTTCCCTGTAATAGCTAGGCTTCGTAACATGAACAGAGAGGCTTAATCCATGTGGTGCTTACTGAGGTATCTTTTATTTAGTTTAACGATAAGGCACAGTAACAGCCCCTTCCACCCATGTGACCAATTAGTCTACAGTCTGAATCATCATCATACAGTATGTCAAGAAATTTGCCAAACTAAACAGTGCAGAAATAGAGCATATTAGTGGGGAAGTGTTCATGGAGTGTGCCAGAGTGGAGATACGCCTCCAACAAAGGAGGTGGAAGCAGGCGCTCCTGCCCTCCGCTAGCCTGCAGATCACCCCTGGGCAAATGTAGCACCTGATTAGCCCACCCCCACTGATCAGGGTCACATAAAGTCATGGGAGAGGGGGTGGATGGTCATATAAGCAGCTGGTGCACATCACAGGCCCTGGTTATGTGGCCATTGACATCAGTCAGACAACCTCTGAAGAGTATCGATAACGGCTGGGGTCACCCATCTTGTAAAGACACTGCCCAGAAGAGGGCGATGGCAAACTTCCTGCAGAAAGAATTCACCAAGACTAACTAACCATGGTCATGGAAAGACCATGATCTCCCATGTCATGTGGCATGGCACATAATGATGACGGTGAAGATCATGGACCATTTAGAAATCTGAAAGTGGAGAGGAAGAAGCTGTTGAGTATGTGTCTCCATGTCATGATTGCAATCAATTTCTCAAAGAGAAAGAAAAAAAATGAGGCTTGGCCAAGACCTTCTACAAGAGCAATCAGTACCTGCCCATTGATAGTAACAAGGAGAAGAAGACATGTTGTGGATTGAGAGGGTTCTTTATAATGGATACCATCTTATTATAGCATTGCCTTTTGAAGGTATCCTTGATGGTGGGGAGGTCACTGCTCTTGATGGAGCTGGAGGAGTTTACTAACTATTGATGTAGAGAGGATGTAGATGTGTAGAGGATGTTTCTTAAAGAGGGAGAGTCTAAGACCAGAGGGCACAGCCTCAGAGTAGAAGGGCGTCCATTTAGACAGAGATGAGGAGGAATTTCTTTAGCCAGAGGATGTTGAATCTGTGGAGTTCAATGTCACAGATGGCTGTGGAGGCCAAGTGACTGGGTATACAGTTAAAGTGGAGCTTGATATGTTCTTCATTAATTAGGGCATCAAACGTTATGGGGAGAAGGCAGGAGAATGAGGGTGAGAGGGATAATAAATCAGCCATGGTGGAATGATGGAGCTCAATGGGCCAAATGTGGTATGGTCTGAAGTTGGTTCGAACTTTTAAAGTGGAGGAGATTTCCTGTGGATGTCACTATACAGTATGTCATAGTTCATCGTGTCTGAGAGAACAAGAGAGGACAAGAAAAGTAATCTTGCCATATTTATGAAGTTACAGATTGAAGGACCACAAAGGAGCAGTGTTAAGCTATTCAGCCCCTTGTGCCTGCTCCACCATTCCATCATGGCTGATTTATTATCCCTCTCAGCCCCATTCTCCTGCCTTCTCCCCATAACCTTTGACACCCTTAGTATTCAAGAACCTATGAAACTCTGTTTTAAATTTAAAATATAGCAAATATACCCAATTTTAAATATAGCTCCCACAGCTGTTCATGGCAATTAATTCCACAGACTCACCACCCTTTGACTAAGAAATTCTGTTCTAAATATTCTAAATGGACATCCTTGTATCTTGAGGCTGTGCCAAGCTATAGGAAAGACACTTTGCATATCCGCTCTTTCTGGGAAACACACTCTGCATATCCTCTCTGTCTAGGTGGTTCAATATTCAATAAGTTCCTATGAGCTCTTCCCTTCCCTTCAGCTCAGCTGATCAGCGTTATTACCTGAGCAAACAGCCACTGTTCAACGTAGGAGCAGAAATCTCTGCGTCTGAGGCTGGGTGAATGGAAGGGATTTCTCAGGTCTAGAATCCTTATTGCAGTGCAATATTTTTATGGTCTGTGTAGTAGAATTTTTAATAGATTATTAAATGTGATTCAGTACTTCAAACCTTCCTGGAACATTTTGAGCTATTCTGACTGGTTGCATTACAACTGTTATGGAGGTTCCAATGCACAGGATTACCGGAGGCTGCAGGAGGGTTGGAAGTTCTGCCAGCTCCATCGTGGTCACAACCCTCCCTACCATAGTGACCACCTTCAAAAGGCAGTGCGTCAAGAGGTGGTATGAACGACCCACACCGTACATGACATGCCCTCTGCTCATTACCACCGTCAGGGAAGCGGTACAGGAGTCTGAAGACCCACACTCAATGCTTCAGGTCCAGCTTCCTCCCCTCCACCATCAGATTTCTGAAGAACTCAACCTCGTCATTCCTCTTTATTTACGTCTTTGCACTGTGCTGCGCAAGGCGATTAATTTCACAATGCCTAAATAGGTGATAATAAAGAGGATTCTGATTCTGAAAAAAACATTTAACTCAGACATTGGGTGTGTGGAACTCATTACATAGAGGTGCAATAAATTTTGCAACACAGACCATATGCATAGCTGATGGTCTATGAACCCATGAACACTACCTTGTTATTCCTTTCCCTTGGCACTATTTAATTATTTTGTAATTTATAGTAACTTTTGTGCTGGATTCTGATATGATGTGAATCTATCTTGCTGATGATCTAGAAGTTGTTGGCCATGTATGGTAATAATTTGCATGGAATTGACTTTGCAATGTTTGTAATTTCGATAAAATGTGGCAATTAGGTTAATTGGTCATTGTGAATTGTCTAGTGATTAGGCGAGGGTTAACCACCTGGATTACTGGCCAGCGTGACTCGGTGGGCCAGGGGGGTCTGTTCTATGCTGCAGTTCGAAATTAAATAATAGAAGCGCAAGGTTTGTGAGCAGCACCAGGTTTGGAAATGCTGAAACATTTCCAGGTCAGCTTCCTGCGACCTCTCTCCCCAACACTTCCGATTATGATTATGAAGACAAGTAGTCCTCTTTTATTGTCATTTAGTAATGCATGCATTAAGAAATGATACGTTATTTCCTCCGGTGTGATATCACAAAACACAGGACACACCAAGACTGAAAAAAAACTGACAAAACCACATAATTATAACATATAGTTACAAACAGTGTAACAATACCATAACTTGATGAAGAAGTCCGTGAGCACAGTAAAGTCCAAAGTTTCTCAAATGTCCCACATCTCACACAGATGGGAGAAGGAAGAAAAGCTCTCCCTGCCACGCCGACCACAATCCGACTCTGAGTCATCCGAAAACTTCGAGCTCTGATCAGCTCTCCAACACCGAGTACTGAGCGCCATTTCTGTCCGAACGATTCAACCTCCTTCTCGGTCGCCAAAAGCAGGCAAGGCCGGGGATTTTGAGGCCTACCCTCCGAAAGATTCACAACCACACAGTAATGACAGCAGCGGACAGACATTTCAGAAATTTCTCCAGATGTTCCTCTGTGCTTTCATGTCCATTCTCCTTCAAATCAGAATTGTCCACAACTCCGAGAGAACGTTTCCGTCCCTGTGAACATGTAGCTCCTCACAGGACCCTTACCCTCTGTATCCTGTTCTCCAACCATAGGCCCTGTTCTCATCTTCTCAACCTCCCACTTCCCCTCCCTTCCTCTGAATTCCATCTGCTCCTCCCCAGCAGCTCTTTATAATGGGAGCTCACAGAAGGGCCATTATGTCCTTGTACATATCTGCATATGGAAGGTGTCCAGCTACTGGGAATGAGACCTTAGACTATGTGTGGTGAAACAGGACACCCAGAGCTGTCCCAGGTCAATCTGACCGTACTGCTTTAACTAGTGTTTATACATGCATTAGGGGTTCTAACTCCAGGTGAACCATTACAGGATCTGTAATGATTCACATTCTTGTTTAACTTGAGTTCATACATAGTAAGTCTTGCACTGAATAGCTACTTTATACAATGCCTTAGAACTGCTGCTGTCTGTAAGGTCATGCTCCCCCCATGACTGTATGGGTTTCCTCAGGGTGCTCTGGTTTCCTCCCAGAGTCCAAAGACGTTTGGGTTAGGGTTAGTGATGCTGCATTGGTGCCGGAAGCACGGCGACTTTTGCGGGCTGCCCCCAACACAATCCTCCATGCAAATGACACCTTTCACTGAATGTTTTGATGTATATGTGACAAATAAAGCTAATCTTTAACCTCTTCCTACAGATGCTGCCTGGCCTGCTGCGTTCACCAGCAACTTTGATGTGTGTTGCTAATCTTTAACCTCTTTATTTAAAAAAAAAGGTAGAATTGTCAGTCCAATTTCAGGCAGATTCCTTATTGTTGGAAGAAGCAGCTGATTCAAGCAACATTGACAGATCAGAGTTTAGGTTCAATATTCAAGATTGTTTAGTATCATTTCCATATCAAGTATAAAGGAGAACAAAATAATTGTTACTCCAGATCTAATGCAGCATAAAAACATAATACTGTACATATAGCATAAAGAACACAATAAAAACACAATAAATACAAATACGTAAGATAGCTTGTATACATAGATTGATTGTATGTCCATTAAGTGACACTAGGCGCAGAAGTGTCTGTACGTAAGGTGACTGACAGGGAATGATAAAGTGGTGGTGGTTGGGGTTGTGGAGGGGTGGGTTAGTGGGTGGAGATGTTGATCAGCCTTACTGCTTGGGGAAAGTAACTGTTTTTGTGTCTGGTGGTCCAGGTGTGGATGCCACATAGCCTCCTTCCTGATGGGAGTGGGACAAACAGTCCATGAGCCGGGTGTGTGGGCTGTTATAGGACCTTTTCCGTATATATGTCCTTGATGGCAGGTAGGCTGATGCTGGTGATGTGCTGGGCAGTTTTGACTACCTGTTGTAGAGCCTCCCTGTCCACTGCAGTACAGCTTCTTTACCCAGCAACGATGCAACTTGTTTGGATGCTCTCTACCTCTGTAGAATGATGTGAGTATGGATGCGATAAGTCCAGCACTCCAGTCTCCTGCGAACAAGGAAAGATGTTTTGCTGAGCTTTCCTGATTGTGTAGGATGTGCTCGGGGATATATGTAATGTGCTTCCTGGGAGTTTGAAAGTGCTGTGCCACCGATGTATAGAGGGATGCACAGGAAGGCAAAGTGTGAGTACAGTTTCCAGAGAAAATCCAATGGTCGACAGAGTGACGATAATTGGCCTGAATGATTACTGCCAGCATCACTGAGCGCAGTCACGTGTAACCAGAGTGTACAGCAATAGGGGACACCAATTAAGGATGATGGGAAGGGACGAGGGTTGTGCTTCCTGACCTTCTGAGCTCTATTGGTTTAGGCTGAATCCTTATTGTCAGGAGCCGCAGCTGACCCATGCAACGTTGACAGGTTACAGTTGCTGACCCATGCAACACTAGTTGCTGACTCACGCAACGCTGACAGATTACAGTTGCTGACTCGCAACGCTGACAGATTACAGTTGCTGACTCACGCAACGCTGACAGATTACAATTGAGGAAACTTAGAGTGGAGAGGGCTAAAGTAAATGGAAGGAGAAGCAGTAAATATGAGAAAAAGAGATATTTTGTCTGAGAGGGAAACACAATCAAAGTACATGTCTGTCACCATCTACAACCTTGAGATTCATTTTCTTGCCAACATTCACAGTAAATACCAAGGAACAACAAAAAAGTAATCAAAATTATTATAATAATTAATAAATAAGCAATAAATATCGAGAATATGAGATGAAAAGTCCTTGTAGGTGTGTCCATAGGCTGTGGGAACAGTTTAGTGTTGGAGCAAGTGAAGTTGAGTGAAGTTATCCCCTTTGGTTCAGGAGCCTGATGGTTGAGGGGTAATAACTGATCCTGAACCTGGTGGTGTGGTGTGGAGTATAAGGTGCTTGTACCTCCTTCCCGATGGCAGCAGTGAGAAGAGAGCATGACCTGGGTGGTGGGGGTCCCTGATGATGGATGCTGCTTTCCTGCAATAATACTCCATGTAGATGTGCTCAGTGATGGGATGGGCTTTACAGGTTGTATGTAAATATGAGCAATGGACAAGCCTTTAATTAATTAGTCAGCTGAGCTTGTGCCTTATTCTGAACAGCATATAGATTGAACAGTATATTGAACGGCCTTTGGGTTGAATAGTATTCTGAAAGCGTATAGATTGCAACAAGTCCTGCCCATCATTTATTATTTATATTGACTCTCGCATCAATTTATCAATGGTCATTCTGTGCCATGTCGTATGACGTGGATGATCATGGTCTCTCCATGACCATAATTGTCCTTGGCAAATTTTTCTCCAGAAGTGGTTTGCCATTGCCTTCTTCTGGACAGTGTCTTTTCAAGATGGGTGGCCCCTATCATTATCAATACTCTTCAGAGATTGTCTGCTTGGCTTCAGTGGTTGCATAACCAGGACTTGTGATATGCACCAGCTGCTCCTACGACCCTCCACCACCTGCTCCCATGGAATCCCATGACCCGGAATGGGGGGCTGAGCAGGTGTTACTCCCTGCCCAAAAGTGGCCTGTGGGCTAGTGGAGGGAAGGAGTGTCTTATGCCCCCTTTGGTAGAGACGTACTACATCTCCACCCCGCCACCCATTTATTATAAAAGTGATAAAAGGTGAAAATAAGTTGTAAGGCTGTTTGAGAAAAAGTGAATAACAGACATTCAAACATGCAGTGTTCTCAGAGGAGATTGAAAACATAGATTAAATTCTTATAAGGAATTTATTTAAAACAATACCCATAAAGAATGGGTGTGTGATAATGATATTTCTAATTAAAGAACTGTTTGTGTGATACTCAACTGTCTTGCTGAAAGGCCTGTAAGATGGATCATTTTGTCCCTTGTTACCACATGCAACCATTTCTGGGTTAAATTACACCAGTGGGGGAAGATGTCTGCCTTTCCTGTTCAAGGTTATTTTGTCAGCCTCCTAACACTGATATCAAAGGTTATTCTGGTGTCAAATTCCAACATGTCGTCCTTGCTCAGTGACCCCAGTTTGACAACAGGTCCTTAGCACCTCATCTACACCCTGGAACCATGATCAAGGTCCCCTGCAACCCCCACACCCCAATCCTTGTTGTTTCCAGCACCCTTCTCAACATCTATATCCCTGAAATTTATCACCAACCCTCACGTTCCTCCCTACGCCTCAACACCTCCTCATAGTGTTCCAGTTCCTGATACCTCAAGTAGAATCTATCGTGCTTCCTGATCTCAACCACTTTGTCGATGGCTAATACAAAGGAGTATACATTTAATGTGATTGGATGAAAGTATGGGGGGGGATATCAGAGGTAGGTTTTTTAAAGTGAGTGCGATGGGTGAGTGGAACGCTCTGCCAGGGGTAGTTATAGAGACAGATACAATAGGGTTATTTAAGAAACTCTTAGAAAGGCACAATGGTGATAGAAAAATGGAAGGCTATAAAGGAGGGAAGGATTAGATTGAGCTTAGAGTCGGTTAAAATGTTGGCACAGCATCGTGGGCCAAAGGGTGTGCATTTTGCTGTCCTGTTCTATGTACTATAAATGTCTGAATGATCTCCTCTTTTCTCCCCCGATTATATTATTATAAGAAAATGATAAGACTATTATAAGAAAATTATGCCAGAGTACTGTTAACCATCACCTGCAGGCTCAGTTAGGAGAAGGGGACATTAGAGTAGTGGTTTGTGCAATGCTTTACTGTGCCGATGACCTGGGTTCAATGCTGTAATGGTTCACATCTTGTACAATGCGTAAGATTGTACGTAGTGAGCCTTACACTGAATAGGTATTTGATACAACACTTTACTGTAAGGAGTTTATATTTTCTCCCTGTGACAACAATGGTTTCCTCTGCACTGTGCACATTCCAAAGACATACGGGTTAGGGTTAGTAAGTAGTTGGAATGTTATGTTGGTGCCGGAAGTGTTACCACACTACGGGCTGCTGCCAGCACGCTCTCTGACTGCAATCTATCTGTCTTCAGATACATAAAGTGTAAAGGAGAGATGAATGTGGATATCAGACCACTGGAAAATGATGTTGGGGAGGTAGTTATGGGGGACAAGGAAATGGCAGATGAACTGAATAAGTATTGTGCATCAGTCTTTACTGTGGAGACACTAGCAAAATGGTGGAAGCTCCAGGTGTCAGGGGTTATGAAGTGTGTGAAGTTACCATTACTAGAAGGAAGATTCTTGGGGAAGTGAAAGGTTTGAAGGTAGATAAGTCACCTGGTTCAAATGGTGCACATACCAGGGTTCTGAAGGAGCTGGCTGAACAGATTGTGGAGGTATTAGCAATGATCTTTCAAGAATCACTAGATTCTGGAATGGTTTCAGAAGACTGAAAATTGTAAATGTCACTCCACTCTTGAAGAAAGGAGAACAGAAACGATAGGTCAGTTAGTCTGACCTCAGTGGTTGGGAAGATGTTGTAGTCGATTATTAAGGATGAGGTCTCAGGGTTCTTGGAGGCACATGATAAATTAGGTCATAGTAGGTCAGCATGGTTTCCTCAAAGGAAAATATTGCCTGACAAACCTGTTGGAGTTCTTTGAAGACATAACAAGCAAGATAGATAAAGGAGAACCGGTTGATATTGTGTACTTGGATTTTAAGAGGCTTTTAACAAGCTACGAGCCCATGGTATTACAGGAAAGATTCTATCATGGCTAAGGCAGTGGCTGATTGGCAGGAGGCAAAGAGTGGGAATAAAGAGGGCCTTTTCTTGTTGGCAGCCGGTGATGAGTGGTGTTCCACGGCGGTCTGTGTTTGGCCAATTCTTTTTACATTATATGTCAATGATTTGGATGATGGAATTGATGGCTTTCTTGCAAGGATTGCAAGTTATATCATGATAGGTGGAGGGGCAGTTTTGAGGAAGTAGAGAAGCTATAGAAGGACTTGGACAGATTAGGAAACTGGACAAAGAAACAGCAGATGGAATACAATGTTGGTAAGTGTATGGACAAGCAGTTTGGTGGAAGAAATGAAAGGGTTGACTATTTTCTAAATGGAGAGAAAATACAAAAATCTGAGGTGCAAAGGGATTTTAGAGTCCTTGTGCAGGATTCCCTAAAGGTTAATTTGCAGGTTGTGTCTGTGGTGAAGAAGGCAAATACAATGTGAGCATTCATATTCGGAGGATTAGAATATAAAAGTAACGTTGAGACTTTATAAAGCACTAGTGAGGCCTCACTTGGAGTATTGTGAGCAGTTTTAGGCCCCTTAACTTCAAAAGGATCTGCTGAAACTGGAGTGGGTTCAAAAGAGGTTCACGAAAATGATTCCAGGATTGAAGAGCTCTTGATGGCTCTGGGCCTGTATTCACTAAAACTTGGAAGAGTGAAGGGAGACTTCATTGAACCTTATTGAATGGTGAATGGCCTTGATAGAGTGGATGTGAAAGGATGCTTCCTGTGGTGGGAGAGTCTAAGACCAGAGGGCACAGCCTCAGAATAGAGGGGCGTCCATTTAGAACAGAGATGAAGAGGATCTTGTTTAGCCAGAGAGTGGTGAATCTGTGGAATTCTTTACCACAGGCAGCTGTGAAGACCAAGTCTTTATGTATATTTAAGGCAGCGGTTGATAGATTCTTGATTGGTTAGGGCACGAAGGGATACAGGGAGAAGGCTCCTAGGAGATTGGGGCTGAGAGGGGAAATGGATCAGCCATGATGAAATGGTGGTACAGACTCGATGGGCCAAATGGCCTGATTCTGCTTTTATATCTAATGGTCTTATGGTCTAATAGACACATTTCACTGTATGGCGCAACATACATGTCAGAAATAAAGTTAATCTTCATAATTTAATCTACCTTGTGCCATATTCAGTTCTGACAAAGACCTGATTGTGATTCAGGGCAGTGAAAATGATAAAATATTCTCTTTCTGTGTCAACACATTTTTGCCATTGCTCTGTATTCAGCATTCTGATAGTTGGACCAACATCGTTCTAAAGCAAATTCCAAATCAGAATCAGGCTGCTCTTTTTAACTGTTCTTGTTTACTGTGATTGAAACTTCTAAATAATTAAGTCCTTGTAAATGTAAGTTTAAATCTGACTCGATGAACAGCATCTGAAGTAAATGATTGTAAATTATGTTGTGCGGCTCAGAGGGAATAAAATGCCTCTGCTGAGAAACACTTCATTTATAAGGAGCTGAAGATGTATGTTGCCATTCAGAGTGGTGCTACTCGCAGGGACTTGCATCATCTAATTTCTTCACAGGATGTAATTTCCATCTGATTCTGGATGCTGTTGTTGCCTTGTTGCTGCATGTGTGGTTCTGCTCAACATTGCAGGCACGCTACGCTGGCGGAAGAACGTCTTGGGACACTTGCGGGCTGCACCCAGCACATCCTCGTGTTGTGTTGATTGTTAACGCATTTCACTGTTCGATTCGCTGTGCGCGTGATAAATAAATGAATCTGAACAGCAGGATTTTGCACTGTAGCTAGCTAGGATGTCACTGAGAGTCAGGCATAGACAATTCTTCCAGTTTATGGTCAGGCTTTTCACTGTGGCTTACTGTGACCTTGTAACTGAGTGCAAAGATATAAGATCCAAGCAATTGTAAGGAAACATACTAGAATAAATGTTCCAAGGCTTCGTTAAGCTTTAGTTTTCACATAGTGGTCACTTAACAAGGACTTTGATATGCACCGGCTGCTCATATGACCATCCACCACCTGCTCCAATGGCTTCACGTGACCCTGATCAGGGGCTGAGCAGGTACTATACCTTGCCCAAGGGAGACCTGCAGGCTTGAGGAGGGAGGGAGTGCCTTACACCTCCTTTAGTAGAGAGGTATCTCCACTCATTGGTGGCAATGAGAAGAGGGCATGCCTTGGGTGATTGGAGTCCTTAATGATAGATGCCACCATTTTTGATGCATTGCTGTTTGAGATGTCCTTGATGCTGTGGAGGCTAGTGCCCGTGATGGAGCTGGCAGAGTTTACAGTCTTCTCTAGCTTTTTCTGATCCTGTGCATTGACCCCTCCATACCAATGCAAGGAGCTCGCACATACCACAGCTTCTGACATCTCTTGGCCAAAGTTTATACATTCTCCCTGTAATTGCGTGGGCTTCTCCAGGTGCTCTGGTCTCATTCCTCAATCCAGAGGGTTAGTTAGTTATGGGCATGCTACGTTGATGTGGGAAGTGTGGCAAAACTTGTGATCTGCTCCCAGGACCTCCTCGGACTGTGTTGGCCATTGACCTAAATGACACATCAGAATCAGGTTTAATTTTGCTGATGTATACAATACCCTCTTCTACTTCCTCTGGCAGCTCATTCCATACACTTTCCAGCCTCTGTGTGGAAAAAGTTGTCTCTCAGGTCCCTTTTAAATCTTTCCCCCTCACACTAAACCTGTGGCCCCTTGTTTTTGACTCCCCTGCCTTCTGGAAAAGACATAGATAAATCCACCTTACCCATGTTTCTGATAATGTTGAAAACTTTTATTTTCCAAGGAATAAAGATTCAGAATCAGGTTTAATATACTGAGATATGTTGTGAAATTTGCTGCTCTGTGGGATTTCACTTTGATGTTTCGATGTACATGTGACTAGTAAAGATATTCTTTAAAATTCCTCAGCAGATCTCTATGGAGCAATGAGTCCTAAAAGCTCTGATTTTATTGCATTCTTTCTCGTGTCCTCTTGACTCTCTCAGCCAGACCTTTTGCACATTTCATCACTGGGTACTCCAGCAAAAAAACAGAGCTTTCCTTTATTTGGTCTATGCTCGTCATTTCCAGTACACGTGTGTAAGGAGAGCAAAATAATTGTTGTTCCAGATCGATGCAGCACAAAAAAAAACTCTGAGAGAAGGAACACAATACACAATAAATATAAATATTGTGACTGACAGGAAATGATGAAGTAGTGGGGGTGGGGGGTGTGGAGGGGTGGGTTAGTGGGTAGAAGTGCCGATCAGCCTAAATAGGGCCATCGCTGGTCAGGGTTGACCATGGACGTAGCGTCCCAGCTGTCTAAATATGCAAGCCAGGGCAGTACAATATGGAGAGCAAGTTATTGCCCATATAGCGAGCTCCCCCTCTCCGTGCATCTGATAAACCCTAAGGAAAAGTGAGACCGATGCAGTTTGGCACCAGCTGCATCACAGGAATTGCCGCTCAATATTGAACTGCCTTAGGGACTCCAGTTCCGGATTTTTCCAACTGGGTTTACTCCTGAAGCCTTCCCCATGAATGGGTGTAGCCACAAAGCAGCGGAGGTTTGAGATCAGAGTTCTCCTTTTCCTAGATGAGCTGCCAACCATGGCTGACGAGCCCCATCTGCCCAAAGTGTCTGGGTTTAAAGTGCCTATAACCTGCCTTTTGCCCCCTTTTTCTGTCTATAGAAATGGTTCCACCGGGCTTAGTGGCTAAGCCACACATGAAGGCCTGGAGCTGAACTTGGTTGTCAGAGGCTATTTCAGACCCATGCCGCTGGGAGTATTTAATACGTAGTGGGAGCTTAATCCCATTACCACCCTCTGGCTTTAACAACTTCAAGGAACCAGCCTTACTGCTTTGGAAAAGTAACTGTTATTGAGTCAGGTGGTCCTGGTGTGGTTGCTACATAGCCTCCTCCCAGATGGGAGTGTGGTCTGGGACCATGAGAGGTCGTGCAGGATGAGCACTCCCAGGAGTTCAAAACTGCTCTCAGTTTCCACTTCTATGCTGCCGATGTGAGTGATGCCAGTTATTCTGACGCCGATAACCATCTCCTTCATCTTGTTGACGTTAAGGAAGTGATTAATTGCCTGGGACCATTCCATGAGCTCTCCCACCTCCACTCTGTAGGCTGCCTCATCGTGAGCCCCACCATTGTGGTGTCATTGGTGAACGTAACTATGTGATAAATAGAAAGAACAGTTTCTTTAATGATGATCTCATATCCCACTTCCAGACAATCAGATTTCCTCAGCCTTTACCTTTAGTTTCCTCCTCTTCCTTACTGTATGTATATCCAACCACAGTCCAGGATGCCTAAGGACAGTCTCACATCTCTATAGATGATATCTGGGCTAATTCTCCCCTGCCATTCCTGTATATATCCTTTCAATTTTTCACTCTATTAAGTTTTATTACTAAGACACTCTTACTAAGCTCTGCCATTTGATCATGGCTAACGCATTATCCCTCTCAACCCCAATCTCCAGCCTCTCCCCGTAACCTTTGACCCATTTATGAATCAAGAACCTATCAACTTCTGCTTTAAAATTTCCCAATGACTTGGCCTGCGCAGATGTCTGTGGCAATGAATTCCACAGATTCATCACCATCTAGCTAAAGAAATGCCCTCTCGTATTAGTTCTAAATGGACGTCCCTCTACTCTGAGACTGTGTCTTCTGGTCCTAGACTCCTGTTATAGGAAACATCTTTTCCACATCCACTCTGTGTCCTCTGGTCCTAGACTCCCTCACTACAGGAAACACCCTCTCCACATCCACTCTATGTGTGCCCTCTGGTCCTAGACTCCCCCACTATAGGAAACATCCTCTCCACATCCACTCTATCTGTGTCTGGTCCTAGATTTCCCCACTATAGGAAACATCCTCTCCACATCCACTCTATCTGTGCCCTCTGGTCCTAGACTCCCCCACTATAGGAAACATCCTCTCCACATCCATTTTGACTTGGCCTTTCAATATTCAATAAGTTTCAATTTTGTCTTTCTGCTAATGTCATTATTTTTGCAAATAGCTTTGTAAGTCTTCTTATTTGCCCTGCAATTTTTCGATATTCAAAAAATAATCTTGTTTATCTTTCTCAGCTTCACCCACATTAAAATCTTACCTGCCATATCTTTTTCCATTTACTGAGTGATGTTACTTTGCAAATTGCTGCTACCATCTGAAGTAAATACTGGACTTTCTATTGAGCATCATCAGCAAATGGAACTGCAGTTAGTAATGGCAATCGCAATGTGAGTCTCTGGAGTTCAGGGCCACTGTGTGCAATGCAGAAGTTTCCAATTTTCGGACCTACAATCCATACACAACCTTTGACCTGTAATACAGTCTTTTAACAAGTCTACATTTATATGTAGCACTGGCACAAGGAAGTTCAAAGTTCAAAGTAAATTTATTATCAAAGTACATATATGTTACCATACGGGGGGAAATATGGGACAAGGGCGGTCCCGTACGGGACAAACCAATTTAGCCCAATATACGGGATGTCCCAGCAAATACAGGACAGTTGGCAACCCTATGTTCAAGTTCAACAGTGCGTGACAGGGAATGAGGAAAAGTGCAGCTGACTCATATCGTTTCCTTGCGGCCTGGTAGCACATGCTTTGCGGCTCGGTGGTTGGGGACCGCTGTGGTAGGAGAAACAGGAGCCTTAGAACACAGAACAGTTCAGCATAGCAACAGACCCTTTGGGTCACAATATTGTGCCAAACCAGCTAAAAAGCAGATCAAAACCACCCAGACACTAATCCCTCCTGCCAACACAATGTCCATCATCTTCTATGTGCCTATCCAGATGTCTCTAATGTACTTGCCTCTACCACCAAACTAGGCAGTGCATTCCAGGCATCGACCACTCCCTGAGTAAAAAAAAACTTACCCTCACATCCCCTGTGAGCCTAACCCCTCTCACTTCCAATGTAGGCCCTCTGGTATTAGACATTTCAACCCTGGGAAAGAGATATTACCTATCTACTCTACCTAGAAACCTCTGTCATATCTCCCCTCAGCCTCCGCAACCTCCAAAGAAAACAACCCATATTTGTCAAGTCTCTCATGATAGCACATGCCCTCTAAACCAGGCAGCATTCTAGTCCGTACCCTCTCCAATGCCTCATCTTCCTTCCTATAGTGCGGCAACCAGAACTACGCAATACTCCAGATGTGACCTAAGCAACACACACAAAGTGCTGGAGGAACTCAGAAGGCCAGGCAGCATCTATGGAAAAAAGTAGTCAATATTTAGAGCCAAGACCCTTCAGCAGGACTGGCGAAAAAGATGAGGAGTAGATTTAAATGGAGGAGGAGGGGAGAGAGACACACAAGGTTATAGGTGAATCTGGGAGGGGGAGGGAAGAGAGACGCACAAGGTGATTGCTGAAACCGGGGGGTGGGAGAGACACAAGGTGATTGGTGAAACCGGGAGGGGGAGGGGAGAGAGAGAAACAAGGTGATTGGTGAAACCGGGCGGGGGAGGGGAGAGAGACATACAAGGTGATTGCTGAAACCGGGGGTGGGAGAGACACAAGGTGATTGGTGAAACCAGGAGGGGGAGGGATGAAGTAAGTTACTGTCAAGTTGATTGGTGATAGAGATACAGGGCTGTTGAAGGGGGACTTTGATAGGTGAGGGTAGAAGGGCAAGGAAGAAAAAAAAAGGGCACCAGAGGGAGGCGATGGGCAGACAAGGCAATAAGGTGAGAGAGGGAAAAGACAATGGGGAATAATGAAGTGGGGGTGGGGGGGCAATAATACCGGAAGTTTGAGAAATTAATGTTCATGCCATCAGGTTGGAGGCTACCCAGACGGAATATAACGTGTTGTTCCTCCAATCTGAGTGTGATCTCTTCGCGACAGTAAAGGAGGCCGTGGATAGACACATCAGAATGGAAATGGGAAGTGGAATTAAAATGGGTGGTCACTGGGAGATTCCATTTCTTCTGGCGGACAGAGCGTGCGTGCTTGGCAAAGTGGTCTCCAGATTGATGTTGGGTCTCACTAATATACAGGAGGCTACACTGGGAGCACCGGACACAGTATTTGACCCCAACAGACTCGGGAGAAGTGTCACCTCACCTGGAAGGACTGTTTGGGACCCTGAATGGTAGTGAGAGAGGGGGTGCAGGGACAAGAGTAGCATTGGTTCCACTTGCAAGGATAAGTGCCAGGAGGGAGATCAGTGGGGAGGGACGAATGGACAAGGGAGTCGTGTAGGGAGCGATCCCTGTGGAAAGCAGAAAGTGGTGGGGAGGGAAAGATGTCCTTGGTGATGGGATCCGTTGGAGATGGCAGAAGTTTCAGAAAATTATATGCTGTACGCAGAGGCTGGTGGGGTGGTAAGTGAGGTTGGGAGGAATCCTATCTCTGGTAGAGTGGGAGGATGGGGTTAGAGCAGACGTGCATGAAATGGAAGAGATGCGGTTAAGGACAATCTTGATGTTGGAGGTAGGGAAGCCCCTTTCTTTGAAAAAGGAGGGTATATCCTTCACTCTAGATTGAAAAGCCTCATCCTGAGAGCAGATGCAGTGGAGGCCGTTTTGCTGAGCACCTACGCTTCGTCCGCCAGAAGAAGCAGGATCTCCCAGTGGCCACCGATTTTAATTCCACTTCCTATTCCTATTCCGATATTTCCATCCATTGCCTTATCTACTGTTGCGATATTGCCATACTGCGATTGGAGGAACAACACCTTATATTCCATCTGGGTAGCTTCCAACCTGATAGCATGAGCATCGATTAATCAAACTTCTGGTAATGGATCCCACCCCCCAACCCACCTCTTCACCATTCCCCATCCCCTTTTCCCTATCTCAGCTTATCTCCTTGCCTGCCCAATGCCTCCTTCTGGTGCTCCTCCCCACTTTTCCTTCTTCTATTGCCTTCTATCCTCACCTATCAGACTCACCCTTCTCCAGCCCTGTATCTCTTTCACCAATCAACTTCCCAGCTACTTACTTCACACCTACCCCTCCTGGTTTCACCTATCACCTTGTGTTTCTCTCTCCCTTCCCCCAGCATTTAAATCTACTCACATCTCTTTTCTCCAGTTCTGCCAAAGGGTCTCAGCTTGAAACGCCGACTGTACTCTTTTCCATAGATGCTGCCTGGCCTGCTGAGTTCCTCCAGCATTTTGTGTGTGTTGCTTGGATTTCCAGCATCTTCATATTCTCTCTTGTTTGAGCTGTGGCCTTACCTGAGTTTTATAAAGTTGTAACATAACCTCTTGACTTCTGAACTTAATGTCTCAACTAATAAAGGCAAGAATTCCATAGGTCTTCTTAACCACCCTATCACAATAGCCACTTTCAAGGAGTTATGAACTTGGATCCCAAGATCTCTGTGCTCAGCAACACAGCTAAGGATCTTGCCCTAAACGGTATGCTGTATCTTTGCATTTGCCCTACCTACAAACATCTCATTTATCTGGGTTAAGCTCCATCTGCCATTTCTCTGCCCATATCTGATACTGATCTATATCATGCTGTATTCTTTGCCAGTCTTCAACACTATTCTCAACTCCATCTTAATTCTCATGTCACCAGGTTCAAGAACAGTTGTTACCCTACATCCGTCAGACTCCTGATCCAATGTGGATAACTTCACTCACCTCAATTCTTGAACCTTGAGACTCACTTTCAAGGACTCTTCAACTTATGGTTTGAGTATGACAGTATTTATTTTTTATTATTTGCCATTTTTCTTCTTTTGTACATTGGTTGTTTGTCAGTCTTTGTTTATGCATGATTTTTCATAATTATATTGTATTTTTATTTTCCTGTGAATGCCTGAAGCTTAAGATAATATGTGATGATATATACACATTGTACATACTTTGATCATAAATTTACTTTGAACTTTGAATTTTGAGTTTCTCCTGATTTTTCTCTCAATTTTATTTCAAGTTATTTTTGGTTTTATTCAATTTCCTTCTGCACTTCCATCATGACCACAAGCACAAAGTACAAACTTCTGAACTGAATGAAGGCATTGGAAATCATTGTAAGATCTGCCAAAAGTTCAACAGGGAAGGAAATAAAATTACCACACGTTTACCTACACTTACAAAGAGACTGCTACATCAGGTTGGAAGCTATGTTCATGCAGTGAAGAACTGAAATATAAATCTCTTGAAAAGATTAAATCATATTTTATGACTAATGCTCTTTTCCAAATATATCTGAAATAGTAAGATAATGATTTCCCTGCAGTTGGGCTTGGTGGGAAGTAAGATAATGATTATCCTGCAATTGGGCTTGGTGGCAGGGCTGGTTGAAAGCAGACAATACAGTGAGTATTTCCCACAGTCTCTTACACCACTATAATTATGGTGATGGACCACCTTCTACCAAAGGTCTGCAGATTCCGTGTTGTCTCATGCAGGTGAATCTTCTAAAGCAAGGTTTAGAAGATTGTGAGAGGCATAGATAGAGTAGACAGAGAGTATCTGTTTCCTGGCGTTGAAATATCTAACACCAGAGGGCATACATTGAAGATGAGAGGGAATAAATTCAAAGACGATGTGAAGGGTAAGTTTTTTTACTCAGAGTAGCGGATGCCTGGAATGCGCTGGCTGGTATGGTGGTAGAGGCAAATACATTAGAAGTTTTAAGAGACATTGGGATAGGCACATGGATGTAAGGAAGATGGAGGGATGTGGACATGTGGAAGGAGGGATTAGTGTTTGGGTGTTTTTGATTTGCTTTTTTAGCTGGTTTGACATATTATGGGCCGAATGGCCTGTTTTGTGCTGTACTGGTCTATGTTCGATGTTAAATTACTATAAGAATGTATTTAAAAATATAAATAAATAGTGCAAAAAGAGAGCAAGGTAGTGGAGTAGTGAGGGAAGAAGCTTTTACTAAAATGTCTTCAGGCTCTTGTACCTGCTCTCTAATGGTCATAATGAGAAGAGGGCTTGTCCTGGATGGTGAGGGTCCTCCATGGTGAATGGACCTTCCTGAGGCTCAAAGGGCCGAATGGCCTACTCCTGCACCTATTGTCTATTGAAGATGTCCTCGTTACTGGGGAGGCTGGTGCCCATGATGGAGTTGGCAGAGTTTACAACCCCTGGCAGCTTTTCCGATCCTGTGCAGTGGCCCCTCCATACCAGGTGGTGATGCAACCAGTTAGAATGTTGTGCACGGTTCATCTGTGGAAACTTGCTGGAGTATTTGGTGACATAGTAAATCTCTCAAAACTCCTAATGAGGTATATAGTCTCTGGCATGCCTCCTTTCATGATTGCATTGATATGTTTAGGCCAAGGTAGATCACTAGAGACATTGAGGTTGACGAACTTGAAGCTGTTTACTCTTTCCACTGCTAATCCCTCGATGAGCACTGCTGTGAGTTCCCTCGACTTCCCTTACCTGAAGCCCACAATTAAATCCTCGGTCTCTCTGGCATTGACTGCAAAGTGTCTCTATCTGTTTTCCATGAAGCAAAGGAGGCTGAGAGGTAACTTGACAGAGACCATACAAGCAGAAGACATTGGAGCAGAATTATATCATTCGGCCCATCAAATCTGCTCTGCCATTCTGTCATGGGTGATTTATTATCCCCCTCAACCCCATTCTCCTGCCTTCTCCCCATAACCTTTCACTTCCTGACCTATCGAGAACTTATCAACCTCTGTTTTAAATACACCCAATGACTTGGCCTCCACAGTCATCTGTGCCAATGAATTCCACAGATTTGCCACCCTCTGGCAAAAGAAATTCCTCTTCATCTCTGTTCTAAAAGGGCATCCCTCTTTTCTGAGGCTGTGCCCTCTGGTCCTAGACTCCCGCACTGCAGGAAACATCCTCTCCGAATTCAGCCCATGTAGGCCTTTCAATGTTTGATAAGTTTCAATGAGATGCCCTCCCCCATTCTTCTAAACTCCAGCAAGTAGAGGCACAGAGCTATCAAAAGTTAGAGATGTATAAAATTATCAGGCATGGATTTGCAGCATCTGTTTCATGGTGAGGACTCTCTAAACCTGGGGGGGTGGGTGGGTTTAGTGTGAGAGGCAGGAGCTGCAAAGAGAATGGGAGGGGGCTTTCTTTCACACAAGGAGTAGTTAGTATTTGGATTGAGATGCTGGGGAGGTAGTGGAGAGAGGAACAGAAACACTGCACATGCATCTGGTCAGAATGTAGAGCGATATGGAATTAATACAGGAGATTGCATTAGTACATGGGGTTAGTATTGAGAGTATGGCCCTCTCAATTGCTGTAGAGTGCAATGCCTTGAGAGGATGTTTGAAGTGCTCCTATCTCATGTTTCTCCTGCTGTTTGAGTAAACATTACTAATAGTTCAGCAGTCATAAAGTTGATGAATTTCATTGTAATTGTAATCTTGACTTGTTTGCTAATAAATTTAGATGAGAAGAAATGCGTATTTGCATTTATGATTGGGCAGCAGCGACATATCCTTTGGAACAGCAGTTTTTATATTCATGAGTGTGGGTTTGGGAGAGCGCCATTGTAAAAGCAGTGTTTTATTTTTGGAGATGTGTGTCACATTTAATATTAGCTGATTTTTTGTTATTGCTTTTTTTAAAAATGTGGTAGCCTTTTCTGATGGCAGATAAACCTGAGTTGACAAAGGAAAAGAAGTAATTGTATCTAATCTATCACAAGGGAGTGAAAATTGTGCCATTCCACAAACGAGACCCTGGTGAATTCATCAGATGCATTGCAAGCAAATTACAGACTGTCTAGAAATGAATCGGTGAACTGTCACCAATTCTCAACATGTAGTCAAGAGCAGAGGGACTACTTTGATGCTTTCTTAAAGGAGCTGAGATTGTTCTAGAAAATTGCAGTTTTACCATTTTAAAGAAGTCTTGCTTGAAGTTGCTCATGTTGCAAGAGAGCTTGTGGTGACACAAAGTTCCAGAAGTTTGAAGGAGAGTAACTGTCTCAGAAAGGACCTGGACCACTGCAGGTTGTCTATCGCCACAGTAGGTCTATGGTGGATGTAATCTCACTGGATCTTCACTCAACCTTGGTTCGCATGACAATACACACACCTATGTCAGCATGCTGTTCATTGACTACAGCTCAGCATTTAACACCATCATTCCTACAGGTCTGATCAAAAAGATCCAAAACGTGGGCCTCTCTACCTCCCTCTGCAATTGGATCCACAACTTCCTAACTGAAAGACCACAATCTGTGCGGATTGGAAATAACATCTCCAACTCTCTGACAATCAACACTGCCACACCACAGGGATGTGTACTTAGCTCACTGCTCTGTTCTCTGTGCACCCATGTCTGTGTGGATGAGCATAGCTCAAATGCTATCGATAAATTTGCTGATGGTACAACCATTGTTGGCAGAATCTCAGCTGATGACAAGAAGGCATACAGAAGCAAGATTTATCAGCTAGTTGAGTGATGTCACAACCACAACCTTTCACTCAATGTCAGTAAGACCAAAGAACTGACTGTGGACTTCAGAAGGGTAAGATGCGGAAGCATACACCAGTCCTCACAGAAGGATCAGAAGTGGAAATTGTGAGCAGCTTCAAGTTTACTACACCTGCGAAAGGTGCATCCAGCTGCTGTTCCTGCCAAACCGAGTTAGGGTACTGGAGCTGGAGCTGGATAAACTTCGGATCATTCGGGAGGCAGAGGCAGAAATAGACAGGAGTTACAGGGAGATAGTCACCCCTAAGAGTCAGGAGATAGGCAGCTGGATGACTGTCAGGAGAGGGAAGGGAAATAGACAGAATGAGCAGAGCACCCCTGTGGCCATTCCCACCAATAATAAGTACATCGTTTTGGATACTGTTGATGGGGACGACCTACCAGGGACAAGTTGCAGTGGTTGCGTCTCTGGCACCGAGATGGGACCCTCAACTCAGAAGGAAAGGAGGGAAAAGAGGAGAGCAGTAGTGATAGGGGATTCGATAGTTAGGGGAACAGATAAGAGGTTCTGTGGAAGAGATGGAGAATCCCGGATGGTCTGTTGCCTCCCTGGTGCCAAGGTCCGTGATATCTCGGATCGAGTTCTCAGTATTCTCAAGAGGGAGGGTGAGCAGCCGGATGTCATGGTCCATGTAGGGACCAATGACGTGGGTAGGAAGAGTGTGGAGGTCCTGAAAGGTGAGTTTAGGGAGTTAGGTGCTAAGTTAAAGGACTGGACCTCCAGCATAACAATCTCAGGATTGCTACCAGTGCCACATGCAGGCGGGTTTAGAAATAGTAAGATAGCACAGATCAACACGTGGCTGAAGGCATGGTGCAGGAGGGAGGGCTTCAGATTTATAGATAATTGGGCAGTTTTCCAGGGAAGGTGGGACCTGTTCTGGTGGGACGGTCTATTTCTGAACTGGAGGAGGACAAATATTCTTGCTGGTAGGTTTGCTAGAGAGGCTCCAGTGGATTTAAACTAGATACAAGCGGGGAGGGGAACCAGAGTGTAGGAACAGATGTAGGGAAGAAGGAAGAAAAAGAAAATAGTAAAATTGTTTGCACAGTTTGTGATAAACAGAGTAAGAGGAGGAAAATTTCTTAAATGCATTTATTTTAATGCTAGGAGCATTGTAAGAAAGGTGGATGAGCTCAGAGCATGAATTGATACCTGGAAGTATGATGTGGTAGCTATTAGTGAAACATGGTTAGAGGAGGGGTGTGATTGGCAACTAAATATTCCTGGATTTAATTGCTTCAGGTGTAACAGAATCGGAGGCACAAGAGGGGCAGGGGTTGCATCGCTTGTCAGAGAAAATATTACAGTGGTGCTCTGGCAGGATAGATTAGAGGGCTTGTCTAGGGAGGCTATTTGGGTGAAATTGAGGAATGGGAAAGGTGCAGTAACTCTTATGAGGGTGTATTATAGACCACCAAATGGGGAGCGAGAATTGGAGGATCAAATTTGTAAGGAGATAGCAGATATTAGTAGTAGGCACAAGGTTGTGATTGTGGGAGATTTTAATTTTCCACACACAGACTGAGAAGCCCATACTGTAAAAGGGCTGGATGGTTTGGAGTTTGTAAAATGTGTGCAGGATAGTTTTTTGCAGCAATACATGGAGGTACCAACTAGAGAAGGGGCGGTGTTGGATCTCCTGTTAGGAAATGAGATAGGTCAGGTGACGGAGGTATGTATTGGGGAGCACTTCGGATCCAGAAATCACAATGCCATTAGTTTCAATATAATTATGGAGAAGGATAGATCTGGACCCAGGGTTGAGATTTTTGATTGGAGAAAGGCTAACTTTGAGGAGATGCGAAAGGATTTAGAAGGAGTGGATTGGGACAATTTGTTTTATGGGAAGGATGTAATAGGGAAATGGAGATCATTTAAAGGCGAAATTTTGAGAGTACAGAATCTTTATGTTCCTGTTAGGTTGAAAGGAAAGGTTAAAAGTTTGAGAGAGTCATGGTTTTCAAGGGATATTGGAAACTTGGTTCGGGAAAAAAAGAGAGATCTACAATAAATATAGGCAGCATAGAGTAAATGAGATGCTCGAGGAATATAAAGAATGTAAAAAGAATCTTAAGAAATAAATTAGAAAAGCTAAAAGATGATAGGTTGTTTTGGCAAGTAGGGTGAAAATAAATCCCAAGGGTTTCTACTGTTATATAAATAGCAAAAGGATAGTGAGGGATAAAATTGTTCCCTTAGAGAATCAGAGTGGATGACTATGTGTGGAGCCGAAAGAGATGGGGGAGATTCTGAATAATTTCTTTTCTTTGTTATTTAATAAGGAGAAGGATATTGAATTGTATAAGGTAAGGGAAATGGGTAGGGAAGTTATGGAAACTCTGATGATTAAAGAAGAAGTAGTACTGGAGCTTTTAAGGAATATAAAAGTGGATAAGTCTCCGTGTCCTGACAGGATATTCCCTAGGACCTTGAGGGAAGTTAGTGTGGAAATTGCGGGGTCTCTAACAGAAATATTTCAAATGTCATTAGAAACAGGGATGGTGCCGGAGGATTGGCATATTGCTCATGTTGTGCCATTGTTTAAAAAGGGTTCTCAGAGTAAACCTAGCAATTATCGGCCTGTGAGTTTGACGTCAGTGGTGGGTAAATTGATGGAAGGTATTCCTAGAGATGGTATATATAATTATCTGGATAGACACGGTCTGATTAGGAACAGTCAACATGGATTTGTGCGTGGAAGGTCATGTTTGACAAATCTTATTGAATTTTTTGAAGAGGTTACTAGGAATGTTGGCAAGGGTAAAGCGGTGGATGTTGTCTATATGGACTTCAGTAAGGTCTTTGACAAGGTCCCACACGGAAGGTTGGTTAGGAAGGTTCAATTGTTAGCTATTAATATTGAAGTAGTAAAATGGATTCAGCAGTGGCTGGATGGGAGACGCCAGAAAGTAGTGGTGGAAAACTGTTTGTCAGATTGGAGGCCGGTGACTAGTGGTGTGCCTCAGGGATCTGTACTGGGTCCAATGTTATTTGTCATATACATTCATGATCTGGATGATGGGGTGGTAAATTGGATTAGTAAGTATGCAGATAATACTAAGATAGGTGGAGTTGTGGATAATGAAGTAGGTTTTCAAAGCTTGCAGAGAGATTTAGGTCAGTTAGATGAGTGGGCTGAAAGATGGCAGATGGAGTTTAATGCTGATAAATGTGAGGTGCTACACTTTGGTAGGACTAATCAAAATAGGACATACATGGTAAATGGTAGGGCATTGAAGAATGCCGCAGAACAGAGGGATCTAGGAATAATGGTACATAGTTCCCTGAAGGTGGAATCTCATGTGGATAGGGTGGTGAAGAAAGCTTTTGGTATGCTGGCCTTTATAAATCAGAGCATTGAGTATAGGAGTTGGGATGTAATGTTGAAATTGTACAAGGCATTGGTGAGGCCAAAGTTGGAGTATTGTGTACAGTTCTGGTCACCAAATTATAGGAAAGATGTCAACAAAATTGAGAGAGTACAGAGAAGGTTTACTAGAATGTTACCTGGGTTTCATCACCTAAGTTACAGAGAAAGGTTGAACAAGTTGGGTCTTTATTCTTTGGCATGTAGAAGGTTGAGGGGGAACTTGATAGAGGTATTTAAAATTATGAGATGGATAGATAGAGTTGACGTGGATAGGCTTTTTCCATTGAGAGTGGGGAAGATTCAAACAAGAGGACATGAGTTGAGAGTTAAAGGGCAAAAGTTTAGGGGTAACATGAGGGGGAACTTCTTTACTCAGAGGGTGGTAGCTGTATGGAACGAGCTTCCAGCAGAAGTGGTTGAGGCGGGTTCGATGTTGTCGTTTAAAGTTAAACTGGACAGCTATATGGACAGGAAAGGAATGGAGGGTTATGGGCTGAGTGCAGGTCAGTGGGACTAGGTAAGAGTAAGAGTTCGGCACGGACTAGAAGGACTGAGATGGCCTGTTTCCGTGCTGTAATTGTTATATGGTTATATAAGTTCTTGGGTGTTAATATCTCTGAGGATAAACTCTGTCACGGGCACTAGCCTCCATAGTATCCAGGAGCGATGCTTCAAAATGGTGGCGTCCATTATGAAGAACCTTCATGCATTGTTCTCTTTGCTACCATCAGGGATGAGATACAGGAGCCTGAAGACACACACTCAGTGATTTAGGAACAGCTTCTCCCCTCTGCCATCCGATTTCTGAATGAACATCTATTCCCCTCCACATCTCCAAGATGACCAGAGCATCGTCCTGGTTTGGAGGCTTGTGTGCCTCAATGAACTGGAGAACGATGCTAGTTGGGGTCAGGGCTTCATGCTTTGACTCTGGTAGGGTCACCCATGCAAACAGGTCAAAGGGTGGAGGCCAGACTAAGAGTGGTCCATCGGTCATCCAGCTCAGGGCTAACAACCCTGACTGGTCAAACAAAACTGTCACTGAAACAGCAATGAAGAATCCTTCGACATCTGAGTGCGATGGTATTCCTCAGTCTACACCTGGGACTTGCTTGACTGACAGCAGTGAAAACCGAGAGGTAGCTACTGACGTGATGAAGGAAGCCGTGAACACAGACAGAGATGGTGGACCTTCATTACTGCCTGAAATGCCAGTGGTGTAATAGGCAGAGCATCCCCTCCACAGATGCTGCCTGACCTGCTGAGTTCCTCCAGCCATTTGGTGTGCATTTCTGGACCAGTAGCCTACTTGACAAACAAAGAGAGTGGCAGGACTTGTTTATGCTGTAATTTGAATTGGCTACGGCAGAGCAGGCAACAATAAAGAGATTATTGTACCTCATTGGTCACAAGGGAAGAGAATTGTATCATGTTGTAAAGCTCCCAATTCAGGCCTTGGAGAATACTTAAGATTCATTACCAGCATGTTCTAACCCACCAGGAACTGAACAATAGATCATTAATATTCATAATGCACCATGTAGTAGGGAAAGTCTGTTGAGCATTTATTATTCAAGCAATGGCTGTTTGCAGACAGAATGTAGAACATTACAAAGTTCAAAGTTCACATTTATTATCAATGTATACCATATACAACCTTGTGATTTATCTTCTTGCAGGCAGCCACAAAACAAAGAAACACAATAGAATCCACAAAAAAAAACCATACACCACAAAGATCATCAAACATCCAATGTGCAAAAGAGGATAAGTTGTGCAAATAGTAAAATTAAGTGAATAAATAATACATAGAACATGAGCCGCAGAGTCTCTGAAAGTGAGGTCACAGGCCGCGGAGTCTCTGAAAGTGAGGTCACAGGCAGTGGAGTCTCTGAAAGTGAGGTCACAGGTCACAGAATCTCTGAAAGTGAGGTCACAGGCCGCGGAGTCTCTGAAAGTGAGGTCACAGGTCACAGAGTCTCTGAAAGTGAGGTCACAGGCCGCGGAGTCTCTGAAAGTCAGGTCACAGAGTCTCTGAAAGTGAGGTCACAGGCTGCAGTGCAGAGACCCCGGAAGTGATGTCACAGGCCGCTGAGTCAGTTCAGAGCTGAGGCGAGTGAAGCCTGTCCAGGAGCCCAGTGGCCACAGGGAAACAACTGCTCCTGAATCTGTCTGTGTGGGGCCCAAGACCCTACACCTGCTGCCAGATAATTACAACTCGAAGAGGGGGAGATGGGTCAATCGCAGGCAGGCTGTGCTGAACACCAGCACAATACAGGCTCTTTGTCCCACAATGTTATGCCAGCCTATTAACCTACTGCAAGATCAATCTAACCCTTCCCTCCTTCATAGCCCTCCTTTTTTGTATCATCCGTTGCCTATCTAAGAGTCTCTTAAATGTCCCTAATGTACCTGTCTCTACCACTACCACTGGCAGCACGTTCCACACACCCACCACTCTCAGTGTTTAAAAAAAACCTACCTCCGACATTCCCCTACACTTCCCTCCAATCACCTTAAAATTCTGCCCCCGAAACAATCCAGTGACTTTCCACATGGTATGAAGCAACCTGCAGTTGTTTGTCCTTGCGTTTCTGATAGTACCGAGTAAACGATCTGCTCCCCCACTGTTATATCCAAGGGCAGAGTCATGGAGAACTATGTTGTGCTGTCGTGTTGCATTACCTCATTTCCAGACGTTTGTCTTTCCATTAACAAACTTAACTTTGATGCAAGTTTCAGAGAATTAACCCTAACATTCAGACCAAGGTCTGTTATGATTCACTTCTACTGAATCAAATGGCTCCTTGAGGTTGTTATAGCCTGGAGTTGTAGTGGGGATAAGCTCCCAATTATTAGATGCTCCCAATGGCAAATGTCTGAAATAGCCTCTGACAACCAAGTCCAGCTCCTGGTCTTCACATGTGGCCTAACTACTAAGTCAGGCGGAACTATTTCTACTGGCAGGAGAAAGGGCAAAGGTGGGTTACTGGTGCCTTAAAACCAGTTGCTTTGGGCAGATGGGTCTTGTTAGCTGTGGTTGGCACCTTATCTGGGAGAAGGAAAGCTCTGATCTGAAACCTCCACTGCCTTGCCGCTATACCCACTCATGGGGAAGGCTTTTGGAGTAAACCCTGAGGAAAGGTATGCTGGGTTCAATGCTGACTGGCAACTCCTGTGAAGCTGCTGGTGGCAAACTATATTGGTTTCTGCCTCTCCTTTGGATTTAACAGCTGCTTGGAGAGGGCAAGCCTGCTGCATGGGCAACATCTTATTCTCCAAATCATACTGCCTTGAGTAGACAGCTGGGATGTGACATCCACGATTGACCTCGATCAATGGGGGCCTACTGAATCAAGCTGGTCCGGTAGATAGCTCATAAAAACTATTTCCTTTCTAGTTTAAAGCTCAAGAGATTCTGCAGATGCTGGAAAACCAGAGCATCGCACAAAAAATTCTGGAGGTAATCAGCAGATCAGGCGGCAAACCGTCAATGTTTCAGGCTGAGGAAGGACTGGAAAGGAAGGGGGAAGAAGGCAGAATAAGAAGGTGGGGGAAGCTAGCAGGTGACAGGTGAGGGTGAAAGCAGGTGTGTGGGAGAGGAGGGTAGAATGAGAAGCTGGGTAGTGTTAGATGGAAGAGGTAAAAGGTTGAAGAAGACAAAATGTGATAGGATAGGAGAGTGGACCATGGGAGAAAGGGAAGGAAGAGGGGCACCAGAGGGAGCTGATGGGCAGATGAGGAGAAAAGAGGGGATGAGGGGAGCCGGAATGAAGAATGGAAAAAGAGAGAATAAGAAGATTGGAGAAAAATTGATGCTCTAGTTTGTTTTTCTCAGTGAAATATCTTCCCCTCATGAGGGACATTTGCTTATGCTGTTCACAACTGCGATCTGTACAGTCCATAGTGCCGTAAGACATATTGACACATTTATTTATTTATTTATTTAGAGATATAGCGTGTAGTAGACCCTTCTGGCCCTTCGAGTCACGCCACCCCACAACCCCGATTAACCCTAACCTCACCATGGGACAATTTACAATGACCAATTACCTGACCCGGTGTGTCTTTGGACTGTGGGAGAAAACCAAAGCACCTGGGGAAACCCACACATTCGGCAGGGAAAATGTACAGAAACTCCTTACAGATGGCGCTGGAATTGAACTCTGGAACGCCCAGCTGCGCTAATCATAACGCTGTTGTGGTTTCCATTTGGCCTATCGAGCCTGCTCTGCCATTCCATCACAGTTGATTTATTATCCCTGTCAGTCCCATTCTCCTGCCTTCTCCCCGTAAACTTTGACAACCTTACTAATCAGAAAACCCTTAACCACCACTTTAAATGCCCAATGAACTGGCCTTCACAGCTGTCTGTGACAATGAATTCTGCAGATTCACCATCCTCTGGGTAAAGGTAGTCTGTTGTAATTACAAAGTGAATGCTAAACAATAATTGTGACCAGCTTCGTATTTATTTGTGAGACGATGTGAATGACTTCACAGGCAACAAGCAAACTGCTTTCAGTTTTAGAGGATGCCTTGCATTTCTGGAATACAGCTATACCAGTATTTCCCAGCCATTTATAAGTCAATGAGGGAAGGGCACTGTGATTTAAAGTAAATTTACTATCAAAGTGCTTGCATGTCACCATATGCTATTCTGAGGTTCATTTTCTTGCAGGCATTCACAGTAAGACAAAGAAATACAATAGAATCAATGAAAAACTTCACAAAAACAAGGACAAGCAACCAATGTGAAAAAGATAACGAATTGTGCAAATGTGAAAAGAAAACCAAATAATACTAATAACAAATAAATAACATGAGTTGTACAGTCCTTCCAAGTGAGTCCATAGGTTGTGAAATTGGTTCGTGGCTGAGGTGAATGAAGTTCAGGAGCTGGAGGCTGAAGAGTAATAACTGTTCCTAAACCTGGTGTTGTGGGATGTAAGGCTGTTGTACATCCTTCCTGATGGCAGCAGCGAGAAGCCAGCAAGGCCTATAGAGCAAATTTATTCTGGCAGATATCCTTGTCACCATGGGAATATGCCAGCATCGGATTTTAAATGTCTTTTCTTAAACCCTGTGATAATTGGTTCAATTATTTCACATGAATGAACCATGTAGGATTGCTCATGGTAGAAGGATAAAATTCTGAACATAGTCAGATTTTACACAGAAATTATAGACATAATTGACCATTAGATCATAAGACATAGGAGCTGTATTAAGCCATTCGGCCCATTGAGTCTGCTCTACATTCCATCATGACTGATGTATTATCCCTCTCAACCCCATTTTCTCCTGCCCTCTCCCCGTACCTTTGACACCTTGAATTGAGCCTGGGAACACACTGAGCGTTTCAGGAACAACTTCCTCCCGTTTCTGAATGGACAATGAACCAATGAACACTTCCTTAGTACTTTATTTCTTTTTTTATTGCTCTCTTTTTGCACTACTTAGTTATTTTATATATATATATTGTCTATTCTTATTGTAATTGGTGTTTTTTTCACTATTATGTATTGCAAAGTACTGCTGCTGCAAAACAGCTAATTTCAGGATATCAAAGTTGAATTTGAGAGCAAAATGAGCCATTAAAAATACTGTAATTTGGAGCGTGGTAAAAAAGATTGGAATCGGTGACGAAGGACATCTGGGGTCTTGGCCTCCAGTCGGCACTTGCAGGCCGCTGAGATGGAGTGTGGTGAAGGGCAGCTGTGAATGTCGGGCTGCCCCAGGTTGGTGGGTCCTGGCGTGAGACGTCTGTATGAGCAGGAGGCACAAGGGCTGGTGAGTCTGCAAGCCTGGAGTCCGAAACCTGAAGTTCGGGGTCCCATTACCTGCTAGTGCAGGGTTGGAACCAAAGATCAAAGTCCAAAGGACGATTGCAAGCCTAAAATTCGAAGCCCGATGACTGAAGTCAGGAAAGTGGTGTCCCAGTTGCCTACCCTGTCCTGGGAATGGAGGACTGTCTGTCTGGGTGGGAGGGAGGGAGGGAGGGAGGATTCAAAGGAGGAAAAGGACTTGTTTTGCTATTGTTGTTTGGTTGCTTGTTGTGTTCTGTTTTGTTGTCTTGGTACTGAACTCTCAGACTCACAAACATTAGGCCTCTGACTTCCAGTTCCCAGTCAATAGACAATAGGTGCAGGAGTAGGCCGTTCAGCCCTTCGAGCCAGCACTGCCATTCACTGTGATCATGGCTGATCATCCACAATCTGTACCCTTTTCCTGCCTTCTCCCCATATCCCTTGACTCATCTATTTTTAAGAGCTCTATCTAACTCTTTCTTGAAAGAATCCAGACAATTGGCCTCCACTGCCTTCTGAGGCAGAGCATTCCACAGAACCACAACCCTCTGTGTGAAAAAGTTTTTCCTCAACTCCGTTCTAAATGGTCTACCCTTTATTCTTAAACTGTGGCCTCTGGTTCTGGATTCATCCATCAGCGGGAACATGTTTCCTACTTCTGACTCCCTTGTTCTAAGCTAACCCAACACCCTATATGAAGAAGCAACATATACAGTTATCACTTTCAATATGATTCTTTCAAACAACAAGATGAATGGTATTCCTTTTGAAGGAAGTGGGAGGGCAGGAGCAGCGGTGGTTGCCTGGGTGAGGGTGACACCCATGATGGGTTGATCTTGGCAAAGGTGCAAAGACAACTGGCCTTGGATGACTCAGTTCCCTAACAGTATGGTGCCACACTGCCTCCTGAACACGCTGGTCCAAGCAACAGCAACAATGCTGGGGATGGTCTCTGCAACCCCAGCTGCGATCTCTTGTCTCACTGGCAAACTGCCTGTCACCATAAAGGCAATATAAAGGAAGCAGAAGGAGGCAACAGAGGAAGAATGAAATAAAAACAGGCATGCTGGAGTGCTGGAGATACTCAGAAGATGTGGAGGGATAAAAGAGAACGGCATTTTAATGTCAATGATCTTTCATTAGAACTGGAAAACTGTGAAAACAAGGGTGTCTTAAGAAACCTCGAGAGAACAAAGAGGGTGACAGGGATGTTGACAGGTTACAGATGGTGTAAATGTTGTCATTTAAGCAAGGAAGGTGAAGGGTTGTTAAACATATCTGAAGTGAAGAGATGTAGATTTAGGGAGATGAGGGAGGAGAGAGGACAGATGAGAGAAAGGCAAACAATCTAAAATTGAGATTCAGCATAAACCAGAACCCAAATCAAACAGCTAGAACATGGAACATACAACATTGATCAGAGTACACAGAACACAGATCATAGAACATAGAACAGTATAGCACAATACGAGCCCTTCGGCCTATGATGTGGTGTCGACCTTTTAACCAAGTCCATAATCAATCAAACCCTTCCATTCTACACAGCCCAGAACATCCTTTTTTACATCCTTATGCCTATCCAAGAGTCTCTGAAATGTCCTAATCTATCTACCTCGACCACCAACCCAGGCTATGTATTCCATGCACCCACCACTTTCTGTGTAAAAAAAAAAAAAAAAAAAAAAAAAAAAAACATACCTCTTTACATGTCCTCCGAACTCTCCTCCCATCATCTTACATGAATATCCTCTAGTACTGGCCTTTGCTGCTCTGGGAAGAAGGTGGTAGCTGTCCACACTATGCCTCTCATGATCTACACACCTCGCTCCAAAGTGAAAAGCCCTATCTCAGTCAACCTTTCCTCAGGAGATTTGCTCTCTAATCCAGGCAACATCCTGGTAACTCTCCACTGCACCCTCTCTAAATTTTCCACAACTTCTCTACAATGAGATGACCAGAACTGAACACAAGCTGAAGGAAATAATCAACAGGTCAAATAGCATCCGTGTAGTGAGTCTGGTTATCTGAAATTGTTGAAACTCATAGTGAGTGAAGAAGTGACACATGACTGCAAGCAACTGCAGAGAGCTGTGGATGCAGCTCAGTATCATAGAAACGAACCTCGATCTTCAGTCCCACGTTAATCCTTTTTGATTTTCCATCACGTTGCACTTCAACTCTATCCCACACAAATGATAGAGAAAATTTGCAGTTAGTAGAATAGAGTAGAGGAGGAACAAGGGGGCAAAATCAAAAACGGTGATGAATACAGGACTGAAGATGTTATATTTGAATGCCCACAGTAGACAGAATAAGGTAGATGATCTTGTAGAGATTGGCAAGTATGACATTAGGGGGCTTAAGGTAAAGGAACCCTTAGGAGACGGTGATCATAATATGACAGAATTCACCTTTCAGTTTGAGAGAGAGAAGATAAAGTCAGATATATGAATATTACAGAGGGACAAATAGAATTACAGATGAATGAGCAAGGAGCTGACCAACATTGATTGGAAGGGGACACTAGTAAGAATGATGGCAGAGCAGCAATGGCTGGAGTTTCTGGGGGCAATTCAAAAGATGCAGGGTAGATACATCCCAAAGAAGAAGTATTTTAAAGGCAGGATGATGCAACAGTGGCTGACAAGGGAAGTCAAAGACAGCATAAAAGCAAAAGAGAAGACAGAAAATATGGCAAAAATTAGTAGGAAATTAGAGGACTGGGAATCATTTAAAAAAAAACAACAGAAGGCAACTGAAAAAACCATAAGGGCAGAAAAGATGAAATAAGAAGTAAAATTAACCGATTATATTAAAGGGGATACCAGAAGTTTTTCAGGTATATAAAGAGTAAAAGAGAGGTATAAGTGGATATTGGACCACTGGAAAATGATACTGGAAAGGTAGTACTGGGGGAAAAAGAAATAGCTTACAAGCTGAATAAGTATTTTGTATCATTCTTCATTGTGGAAGACACTAGCAGAATGCCAGAAATTCAAGAGTGTCAGAGAGCAAAAATGAGTGTTGTGCTATTACTAAGGGAAGTTGCTTTGGAAGCTGCAAGATGTGAAGGTAGATAAGTCACCTGGAGCAGGTGATCTACACCCCAGGGTTCTGAAAGAGGTGGCTGAAGAGTTTGTGGAGGCATTAGTAATGATCTTTTGAGAATCACAAGATTCTGGAATGGTTCTGGAGGACTGGAAAATTGCAAATGTCACTCTACTCTGTAAGAAGGGAGGGAGGTAGAAGGAAATAAATTATTGGCCAGTTACTCTGACTTCATTGATTTGGAAGATGTCAGAGTCCATTATTAATGATAAGGTTTCAGGGTACTTGGAGGCAAATGATAAAGTAGGCTAAAGTCAGCTTGGTTTCCTTGGGGGGAAATCTTGTCTGACAAACCTGTTGGAATTATTTGAAGAAATAACAGGCAGGATAGACGAAGGAGAATCAGTGGATGCTGTGGACTTAGCTTTTCAAAAGGCCTTTGAAAAGATACCGCAAATGTGGCTGCTCGACAAGATAAGAGCCCATGATATTACCAGAAAGATACTAGCATGGATAGGAGATTCGATAACCAGAAGGAGATAAAAGGTGGGAATAAAGGGGTCCTTTACAGGCTGGCTGTTGGTGACTAGTTGTGTCCGTGTTGGGACAGCTTCTTTTCACATTATATGTCAGTGATTCGGATGACGTAATTGATAGCTTTCTGGCCAAGTTTACAGATGATACAGAGATAGGTGGAGGGGCAGGTAGTGCCAAGGAAGCAAGGAATCTGCAGAAGGACTGAGTTAAATTGAGAGAATGGGTAAAGTAGAGGCAGAGGGGAAGTGTACGGCCATGCTCTTAGGTAGAAGGAATAAAAGCATAGGCCACTTTCTAAACAGGGAGAAAATTCAGAAATCAGAGGTGAAAAGGGACTTGGAAGTCCTCATGCACAGTTGGCATTCATTTTGAGAGGACTAAGATATAAAAGTGAAGATGTAACGCTGAGGCTTTATAAAGCATTCATCAGATTACATGGGATAATGTGAGCAGGTTTGGCTCCTTAACTCAGGAAAAAAAAGCGCTGGCTTGGAGAGAGTCCAGAGGAGGTTCACAAGAATGATTTTGGGAATGAAGAGAAATAGTTTAAGGAGCATACTTTGGCTCTAGGCCAGTAATCACTGGAGTTTAGAAGAATGGGTGTTGGTGATCTCATTAAAATCTATTGAATATTGAAAGACATTGGTAGAGTGGATGTGGGGAGGATGCTTCCAATAGTAGGCGAGTCTAGGACCAGAGAATACAGACTCAGAATAGAAAACATCACTTTAGAACAGAGATGACGAGCAATTTCTTTAGCAAGAGAGTGGTGAATCTATGGAATTCATTGCCACAGACAGATGTGGAGACCAAGTCATTTGGTATACTTAAAGTGGAGGTTGATAGTTTCTTAATTCATCAGGGCGCAAAGATTATGGGACGAAGGCAGGAGAATGAGGTTTAGCGGGATGATAAGTCAGCCATGATGGAATGTTGGAGCAGACTCATTGGGCCGAAAGGCCTAATTTGCTCCCATGTCTTATGGTCTTATGGTACCTCAGTGAAACAAAGGATGAAGTGCCATAAGAAATAGGAGCAGAATTTGGCCATTTAGCCCATCACATCAGCTCTGTAAGATTGAAAAGAGCAGCCGCAGAAACTTTAACAGATGAAAACTTACAGACGTTACAGGAGCTTGGAATAGTTGCTGTTCGGTGTATGTTCACTGACAGGGCATAGAAAAGGAGGCCGTTGTTTTGACAGAAATAATCCTCAGTAATTCCTTCACAAGAATGCCCAGAGAGATAGAAGTATTGCAAAGCTTGCATTTCTGTTAAATTGGATTAAAAGGAACTTCTTGTAAAACTGTTACACTGAGTTTCTTAGCAACAAAAGATTTATTTCAGACCAAAAGACCACAAGATTTGATTTGATTTGCTCACTCAAAAATTTATCCAGCTCTGTTGACCTTCACTCATCTGGGAGATGATCCTGAAAGAGAAAGAATCTAGTTCCCTGTTGATGGAGGTTCTACAAGTCTTTTCTGAAGCTGAACTCGGGGAACTGTGTACAGTTTTGGTTACCTTGTATTGGAAAGATGTGGTTAAACCAGAAAGTTTGCAGGTTTACAGGGGGATTGCCAGGACTCGACGGCCTGAGTTAAAGGGAGAGGTTGACCAGACTAGGTTTTTATTCCTTAGAACATAGGAGAAATAAAGAGTGACTTTTATGGAAGTGTTTGCAATTATGAGGGGCATAGACTAGGTAATGCTAACAGTCTTTTCCCCAGGGTAAGGAAATCCAAAACTAGGGACAGAGATTTGGAGAGAAGGAAATTATTTAAAAGGGACCGGAGGGGCAACTTTTTCACACAGAGGGTGGTGTCTGTCAGTGAATATTCATCAAACAGTGGCTAGTCCAAACTCTTATAACATATGGAATGAGCTGCCAGAGAGAATGGTTGAGGCAGGTACAGTAGTATTATTAAAGAGGCACCTATATACTGTATAAATATACTAAATAAGATATAGTTATTTATTATTATTATTATTTAATTTTTTTCTTCTATATTATGTATTGCATTGAACTGCTGCTGCTAAATTAACAGATTTCACGTCACATGCCGGTGATGATAATCCTGATTCTGAATCTGACTCTGCATTGTTGAATGTCGATTCTGCAATCTGATGGTGACGGGCAAGAAGCTGTTCCTGAAACACTGAATGTGTGTCTTCAGGCTCCTGTCCCTCCTCTTTGACATTAGCAATGAGAAGAGGGCATGTCCTTGGTGGTGGGGGCCCTTAATGATGGACGTCGCCATTTTGAGCATCGCCATTGCTGGGAAGGCTAGTGCCCGTGATGGAACTGACTGAGTTCACAACTTTCCGCAGCTTTTTCTGATCCTGTGCAGTGGCCTCTCCATACCAGACGGTGATACAACCAGTTAAAATGCTCTCCACTCCAGATCCAAATCAGCACAAAAAAAGCACAATAAGATATAGAACGCAATAATAATTAAAAAAAACACAGTAAATATAAATATATAAGATAGCTTATGTACATAAATTGATTACATGTCCATAAAGAGACACTAGGACAGGAAATGATAAAGTAGTGGTGTTTGGGGGTGTGGAGGGGTGGGGTAGTGGGTGGAGGTGTTGATCAGCCATACTGATTGGGGAAAATAATTGAGGCTGATGTTCCTGACGTGGATGCTACGCAGCCTCCTGTCTGATGAGAGCGGGACAAACAGTCCATGAGGAGGGTGGCTGCCCCTGTGAAGGAGAGTGGGCCACCATCATCTAGTATTAATTTGCATTCAAATGGCATTTTTGTACAGAAACACCACAAGAATGAATGATGTGAGAAAGGGAATGTGACACTGATACAACAGTGGTACCGAAGGCATGGACGGCTTCTGAGATGGGAAACCTTGGCCTTATAATTTCTGTCAGAGTCACCTCATGTACAGTCACTCCTGTGCCTAGCATCACTTTATAGACATACAATCAATCTATGTACATAAGCTATCTTACGTATCTATATTGTGTTGTTTTATTATTGTGTTCTTTATCTTCTTGTGTTTTTCTTTGTGCTGCATTGGATCTGGAGTAACAATTGTTTCATTTTCCTTTACGCGTGTGTATTGGAGGCCACTGGTGCGTTAACAGTTAGTGTGACCCTATTATAGCTTGGGGCACTCTGGACTTTGGAGCTCGAATCTGGTGCCGTCTGTAAGTGAATGTGTAGGTTTCCTCCGGGTGCTCTGGTTTCCTCCCACAGTCCAAAGATGTGCTGGTGAGTGGATTAATTGGTCATTATAAATGGTCCCGTGATTAGGCGAGGGTTAAATCAGTGAGTTTCTGGGCGGTGTGGTCCGTTGGACTGGAAAGGCCTGTTCTGCGTTCTGCGCTCTATCTCGAGATAAATAAATACAAATAAATGACATTAACCTATCTTGAATCTTGAATCACAGCCAGAGAGACCTCAGGGTAGTTGTTGTCACAGTAGAATAGGTGATGTTTCAGTAACATTAAAACCTCGTCGTTCACTGAGTGGGAAATGTAATTATTTTGCAACCTGCCTTCCCACAGAAATGTACATCCAGTTGATATTTAACAAGCTGTGTGTCCGGACATATGTCAAGCATGTTTTGACAAACGCGTGCTCTAACAAACTGTATTGTGATGCAAATGACAATAATACTGTTATAAAAATATGTGTCATTAATACGATGAAACCATCAGAAATGGGAACAGAATTAGGCCATTCAGCCCATCGAGTCTGCTCTGCCATTCCACCAAGGCTGATTTATTATCCCTCTCAACCCCATTCCCCTGCCTTTCTCCCGTAACCTTTGATACCCTGACTAATCAAGAACCTATCAACCTTTTCTTTAAATATACCCAGTGACTTGGCCTCCGCAGTTGCTGTGATAATGAATTTCACAATACTAATCCGTATTACCAAGAGGAGGAACAATAACAGTGAAGTCAGCTGGACAAATCATCGCTTACGTATGAGCCTCGAGTTGTGGTTTAAAAAAAAGACCATCACATTTCAATGTTAGTATCTCCTGGAGAGTAACCAACATTATTTTATAGTCCACTGGCCACATCCCTGGAATGAATATTGTTCACTTATGCAGTGGTTCTTCTTTAAAATCATTCCTTTGACTGAATCACTTTGAATTAATATTAAAACATGAGTACTCTGACAATGATTTAAACGACCGCGTTATTGGGTGCATTTCTCTTTTCTATTGCTGGCAGCTGAGGGAGAGCCGGTACTGTGCCTTGTGGCAAAAATACAAACAAATTGATGGTTTTTACAGCGTTTTGTAAACACACAGCAGCTCATTAGTATGCATTGTGATTTCTTAGCTCATTTGCATACTTTTCCCACAGAACGTAAAGCCTCATTTTAATGGGATCATCGGACTTGGAATCGCTCCTACTATGAGGTCTGAACTCACCCCAGGGTAGTGAGCAGCCACTGTAGCTTTATCAGCAGAGCAGCTTGCCTGTCAGTCTGTCTGTCCTGAATGACTTACGCTCCTCTGAGCTCACCCATCCAAAATATTTTATTTTTCTCTGGTCCGTGGATTAATCAGCCACGGAAGACTGTCTGTGAGATTATTCATTCTCTGGTGCACTTGATAGCTGCAGAAAGATGGCTGTGGTGTGTGCTTTCCGAAACAGTTTCTCAAATTTCTTTCCTGGCCTTGGCTGCTGTCTTCGGCTCGATGCACAACGCAAGAATAACGCATCACAAATCACCAAAGTAAAGGTTGACTTGTCTCTCTTTCCCACAGGCGGTACATGCCAAAGCAACGCGCTCCCTGCCTTAATGCGGCCACCAGTCCATGCCGTGCAGCCTTCCTTGGATGTTAAACCATTTCTTCCATTCCCGTTGGACACTGCATCTGCCGTCAGCCTTTTCCCGAATTTTAATGCGGTGAGTTCTTTGTTTCTACTCTTTATTATTGGCCAGAGTCGCCTTGAAGGGACCTGGGGTTGTGAGGTGTGAATGTTTTCCAGTACCTGCTGCGTGTGTGTACGATGAAGAAAGAAGTGTCGTGACTACAAGATGAGTCTTTTAGAAATTGTCTGTTGGAAAGAAGTTCGTGTTCTTAATAATTATGAGGCCACATCTCATTTTGATTTTGTGGAAACGCCATTTGGTGCAGCCACTATTGTCACTGAACCTGCAGTCATCAGTTATAGGCTTCATTACATCATAAATACTGGTACCTACCTACTTACCTATGTCATTATTACTAATATGTACCAATTATATTCTACATTCTAGATAACCTCCCACTTCCTATGGGAACCATAATACTCCTTGCTGTATATTTTTTGACTTTTACTAAAAGACTTTCTTGAAAGTGTAGGTTGCATTGAAATTTCCGCCTGCCTACCAATGTGCAAGTAACATTGGTATTGTGTACATTGATTTACTGAGTGCAAAATACCTTTTCACAACTTGTCAAAGATGCTTGTGCTTTTTGACACGTTGTAGCCCTGAGACAAACTTTTTGTAACACTTAACGCAAATTATTTCATGTTAGAATTAAAACCAGAAACAGCATTCTCAGCACCTCTACAGAATTTCCACCAGTGATGGTGATATTCTGGGCTGTCACAGTAGCATAGAGGTTAACGCAAACGCTTTACAGCACCAGCAGTCACCGACTGGCATTCGATTCCCTCTGTTGTCTGTAAGAAGTTTGTACATTAGCTCTGTGACCGTGTGGGTTTCCTCTGGGTGCTCTGGTTTCCTCCCACAGTCCAAAGATCTCCGGTTAGGCTTAGTGAGGTGCGGGGATGCTACGTTGCTACCGGAAGCCACCTCACGTACTATCAGTCACCTTATGTACAGCCCAGCGTCACTTTATAGACATACAATCAATCTATGTATAGAAACTATGTTATGTATTTACTGTATATTTATTGTGTGCTTTTTTAGTATTGTTTTTGTGTTCTTTATAGAGTCATAGAAAAATACAACACTGAAACAGGCCCTTCAACCCAAATAATCTGTGCTGAACCTTTTGAATTGCCTAGTCACATCAACCCAGACCAGAGCCCTCCACGCCCTTCCTATCCATGTACCTATCCAAACTTCTCTTAAACATTGAAATCAAAATCTCTTCCACCACTTGCATGGGCAGCTCATCCCACACTCCCACCACCCTCTGAGTGAAGAAGTTTCCCCTCAGGTTCCACTTAAACATTTCACCTTTCACCCTTAATCCATGAGCTCTTAGTTGTAGTGTCACCAAACCACAGTGGAAAAAGCCTGCTTGCATTTACATTACCTATACCCCTCGTAAAGTTTTAAAGATTAATTTTATTGTCAAGTATGCATGTACAATACAACTCTAATATTCGTCTTCTCTAGATAGCCATGAAATACAGAAAAGAGAAGAGACATCAACCCCCGCCCTGCATGAAAAGGAAAAGGAAACAAAACTCACAAACTCCAAACCCCTCACCACCGCCCTTGCGGAAAAACTAACAGTTTGTCACAGAAAATGGCTTCCTTTCTAACTTGGGTCCTTCAACTCCAATCAGATTTAATTATCAGTCAAACCCTTCATAGACACAGCTGAACAAGACAACGTTCCTCTGGGACCAAAGGTGCAAAACAAAATACCAAGCAAACATTCAAAAATAGTGAGTAACAGTCCTGGAAACATCCTTGTAAATTTTCTCTGTACTTCTTCAATCTTATTTACATATTTCCTGTAGGCAGGTGACCAAAACTGCATACAGTACTCCAAATGAGGCCTCATCAATGTCTTATACAATTTCACCATAACATCCCATCTCCTGTACTCAGTGTGTTTATATGTTTCCTCTGTGTTTTTCTCTGTGCTGCATCGGATCTGGACAAACAATTATTTTGTTCTCCTTACGCTTGTGTACTGGAAATGACATTAAACAATCTTGAGTCTTGAGGTATGGCGACACTTGCGGGCTGCCGCCAGCTCGTCCTTGCACTGAGTTGCTTGTTGATGCCGACAACGATTTCACTGCATGCTTCAATGTTTCGATATACGCATGACAAATGAAGCTAATTTCTTTAATCTCTATTAGGTCAAGATGAAAACAAAGATCAGGATATGCCAATATTATGCCAGTAAATTTTTGAAGCGATTGAACACAATTATTGTCAAGCAACCTGACTGCCAGTAAACTAGCTATGGAGGCATGTACCTTTGTATTTTAATTGTTGTTGAAGATGGGAAAAAAAGTTTTTTTTAAAGCTTTCTCTTTCTACTTTTTTTTCTAATTACTACCATCATGCATTTTTGATTGTTCTCCTGAGTAGCTAGGAACTGACTCTCCACGATTGTTTATCTTCGTTCAGTCGTTGTACAGCCCATTAATGATCCTTTAATCTCAAACTACAGCGGAATTTACATTTATGCATATCTGAAGTACGTAGCTGCTAATTGAAGTGCTCCTGAATAGCAAGCAGATTCACATTCAGGTTTATCACATGTACATCAAACATACAGTGAAATGTGTCATTTGTGTTAGCAAACAACACACCTGAGGATGTGTTGGGGCACTCTGCGAGTTTCGACACACACTCTGGCACCAACATCGCATGCCCACAATGTTCAACAGAACAACACAAGCAATAACAACATCGACAGAACAAAACAAGACAGAAACCAGTAACACAAACTCCTTTCCCAGCCTCCCACTCATTCACACACACAGCCAGGCCTCCCACCCGAGGACGAGCCAACATTGGGCCTCCAGTCCTTGGCACCAGACTCTCAGACGCACAGATAGTTCCAACAAGTTAACTACGGCAAGCTGCCGAGCAAACCTCCATGTGCAAGTCAATGTGCAAAGGTGTGCATAGTGAGCAGTTACCACATCATCTGGCTCATCATAGAGCACTACAGCACAGATACAGGCCATTTGGCCCATCTAGCCCAAGGGTTCCCAACCTAGGATCTAGGTATCCAATGGTCAATGCCTCGGGTCTGTGGCATAAAAAGGGTTTTGGGAACCCCTGTCATAAGTCATAGGGTCATAGAACACTACAGCACAGATACAGGCCTCTCAGCCCATCTAGTCCATGCCGAACTGTTATTCTGCCCTGGCCCATTGGCCCGCACCTAGACCACAGCCCTCCCATCCATTTACCTATCCAAACCAAGTGTTGAAATCAGCCCCACATCTGCTGACAGCTCATCCCACCTTCTGAATGAGGAAATGTCCAGCTCTTGTTCCCCTAAAACTTTTCAGGTTTCACCTTTTACCCACGATCTCTAGAGTGATGCCATCTGGTACGAAGCCCCTAGTCAGGACACCCATTGCAGTAAGATCAAGGTGGTGGGGATTTCAGACAAACTGTGATCCAACCACGGTGGAGCTGGTGGAAGGTGATGACACTCCACAATGACAGTGAAGGGGAGGGAGGCTGTAACAGTGAAGGGTTCGCTTTTGTCTTGCATTCCATGACACTGGATCCTGACCCCAATCTGTTTAGTGGCTGCCCATGCATCAGCCTCCATGTGTTAAACGAAGTCACGCAAAGGCGTTCTTCATGAAGGGAATTCGCCCTTAGGAGAACCTCATATTTAACTTGAGTGTCTATATTACTAGCTTTGGTCTTGCCCGACCTCAGTGGAAAAAGTCTGCTTGCATTTTCCCTGTCTATAACACTCATAATTTTGTACAGCTCTATCAAGTCTCCCCTCATTCTCTGATGCTCCAGGCAGTAAAGTCCTAAACTATTCAACTTCACCCAAGAACTCAGGAGTTAGGTTTGTTGCACGAGTCCTCAAGCCCCATCCTGAGGTGTTTCATCTTTGACTTAACTTGTACGTAAAGTACACTCTCTGGACACGTTATTAGGCACCTCTTGTAACACGTGGTTATTTAAGTTAGTTGCCTTCCTGTCAGTTTGAACCAGTCTGGCCATGCTTCGCTGGTCTCTCTCATTAACAAGGCATTTTCAACCTCAGACTGATGCTCACTGAATGTTTTCTTTTGTTTCTCACACCATTCTCTGTAAACTCTAGAGACTGTTGTGTTTGAAAAGCCCAGGAGATCTGCAGTTTCTGAGATACTCAAACCACCCTGTCTGGCACCAGTAATCATTCCACAGTCAAAGTCACTTAGATCACATTTCTTCCCCAGTCTGATGTTTGATCTGAACAGCTGAACCTCTTGACTATGTCTGCATGCTTTTATGCATTAAGTTGCTGCCACCTGATTGACTGATTAGATATTTGCATTAACGAACAGGTGTAATAAAGTGGCCATTGCGTGTATATCCACAGCTTCAAAGCTAAAACGGTTTCTCACTCCAGGCTGTAGTGCACATCGGGGTCAGGGCTGACCTCAGGCAGCAAAGCCTGTCTGTGTCAAACACCTTTGGATGAGGCCATCTCAGAGCAATTCATTGAGAGATTTCACACTGTGCAATACTGTCAACGCAAATTGAAAAGGCTCTCTGTGGCATCGCTTAGACTCTTCCAGGCATATTTTGAACCTGCCTGAAATTAATTGAATTGTTTAGGAATTGCTAGCTGTGCACTCTGGGCTTCTGGAAGCCTTTGAACATTACAGGAACAACCACAGGGTCAATACAGGCTCTCAGCATCAGTAACCTTACTCTCCAAAAATATACTTTATTCATAAAATTTCAAAATATATGAGGCAGGATGTTCATCCTTTGTCATTCACTGTACCAAGTATATAATTACAATTCATTACAATCTCTATTCCGCCCTGGAATTCACTCGGTTTAATTAGAACATAGAAAAGAACAATACAGCACCAAACAGGCCTTTTAATCTACTCAAAAATCGTCTATCCCTTTGCTCCTTCATAGCCCTCCATTTTCAGAACATAGAATATAGAGCACTTTAGCTCAGTACAAGCCATTCGGTTGTGCCAACCTTTTAACCTACTCTAAGATCAATCTAACCCTTCTCTCCTACATAGCCCTCCATTTTTCTATCATCCATTTGCTTATCTAGGAGTTCTTAAATGCCTCTTATATGTCTGGCCCTACCACCACTCCTGGCAAGGGTTACATGCAACCACCTCTCTCTGTGTAAAAAAAAAACTCTACTTCTGACATCCCCCCCCCCCCCATATACTTTGCTCCAATTATCCCCCCCTCATATTAGTCATTTCTGTTCTGGGATAAGAAGGTGCTGGCTGTTCAGTCTTATCACCTTGCTATCACCTTCTTATCACCTTGTGCACCTCTATTTTGTTCCATCTCGTCCTCCTTTCCTCCAGTGAGAAAAGCCCTAGCTCACTCAACCTATCCTCATAAGACATGCTTTGTAATCCAGGCAGCATCCTGGTAAGTCTCCTTGGCACCCTCTCTAAAGCTTCCACATCCTTCCTATGATGAGATGAATGGAACTGAACACAATATTGCAAGTGTGGTCCAACCAGGGTTTTCTAGAGCTGTAACATTACCTCACTGCTCTTGAACGCAATCACCCAACTCATGAAGGTCAACACATGATGTGCCTTCTTAACCACCCTATCAACTTGAGTGGTAACTTTGAGGGATCGATGAACGTAGATCTCAAGATCCCTCTGTTCCTCCACACTGCTGAGACTCCTGTCATTAACCCTGTATTCTGCCTTCAAATTTGACTTTCCGAAGTGAATCACTTCACCTTTTTCCCAATCAGAATCAGGTTTATTATCACCAGCATGTGTCATCAAAATTGCTAACTTATCAGCAGCAGTTCAGTGCAATACATAATATAGAAGAGAAAAAAATAAAATAATAATAAATATATAAATAAATAAACAAATAAAGCAATTACAGTTTAAGTATATTGAATAGATTTAAAATCAGACAAAAATACAGAAATAGTATATATTAAAAAAGTGAGGTGGTGTCCAAGGGTTCAATGTCCATTTAGGAATCAGATGGCAGCAGGGAAGAAGCTGTTCCTGAATCGCTGAGTGTGTGCCTTCCGGCTTCTGTATCTCCTCCCTGATGGTAACAGTGAGAAAAGGGCATGCCCTGGGTGCTGGGGGTCCTTAATAATGGACACTGCCTTTCTGAGACACCGCTCCTTGAAGATGTCCTGGCTATTTTGTAGTCTAGTACCCAAAATGGAGCTGACTAGATTTACAACCCTCTGCAGCTTCTTTTGGTCCTGTGCGGTGCCCCCCTCCCCCCATGCCAGGCAGTGATGCAGCCTGTCAGAATCTCTCCACAGTACACCTATACAAGTTTTTGAGTGTATTTGTTGACATACCAAATCTCTTCAAACTCCTAATGAAGTATAGTTGCTGTCTTGCCTTCTTTATAACTGCATCGATATGTTGGGACCGGGTTAGATCCTCAGAGATCTTGACACCCAGGAACTTGAAACTGCTCACTCTCTCCACTTCTGATCCCTCTATGAGGATTGGTATGTGTTCCTTCATCTTACCCTTCCTGAAGTCCACAATCAGCGCTTTCGTCTTACTGACACTGAGTGCCAGGTTGTTGCTGTGACACTACTCCACTAGTTGGCATATTTTACTGCTGTATACCCTCTCATCACCATCTGAGATTCTACCAACAATGGTCGTATTGTCAGCAAATTTATAGATGGTATTTGAGCTATGCCTAGCCACACAGTCCTGGGTATAAGGAGAGTAGAGCAGTGGGCTAAGCACACACCCCTGACGTGTGCCAGTGTTGATCGTCAGCGAAATCCACCTGGTATTTCTCAGTCCAGCTTTGTATCCTCTCGATGTCTCTTTATAGCCTATGACAAACAAAACACCCACAACACCACAGGGCAGCATGCTTGGGTAGTGGTTAGACCAATGCTATCACAGCCCAGGGCGCCGACCATCGGAGTGCAATTCCTGTGCCGTCTGTAATTGGTCATTGTAAATTGTCCTGTGACTAGGCTAGGGTTAAATTGGGGGTTGCTGGGCAGAAAATGGAAACCTCCCAATAAATGATTATGTATCTAGTACATCGTTCTTCACAACCTCTGCCAGATATAATGTATATTCCCCACCTCTCTCCCGCCCCCCCCGCACCCCCCCCCGTACAACATAGTATTTATATGTCATAACCCCAAGGGGGCAATTCAGTTTGGATCATGAAATGAAATGGGAGGTGGATGGGGTTACTCCAAGGAATGGGGTCCGGACAATGTCCCAAAACAGACACAACAATGCTTTGCACACCTTGCAAGATGTAAATATCGCTATAAGTTTTGATAAATAAATAATAAACAAACAAACAAATAAATAGTGCAAAAGAGGAATAATGAGATGGCAGTTATTGGTTCATTGTCATTTCCAAACCAGAGTCATAGAGTCATAGAACACTACAGCACAGAAACAGGCCTTTTGGCCTATCTAGTCGACACAGAACTATTAATCTCCCTAGCCCATCAACCTGTACCTGGACCAGAGCACTCCATACCCCTCCCATCCATGTACCCATGCAAACTTCTCTTAAATGCTCAAATCAAATCCACATCTACCATTTCCTCTGGTTGCTCATTCCACACTTCCATCACCCTCTGAGTGAAGAACTTTCCTTTTAAACATTTTACCTTTCACTCTCAACCAATGATCTCTTGTTGTAGTCCCACCCAACATCAGTGGAAAAAATCTGTTGGCATTTACCATATATATATATCTCTCGTAATTTTGTCTATCACCATCAAATCTTCCTTTGTTCTACTATGTTGCAAGGAGTAAAGCACTAACCTGTTCAACCTTTCCCTATAACTCAGCTCCTCAAATCCTGGCAACATCCTTGTAAATTTTCTCTGAGCTCCTTCAACCTCACATCCATCTTTCCTGCTGGCAGGTGACCAAAACTGCACACAATACTCCAAATGGGGCTTCACCAAAGTCTTATACAACTTCAACATAATATCCCAACTCCTGCACTCAGTACTTTAATTTATGAAGGCTAATGTGCCAAAAGTTTTCTTTATGACCCCATTGACTTGTCTGATGATAGAGCGGAAGAAGCTGTTCCTGATATCATTGAGTGCGCATCTTCAGGCCCCTATATCACCTCCCTGGTACCAGTAATAAGAAGAAGGCCTGGTTTGTGAGGGTCCTTAATGATGGATGCTGCTTTCTTGAGGTATCACCATTTGAAGGTGTCTTCGATGGTGAGGAAGGTGGTGCCTGTGATAAATCTGGTTGAGTTTCCAACCATCTGCAGCCCCTTGCAATCCTGCGCAGTGGCCCCTCTGTACCAGGTAGTGATATAACCAGTCAAAATGTTCTCCACCGTACATCTATAGACATTTGCAAGGAAGGACTAACAATCCTGTAAGGAAGTGAATATTTTACTTGTCAAATAAAGCTTAACTTTTAAAACAAAAAACAACAATTTCTTGATTTTCAGTTTAATAACATAAAAGAGTTTACAACACTGCTTGTGAGCCAGGAGGAGGGGAAGTGTTTTGGTGAGTGAGTTTATTCATGTCCTGTGTACCGGGTGCAGTGAAAAAGGGTCTTGCATAGTGTCCATACAAATCAATGCTTTACACAAGGTAAAACAAAAACAAAATGTTGGATAAAATGCTGCTGTTTCAGAGGAAGTGCAGGTCGGATAGGCAATAAGTGCAATACCTTTACCTGTTTCTGGTTCGAAGATAACTGTTTTCATGTCCCCTATTCCCAGTCACACACTTTCTCCTCAGCACTGTTTTCATGATGATTCCCTTTCATAGATGCTGCCTGACCTGCTGAGTTCCTCCAGGATTTAGTGTGTGTTGCTCTGGATTTCCAGCATCTGCAGAATCTCTTGTGTTACCGTTTTGATTGTAATGTACATCTGTAGATACAGAAAGGAAAAGCGAGTTTCTCAAACCATTGAATGATCAACTACACCACGTGATGATGCCATACACACGTACACAGGGTCATTGTTGGGAGTACAGTGTCCAAGCAGGGAAGCCGTTGAGTGATTTCTCATGAAGAACGGGGGAGTGGAGGTGATCTAATTGAAACCTAAAGAATATTGAAAGGCCTAGACAGAGTGGACATGGAAAGGATGTTTCCTATAGTGGGGGAGTCTAGGACCAGCAGAAACAACCTCATAATAGAGCGATGTCCATTTAGAATGGAGGTAAGGAGGAATTTCTTTAGCCAGAGGGCAGTGAATCTGTGGAGTTCATTGTGACTGTCGTCTGGAGACCAAGTCACAGGGGTATATTTAAAGTGGATGTTGATAGGTTCTTGGTTAGTCATGATGTCAGAGGTTATGGGGAGAAAGCAGGAGATTGGGGTTGAGAAAGATAATAAATCAGCCATAATCAAATAGCAGAACAGACAAATTGGGCCAAATGGCCTAATTTTGCTCCCATGTCTTCTGGTCTGATGATCTAATGAATTTGATCTCAATGGAGAAATATAATGGGCCCTACACTTGTCTCCATATTGCAAAATTAGGCAGTGGAGATATCAGGAATTGTTGTTCTTCCTCTGATTGATTGTTCATGAACTTGCCTTATTTGGAAACAATTTTGAATCTGGGTAGTCCTGTAAAAAGGGGAATGTCAATCTGGCTGCTCATTAAATACCCTGTTGTCAGCGAAAGGGAAAATTAAAAGATTGATTGAGGTGATAGTACTCATTTCACACTATCACCTAAAGTGAACAATTAACTGCTATTGGCTGAGCACCACGGCGAACTTGGTTCTGATACCTAATCAAATGTCACACTTGTGCTTGTGGAATTTGGCAGATCATCATGTTGGTGGGGAGCTCATGTTGGTGCGAACACAGATGGAGAATGTTGGTGCAAGGGCCAATGGCTCCATTCTCTATTGGACAGGAGGTTTCTCAAAACTCTGCATCAATTCCCCAATCTCTGTTTGTGCATTTCCGTTGTTTTAATTTAATAGACGGCGCAGTAGCAAATTGGTTAGTGCAAAGCTATAACAGCGCCAACAATCCAGGTTCAATTCCCACCGCTGCCTGTAAGAAGTTTGTACGTTCTCCCTGAGACTGTGTGGGTTTCCTCCGGATGATCTAGTTCCCTCCCACATCCAAAGACGTATCAGTTGGTAGGTTAGAATCAGAGTTACACAGTCAGGGAACACCACAGTACAGATACAAGCCCTTCGACCTATCTAGTCCATGCCAAACCATTAATCTGTTTGGTGCCAGTGACCTGCACCTGGACCGCACCCCTCCCATCCAGATACTTATCCAAACTTCTCTTAAATATTGAAATTGACCCTGCATTCATCACTTCTGCAGGCAACACATTCCACAATCTTACCACCCTCTGAGTGAAGATGTTTCCCCTCAAGTTCCCTGTAAACTTTTCACCCGTCACCCTTCACCCATGAGGTTAATTGATCACATGGGTGTAATTCGGTAGTGTGGGCTCGTTGGGCCAGAAGGGCCTGGAACTGTGTCATATCTCTAAATAACTAATAAATAAATAGGTTCCGCTTTCTAATAAGCTCTCATCAAAGCTGACATGTGACGAGCCTTTACTTGGACAAAGTGGCATTGAGGGTGTGGACTGCAACATGAATGGCTGCTTTTGCATGAAAATAAGGTGAGGAATAACAGGAACCATTGGTAGTCTTACTGTTACAGCTTGTGGCATTGGAATCAGAGTTTAATTCTGGCGCCCTCTATAAGGGCATTTGTACATCTCCCGTGTGCGTGTGGGTTTCCTCTGGGTGCTGTGGTTTCCTCCCACAAAGGTTATTAGGTTAATTGGTCATTGTAAATTATCCTGTGATTTGGCTAGGGTTAAATTGGTGATTTGCTGGGTGGTGAGCCTCAGTGGGATGAAAGTGCATATGCCACACTGTATCTCTAAAAATAAAAGGGAACATTTCCACTCATCTTTTTTTTCCCGACACCTCTCCACCTTTCCACTGAGCTGTCTGGAATCATTGTAGCATAAATCGCACTCTTAATGTCTGTGTGTTTCCAAAGAAAAAGTCCCCTGCTCTTCCCACTTGCAGCCGTGCCTTGTTTTGTGGAGGTCTTGGTCTCTAATTGTTTTCATTAGCAACCAAAGAATAAGTTATGGAAGGAGTGAAACATTGTGAGAATTTGCTGGTGTCAATATTTTTACTAATATCTCTGAACACATGCCCTGAGCTGTAATAGGGTCAACTAACTACTACACTACCAAGTGACTTTTTTTGCGCTGTGCTGTTGCTGCAAAACAATAAATTTCACGGCTTACGTCAGTGATAATCAACCTGATTCTGATTCTGGGTTGAGATTAATTCACTTCTGAAGAACTTGCTACTCATGTAATGATCTAACGTGATAAGTACTTACATAGGAGACTGAATGGTTATGTAATAAATCCCATTAATTGCTGCATTTTTAACTCCTTGCAAAGCAAAATGATGTTCGGAGTCAATCAATGGATTACCATCCAATAGACCTATTTATTTCCTGGCACGATTGGAGGGGAATGGAAGAACAGTAAATCTCTCTGTCGAATTAGCACATAAATTGCACGAGAGCAAAAGCATTAGCATATGTACTAATTTTAGCTTCTTTCACTGCTAACTCAAGCAAACAACTGAGACAGAGGAACCAAAAGAACATCCTATACTGGAAATCGAAAGCAACAAGTCCCGATGAAGTATCGCAGCCCGAAACAATGACTGTTTATTCTCTTCCATGGACATTGCCTGACCTGCTGTGTATGTTGCTTTGGACTGCCAGCATCTTCACAATCTCTTGTTTTGACAATATACACAAAGTGCTGGAAGAACTTAGCAAATTAGGCAGCATCTATGGAACAGTCAGTATTTCAGTCGTGCCTCCTAGAGAACCGAAACCTTGTCATAGGCTTTGGAGGCTTGCATGCCTCAATGACCTGGAGACTATGTTGTCTGGAGTCAGGGCCTTGTGCTTTGGCTCTTGGTAGGGTCACCCATGCCAAACTGGTCAAAGGGCAGAGGCCAGATTTAGAGTGGTCTGCCAGTCCTCCAGTTTTGGGGGTTCAACGCAGGGCTAACAGTCCCGACTGGTAAAAAACAATTGTTACGGAAGCAGCAACAAAGAATCCTTCCATATCTGCGTGCAACGGTATGGACAGACAGAGATGGAGGACCTTCATTGCTGCTCTAAACGCCAGTGCTGTAACGGACAGTAAGGAAGTAAGTAGGTATTTTCATCCTGATGAACGGCCTTGGTCTGAAATGTTGACTGTTTATTTCCCTCCATAGATGCTGCCTGACTTGCTGAGCTCCTCCAGCAGCTTGTGTGTGTTGCTCGTCCTGTAGAGAAGGCAGTGTTCATTACTATGATGTATCAGAGGTCAGTGTGGCAGTTAGCACAACTCTATCGCAGCTCAGGGCATCAAGCCTCTATCAGATCTCCTCTCAGCCACTGCTGCTGCACAGAAAGCAACCCAGCTTTGTCCAATCTCTCTTTACAGAATGCCCTCATGAATTTTTTTTGTTGGTAAGGGACATGTAAAGAGCAGCAAAGAGATTGCTGGGAAATTACTTCAACAAAGGCTTTGTAATCTTAAAAGAGTTGGAATGTCTGCAGTGTAGACTTAAGATAATGCAGGCTCCTCTAGGAATACTGCCTACAGTGGAAGATGGTGACATGAAATTGACCAGCTGCTTTACAGCTCACATGATTTTTAGTGTTGCTGTATTCAATGTAAGATGGTGGATATGAAAACGTTTGATTAGATATTTTCATGTATTCATTCAAGGGAGGAATTGACCTCACAGACTGAGCCAGCAGTTAAATACCTCTCCGTAGTTGCCCTTCAGAAGGTGCTGGTGAGTTGCCTTCTACAAGTGCTGCAGTTTTTGAGGCATGAGCACACCCACTGTGCTCGCTGGGCATTTCACCCTGTGACAGTAAAGGAACGGTGACATATTTCCAAGTCAGAAAGGAGTGTAGGTTGGAGGGCAACTTTCAGGGGTGGTGTTCCCCATGTCCCTGCTTCCCTTACCCTTCAAACTGGTCGAGGTGGTGAGTTGGAAGGTCTATCTGAGGAGTGTCAGTGAGTTACTGCAGTGTGTCCTGTTGGTGATCCAGCTGTTCATGGAGGTGGGTCTGGAATGATCTGTCTGAGGGGCTCGATGAGTTACTGCAGTCTGTCTTGTAGATGGTATGACTGGTAGAGGTGGTGGGTTTGGAAGGATCTGTCTTAGGGGTCCCGGTGAGTTACTGCAGTGTGTCCTGTCGATGGTCCAGCTGGTGGAGGTGGTGGGTTTGGAAGGATCTGTCTGAGGGGTCCCGGTGAGTTACTGCAGTTTGTCCTGTAGGCAGTACACAGTGCTGCTACTGTACGTCAATGTGGAGTGAGTGAATGTTTGTGGATGAGTTGTTTATCAATCAGGCAGCTCTGACCTGTGTGGTCTTGAGGTTCTTGAATGTTCATTTTTTAATTTGTTTGTTTATTTAACAACAGAGTGTGGAATAGGCCCTTTTGGCTCAACAAGCTGCACCACTCAGCAAGCCGCCCTTAGCCTAATCACAGGACAATTTACCATGACTTATTAACCTACTAACCTGAACACCTTTGGGCAGTGGGAGGAAACCGAAGCACCTGGAGGAAAGGCAGGCGGTTATTGGGAGAATGTACAAACTCCTTACAGATGACACCAGAATTGAACTAAGCTCTAATTGTGTTGTGCTGTCCTCTCTGCTACCATGGCACTTGTGATGTCAAAGCTTCACTCCTCCGGGAAGCTGACATTCCTGAATTGATGGTGGATGGATTTGGGGAGCTGAGGGGTGAGTTATTCACCACCTGCTCTTGTTGCCACTCTGTGCGTATACAGTTGCTACTCCAGTAGTCAGTGTTATCCCTCATCCTAGCCATGGGTTTGATAGTGGGAAAATTCAGTGGTGGTGATGCCATTGAATGTCAGATTGAGATTCATTTTTATTGATCACATGTACATCGAAACACAGTGAAATACATCATTTGTACTCACAAGCAACATAACCGAAGAATGTGCTGGGGCAGTGCCCACGTGACACGTCACGTTTTGGCACCAACGTAGCATGTCCACATTGTTCCACAGAATCACAAACAACAGTACCATCACACACAACACAACAGCAATAAAACAACAGCAAAACATGCCCCTTTCCTCCCTCCCGCACACTCACACACACAGACAGGCCTTCAACCCCAGGACAAGTTGTTTCTGGGCCTTCAACCTCCAGTGGTCTCACGGACACGCTGGCGTTGGGTGTCCGAATCCCCCAAGCTCGTAGACTAGGGGTTCCACCATTGCGTCTTGCCTTCCTGGCTCCTCATTTGAATTTTATTATCAGCCCCTGGGTCACTGATGATGCGATCCCAGGCTCCACATGTCGAATTCTGGACTCACTGACGAGTGTACCTAGGGGTTCATCACCCCCAGAACATTTCACAATACTCCAAGCGTTACCTAACCAAAGTTTTATACAGCTGCACCTGACTTCCCTACTTTCATATTCAGCACCTCACCGGTGAGGGCGAGCATACCATATACCTTCTTTACCATCCTACCTACGTGTATTGTGCCACATGCTGAGAGTGGTGGCCTTGCATCCTCTGCACAATAGCATTCTGAGGATTCCTACTTTCTTCTTGTATTTGACCTTCCAAAGTGCAACACCTCACACTTGTCTGGATTAAGCTCCATCTGCCACTTCTCTGTCCACTTTTCCAACTACTGTGTTCTTTAACAACCTTACTCATTCACCACAGTTCCAGGAATGTTTAAATTGTCTTCAAGCATTCTGCTCGTCTTAGCTACGTTTTGTCCAGATCTAAAAATCCAAATGCCCAACTATCACCAACAACAGAGGCCCCATCACTAATCCTTGTGGAGCGCCATTGGTCACACATCCCTTTGTGGACGAGGTGCCAGTATTGTGGCCATACCACACCAGTGTGGCCAAGCAATGCCATGACACTTGGCTTATCTCCTCCACTGCTTGTCTCTAATTTTCAACATTTGCTAGTTGGTGCTCATTAAGACCATAAAATATAAGGCTGAATTGGGCCATTCGGCCCATTGAGTTCACCCCGCCACTTCATCGTGGCTGATTTATTATCCTTTTGAAACCTATTCTTCTGCCTTCTACCTGTAACCTTTGTCCTCTTTACTATCAAAAACTGTACTGCCACTGCTTTAAACATACCCAGTGACGGCCTGCACATCCACCTGAGGCAATGAATTCCACAGATTCACCGCCCTCTGGCTAAATAAATTCCTTCTCAACTCTGTTCTAAAGGGACGTCCTTGTATTCTGAGGCTGTGTCCTCTGGTCCTAGACTCCCCAACTATGGGAAACATCCTCTCCATATCCACTCTCTCCTTTCAGTATGCAATGGATCTCCATGACAAACCCACTCATTCTTACTCCAGATCATCAGAAGCTAGACAAGTGTCTGACTAATATTAACTCCTACTCCACTGTTGTCAGACTCTTGAATGGACCTTGTGTACAATAGGGTGGACTCTTGGCCTCACCATCAATCTCATTATGATCTTGCACTTTGTTGTTTATCTGCACTGTTGTGTCCCAGTAGCTTTTGCACTTGTTTCTGCATTGCTATTGTTTCCCTTGTTCTACCTGAATGCATTGTGTATGACTTGATCTGTATGAACAGATTGCAGGACAAGCTCCTCATTTCATCTTGGTACATGTGACCATAATAAACCAATTCCAATTCCAATGTATCACACTTGTTATTTAGATTTATGTTTGTTAAAAGAATTAAAAGGGCTGAAATTGGTCAACACCCTCATCCTAAACTCAAGTAAGTACAGGCTAGAACCATCAAAGACTTCATCTTTTATTCCTGGGATCATTCTTGTAATTCTCCTCAGAACCCTCTCCACATCAAAACACCTTACCTTAGATATGGCATTTAAAGCCATTTTCAATGCTACAAGTGCAGTCACTCTCAACTATGAGGCTCTTGAACCAGAGGTGATAACTTTATTCAACTTCACTTGCTCCATCGCACAACCAATGAACTCACTTTCAAGGTCTCTTCATCTCATTCTCTCGATACTTCATGCTTATTATTATTATTATTATTATTTCTGTCTTTCTGGATTTGCAGAGTTTTTTTGTCATGTGAAGATTGGTTGAATGCCCAAGTTGGTGCGGTCTTTCATTGATTCTATTATGCTTATCATTCTATTATAGATTTATTGAGTATTCCCACGAGAAAATGAATCTCAGGGTTGTATATGGTGACATATATGTACTTTGATAATAAATTTACTTTGGACTTTTGAACCAATGCCTTATACAACCTTAGCATAACATGCTTGCTTTTACATTCTAGCCCTCTCAAAATGAACACTAACATTGCATTTGCCTTCCTTCCATCCGACTCAACGTGCACGTTAACCTTTAGCGAACCCTGCTCTACAATGTCAGCTCTGCTTTTATGTATATCCAATATATTTAAGAATGCTGGCAGACGTGAAGGAAAATTAGATGAATATTGTTTTTTCCCTCTTCCCTGAAGTGTGCCTGCTCTTACTCCTACTCAGTATTCACTGGAACGGCAGTGATGATAATGGAATACACTTCACCAGGAATCACACAGACTTTCACACTCACGCTGTCAACTGCAAAGTCGAGTTACCAACACCAGTATCGCAGAGATACAGGACGTTGCTCGGAATCAGCATCACTGGCATATGATGTGAAATTTGTTGTTTTGTACTGGCAGCAGTACATTGCAATATATAAAAATAAAACATAAGCCCCAATAAGATGTATATATAACAAAATAAAAATTAAATGTAATAACGATCAAAAAAAAGGATAAAAATACTGATGTCGCGTTCATGGGTTAATTGTCCATTCAGAAATCTGTTGGCGGAAGGGAAGAAGCTGTTCCTGAATTGTTAATAGAACATAGAACACAGAATAGTACAGCACAGTACAGGTCCTTCGGCCCACAATGTTGTGCCGACCCTTAAACACTGCCTCCCATATAAGCCCCCACCTTAAATTCCTCCATATACCTGTCTCGTAGTCTCTTAAACTTCACTAGTGTATCTGCCTCCACCACTGACTCAGGCAGTGCATTCCACGCACCAACCACTCTCTGAGTAAAAAACCTTCCTCTAATATCCCCCTTGAACTTCCCACCCCTTACCTTAAAGCCATGTCCCCTTGTATTGAGCAGTGGTGCCCTGGGGAAGAAGTACTGGCTGTCCACTCTATCTATTCCTCTTAATATCTTGTACAGCTCTATCATGTCTCCTCTCATCCTCCTTCTCTCTAAAGAGTAAAGCCCTAGCTCCCTTAATCTCTGATCATAATGCATACTCTCTAAACCAGGCAGCATCCTGGTAAATCTCCTCTGTACCCTTTCCAATGCTTCCACATCCTTCCTATAGTGAGGTGACCAGAAATGGACACAGTACTCCAAGTGCGGCCTAACCAGAGTTTTATAGAGTTGCATCATTACATCGCGACTCTTAAACTCTATCCCTTGACTCGTGAAGGCTAACACCCCATAAGCTTTTTTAACTACCCTATCTACCTGTGAGGCAACTTTCAGAGATCTGTGGACATGTACCCCTAGATCCCTCTGCTCCTCCACACTACCAAGTATCCTGCCATTTACTTTGTACTCTGCCTTGGAGTTTGTCCTTCCAAAGTGTACCACCTCACACTTCTCCGGGTTGAACTCCACCTGCCACTTCTCAGCCCACTTCTGCATCCTATCAATGTCTCTCTGCAATCTTTGACAATCCTCTACACTATCTACAACACCACCAACCTTTGTGTCATCTGCAAACTTGCTAACCCACCCTTCTACCCCCATATCCAGGTCGTTAATTATAATCTCAAAAAGTAGACGTCCCAGAAACAATCCTTGTTGGACACCACTAGTCACAACCCTCCAATCCGAATGTACTCCCTCCACCATGACCGTTTGCCTTCTGCAGGCAAGCCAATTCTGAATCCACCTGGCCAAACTTCCCTGGATCCCATGCCTTCTGACTTTCTGAATAAGCCTACCGTGTGGAACCTTGTCAAATGCCTTACTAAAATCCATATAGATCACATCCACTGCACTACCCTCATCTATATGCCTGGTCACCTCCTCAAAGAACTCTATCAGGCTTGTTAGACATGATCTGCCCTTCACAAAGCCATGCTGACTGTCCCTGATCAGACCATGATTCCCTAAATGCCCATAGATCCTATCTCTAAGAATCTTTTCCAACAGCTTTCTCGCCACAGACGTAAGGCTCACTGGTCTATAATTACCCGGACTATCCCTACTACCTTTTTTGAACAAGGGGACAACATTCGCCTCCCTCCAATCCTCCGGTACCGATCCCGTGGACAATGAGGACATAAAGATCCTTAAGTGTGTGTCTTCAGGCACCTGTATCTTCTCACTGTTGGTGGCAGTGAGAAGAGGGCATGAACTGGGTGATGGGGATCCTTAGTGATGGATGCCACTTTTTTGAGGCATTTCCTTTTGATGATGTCCTCGATGTTGGGGAGGCTCATGACCATAATGGAGCTGACTGAGTTTACAACTTTCTGCAGCTTTTTCTGATCCTGTGCAGTGGCCCCTCCGTACCAGATGGTACAGCAGCCAGTTAGAATGCTCTTCATGGTACATCTGTAGAAGTTTGTGAGAGTCCTTGGTGACGTATCATCTCTCCTCAAACTCCTCATGAAATATAGCCACTTCAAGAAAGTAGTACCAAGCTTTGTGTTTCTGCAGTGAACTGTGAAGAACAGCAGGTGCCTTTCAGCATTTCATCTGTTCAAATCTGAAAGAAAGAAATGCTTGTAACTTTAATGGTTAGCACAAAGCTTTAAAGCAACAGTAATCGCTGACTGGAGTTCAATTCCCACCACTGTCTGTAAGGAGTTTGTACATTCTTCCCGTGACCATGAGGGTTTCTCCGAGTTCTCCGCTTTGCTCCAACATTCCGAAGACGTAGGGGTTAACGTTAGGGTTAGTGATGTGATGTTGGTGTGGTGACATTTGCAGGCTGCCCCTGCACAATGCTTGCTGTTTTGATTTGACACAAGTGACACATTTCACTGTATGGTTCCTGACGAAGGGTCTCAGCCTGAAATGTCTCTCCACAGATGCTGCCTGACCTGCTGAGTTCCTCCTGCATTTTTTGTGTGTTGCTCTGCATTTCCAGCATCTGTAGAAACTCTTGTGTCACTGGATGCTTCGATGTTTCAATGTACATGTGACCAATAAAGCTAAACCAGCAATAACTGGACCTTCCAATATGTTCGAAACACTTTTGAAGTTGGATGACTGTTGTAATTGAGGAAAGGCACCAGCCCAATAAGAAACTGCAAACTCCCATAACCAGTGGTATGCTAATCTGTTTAGTGATGTTGAGGCATAATTATTAGCTGGAACACTTCAGCATACCACAGCTTATCATCTCTTAAAGATTTAAACTACTTTAAGTCTTTGCTAATCATTACTTGCGTTTGATCTTTTTAAGGAGTCATAGAGTCATATGGCACTAAAGCACAGAAACAGGCCCTTCGGCCCATCTAGAACATGCCAAACCATTTTACCTCCTAGTTCCATTGACCTGCACCTGGACCATTTCCCTCCCCACCCCTCCCATCCACATTCTTATCCAAATTTCTCCTAAATGTTGAAACCGAACTCACATCCACCACTTGTGCTGGCAGCTCATTCCACACTTTCACCAGCCTCTGAGTGAAGACGATCCGTCTCATGTTCCCCTTACACGTCTCAATTATCACCCTTAACATGATTGGCTGATCAGAAATTTTTGAACAAACAAACAGCTATACAGGTTTGCCTAATAAAGTGGCCACTGAGTGAATAATGCTTTATTTATCCCACCTTCATCATCTCCTCAAATACCACATTTTGCTGCATTTGTCGTGCCTGGTATAAACATGTGTGAAGTAATCCTAAGGTGGCTTTCACCCTCTAAAACTATCTCATTGCTTTCAGCTCTTGTGCTGCTAAATTACAGCTTGAACATTCAATAGAAAGTTTAATGGCCAAATAATGTGCAATTGCACCGTTCCTAAAACTAATGGGGAGTTTGAGGGCATGATGTAATTTCTGTGAAGCAGAACACCATAAGCAAAACAGAAGTTTCTGGAAATTCACACTGCTAGGCAAATTTATAATTCCAGAGTTTGTTGTCCAGATTGTTCTTCAGTAGTAGTGGGTAGTGCCAACTCTTCCTTTCTGCACAAGAGCCTTAGACTTTTTTTTTAAAGATTAGCTTTATGTACGAGGTTCCCCACTGAGTGAGCTTGGAGTCTTCTATTCGAAATGACAGAGGGTGTGAGGTGACCTGAACAGAGGTGTACAGGATTATGAGAGGCAAGGGGCAAGGATAGAGTGGACAGGCAGCATTGTTTTCCCAGGGTGGCGATGACCAATCCCACAGGACATCTGTTTAAGGTGATTGGAGGGAAGTTCAGGGGGTGTCAGAAGAAAGTTTTTTACACAGAGTGTGTGTGTGTCTGGGACATGCTGTTAGGGGTGGTGGTAGAGGCTGATGCATTAGATAAAGATAAGGATTGGCTTTATCTGTCTACGTGCTTCAAAGCTTCGAAACATACAGTAAAGAGCATTGTTTACTTCAGTGACCAACACAGGCCGAGGGCGTGCAGGGGGCAGCCCATGAGTTCCAAAGCATCCTGAGGCAACCCACAAAGTCATGGGAGAACAAACTCCTCATAGGCCAGAAGTTCCCAACCTGGGGTTCACAAACCCCTTGGTTAATGATAAGGCTCCATGGCATGAAAAGGGTTGGGACCCCTTGTTATAGACAGTGATGGGAAAAATTGAACCCGGATCATTGGCACGGTGATATACACCAGCTGTCCATCTGACCATTCACCACTTGCTCCCATGGCTTCACATGACCATGACCGGTGGGCAAAGCAGCTGCTACATCTTGCCCAAGGGTGAGCTGCAGGACAGCGGGAGAAGGAGCACCTTACGCCTCCTTTGATAGAGATTTATTTCCACCTTACCAATCCCATTCCCCAGAGTAGGGGAGGAATAGGTTTAGGGTAAAGAGCGAAAAGATTTAATAGGGTTCAGAATCGTGTCTCAATTCTAGTTTTGGACACATCAGTACTTGAGTTCTTACCACCCTCACTCCAGGTCTCTTCACATGAGGAAGTGAAAAAGGTCAAGGGCTGAAGATGTCAGCTCCATAGAAGTGGAAGTGGTCAAGGGCTGAAGATGTCAGCTCCATGGAAGTGGGTCAAGGGCTGAAGATGTCAGCTCCATGGAAGTGGGTCAAGGGCTGAAGATGTCAGCTCCATGGAAGTGGGTCAAGGGCTGAAGATGTCAGTTTCATGGAAGTGGTTCAAGGGATGAAGATGTCAGCTCCATGGAAGTGAGTCAAGGGATGAAGATGTCAGCTCCATGGAAGTGAGTCAAGGGCTGAAGATGTCAGTTTCATGGAAGTGAGTCAAGGGATGAAGATGTCAGTTTCATGGAAGTGGGTCAAGGGCTGAAGATGTCAGCTTTATGAAAGAACATAAATGAGAAAGATGGACCATATTCAAAGCTGATTCCGAATGGTGGACTGGAATATTTTAGTTATTCCAAAGTTAGGCACATAGGACAGGCAATTTTTACATCAGTGGAGAAAGGAATCAAGCTAACATTTCTTTGTGCATGTCTGAAAACAGCAGGAGGTGGAAGTGATGGATTAATGAAATGTTCTTTCGAGCAAATTGTTACAGGCTTTGGCTAAGTTGTCTTTGATCTTCAACCTTTTACACATTTGCTGACGATAGCAGAATCTTCGAACCTCCTCTATTCTGTCTGAACTTCAAAGTGAAGCGGTGCAAAGCTTTCAGAAAAATAAAAGGTTTCATAATTGCTTCCTTCACTGACAGCGTAACTGAAGGTTTGTGGAATGGCTGTTTGCGTAGTTGTACCATTTTATGCTGCCACCACAGGAAGAGTGGTGCAACGGCAATGTAGCGGTTAGAGTAATGTTATTACAACGCCAGGAGCACGGGTTTAATTCCCGCCATACACACACACAAAATGCTGGAGGAACTCAGCAGGTCAGGCAGCATCTATGGAAATGAATACAGTCGACATTTCAGGCCAAGATCCTTCATCAGGACTTCAATTCCCACTCTGACCTAAAGAAGGGTCTCGGCCTGAAACGTGGACTGCTTATTCACTTCCATAAAAGCTGCCTGACCTGCTGAGTTCCTCCAACATTTTGTGTGTGTTCTGGCTTTCCAGCATCTGCAGAATCTCTCATGATTTCAACTCTCACTGCTGACTGTAAACGGTTCGACATCCTCGTTGAGACCACATGGGTTTCCTCCTGTGGCTCCGGTTTCCTCCCACATTCTAAAGACATACAGTTAGAGGTTACGGTTAGCAAGTTAGGATCAGTAAATCTTCAATTCCCATTGCTGTTTTCCTTGTAACCACGTGGTTTCCTCTCAGTGTCGCGGTTTCCTCCCACATTCTAAAGGCTTCCAGGTTAGGGTTACTGGGTTGTGGGCATGCTACGTCAGTGCCAGCGGCACGGTAACCCTTGCAGGCTGCCTCAGCTTATCCTCTGACTGTGTTGGTCATTGACACAAACGGCATGTTTCACTGTATGTTGTGATGCTTTGACGTACATGCGACAAATAAAGCTAATCTTTATCTTCAGGAGGTTTTTATTTGTCAGGCTGAAAGATCAGGATTCAATTCCTGCCTGGCTCCGTAAGGAGTTTGTATGGTCACATGGTTTTCCGCCCGGTGCTCTGGTTTCCTCCCACAGTCCAAGGATGTAGGGGTCAGTAGGTTAATCGGTCACGTGGGTGTAATTGGACAGATTGAGCTCATTGGACTGGAAGGGCCTGCTACCTGCTGTATCTCTAAATAAAAATAAATAAATACAATGTATGATATTTGTCTTCTTTTGTCGCAAATCAAGTTGGATATTTCAGTTTCTACTCCAATTCAAGGGTCTGTCACCCAATGTCTAAGACGATAGAAATTAAAAGCAAAAGAGGACTACCCCATTTTGAATATCTTACATTATTTCCCCCAAAATCAAAATTACTTCCAAAAAAAATCTGAATTCAATTGCGCACAGAATATCCAGCATATCCCGGGCTAGCTCATGACTGTCATACCCAGTGAATATTCACAATAAAGATTCTGGAAAAGATCGAAATAGCAGAGGAATCTAGGACGAGAGGGACATCCATTTAGAAAACAGATGAGAAGGAGCTTCGTGATGTGGAGAGGATGTTTCCTGTAGTGCAAGAGTTTAGGACCAGAGGGGACAGCGTCAGAATGCAAGAACGTCACTTTAGAACAGAGATGACAAGGAATTTCTTTAGCCAGAGTGTGGTGAATCTGTGGAACTCAGTGCCATTGATAGCAGTGTCAAGTCACTGGGTCTATTTAAGGCAGAGGTTGATTAGGAAGAGTGACGAGGGAGAAGGGAGGAGAATGGGGCTGAGCGGGAGGATAAATCAGCCATGATGGAATGGCGGAGCAGACTCGATGGGCTGAATGGCCTAATTCTGCTCCTATGTCTTATGGAAATCTTTTTAAAAATAATCAGATTAAACCCTCCTGATTTCCCCCCTTTATAATAGAAAGGCATGATCCATGATATTATCACATCAGTCTGCAAATGCTAATGATGCAACTTGTTTCCCTTCACATTTAATATGGAAGCTGTTTCTAGGTCACTTCCATTCTGCATCTGTGATTAAATGCCATAATTAATTGGATGGCACCTACCCTGTATGAATGCAGCAGAGAGTCATTTTAAAATTCATAAGGTGTTTTTTGTAACCTGCATGTTATAATGATAATTGTCACGCAGCAAGCTCTATTAATAGCCCGAACAGCTGTTTCACCTGAGAGCTCTGTGACAAGATAAAGCAGAAGCAATTTTACATTGAAGCTTGGGCACAGGCTGGAATTCTGTCAAAGCCTGGAAGCCCTCAGATATGTACTGAGGTTTGCCTGCAGTGCAGCCAGTCAGAACACAGCAGTGGTCCACGGCAGATAGGGTGCCATGGTAGCGCAGCACAATGCAGAATAATCTGACTTGAATACTGACTTTTATTTATTTACTGGGATACAGCATGGAATAGGCCCTTCCGTCCCTCCCAGCCACACTGCTCAGCAACTCCTGAATTAACCCTAGCCCAATCACGGGACAGTTTACAATGATCAATGAACCTATCAATCAGCACGGCTTTGGACTGTGGGAGGAAACCAGAGCACCCGGAGGAAACCCACGCGGTCACGGAGAGAACGTACAGCTCCTTACAGACAGTGGCTGGTGTTGAATTGGGGTCACCTGCACTGTAAAGCATTGTGCTAACCTCTACACCACTGTGCCGACATGACAGCGGATAATCAGCTCAACAATCTATCAAAGTGAAATTCGGAGATTAAGTGACACCAGGCTGTGATGGTAAAAATAAAAAATGTAATAATCACCCAAGGTGGAGAAAATACACACTCAGTGATTTCTTTATTAGGTACCTCCTGTATGTTCATGGTCTTCTGCTGCTGTAGCCCATCCACTTTGAGGTTGGACATGTTGTGCATTCAGAGATGCTGTGCCATTCATCACCATTGTAATGTGTGGTTATTTCAGTTACTGTCGTCTTCCGGTTAGCTTGAACCAGTCTGGCCATTCTTGCCTGACATCTCTCATTAACAAGGCGTTTTTGGCCAGAACTGCTGCTCGCTGGATGCTTTTTTGTTTTTCACACCATTCTCTGTAAACTCTAGAGACTGTTGTGGGTTAAAATCCCATGACATTAGTTGTTTCTGAGAGACTCAAACCACTCCGTCTGGTATTAGCAATCATTCCACAGTCAGAGTCACTTAGATCACATTTCTTCCTCATTCTGATGTTTGGTCTGAACAACAACTGAACCTCTTGACCATGTCTGCATACTTTCATGCATTGAGTTGCTTCCATATGATTAGTAGATTGGATATTTGCATTAATGAGCAGGTGTACAGGTGTACCTAATAAAGTGGCCACTGAATGTATAATGTTGGTACGTGTTTTTTAAATATGCCATATCATAAATATGGGAATAGATTCTCAATAGACGGAGCTCTGTTATTTTTTCGTAAGCACTGTTCCCTCTAAGTTGTGCAGGTGTAACTGAAATGCCCTCGTGCACATAACCTTTGTTAGCAGCAGCTGGAATTTTCTTTTATATATTGTTAATATCATTTTAAAATTATGCTAATATAACTTTGAAATCTACATTAATATAATTGTGAAATACCCTGTTATTTGTATAATGAATTATGTGTTAATGAATAAAGTCCATACATTTTCTAAATAATAAACATATCACAACCTTTAATATGAACCCTTTTGGAATTTCAACATATTTACATTGTCAGTGTTTCAAGTTACAACACTGTTACAAATTGTAACAATAAACACAGAATGGATGTTGGTAGCTCATTGTTAATAAACCGCTGGTCTGCTGAATGCTGATACCATCTAGTCAAAACATTTTAATTTTGCCATTGCACCTGTCAGTTGCTTAGACTGCCTGACATTGTTCACTTGTTGAGAGTTGTGGTTTGTGCTTGATGTGACTATAATTTTAAAAAAAACATTTAAAGTGCCACACAGTTTTCAGGCCGTGTAAAAGTTTCCTGTTCAGAGCAACAGTTTTTAAAGAAAAGATATAATATTGACAACAGGATATATACTTCAGAAGGCTATTCAATTGCTTGCTACAAGGCAGTGCAATTAAACATCTGAGAGAAAATAGTAACTGGCTTTCATGCTGTCCCTCGTGTGGGAACACTGTAGAATAATTGTGCAGTAGGAATTCTTACAAAACTGGAATTGGACTTTGGAATTGATTTATTAATGTTATATGTACCAAGATACAGTGAACAGCTTGTTGTGAGTACTGTTCATGCGGATTAGATCATTACTCAGTGTATTGAGGTAGAACAAGGTAAAACAATAACAGAATAATGTGTAACATCTTCCGAGAAGGTGGAGTGCAGGTAAACAATAATGTGCAAGCTCATAATGAGATAGATTGTGAGGTCAAGAATCCACCTTATTGGAGTAGGAAGTGAGAAAGTCCAGGCTGGGAGGTGCCTTGTATTTTTTAGAGATACAGCACGGTAACAGGCCCATCTCGTCCAGTGAGCTCATGCTCCCCTTTTACACCCATATGGCTGATTAACCTACTAACCAGTGAGCCTCTGGAATGGGGGGGGGGGTGAAACTGGAGCACTTGGAGAAAAATCACGCGATCACAGGGAGAACCTACAAACTCCTTACAGGCGGCAGTGGGAATTGAACCTGGGTCTCTGGTGCTGTAATAGCTTTACACTGACCGTTACGCTGCCATGCCATCCAAATTGTTTTCTTTGTTCGCTTGTGCTGGCTGCTTTACTGAGGCAGTGAGAAGTATAAAGTATAGAGAGAATGCATGGAGCGGAGGCTGGTTTCTGTAATGTGCAGAGCTGGGTCCACGGGTCTCTGTAGTTTCTTGCAAGCTGTCTCAAGCCGTTTTGATCCAGACAGAATGCTTTCTAAGGTACATCAATGAGAATTAATAAGAGTCGATGGTAATCGTACTGAAGAAGGGTCTCGGCCTGAAATGTCAATTGTTTATTCATTTCCATAGATACTGCCTGACCTGCTGAGTTCCTTCAACACTCTATGTGTGTTGCTATGGATTTCCAGCCACTGCAGAATTTCTCATGTTTAAGGGTCGATGGAGACTAGTTAGTTTCTCAATCAATTAAATAAGTTTATAACATCTAAAAATGTTTATATTTTTGTTCTTCATGCTCATAAAATGCATTTCAATTTTAAGAGTCTTCTGCAAGGTTGGTACATGAACAGAAATGTGAGGGGGTGGGTAGAAGAGAGAAGGTCCAGGAAGGGTGGGGTCTTCGATTGTGTTGGCTGCGTTACTGAGGCAGCAAGAAGTACAGGGAGAATCCATGGAGCGGAGGGTGATGTGCAGAGATGTGCCCATAACTCTGCAGTTTCCTGCAGTCATGGGCAGAGCATTTACTGTACCAAGCTGTTAATTGGAATTGAGCAGTACACATGATGGCTAATAGGATGGATCGTGTTGAAATTATCCCTCCACTTTACGCTGATTCAGGATTGATAGCTATGTCAAAGAGTTTTCACCACTCAACATTAGTGCTTATTACATTTTTGGAAATCTTTCACACAAAATTAATATTTGATAATTAACTTAATACGGCTTTTGTGAATGAACAAGCAGACCAATGAAGATTTATTATGACAGTTGAGAGCAATTGGATTATATTTTAAACAAAGCATAAAATATAATACATCGCACAAAATTACTGAATAAACCCAGCTGGTCAGGTAGCATCTATGGAAAGGAATAAACAGTCTACGTTTCAGGCTGAGACCCTTCATCAGGATTGGACAGGATTTCCAGCATCTGCAGAAACTCAGGATCAGAATCAAGTTTAATATCATTGTCACTTGTCATGAACTTTGTTGTTTTGCAGCAGCAGTACAGAGCAATACATAATAACAAAGACTATAAGTTACAATATGAACTATATATATAAATTAAATTAAACACGTAGTGCAAAAAAAGAGGAAAAAATACCAAGGTAGTGTTCCTGGGTTCACTGTCTATTCAGAAATCTGATAGCGGAGGGGAAGAAGCTGTTCCTGAAATTGAAATTAAAGAATGGCAGTGAACTGTGGTCACTGTCAAGATCGTGGCTCAGACTTAACTGTTGACTTAAGTTTTTTATTAGGTTTGTAGGGATGGTTTTGGCGACTGCCAAGATGGAAACAGATGGAGTTCCTCGTGAATTCCAGGACTGAAACGTCAGTAACATGAACCCAGAGGTTTACAGAAGACCTGTTGGTACATTTCTAAACAGCCCACACAAAAGTGCTGGAGGTACTCAGTAGGTCAGGCAGCATCCGTGGAGGGAAATGTCTATGGACATTTCAGGGTGAGACCTTTCATCAGTGCTGGAAAGGAAAGGGAAGAAGCCAGGATATGAAGGAGGGGAAGGGGAGGAGTACAAGCTGGCAGGTGGTAGGTGAGACCAGGTGAGGGGAAGGTAGGTAGGTGGGGAGGGGGATAAAGAAAAAAGCTGGGAGTTGATAGGTGGAAGAAGTAAGTACTGAAAAAGAAGGAATCTGATAGGACAGGAACACATTTCTAAAGGGCTGAAATAATCTTTCGTAAGCACATTAGTTCTTAAGCAGATCTTACTTTCCCCAAGCAATAATGCTGATCAACACCTTCACCCACTAACCTGCCCCTGCACGCCCCCAACCACCACAACTTTACCTTTCCTGTCAGAGTCACTTTATGGACATACAATCAATCTGTTTACATAAGCTATTTTATATATTTAAATTTGTTGCATTTTTTATTATTGTGTCCTTTATCTTACACTGTTTTTTGTGCTGCATTGGATCTGGAGTACAATTATTTTGTTCGTTACACTTGTGTGCTGGAAATGGCATTAAAAGATCTTGAATTTTAAATCTTGAAGTCATGGCCAGGTTTTCAAACCAAGGCTGGTCACTGAGGAGCTTTAGGAATCCAATCACAGTTATTGTCTTTACTCTTCTAGATTGTTAAAGAAAAGTTTGAACTCTTAAGTCTTTCACCTTGCTTTCTCGCAACTGCCAAATGAGCTGTTACCACTTCCAAACATTCGATGATCTCAGTCATAAATACCAAATGTTGATAGTTTACCCCTCTGAGAATGGTGACTGAAAGGATCAACAAGATTTTGAAGGATACAAGAGATTCAAAGAATTTTTACTCCAAAGAATGGACATCGTAAATGACAGTGCAGATTGCCTCTGAGAAAATGGAAACAACAAAAGGTCCTTAAAATGCTACAGCACAGCAGTAGATGAACACATAGATTTCTCCAACTTGAAGGAATAAGAGGTAATAAGGGAAGGAAAGCAAAGGCAGAGCTGAATGATAAAAGGAATGATCAATAACACAGTACAACTTGTAGTTGTACCAGCACTTGAGCAATGATGATTGGGAAGCACTCTTCGAAGAGAAACAGAACTTGGGACAATAATGCAATCAAAATGAATAAACAACCAACAGATTTTCAGTGTTAAAATCAAACTGGCAAGGCGGCAAATTGGGTGGCTGCAGTCTGCCACCACTGCACGAGTTATGTGTGTTCAGGACAAAGAAACAGGCAGAGAAAACATTACAGACACAATCCACCCAGCAAACTACCTTTTCTAAAAGCTCCCTTCTGCAAAGCACTACAGGGCTATTAAAGCAAAAACTTTATGCCATCTTAAAGGTTTTATCCCCCTAGGCAGTTAATGTGATCAACCATTTTAATTAGCCTCCTCACCCCCCTCTGTCTATACCCCCATTTCTGCACTGCACTGTAGACACTTGAAACCACTGTTTATAATGCTGTTTATGTTGTAAATACTTGCTGGTATTTATGTACTTTTGCACATTTTATTTCACATTGGTCCTTCAACCTCTAACTTTATTTTTTATATAAATATTTATTCTTTATAAATGTTGAATGTTCTTTGTTGCATGTCGCACCCTGACCACCACAACCTCAGCAAACTCCTAAATTTGGTGAATAAAGTTGATCTTTGGTTAAGTTAGAATCCTTCATGTTGTGTCATTGCATCCTGTTTCAGCAGCCCCTATTTTGCGCATTAAGGCATGGATACCAATACATACCCTTCTCTTTTCCAATCAATAAAGGAATGCAAATCTAGCAGTTCTTCTTAGAAATGAGGGAGATTACTTCATGCCATTTCTAACCATGGAATATCTCTCTCAATCTTCGCAATATTGCCAGGCATTCTGGTTTGTCCTGTCTGAGATACAAAATGGGAGAAAAGTCAGTGGGCTTGAATTTGTCATGAGGTGCAGTTATAGAGGCATACAAGATGATGAGAGGCATAGATCGAATGGATAGTCAGAGACTTTTTCTCCAGGGCAGAAATGGCAATTACGAGGGGGCATATTTTTAAGGTGATTGGAGGAAATTATATAGAGGAATGTCAGAGATACACTGAGAGGGTTAGGTGCGTGGTGCACCCTGCCAGGGGTGGTATAGAGGCTGATACATTAAGAGACTCGCGGATAGGCACATAGACGATAGAAACATGGAGGGCTACGGGGGAAGGAAGGGCTAGATTGATCTCAGAGTAGGTTAAAAGGTCAGTACAACATTGAGGGCCAAAGGACCTGTAATGTGCTGTAATGTTAATAATAATATTATAAAGCAGTCACAGACTCATAGAACATTACAGCACACAAGCAGGTACTTCAGCCCATCTAGTCTGTGCTAACCTTGTCTTCCGCCTAGTACCCAGAACATAGCCTTCCATTCTTACCTCATCCACGTACCTATCCAAACCCCTTCTTAAATGATGCAATTGATTTTGTAACAGAAGTGATATTAGTAACAAACCCATCTGCTGATGTGATCAACAAAGCAACTGGTAGGGCAATTCAAAGTCAATCTATTTTGTTGTTTCACTTTGTCTTAACCCAAACAGCAATAATTAATGTTTTTCGGTCTACCTTTCACATTTTGCCTACAATACACTGTAGGAAACTTCGACGCCTGCAATTAACCTCTGAGATGAGTTAGCAATTTGAATTAGAAAAAACACACATTAATTTGTATTTCAGGCTAATTCCAAATATACCTGCAGATCTGGATTCAAAACACAACCACTCCCCGGAGTGAAATAGAACTTAGCTCCTGATTTACATGGTGAGTGGTAGGGCACCAAGGCACGCAGCACAACAAAGGAATCTGTTCACAGTTTAAGGTTCAAACTGAACTTATTATCAAAGCACATACTATATATGTCACCATGTACAACCCTGAGATTCATTTCAGCAAATCCAAGAACCATAATAGAATCAATGAAAGACCATGCCCGACAGAGTGGACAAAAACCAATGTGCAAGAACAAAAGAGAAATAATACTACTACTACTACTAATAATAATAAATAAATAATAAATATCGAGAATATGAGATGAAGGGTCCTTGAAAGTGAGTCCAGTCCAGTGAGAACAGTTCAGTCTTGGGGCGGGTGAAGTTGTGTGAAGTTAACCCCACTGGTTCAGGAGGGGTAAGAACTGTTCCTGAACCTGGTGGTGTGAGTCCTGAGGCCTCTGTACCTCCTTCCTGATGGCAGCAGTGAGAGGAGAGCATGGTCTGGGTGGTGGGGGCCCCTGATGATGGATGCTGCTGTCCTGCGTCAGCGCTCCAGTTAGATATGCTCAAAGGAGGGAAGGATTTTACCCCGTGATGATCTGGGCCTTATCCACTACTTTTTGTGGGATTTTCTGTTCAAGGTCATTGGTGTATCCATACCAGGCTGTGAAACAGGTAATCAATATTATCTCCACCACACATCTACAGAAGCTTGTCCAAAGTATTAGATGTCATGGGAATACAGATCCATAATTCCTTGAAAGTGATGTCACAGGAAGATAAGCTAGATAAATATTAGACTTTGTTAATCAGAGTATTAAGTACAGGAACTGGGATGTTATGTTGCAGTTATATAAGACATTGTTGAAGTGTAATTTGGAGTATTGTGTGCAGTTCTGGTCACCTATCTACAGGAAATATAACAATAAGCTTGAAACAGTATGGAGAAAATTTCCAAGAACCTTGCAGGGACTTGAAGACCCAAGTTATAGGGAAAGGCTGAAGAGGTTTGGACTTTATTCCCTAGAACATAGAAGATTGAGAGGAAATTTGAGAGTAGTATACAAAATTATGAAGGGAATAATTTAACTGCAAGCCAGCTTTTTCCACCGAGATTGGGTGGGACCAGAACTAGAGGTCACGGATTAAGAGTGAAACATAGAAACATAGAAAGTAAGTGCAGGAGTAGGCCATTCGGCCCTTCGAGCCTGCACCGCCATTCAGTATGATCATGGCTGATCATCCGACTCAGAACCCTGTACCTGCCTTCTCTCCATACCCCCTGATCCCTTTAGCCACAAGGGCCATATCTAACTCCCTCTTAAATATAGCCAATGAACTGGCCTCAACTGTTTCCTGTGGCAGAGAATTCCACAGATTCAGCACTCTGTGTGAAGAAGTTTTTCCTCATCTCCGTCCTAAAAGGCTTCCCCTTTATCCTTAGGTCCTGGGGTCCTTTAACATCTGCCGGACGATGCTGAGGATGTTCTATGAGTCTGTGGTGGCCAGTGCTATCATGTTTGCTGTTGTGTGCTGGGGCAGCAGGCTGAGGGTAGCAGACACCAACAGAATCAACAAACTCATTCGTAAGGCCAGTGATGTTGTGGGCATGGAACTGGACTCTCTCACGGTGGAGTCTGAAAAGAAGATGCTGTCTAAGTTGCATGCCATCTTGGACAATGTCTCCCATCCACTACATAATGTACTGGATGGGCACAGGAGTACATTCAGCCAGAGACTCATTCCACCGAGATGCAACGCAGAACGTCATAGGAAGTCATTCCTGCCTGTGGCCATCAAACTTTACAACTCCTCCCTTGGAGGGTCAGACATCCTGAGCCGATAGGCTGGTCCTGGACTTATTTCATAATTTACTGGCATAATTTACATATTACTATTTAACTATTTATGGTTTTATTACTATTTATTATTTATGGTGCAACTGTAATGAAAACCAATGTCCCCCGGGATCAATAAAGTATGACTATGACTATGACTATGACTTAAACTGTGACCCCTCGTTCTGGACTTCCCCAACATCAGGAACAATCTTCCTGCATCTAGCCTGTCCAATCCCTTTAGAATTTTATACGTTTCAATAAGATCCCCCCTCAATCTTCTAAATTCCAGCGAGTATAAGCCTGGTCGATCCAGTCTTTCATCATATGAGTCCTGCCATCCCAGAAATCAATCTGGTGAACCTTCTTTGTATTGCCTCTATGGCAAGAATGTCTTTCCTCAGATTAGGGGACCAAAACTGCACACAATACTCCAGGTGTGGTCTCATCAAGGCCTCATACAACTGTAGTAGTACCTCCCTGCTCCTGTACTCGAATCCTCTTGTTATGAATGCGAGCATACCATTCGCCTTTTTCACCACCTGCATGCCTGCTTTCAATGACTGGTGTATAATGACACCCAGGTCTCATTGCACCTCCCCTTTCCCTAATCGGCCACCATTCAGATAATAACCTGTTTTAATCTGTAAAAGGTGAAATGTTTAAGGTGAGCATGAGGGGAACTTCTTCACTCAGAAAGTAGTGAAAGTATGGACTGAGCTGTCGCCGAAGTGTTGGGTATGGGTTCAATTTCAAAATTTAAGAGAACTTTGGATAGATGCATGTATAGGAGAGGTATGGAGGGCTATGGTCCAGGTGTGGCTCAATGGGACTAGACAGAATAACAGTACAGCATGAACTAGATGGGCTGAAAGGTCAGTTCCTGTGCTCTATGACTATGGCTCTACGACTCTGTGAAAGCTTTGACAACATGTTCATGTAATTCTGATATGACTTGGATTAGAAGTTCAGATTGGAGTCAAACCTGTTTTTCAAATGATTCAGGAAGTCTAGTCTCCATTTTACACCTTTTAAACTCTCAGAAGCATAACTGAATTGTTAGAGATCACGGACTCTTACTTCCTCACAATGTAAACACTTAGTCTTTTGCAGGTATGGAGCACATTCCTTAGAATCCTGGTTAGAATTCCATCACAGCAGGAAATGGGATATTTAAGATGGAACCTATTTGTACTCGTCTAGTGTTTATATTTCCGTAACTTATCAAAAGATTTCATAGAGTCACAGAGCAATACTACACAGATACCGGGCCCCTGGCCCAGCCAGTCTATACTGATCACAGTGGCTCTGCATCTAGTCCCAATTTCCTGCATCCATGCCTCCAGGCCCTGCCCCTCCATGTACCTATCCAAGTGCTTTTGAAGTGATATTATTGTGCCTCTCTCAACCACTCCCTCTGGCAATTCGTCCATGTATTCATCATCGTCTGCGTGGAAGAGTTGCCACTCAGATCCTTTTTAAATCTTTACTCTCTCACTCTAAATCAAAGTTGTGAGTTTTAGTCTCTTCTACCCTGGGGAAAAGACTGTTACCATTCACCTCATCTACAGTGCCTATAAAAAGTATTCAATCCCTCTTGGAAGTTTTCATGTTTTATTGTTTTACAATATTGAATCACAGAAGATTTAATTTGACTTTTTTTGACACTGATCAACAGAAAACTACTCTTTCGTGTCAAAGTGAAAACAGATCTCTACAAAGTGATCTAAATTAATTACAAATATAAAACACAAAGTATTGGATTGCATAAGAATTCACCCCCTTTAATATGACAAATCATCACTGGTGCAGCCAATTGTTTTTGGAAAATCACATAGTTAGTTAAATGGAGATCTGTTTTTGGGGACAGGTGTTTCAATTGATCCTGGTAAAAATACACCTATATCTGGAAGGGCTGGGCTTGTGTTCCCCCATGGCTCTTTACAATACATAAAGTGGATATAAACCTGCAACAATTTTTGGGAAAGAAGTTTGACTGTGAAATCAAACTGATAGTACAAGAATATATAGACCTGCATTTTAGAAACAAACTTGTAATATTTACGAATGGATCAAAAGACCCTAACTTTGGTCACACCGGTATTGCAGTCTACATTCCTCATTGCAAAACTAGCATTAGGAAAAGAACATCAAACCATTTATCAGAGTATACAACAGAATTAATGGCAATATTGAGTGCATTATCTTGGATGGAAGAAAATAATGTCAGAAAGGCTGTCATCTGTTCAGACAGTTTGTCTGCATTAACCTCTATCAAACCAAGAAAATGAGAAAGTAGAGAGGATATTTTATTGGAGATTCTATGCAAGTTATATACACTGTCCAAAAATGGGATAGAAGTAAGCTTTCTTTGGGTTCCTGCTCATTGTGGTGTGGAGGGTTATGAAAAAGTGGACATTATAGCTAAACAAATTGTCTATAATAGAAGTCCAGATCCCTCTAAGCAAAGCAGAAGTCATTAAAATACCTATTGAGGAGACATGGCAGAAGCATTGGGATGAGAGTGAAATGGAGACAACTGTACAAAATACAGAGGCAAGTCAGATACAAAAGATTATCAGGTGGACATAGAAAGATAGAAGCGATCATCAGTCGGTTAAGAGTTGGACACACAAGTCTTAATTACACATTACATGAAATAGGAAACATCCAACTGGGTTGTGTGAATACTGCAATCAAGCAGAAACAGTTGAACATATATTGATTAAATGTAAGAAGTACCAAAGGGAAAGAGTGAAGATGATAGGAGCACATAAGATAAACAAAAAAACCTGCTGTGGGTATAGAAGACATTTTAAGTGGAATTTCAAGAGAACTACAGACCTATATCATGAGGTATCTGAAAGACTCTGGTTTATTATATAGAATTTAGGGAATGCAATTCTTTTCATTCCTCCTGTTTATCAAACGATTCACACTCCAGTCTAGTAGGTGGCGGTAATGCACCTTAAAGCTGGTTTGTCAACCGCCATAAAACAACACAAGAAGAAGAAGAAGAGGAAGGGATGGGCTTGGCCTGGCTGACTTGGGTGGGGTGGAGTTCAGGGAAGTGCAGATTCTGTTCGGCTGGAGGTTAGAGGTGTGGTGGTTGGTGACGCTGGCTGTGAATGGTGTGGGGATGTTTGGAAATATTGTAGGTTCAGGTAGGGAGGGAGGATCTAGCAAAGGTACCACAAATGGAGAATTCAGATGAGTGTGGGTTGGCAGGAGGAAGTTGAAATAAAATTGAATCTAGTCTGGAAAACGGAAAAAGAAATATAATATTGGGATGATTTTAAATGTTGGAGAGAAAGGGCAGGATATTCTGGAAAAAAAGGAAAGAAGACTTCAAGGTATTGTTTAAATTTGGTCAGGAAAAGCCTTCTATCAATCCCATTAAATTAACTACAGAGTTAAAATTGAATACAGGGAAGATAGCTTGTGCTCATACTTTAAGAGGAGGTAATGTCTTGATTGTTTGTAAGGATACGAAACAGTGTGAGAAGGCATTACGTTTGAAGACTTTACTTGGCAAAAAGATAATATCTATGTTGCCAAATGAAAATAGAGGTATTAAGGGCGTTATACTGGGTGTTCCAGTGGAGATTTCGATAGAAGAGGTTAGATCTCATTTATTAGGAGGCAAGGTTACGGAGGTAAAGAGATTGCAAGCAGTCAGAAATGGGGAAAGGATGGATAATTTATCTATATTGATATGGTTTGATGAAGTGAAGCTCCCTGATACAGTTAGTTTGGGGTATGTTAGTTATTAGGTTCGAGCTTATATTCCACCCCCGCTTAGATGTTATAAATGTCAGAGGTTTGGGCATGTTGTGGCAGTATGTCGTGGGAAACTAAGATGTAGTAGGTGTAGTGGGGGACATAAATATGGAAATTGTGAAGGCGTAAGGTTTAAATTTGTAATTGTGGAGGAGAACATAGTGCAGTTTATAGAGGATGCGAAGTGCTTAAGAAGGCAGCTGAAGTTCAACAGGTTAAAGTGCAGTTTAATATGTCTTATGCCGAGTCCTTGCAAGATGTTAGATGAATGTTGATAAAGTATTACCAGTCAGAAAACAGAATGTGAAGTTAGAGGCTATATGTCAGCATCATAGTTCTCTTACTAAAGATACTTTACTAGTTGATATAATAAAGTTTGTGATATTCATAACAGATGTGGTGAATTGTGCTGCTCAGACATCTAGTTGTACTAAGAAAATAAAAAAATTATTGTGAAAACTACTGAAAAATATCTGAGTAAAACTGGTGTAATGTGAGAAGCTGCAAATGAAGCTCTGATGGGTGGGGTATCTGTATTTTAATCTCCCTGTGAAGGTACATAATGGGTATAAGAATATTGCAGTGAAATGTGAGAAGCCGGATTTTAATGGTCAAGGCTTTAAGTTTATTTCTGATTTATCAAATTCTCCTGATATTATATGTATTGAAGAAACTTGGTTGTTACCACAGTTAAGTTTTTCCTTGCAGGATTATATTGTAATTAGGCAGGATAGGTTAGTTGGTAGAGGGGATGGTGTTGCAAGTTTTATGAGGAAAGGATAGGACATAGAGTTGTGGATGTAAATGGGGTACATGAGGCACTTGTAGTAGAAGTATTTGATTCAACAGGTAGGGGCATTAAAGTGGTAATTTTTTACAACCCTGAGGAGTGTGCAGAGGCAATTAATGAGAGAAATAAGACTTATGCAATAATGGGCGTGAGGGGAGACGCGTTTACAGAACACATAAAACTGTTGGATTGTTGGGAGAAGGTGGTAAAACAAGAAGGGAGGGAATTATATTGACTCAATTTAGAATTGGGCATTCTATGCTTAATTATTCCTTACATCTTGTTGGAAAGCATCACTCTGGGGTGTGTAGGTTTGTCATCGTTATGAAACAATTGAACACATTCTTTTACAATGTGAAGCATGCAAGGTTGAAAGACAGCAAATGGATGCTGCACTATTAGCTTTGGGGGTTGGCAGTTTTCATTTAAAACTTTGCTAAATTATGGAAGTGACTTTCACAATATTATCTTTCATTATTTAAAATCTATAGGGCTTTTTGGGGTAATTTAGTTTTCAGTTGATAAAGAACCAGGAGGGGTTTTATTTCCGAACTGTCTACACTTCACTCCAGTCCAGCTGGTGGTGGTAATGTACCTTAAGTTGAACTGCCAACTGCCACTAAAAGTCAGGAGAAGGTCCACTGCTGGTGATTCAGTATCCTGGCAAAAACTACACCATGAAGACAAAAGACCACTCCAGGCAACTCCACGAAAAGGTTATTGAAAATTACAAGTCAGGAGATGGATACGAGAAAATTTCCAAGTCACATAATATGCCTTGGAGTACAGTTAAATCGATCATCAAGAAGTGGAAAGAATGTGGCACAGTTGTAAAGCTTAGAGCAAGATGTCCTCAAAAACTGAGTGACCATGCAAGAAGGGGGCCTATGACAACTCTGGAGGAGTTACAAGCTTCAGTGACTGAGATGGGAGAGACTGTGCATACAACAACTGTTGCCTGTGTGCTTCGCCAGTCACAGCTTTATGAGAGAGTGGCAAAGAGAAAGTCACTGTTAAAAAAAACATGAAAACTCAACTAGAGTATGCTAGAAGGCATGTGGGAGACTCTGAAGTCAGCTGGAAGAAGGTTCTATGACCTGATGAAACTAAAATTGGGCGTTTGTCCATCAGACTCAACACGATGATTGGTGAAATCCAAACACTGCACATCATCAAAAATACACCATCCCTACTGTGAAGCATGGTGATAGCTGCATCATGCTGTGGGGATGCTTCACTGCAGCAGGACCTGGAAGGCTTGTGAAGGTAGAGGGTAAAATGAATGCAGCAAAATATGGGGAAATCTTGGGGGAAAACCTGATGCAGTCTGCTTGAGAACTGCAACTGGGGAAAAAATTGTTTTCCAGCAGGACAATGACCCCAAGTATAGAGCCAAAGCAACACAGGAATGGCTTAAAAACAACAATTAATGTCCTGGAGTGGCCAAGTCAGAGTCCAGACCTCAATCCAACTGAGAATTTGTGGCTGGACTTGAAAAGAGCTGTCTGCTCATGATCCACATGCAATCTGATAGGGTTTGAGCAGTTTTGTAAAGAAGAATGGGAAAATCGCGGTGTCTAGATGTGCAAGGCTGATAGAGACCTATCCACACAGACTCAAGACTGCAATTGCTGCCAAAGGTGCATCTGCCAAATACTGACTTGAAGGGGTGAGTAATTATGCAATCAATTACCTTGTGTTTACTAACTGTAATAATTTTTTACAAGTTAGTCTAAATGTGTTTTCACTTTGACATGAAAGAATCATTTCTGTTGACCAGTGTCAAAAAAGACAAATTAAATCCATCGTAATTCAATGTTGTAAAACAATAAAACATGAAAATGTCCTGGGGATGGGGGTGAATACTTGTTATAGGCATTGTATGTCTCTCACAATTTTAAACAATTCTAAAATAAGGTGGATCATGGGCTCCAACTCAGTTTATGATGTGTTCTTGCTTCTGGTCACTCCTTTGTTTTTCTGTTGCTATTCAGTTTTTGAATTGGGGTGGGTGGCCTGCAGATACTGAACACTGAGCTGAACTGAAATATGCCTTTTGATTTTGTGTTTTTATACTCTGTGTTTTTGTTCAATTTTTGTTGCCGTTTGTGCAAATTGTTGTATGTGTGTGGGTTATGTGCATGTGGTGTGTGTGTATGTGTGCTAATATTTTTTTCTTTTAACGGGTTCCGTGGTTCTTCTTTGTTTCATGGCTGCTGCTGGGGAAGATGAATCACAGGGTTGTATACTGCATACATGCCCAATTATAATAAATGTACTTTGAGGTAACCGCTCATTCTTCTAAATTCCAAGGGATAAAGACTTAGCCTGGCCAACCCCTTGCCCTTCAGTCCTGCCAATGCCCTCGTAAATCTAGAAATCAAGTTTTTTTAAAAGTAAGTGACAGAGCCAATGAGCTCCAAAGTATTTTTAAAATTTATTACTGAGAGTCTAAAATCTGGCATCAAGACACAGCACTTAAATTTTGGTGCTGAATCGTTGTTAGTCAGTAATTAAAGTGTACTGCCAATGACTTGCCTGCACTGGAAGTGACAAGTTCCAATTTTGTTGGTGATTTGAGTGAAGATCTATCACACAAGTGTATATTTCACAAATATTTGGATGTCTAATCATTCTGGGGGTTGTTGCACAGAAAATCATTTGGAGAATGTGTTAGTTTATACTCCAGTCTTGATGGAATTTAAAAAAAATCTTCATTGATTAAATAGAGATTTGTACAAGTTAGTGAAGGAATCTGACTGCCCACTTACTTCAAAAGTAATTGTAATTGAGAGTTTTATATTCAACTAAATTGTAAATTGATAAATTTTGGTAAATTGGTTTATTATTGTCGCATGTACTGAGATACAATGCAAAATTTGTCTGGCATACTGTTCATACAAATCAGATCATTACACAGTGCATTGAGGTAGAACAAGGTGAAACAATAATAGATGCAGAATAAGGTTTTTCAGTTACAGAGAAAGTGCATTGCAGGTAGACAATAAGGTAAAAGGTTATAATGAGGTAGATTGTGAGGTCAACAATCCATCTTATCACATTACAGGACTGGTCAGTTGCCTTATGACACCAGGGTAGAAGTTCTCTTTGAGCCTGGTGGTATGTGCTTTCAGGCTTCTGTATCTTCTGTCCAGTGGGAGGAAGGAAAAGAGGGAATGTCTGGGAGTGGATATGGAACCATTACCAAGGCAGGAAGAAGTCCAAGGAATGTGCTCAGCTGAGTCCGTGACTCTCTGCAGGTCCTTGCGGACACGGGCATTGTAGTTTCCAGATAAGCAGGTAGATTGGGAGAATCAGGTTGATGGTCAAGAGAGGGAATTTGTAGAATTCTTACAAGATGGTTTTTAGAGCAGCTTGTGGTTGAGCCCAGTAGGGGATCAGCAATTCCAGATTGGGTGTTGTGTAATGAACAGCATTAGATTAGGAGCCTAAGGTAAAGGAATCCTTGGGAGACAAAGGATTCACTGTGCAGTTTTGGAGGGAGGAAATAAAATCAAATGTATCATATTACAGCGGAGTAAAGGGAATTACAGAGACATGAGAGAGGAGCTGGCCAAAGTTGAATGAAAGGTGACACTTGCAGGGATAATGGCAGAACAGCAATGTCTTGAGTTTTGGGGGGTAATTCAGAAGTTGCAGATAAGATACATCCCAAAGATGAAGAAATATTCTAAAGGCAGGAAGAGGCAAACATGGCTGACAGCATCAATGCAAAAGAGAGGGCATATAATATAACAAAAAATAATGGGAAGTCAGAGGACTGGGAAGCTTTTAAAAACCAATAGAAGCTTTTAAAAACCAACAGAATAAGGAGAGAATAGATGAAATATGCAGGGAAGCTAGCTAAAGCTATTAAAGAGGATACCAAAAGTTTTAACAATTATATAAAGAGTAAAAGGGAGGCAAGAGTCGATGTCAGACCACTGGAAAATGACATTGGAGAGGTAATAATAGGGAGAAAGAAATGACAGAGGAACATAATCACATTTCAGCTGTCTCCTTCCCTTACCCCCATTTTTTTTATTCTGGCATCTTTCCCCTTCTTTTTCAGTCCTGAAGAAGGGTCTTGGCCTGAAACATCGATTATCTATTCATTTTATAGATGCTCCCTGATGTCCAGCATTTTGTGTGTGTTGCTTTGGATTTATAGCATCTGCAGAATTTCTTGTGTTTAAAACTTAGTAAGTTATTTTACATCGGTCTTCACTGTGGAAGATACTAGCTGTATGCCAGAAATTCGAGTGTGTTATGGGCAGAAGTGAATATAGTAAGGAAAAAGTGCTTGGCAAGCTGAAGGTCACCTGGGTCAGATGGACTACATCCCAAGTTTCTGAATGAGGTAGCTGAAGAGACTGTGGAGGCATTAATAATGATCCTTCAAGACTCACCAGATTTTGGAATGGTTCCAGAGAACTGGAAAATTGCAAATGTCTCTCCATTCTTTAAGAAAGGAGAGGGAGGCAAAAGAAAGGAAATTACAGGCCAGATGGACTGACTTCAGTGGTTGAGAAGATGTTGGAATTCATTATTAAGGATGAGGTTTTGGGATATTTGGAGGTACATGATCAAATACGCCAAAGTCAGCATAAGAGAAAATCTCATCTGAAAAATCTGTTGTAATTCTTTGAAGAAATAACAAACAGGATAGAAAAAGGAAAGTAGGTGGAAGCTGTGTACTTGGATTTTCAAAAGGCCTTTGACAAGGTGCCACACATGAGGCTGCTTAACAAGAATAGAGCCTGTGGTATTACAGGAATGACACTAGCATGGATTGAGCATTGGCTAACTGGCAGGAGGCAAAGCAGAGGAACAAAGGAAACCTTTTCTGGTTATTAGTGGTGTTCCCCAAGGGTCAGTTTTAGGATTACTTCTTCTCACGTTACATGTCAACGATTTGGAATTCAGAATTACTGGCTTTGTGGTCAAGTTTGCAGATGATACAAAGATAAGTGGAGGTGCAGGTAGTGATGAGGAAGCAGCAACTCTGCAGAAGACTTGAACAGATTGTGAGAATGGGCAGAAAAATAACATGAAATATTGTGGAAAGAAATGAATGGTCATGCACTTTGGTAGAAGGAATAAAAGAGGAGACTATTTTCTAAATGGGGAGAAAATTAAATAATCTGAGTTGCAAAGGGTCTCGGGTCTTGGGAGTCCACATGCAGGATTCCTTAAAGCTAAACTTGCTGGTCGAGTCTGTAGAAAAAAAAGCAAATGCAATGTTAGCATTCATTTTGAGAAGACTAGAATATAAAAGCAAGGATATAATGCTGAGAATTTGTAAGGCATTGGTCAGACTGCACTTGGAATATTGTGAGTAGTTTTAGGCTGCTTATCTAAGTAAAGATATGCTGACATTGGAGAGGGTCCAGAGGAGGTTCACGAGAATAATTCCGGAAATGAGAGCGTTAATATATGAGGAGCTTTTGATGGCTCTGGGCTGATACTCACTGGAGTTTAGAAGCATGAGGAGGGATCTCATTGAAAACTGTCGGCCGTTGAAATGCCTAGACAGAGTGGCTGTGAAGAGGATGTTTCCTATAGTGGGTGAGTCTAGGACCAGAGAGCACAGCCTCAGAATAGCAGGACATTCAGTAAGAACAGAGACAAGAAGAAGTTTCTTTAGCCAGAGGGTGATCATCTGTGGAATTCATTGCCACGGACTGCTGAGGAGACCAAGTCACTGAGTAAATTTAAAGTGGAGGTTGACAGGTTCTTGATAGGTCAGGGAGTCAAAGGTAATGGGGAGAAGGTAGGAGAATGAGGTTGTGAGGGATAATGGTGAAGCAGACTCGATAGGTCGAATGGCCTAATTCTGCACCTATATATTATGCTCGCAAAAGTCTTCTGCCTCAATTAAATGGCATAGTGTCCTAATTAAACAAAGGAAATCCCTGTATTTTTCTCACTATATATAACACATATAAAAGGATACGTTGGTGCTACAGAGCAAGTGAAAGTGTAACTCTCTGTAACACAGAACAATCCATAACATTCAAGGTGCATGAGTTATTTATTGGTAATTTTTTACGATATATCAGATTTTGTACAAAATCCTTTGGTGTTATGAAATGCTTGATCTGAAAATATACCCGTTCTACAGAAATCTATGTTCCACCAGTATTGGAGATGTAAAGGAATATCACTGTCAGTTTTGAAACATCTGGAAGGCTATAATGAAAGTATTTGTAATGCTTTACATAAGAAAAGGAGAATTCATTCGGTTTTCCTTCCTTTCCCTTAAGTATCAGTTTCTTGCTGAAATTAATATCCATCGGATTGGGCACAATCTAAATGTCCAAGTGAACCACTACACCCAGTGGCCACTTTATTAGGTACACTGGTACACCTGCTCGTTAATCTGATCAGCCAATCACGTGGCAGCAAGTCAATGCATGAAAGCATGCAGACATTGTCAAGAGGTTCAGTTGCTGTTCAGGTCAAACATCAGAATGGGAAAGAAATGTGATCTGAGTGACTTTGACCGTGGAATAATTGGTGCCAAATCGGGTGGTTTGAGTATGTCCGGAGCTGCTGGTCTCCTGGAATTGCCGTGTCTAGAGTTTACAGAGAATGGTGTGAAAAACAAAAAAAAAAATCCAGTGAGAAAAAGGTCTGATGGTGAAAATGCGTTGCTAATGAGGGAGGTCAGAAGAAAATGGTCAGACTGTTTCAAGCTGACAGGAAGGCGACAATAGCTCAAATAACCATGCATTAGAATAATGGTGTTCAGAAGAGAATCTCTGAATGCAGAACACATTGAACCTTGAAGTGGATGGGCTACAGCAGCAGAAAATGACAAACATACACTCAGTGGCCGCTTTATTAGGTACGGGAGGTAATTAGTAAAGTGGCCACTGAGTGTATACTAATAATAATAGCCAAATTTATAGAGCACTTTTCATACAGAGGATGTAATTCAAAATGGTTTACAACGGGATAAAGTGCAAACATTAAAAATGAAATGCAAAATGCGGTTAGATAAAAGAGTGATTAAATACATAGATCTTCTGCTGGCTTTTGATAGTCTCAGCTGAGTTTGCGTCCCTTGTCATTTTAGGTATTGAGTTCGACAGTTTAGGAGCGTAGTTCAAAAAGGTTGACCTGTCAATTTTCTTTTGAGGGAGATTGCTTAAATCTAAGAGACTGACAGAAAAAGATCTGAGAACTAGAGCAGGGTTATTAAACAAAGCGATTCTGTGACATACTCCAGTCCCAGACCACTGAGAGCTTTAAAAACAAGACCTATCTTGTCAGTGGTAGTCTGCATTTCTGAATCTTTAAAATCAGAATCAGGTTTAGTATCACTAACACGTGTTGTGAAATTTGTTAACTTAGTGGCAGTACAATGCAATACATGATAATATTTAAAAAATTACAATAACCAATTACAGAATGATATGTATATTAAATAGTTAAATTAAAAACAGTGCAAATCAATTCTGAGAGATACAGGAATCCAGTGCAGGGTAGCTAGGATGGGAGAGACATGCTATAATTCATGTGGGAACATGCACGTCCGACTCCTAAAAGATTAATTGACCCATGGGGAGTCAGTATTATTTTTCTACATCCATGTACATGTATACACATGGTGCTAGCTTAGTTTGGAAATGGGAAACTACCTTAAAACAAGATGCTGAGACTAATTGCAGTGTTGGCAGGAGAGTATTTTCAAATCAGATAATTTTGTGCACACAAGTAATAAAAGTATGACCTATCTTGTCAGTGGTAATCTGCATTTCTGAAACTTGTCAGTGGTAATCTGCATTTCTGAAACTTGTCAGTGGTAATCTGCCTTTCTGGATAAACTGAGTAAGCCTATTAATGGAAAGCTCATACATTTTAATTAATATTGAATAATTATGTTATACAATTTTGACAGTTTCCATTTAAAACTGATGCTTGAAATATGAAAGTTTACTATTATTTGTCCCATCATGTCCAGACTAGATACGTACCTCGTTCACATTCTGTTGAGTACATTGTTAAATGTCAGCATGAATGTCACAAACTATCATATAATGATTTATGATATTCTTATCTGCCTTAAATTACTCAAAATTTATTGACCGTTGAACTATTTCTTAGAAGTCTTATTCTTAGGCACTTGAGTGGAATTTTATTAAACTCTTGTTTATGTTGTATGTTGGTTGAAGTTTATTAGAATGACAAGTGCCTGCTACTTATCAGATGTCTATAGTGAGGCAAAGTATGTGGCTTTTAATCCAGAGTAACCCATGTTATCATTTAATTGTATATGCCAAAACTGGAACAAATTAAAAACCCTTAGATAGGCACATGGTGTGAGGCCTATGCCTGCAGGCACCTTCCGGTCTCCACGCATCTCATAGGATTTACCTGCACTCATTCCAGACTCATCGCCTGCAGCCTGTTTAACCCCAGTTCTCATCCATGCCCTTCTTCTTCACATATCAAGCCAGCTGCCCTCAACCAGGTGCTCCCAGTCTTCACTCTTCCTGTTGTGTTTAATATTTTTGATCCCTTGTTTTGTGGCTCCTCATGGCTTGTTATTTTGCGGTCTATTATTTAAGTTGCTGATGGAAGAGTGTTTTTGGAATTCTGCCATTTGTGTGATGATCGGACTGCAGTTTACAGCGGTCTCCAGTTTTCAGTGCTTCTTGTTCTCGATTGACAGGTGGGCGATATGTTACTTTCTGTGTGAGTGAGGAGTTGGGGATTTTGGCTCTTATGTTCTTGTCAGTGTATGGGTTTTTGTGTGTGAGAGAAGGGTTTGGGTGTTTGATGCTATTGTAATGCTGTTTTCTGCAAAGGAGGGGGTTGGGGCTTTGTTATTGTAACTTTTTTGCGATAGAGGGTATTTGAAGTTTGATGTTCTAGCTGCAGTTTTACAGGTGAGGATCTGTTAGTTTTTGTGCGAGGGACAGGGTTGGTAGTATGGAGCTTGATGTTCCAGCGCCATTTTCCTTGTGGGCAGTCTGTTGTGCAGGGTGGGGGGTATTGGGGTTTGATGTTCCAGCGCCATTTTCCTTTTGCGCTGCCTGTTGTGCAGGGTGGGGGGGGGGGTATTGAGATTTGATCTTCCTGCTGCCATTTTCCTTGTGGGCTGTCTGTTGTGCAGAGTGGGAGAGTATTGGGGTTTGATGTTCCAGTGCCATTTTCTTTATGGGCAGTCTGTTATGTAGGGTAAGGACGGGGTATTGGGGTTTGATCTTCCAGCGCCATTTTCCTTGTGGGCAGTCTGTTGTGCAGGGTGGGTGGTACTGGGGTTTGATGTTCCAGCGCCATTTTCCTTGTGGGCAATCTGTTGATTTTTTTGTGCGGGCTGGGGCGGGAGTTATTGGGGTTTGATGTTCCTGCTGCTGTTTTCCTTTTGGTAATCTTTTAGTTTTTTGTGTGAGGGAGGTGGTGGTGGGATTTGTTTCTTTTTTGCGCGGGGTGCTTGAGGGGGTTGATGTTTTTCAATGACTTTCATGTTTTTTTCTGTAGTTAGAACATAGAAACGTAGAAAACCTACAGCACAATACAGGCCCTTTGGCCCACAAAGCTCTGCTGAACATGTACTTACTTTAGAAATTACCTAGGGTTACCCATAGCCCTCTATTTTTCTGAGCTCCATGTACCTGTCCAGGAGTCTCTTAAAACACCCTATCGTATCTGCCTCCACCACCGTTGCTGGTAGTCCATTCCATGCACTCACCACCTTCTGCGTAAAAAGCTTACCCCTGACAGCTCCTCTGTACATACTTCCAAGCACCTTAAAACTGTGTCCTCTCGTGTTAGTCATTTCAGCCCTGGGAAAAAACCCTCTGACTATCCACACGATCAATGCCTCTCATCATCTTATACACCTCTATCAGGTCACCCGTCATCCTCCGTCACTCCAAGGAGAAAAGACCAGGTTCACTCAATCTATTCTCATAAGGCATTCCTCCCAATACTGGCAACATCCTTGTAAATCTCCTCTGCTCCCTTTCCATGGTTTCCACATCCTTCTTGTAGTGAGGCGACCAGAACTGAGCACAGTACTCCAAGTGGGGTCTGACCAGGGTCCTATATTGCTGCAACATTACCTCTCAGCTGTTAAACTCAATTCCACGATTGATGAAGGCCAAAGTACCGTATGCCTTCTTAACCACAGAGTCAACCTACGCAGCAGCTTTGAGTGTCCTATGAACTCTGACCCCAAGATTCCTCTGATCCTCCACACTGCCAAGAGTCGTACCATTAATACTATATTCTGCCATTATATTTGACCTACCAAAATGAACCACTTCACACTTATCTGGGTTGAACTCCATCTGCCAGTTCTCAGCCCAGTTCTGCATCCTATTGATGTTCCGCTGTAACCTCTGACAGCTCTCCACATTATCCACAACACCTGAAACCTTTGTTTCATCAGCAAATTTACTAACCCACCCTTCCACTTCCTCATCTAGGTCATTTATAAAAATTACAAATAGAAGGGGTACGAGAACAAATCTCTGAGGTACACCACTGGTCACCGATCCCCATGCAGAATATGACCCGTTTACCTCCTCACCTCCTCACCTCTCTATCACCTCCTCACTCTCCCTGACCAGATGAAGGTCATTGAGCTGCATCTCCAGTTCCCTAACCTGGTTCCTAAGGAGCTGCAGCTCGACTCACCTGGAGCAGATGTGGCCGTCCGGGAAGCTGGGAGTCTCCTGGACTTCCCACATCTGACACCCAGTACAGAAAAACGGCATCACAGACATACTTCCTGTTTCTATTCCTCACGGGTAACTGACCTCACCTTGACCCATTATTGCCTAAGCCCCGTTGAGCCAAAGCCAAAACCCTCCTACTCTGACTCCCTCTACTCCTTCGCCCGCTCCTCTGATGCCCATTCATGGCTATCTGGAGAAGATGAATATCAGAGTTGTATTGTACATGCATACTTGACAATAGAATGAAGCTTTGAAGTTATTGTTCAGTGCTGAATCATCTCTGCCATTCTGCTTTTGGGTCAAGCCTTCTGTACATTTCCTGATCCACGGATGATAGGGAAATGGAGGGCAACATAGGTTAGATTGACCAGAGAGTAGGCTAAGAGGTTGGTACAGCATTATGGGCCAAATAGCCTGTACAGTCATTGTTGTGTATGTGGTCTGTTCACACAACTATGTTATTAATAAAATCACTGGAGAAGGGAACTAAGTTTCATGGTTCTTTACTGGTAGAGTCCGAACCTGGCACACACATACAGATCAATACGCGCCTAATCGCGCATGCAACGACGTGTTACTACAACATAAAGTAGTCCCGTATTATAATGTAGGCTATACGGTACAGTCATGTTTGCATGCTCTATCCCACCATGAGGCATCTGTGAGACCTGTTGCTGAAGTTATTGTAAACATGTCATCAGGCTGAAAGGTGTTCAAACTAAATGTATTATCAAATTATATACAGCTTTGAGATTCATTTTCTTCCAGGCAGCCATAGGAAAACAAAAAATACAAAAGAATCCATGAAAAAGTCACGTGTAACAAAGAGCGACAAGAATCCAATGTATAAAAGAGGTCAAATCGTGCGGGTAATAAAAGATAAACAGATAAACTGAACGTCATGAACTGTTGGGTCCTTGAAAGTGCACTGATTGGGTCAGTTCAGTACAGAGCTGAGTGAAACTGTTCCACGAGCCCGATGGCTGCTGGGCACCAACTGCTTCCAAGCTTGGTGATGTGGGACCCAGGACTCCTGCACTTCCCACATGATGGTAATAGTGAGAAGAGAGGTTGATGGATGAAACAGAGGCAGAGGGAACCCGCTCAGGCCTAGGATCTGGCTCACATGGAGTGGTGAAACTGATCACCAGTTTGTTTATCACTCTCAGGCCTTGACGCTTTAATCTGCCTTGAAGTCCACTCTGGTGATGGCCAGCCTTCGTCTTCAAGGTTCCATATCTGCATCCCGAAGAGTCAAATTCGCCAAATTCTTCTGGAAATCATAAAATCACTAGATGGTTTAGATGGTTCAAAAGTACAGTCTTAAAGGGAAATTGCTGCCTGTGGGTTGCAGTATCTTTGGCCCAAGATGTTGGGCCAACCTCTATGCAATAAACCTATTCTATGATCAACCAAACCTTCCCTTCTACACATCCCATAGCCTTTTTTACACCCATGTGCTATTCTAAAGGATTCTTAGATGTCCCCAATGGGGTAACAGCAATCTAAAAGTCTCACAAACCCCTGTTGTATTGGTGTCCACTACCATCCTGGCAGTGCATCCCAGGCACAACCACACTCTGTGTGTTATAAAAAAAAACCCTACCCCTCACATCTCTGAACTCCCCTCCAATAACCTTAAACAGATGCCCTGTGTCACTGACCATTGCCACCATGGGGACAATGTACAGATCCATAACCTGCTTTGATGGATTTTTACCATGAAGTTTTGGCAAGAACCAAAACTTGAAACTTTGGTAATAACCGAAACTTAAAGGTATAAGGAGAAACAGATGAATTTTGGCTAAGCTGACATATATCTTTGCCGTTCATTCAGATGGGATTGAAATTGCACTGTCCTTTGCATCTAAAAGTGTTGCTTTACCTTGTGTCAAAGTCCTGGGTTTAATTGTAGGCTGCCTCACCCTGTGCTGGCTTCAAAGGTCAAAGTTCAAAGTAAATTCTTTCACCATATACTACCCTGAGATTCATTTTCTTGCAGGCATTCACAGTAGAACAAAGAAATACAATAGAATTTGTGAAAAACTACACACAAGCAACCAGTGTGCAAGAAGACAAACTCTGTAAATGTAAAAACACACAAACAAATGAATGAATAAATAACTAAATATTGAGAACATGAGTTGTAGAGTCCCCGGAAGTGAGTCCATAGGTTGTGTTCAGTGATTACTTCATTGTTGAGGTGAATGACATTATCCATGATGGTTTTTGATGAGACCGACAATGGGGGAGCTGCGTAGCCTCGGATATTGTGTGGCCCAGGCCCTCATGCCTTGGGTCCGCCAGGAAAAGAAATTCCAGAGATGACTGCTTGCGGCTGGAATCTGCGGCAGGTTGGGAGCTGGCACCTTCTGTTGGTGTTTCCCTCTGGTGTTCGATCAGTGGAGGACAAGCTGGATTGTGTTCGCCTGTGGCTGCTCTTGCATGAGATGAAGAACTGCTGCAGGCTTGTTGTTGCGGAAACATGGCTGCAGGACAACATCCATGCGCCATCAATCTACAGGCCAAGACACTCAGGGACTTGGGCTATAACATTAGTATTTCTATTTTTGTGGCTGTACAGTGTTCTGTCGTAATTATACGTACGGTGTGTGCTGTGTGTTGTGTGTGACTGTTGGTACTGCGTCTTGCTCTTTCACCTCAGAGAGATGCTGTTTCATTTGGCTGTATTCTTGATTATGGTTGAATGACAATTACATTTAAACTTAAACTTGTATTTGAACATCAGGAATCTGGTGATTGAAGGGTAATAACTGTTCCTGAACTGATTCACAAAACAATGCAGACTGTTTTTCCTGATTTCTTTCTTCAGATGTCATTTTTTTAATGATTATTTTCTGCACCTTGCTGGTTGTTTGAGTTCCTCTAATTGCATGGACACCAGGCCTGCTTGGACCTTCACTGTTTCTAATGTTTCTTCATTCAGAACATGATCTGTTCCAGCTTTTTACGTTCTGAAAGTGATTGAAATCTATTGCTCATCAATTCAAAATGCTTGCTGTATGATTAAAAAAAACTGGAACATCAACAGAAACAATCAAAATTCAATTAAAGCATGGCAGGAAAAAGTTTTAAAGAATCACCTCCAAGCAAACTCTGATCATATGTCTGTTTAATAAGGTCAATCAAATCACTCCAGGCAGAATTGTCAAAGCCATGAACTTCAGCCTGCAGTGTGAATTACATAGCTGGTGTGTGAGGATACCCCCAAACCAATGTTCTTTCATCATAGAGACCCCTGTCAGAGAACTAGACACTATGAATCAAGGTCAGCGCTCAGAAAGGTAGATTTCCACACGTCCTGTCTGCACCAGTGAGGTCCCACGTTAACTGTAAAAATGCAGCTTTAATTTCCTATTCTGGAACATAGAAAGCAGGAAGGGGACGATTTCTGCTATGTCATAAATAGCATGATCTTCCTCATCTGTGCATGAGAGACTTATTGGAGGACTGTATGGCACTCAGACACCCGCAGACACACCATGAGCTGCCAGTTAACTCGTGTGACATAGGGAACAGTAGAGTTTCACTTCCAGATGAATTCAATACCTTCTATCAACACACACAAAAAATGCCGGTGAAGGGTCTCGGCCTGAAATGTCGACTGCACCTTTTCCTATAGATGCTGTCTGGCCTGCTGCGTTCACCAGCATTTCTTGTGTGTTGCTTGAAATTCCAGCATCTGCGGATTTCCTCGTCAATGCCTTCCATGTTTGCTTTAGTCACCAGAACAGGGAGGAACCTTCGTGCACCCTCATGTCTTCCAATCATCCTTTGGTCTCAGTATCTGAAGATGACGCGCAGGCTGCCTTCAAGAGAGTGAGTCCAAGGAAAGCATCTGGTCCAGACAGGGTATCTGGCCAAGTACTGAACACCCGTGCCGGCCATCTGGCTGGTGTATTCACGGATATCTTCAACCTCTCACTCCAGCAGTGTGTTGTACCTGCCTGCTTCAAAATAAGCTTCAATTGTATCAGTGCCCAAGAGGAGCGTGGTAACCTGTCTAAGTGACTATTGTGCAGTGACATAGTGATGAAGTGCTTTGAGAGGATGGTGTTGAAGCATATCAGCTCCTGTCTGAATGGAGGCTTGGATCCGCCCCAATTCCCTACCAAAGCAACAAGTCTACAGCAGATGCTGTCTCGTTGGCTCTTCGCACAACCCTGGAACACCTGGACAGCAAAGGTGCATACATCAGGGTACTCCTTATTGATTACAGCTCAGCATTTTACACCATCATCCCCTCAAAACTAATCAGTAAACTCCAAGACCTGGGCCTCAATATCCCCTTGTGAAACTGGATCTTGGATTTCCTCACTTGTAGGCCGCAGTCAGCCTGGATTAGCAAAAAACATCTCCATCAGCAGAGGAGCACCACAGGGCTGTGTGCTTAGCCCCCTGCTCTACTTTTACCCCTATGACTGCATGGCTAAGTACAGCTCCAATACCATATACAAGTTTGCTGATGACACCACTGTTGTGGGTTGAGTCAAAGGGGGTGATGAATCAGCATACAGGAAGGAGATTGAAAAGTTGGCTGAGGGGTGTAATAATGACAATCTCTCACTCAATGTTAGTAGGACCTAGGAACTGATTGTAGACTTCAGGAATAGGAAACCAGAGGTCTATGAGCCTGTAATCATCGGAGAATCAGAGATGAAGAGGGTCAGTAACGTAAAATTCCTGTGTGTCACCACCTCAGAGGATCTGTCCTGGACCCATCATATATGAATAATTGCAAAGAAAGCAGGACAGCGCCTCTACTTCCTGAAGAGTCTGCGGAGAGTCAGCACGTCATCAGAAACCTGGACAAACTTCTATAGGCGTGTGATGGAAAGTGTGCTGATTGGCTGCATTACAGTCTGGTATGGGAACACTTTTGAGTGGAAAATCCCACAAAAGCTAGTGGATTCGGCACAGTACATCACGGGTAAAACCCTCCCAACCATTGAGCACATCTACGTGAGACATTGCTGTAGGAAAGCAGCATCCATCATCAAAGATCCTCACCACCCAGGTCATGCTCTTTTCTTGCTGTTGCCAACAGGTAAAAGGTACAGATGCCTCAGGACTCGCACCACCAGATTCAAGTACAGTTACTACCCCTCTACCATCAGGCTCTTGAACAAAAGGGGATAACCACACTCATTTGAGGACTCTTTTATCTTGTTATATATTGCTATTTATTTATTTCTGCATTTGCACAGTTCGTTGTCCATTGATCCTGTTTACAGTTACTGTTCTATAGATTTGCTAGGTTTGCTCACAGAAAAAAATCTCGGGATTGTATGTGGTGACACGCATAACGCGGTGAATTGTGTGTGTGTGTGTGTGTGATATTATTGTACACAGTTATAGTGGCAACTTGTTGAATATGTAAAGAAAGATAAAATTATCTTTCTGTCATGTGTACATTGAAACACACGGTGAAATGCGTCATTGGGGTCAGATCGTAAGCGTTGCCGAGCTTCAGATGCCAATGTAGCACGCGCATGACTTACTCACCCTCACCCTAACCAGGCGGCTTTGGACTGTGGGAGGAAACCCGAGCACCCGGAGGAAACCCATGCAGACGCGGGGAGAATGTACAAACTCTTTACGGAGAGCTGTGGCAATTGAACCCTGATCTTACAGCTGATGCTGTGAAGCATTACGCTAGCCATCATGTTACTGTTCTGCTCTTATGTCCATTTTTTCTGATAGTGAACCCTCTCCCGTTGCTCTGTGATCTGGAACTCATATTGACACATGTTGGTAGCAAGAGCCTTTAACCCTCAGACGCTGCAACCTACAGATAATGCACTGAGGTCCGTGAAGAGCACTAAAAACATTAAGGGCAGGAGCACAGACACTCCATGTGCATCATCTATTTCTAATGGTACCCAATAACAATGCAAATACCCCATAACTACACTCATCAAAACTGTTCACTGAATCTGCTGCTGGAACTGTTCCTGAACAATGCAATGCCACAGCTAGCAACTGCATTAGAAGATCAAAACAGTCATGTCTCTGACAACGCAAAAAAAAGTCTACAAAAGATGTTGAATCCATCAACAACAAAGCCCTCCCCAATGCTGAGTGCATTTGCATATTTATGGTTACATTATATCTTCTTTTGCTCATTGGTTCTTTGTCAGTCTCTGCTTGTGTGTAGTTTTTCATCGATTCTATTATATTTCTTTGTGCTACTGTGAATGCCTGCAAGGAAATGAATCTCGGGGTAGTATATGGTGACAATGTGCAATCACTGGAGTTGAGTGTGATGCTCTCCCAAGGCGTGATTCCTTTACCAGAGAATGTCCGCACGTGACTTTGTTTAATGAGGCATGGTCCTGGACAGATCGAGGTCAGGGACCCGCCAGTGCTGCAGCCTTCATCCACCTTTACAGCCGCTCTGACCTGTCATCACCGTTCAGCAGCTTCAGCGTTCAGATTTTGGTTGGAAGGCTCTTTATCTGGAATCCTCCCCCAACAACCTCACTGCCATAGACCGTGTTAAAGAACAAGTGCTGCAGCTCGATGACTTTTGACTCATACGGGAGAACGAGGCGGTGATAGATACGAGTCTCAGGCAGATGGTCGCCCCTCAGTTACAGGAGGCAGGTCGCTGGGTGACTGTCAGGAGAGGGAAAGGGAATAGACAGCCAGTGCAGAGTACCCCTGTGATCGTTTCCCTCAATAAGTATTCCACTTGGATGCTGTTGTGGGGGTGGGGGGGGGGTGGTTACCCCACCAGAAAGACGCCATAGCAACTGGGTCTCCGGCAGTGAGTCTGGTGCCGTGGCTCAGAAGGGAAGCGGGGTGTAGTGACAGGGGATTCCATTATTAGCAGAGCACATAGGGGATTCTGTGAGAAAGACACCTGGATGGTATGTTGCCTCCCAGTTGCATGGTCAGTGTCACATCATTCTATAGGAGGAGAATGAACAGCTAGAAGTCATGGTATGTATTGGCTTGGCACCAGCAACACAGGTCGGAAAAAGGAGGAGGTTCTGAAGAGAAAATATAGGGAGTTAGGTAGTAGAAAGCTGAAAAGCAGGATCTCCAGGGCAGTAATCTCTGGATTGCTGCCTATGCCACGTGCCAGTGAGGGTAAGAATAGAATGATTTAGCAGATGATTCGGTGTGGCTGAGGAACTGGTGCAGGGAGCAGGGTTTCACATTTCTGGATCATTGGGATCTCTTCTGGGGGAGGTATCGCCCGTACAAAAAGGACCGGTTACACTTGAATCTGAGGGCGGGTTTGCTAGAGCTGTTGGGGAGAGTTTAATCTAATTTGACAGGGGGGTGGGAACTGGAGTGACAGGGCTGAGGACGGGGCAGTTGGTGTACAGGTAGACACAGTGTGTACTGAGACTGTGAGGAGGGCAGGCGGATGATAGGGCTGAGCTTCAGTCAGTAGGGTGAGTCGAAGTGTAACTCAGGGATGAAATTGAAAAGGGTGATGAATACAGGACTGAAGGATTTTTATTTGAATCCACACAGTATACAGAATAAGGTAGACGATCTTGCAGCACAATTAGAGATTGTCAGGTACAACACTGTGGGCATCACCGAGTCGTGACTAAAAGAAGACCCTAGTTGAGAGCTTAACTTCCAAGGATTCACATTGTATCAAAAGGACACGTAGGGAGGCAGAGGGGGTGGGTGGCTCTGTTGGTGAAAAATAAAATCAAATCCTTAGTAAGAGGTGACAGAGGATTAGAAGATGTAGAATCATTATGAGTAGAGTTAAGAAACTGCAAGGGAAAAAGACCATGATGGGAGTGATGAACAGGCCTCCAAATAGTAGCCAGGGCGTGGGATATAAAATTCAACACGAAATAGAAAAGTCATGTAAAAGGGGCGATGTTATGATTGTCATGGAGGTTTTCAATATGCAGGTAGATTGGAGAAATCAGGTTGGTGCTGGATTCCAAGAGAAGGAATTTTTAGAATGCTTATGACATGGTTTTATAGAGCAGCCTGTGGTCCAGTCTAGGGGAAAGGCAGTTGTAGATTGGGAGTTGTGTAATGCACCAAATTTATTTAGAAAGCTTAAGGGAAAGGAACCCTAAGGAAGCAGGAAATCATAATATAATAGAATTCACCCTTTAGTGTGAGAGATAGAAAATAAAATCAGATGTATCAGTATTCCAGTGGAGTAAAGGAAATTACAGAAGCATGAGGGAGGAGCTGTCCAAAGTTGATTGGAAGGGGACACTAGTAGGGATGATGGCAGAAAAACAATGGCTGGAGATTTTGGGGGCAATTTGGAAAGCGTAGGAAAGATACATCCAAAAAATTAAGAAGTATTCTAAAGAGAGGATGAGACAACCTGGTTGGCAAGGGAAGTCAAAGGCAGCAGAAGAGCAAGACAGAAGGCTAATAATATAACAAACGTTATGATAGGGAAGCCTTTAAAACCAACAGAAAGCAAATAAACAAACATGGTTCAGTATTTAATATTTCAGTAATATTTGAGTAATATTGTAATTATATTGCTCGAATAAGCATCGTTTATTTGTTCAAATAAATTATTACAGGTTATGTGTAAAATACGTGAATTGCATACACCATGAAGCTACCGCGTGATAAGTGCATGCTTCGCTTCAAATAAAAACTAACGTACAAAGTTATCTCACCGCTCCGTCTTTTTGCTTTCAATTAGTCTTCCTGTTTTGGTGTTACAAAGCAGCCACAAGGAAAGAAAAGATGAAATATGAAGATAATCTAGCCAATAATACAAAAGAGGATAGCAATTTTTTTTCCAGATATATGAAGACCAAAAGGAAGTTGAGAGTGGATATTGGACCACTGGAAAATGATGCTGGAGAGGTAGAAATGAGGGACAAGGAAGTGGTGGAGGAACTTAATATGTATTTTGCATCAGTCTTCACTGTAGAAGACACTAGCAGTGTGTCAGAAATTCAAGAGTGTCAGGGGGTAGAAGTGAGTGTAGTTGTTATTACTAAGGAGAAGGTGCTTGGGAAGTTGAAAGGTCTGAAGGTAAATAAGTCACCTGAACCAGTTGGACTATACCTCAGGGTCATGAAAGAGGTGGCTAAAGAGATTGTGGAGGCATTAGTAATGATCCTTCAAGAATCACTAGATTCTGGAATGGTTCCAGAGGACTGGAAAATTGCAAATGTCACTCCACTCTTTAAAGAGGGAAGGAGGCAAAGGAAAGAAAATTATAGGCCAGTTGGTCTGAATTCAGTGGTTGGGAAAATGTTGGAGTCCATTATTAAGGAAGAGGTTTTGGAGTACTTGGTGGCACTTGATAAAATAGGTTAAAGTCAGCATGGTTTCTTTAAGGGGAAATCTTGCCTGACAAGTTAGTTGGAATGAATTCTTTTCAGGAAATAACAAGCGGGATAGACAAAGGACAGTCAGTGGATGCTGTTTACTTGGATTTTCAGAACGTCTTTGACAAGGTGCTGCACATGATGCTGCTTAACAAGATAAGAGCCATTGGCATTACGGAAAAGGTACCAGCATGGGTAGAAGATTGGCTGACTGGCAGGAGGCAATGAGTGGGAATAAGGGAGGTTTTTTCTAGTTGGCTACTGGTGACTAATGGCGTTCTGCAAGAGTCGGTGTTGAGACTGCTTTTTTCATGCTATATGTCAATGATTCGAATGATGAAATTGATGGCTATGTGGCCACGTTTGTGGACGATACAAAGATAGGTAGAGTGTTGAGGAAGCATGGAATCTGCAGAATGACTTAGATAGATTAGGAGAATGAGAAAAGAAGTGGCAGATGGAATCTATTGTAGGGATGTGTATGGTCATGCACTTTGTTTGAAGGAATAAAAGCAAAGACAAATTTTCTCCCCCTTTAGAAAATAAATTTGAGAGGACTAGAATATAAAAGCAAGGATGTAATGCTGAAGCTTTGTCAGACATTGGTCAAACTGCTCTTGTGAGCTGCTTTGGGCCCATTATTCAAGAAAAGATGCCTAACATTGGAAAGGATAGACAGGTGGTTTGGAGATTGGTTCCAGAAATGAAAGGGTTAACATATAATGAACATTTGATGGCTCTGGGACTGTTTAGAAGAACAAAGGGGGATTTCACTGAAATCTATCGAATATTGAAAGGTCTAGATAGAGTGGATATGGGGAGGATGTTTCCTATAGTGGGCGAGTCTAGGGTCAGAGGGCACAGCCTCAGTCCAGAGAGATGTCTGTAGAAAATAGAACATAGAAATCTACAGCACATTTGGCCCAGAATGTTTTGCCGACCACGTAACCTAGCCTAGAAACTGCCCAGAATTTCCCTACCGCATAGCCCTCTATTTTCCTAAGCTCCATGTATCTATCTGAGTCTCTTAAAAGACCCTATTGTATCTGCCTCTACCACCGTCACTGGCAGTGCATTCCACGCACCCACCACTCTCTGTGTGAAAAACTCATCCCGACATCCCCTCTGTACCTACTTCCAAGCACCTTAAAACAGCGGTCCCCAACCACCGGGCGGCGGACCGGTACCAGGCCGCAAAGCATGTGTACCGGGCCGCGAGGAAACGATATGATTTGGTGATATGAGTCAGCTGCACCTTTCCTCATTCCCTGTCACGCCCACTGTTGAACCATTACGCACGCGAGGTCATTACCCGCGCGTCATCCGTGTCAGCGCAGGGAGAAGATCAACTCCTCGAGCTTGCAAATGATGGTGGGCTGAAAAGTATGTTTGACATAACATCTCTGCCAGCATTCTGGATCAAAGTCAAGGCTAAATATCCTGAGGTAGCCAGGAAAGCACTGAAAACGTTGCTTCCATTTCCAACATCATATCGCTGCGAAGTGGAGTTTTCTGCAATGAATGCAACGAAAACTAAACTGCGGAATAGACTGGACATAAGGAACCCATTCGAGTATCGCTGTCTCCCATCACCCCTCGATAGGACTGTCTTGTTGCAGGAAACAAGCCCAGGGCTCCCACTGATTCAGCGATATTGGTGTGTTGCAATGATTTTATATGTTCATATGGGGAAAATATGTGCTGTGTGTTTAATATCCAAACATTACTTAAAACGTTATGATGCTATTGACTTACTTATGTAACCATATAACAATTACAGCACGGAAACAGGCCATCTCTGCCCTTCTAGTCCATGCCGAACGCTACTCTCACCTAGTCCCACCGACCTGCACTCAGCCCATAACCCTCCATTCCTTTCTTGTCCATGTACCTATCCAATTTTTCTTTAAATGATAATATCGAACCTGCCTCTACCACTTCTACCGGAAGTTCGTTCAACACTTACTTCAAGCTCCCCTGATAATTGACTTATCGCTATATTCATGTGAGGAAAATATGCGCTGTGTGTTTAATATTAAATTCGTTAGATAAACCCTTTTAGAAACAAAATTGAGTGTATTAGCCACTTATCACCCATATTTCGGTCGTGATTAACCCCCCCCCGAACAGAATTGCCAAAAACGAGATGTATAGAAAAAATCGGCACGTACATGCATGCGCAAATCACGCATGCGCACCAGTGCCCGCACAAGGCTTCATGGTCATTGTAGTCTCTCCATGTAAACAACGTATTTGATTGTTACTCTTGTCCGTTGGCAACCCTACCCCCTGCTCCCCCCCCCCCGGTCGGCTGGTCCGCAGTGCGAAAAAGGTTGGGGACCCCTGCCTGCCTTAAAACTATGCCCCCTCATGTTCGCCATTTCAGCCCTGGGTAAAAGCCTCTGACTATCCACACGATCAATGCCTCTCATCATCTTGTACACCTCTATCAGGTCACTTCACATCCTTCATCGCTCCAAGGAGAAAAGGTTAAGTTCACTCAACTGGTTCTCATAAGGTACACCCTCCAATCCAGGCAACATCCTTGTAAATCTCCTCTGCACTCTCTCTATAGTATCCACATCCTTCCTGTAGTGAGGTGACCAGAACTGAACACAGTACTCCAAGTGGGGTCTGACCAAGGTCTTATATAGCTGTAACATTACCTCACGGCTCTCAAACTCAATCCCACAGTTGTTGAATGCCAACACACCATACGCCTTCTTAACAAAACTGTCAACCTGTGCAGCAGCTTTGAGTGTCCTATGGGCACAGACCCCAAGATCACTCAGATCCTCCACACTGCCATATTCTGTCTTCAAATTTGACCTACCAAATTGAACTACTTCACACTCCATCTGCCACTTCTCAGCCCAGTTATGCATTTGATTGATGTCCCTCTGTAACCTCTGACAACCCTCCAGACTATCCACAACACCTCCAACCTCTGTATCATCAGCAAAGTTATTAACCCACCCTTCTACTTCTTCATCCAGGTCTTTTATAAAAACCATAAAGAGGAAGGGTCCCAGAACAGATTCACATGGAACACCACTGGTCACTGACCTCTATGCAGAATACTAACAATCTATAACCACCCTTTGTCTTGTGTGGGCAAGCTAATACTGAATCCACAAAGCAAGGTCTCCTTGGATCCCATGTCTCAATAGATTCTGAATGAACCTTGAATGGGGAACCTGTTCAAATGCCTTACTGAAATCCATATACACTACATCCACAGCGCTACCTTCATCAATGTGTTTTGTTACATCCTCAAAGAATTCAATCATGCTCATAAGCAACGATCTGCCCTTGAGAAAGTCATCCCCAATCAGATTATGTCTCCCCAAAAGCTCATAAATCCTGCCGCTCAGGCTGTAAGTCATCCCCACAATTGCCAGTGTCCTTTTCCCTGGTGAATACTGAAGCATAGTATTCATTAAGTACCTCTGCTACCTCTTCAGACTCCATGCACACTTTTCCACTATCGCACCTGATTAGTCCTATTTTCATATGATTCATCCTCTTGCTCTTAACATACTTGTAGAATGCCTTGGGGTTTTCCTTAATCCTGCTCACCAAGGCCTGCTCATGGGCCCTTCTAGCTCTCCTATTTTCATTCTTAAGCTCCTTCCTGGCAAACTTGTGATTTTCTAGAGCTCTATCAGTACCTAGTTTCTTGAACCTTTTGTAAGGTTTTCTTCTTAACTAGACTTTCCACATCCTTTGTACACCACGGTCCTTTTACCCTACCATCCTTTCCCTGCCTCAATGGAACAAACCTATGCAGAACGCCATGTAAATGTTCCCTGAACATTTGCCACATTTCTGCCACGCATTTCCCTCAGAATATCTGCTCCCAAGTTCCTGCATAATAGCATCATATTTCTCCCACCCCAATTAAATGTTTTCCAAATTGTCTGCTTTTATCCCCTTCCAGCACTATGATAAAGGAGGTAGAGTTGTGATTACTACTTCCAAAATGCTCTCCTACCGAGATCTGTCATCTGAACAGGTTCATTTCCCAATACCAGATCCTCTAGTTGTCTTATCTACATATTGCATCACGAAATCTTCCTGAACACACCTAACAAACCCCAGCCCATCTAGACCCCATGCTCTAAGGAGATTTCAGTCAATACTAGGAAAGTTAAAATCTCCCATCACAACAACCCTATTGTTATTGCACGGTTCCAGAATCTGCCTCCCTATCTGCTCCTCGATGTCCCTGTTACTATTGGGTGGTCTATAAAAACAACAAGTAGATTTATTGCCCCCTTCCTGTTTCTGACTTCCACTCACACTGACTCAGTAGATAATCCCTCCATGACTTCCTCCTTTTCTGCAGCCACAACACTATCCCTGATTAGCAATGCCACATTAGAGGGAGAAAGAGATGTGAAGGTATCTTACCTCCTTACCTTGCCTAGGCCCAAACTCACTGAAGCCCCAGTGAGCCAAAGCCCTACTACTCTGACTCACGCTACTCTCATGACTGTTCCTTCGAAGACCGCTCTGCCAAACGGTGTCTCCCTTTTCTCCTCGAACCTTCTTGGAGGCTTGCACAATGATGAGCTACTGCATCTACACACTTCTCCCAATCGAATATCGTGCTGATGGAAACTCCTTGCTTTTTAAATCTTCTCAGTGGCCTTGCGGAATGACGAGCTACTGGTGTCTGCGCTCTTCTCCCAATCGAATCCACTTTGAACAGAGATGAGGAGGAAGTTCTTTATCAGACTGTGGTGAATCTGTGGAATTCATTGCCATGGATGTCCTTGGAGGCCAAGTCACTGGGTTTATTTAAAGCTGAGGATGATAAGTTCCTGAATAGTAAGGACATCAAAAATTATGGGGAGAAGACAGGAGAATGGGTTTGAATGGGATAATAAATCAGCCATAATGGAATAGTGGGACTCATTTAAAGGGCCAAATGTCCTAATTCTGTTCCTGGGTCTTAAGTTTTATGAGTGATCCTACTGGGAACTAAGCTCCAGACAGCATCATTCTTGGCACCTCAGGATCTCGCAAGCCTCTCCATCATAACAAGCTGATGATCCTGGGAGAAGATCGTGAGATGTACACACTTGGATAATAAATTTACTTTGCGCTTGATCTTTGATGTTTGAAAACCCAGACTATCATCACTGAGTCAAATACTTAAATGTCTAAAACCGAATGGTTTTGAATAATGTAACATGCTGTTCTGCAATCAATTGAAAGACCTTAGAAAATTTAAATTTTCTCTTGCTGCAATTATAAGCTCGTGCTTCACCATCAGAGATAAATTAAACAAGTTAATGATGCAAGAAATTACATTTATAACCAGGTACGATGCAGCTATCTTGAGTTGAACGTGTTATGATAGATGATATTCGTGTCTCTGACATTCCATCTTTTCTAGACTTCATTTCTACTTCAGAAAAAACGGAGGGAATAGAAAACTGATGAATGTTTCAAGTCATTTCAAATTCAGCACCACAATTACGTTCAAAGTTCAAAGTACGTTTATTATCTAAGTGCATGTAAGTCAACATATGCTACCTTGAGATTCTTTTTCTTCAGGGCATTCACACCAGAACAAAAATACAATAGAATCAATGAAAATTTGCACTCAAATGAAGACTGACAAACAATGTACCAAAAAAGACAAACTGTGCAAATTCAAAACAAAACTTAAGTGATAAATTTAAGTAAATTATACTGAGAACATGAAAGTGAGTCCATAAATTGTGCAATCAGTTCAGTGTTGAAGTGACTGAAGTTGTTCATGCTGACAATTAGTCAGGAGTGAACTTGAAGCCACGTAAACATCGGAGTTTCTATGATGTGCCTGATAGCACTGATCAGTCACTGATACGCCAGGTCCCGTCACAGCTTTGTTCTTTTTCACTTTCTCAAGTGAAACCTGACAGATCATGGGGTCAGAGAGCAATACAGCCAGTAAACGTTCTGGTAATGAAAGGGTTAATGTGTGAGGAGCATTTAATGTCTTTGGGCCTGTATAGGGTGGAGTTTGAAAGAATGAGGGGTGTGAAAGTCTCATTGAAACCTATCGAATATTGAAAGGCTTAGATAGAATGGATGTGGAGAGGATGTTTCCTGTAGTATGTGAGTATAGATCTAGAGGGCACCGCCATAATAGAGGGACATCCATTTATAACAGAGATGAGGAGGATTTTTTTATCCAGAGAGTGGTGAATCTGTGGAATTCATTGCCAAAGATGGCTGTGGAGGCCAAGTCATTCGGTATATGCCAAGCAGTGGTGGATAGGTTCTTGGTTAGTCAGGGCATCAGAGATTATGGGGAGTAGGCAGAAGAATGGGGTTGAGAGGGATAATATGTCAGCCATGATGAAATGGTAGTGCAGACTTGATGTGTCGAGTTGCCTAATTCTGCTACTATGGTTTAGCTATGCCTTTCATAATTTTAAAATCAAAGATTCAAAATTTCAAAGGTTCATTTATTATTATGAAAGCATGTACCCATATACAACTCTGAAATTGTCTTCTCCAGATAGCCACGAAACAGGAAAGAACATGTAAGTCATTCAGAGTGAAACATCAAATCCACCCCCACCCCCACACAAAAACGAACAGCATCCTTCACAAGGATGATTCCGGGAACGAAGGGGTTAACATATGAGCGTTTGGCATCTTTTGGTCTGTACTGACTGAAATTTAGAAGAATGCAGGGGCATCTCTTTGAAACCTACTGAGTGTTGAAAAGGCTAGATACAGTGGATGTGGAGAGGATGTTTCCTATGGTGGGGGTATCCAGAACTAGAGGGCACAGCCTCAAAATTGAAGAGCGACGTTTTAGAATGGAGGTGAGGAAGATTTTTTTTAGCTGGAGTGTGGTGAATCTGTGGAATGCTCTGTCACAGACTGTGGCAGAGGCCAAGTCCATGGGTATATTTAAGGCAGAAGTTGATTGTTTCCTGATCGGTCAGGGCATCAAAGGACATGGCGAGAAGGCAGGTGTATGGGTTAGAGTGGGATACAGAATCAACCATGATGGAATGGAGGAGCAGACTCGATGGGCTGGATGGCCTAATTCTTATGTCCAAATCAGTGAGGCCCAATGTAGATAGGAGGACTGCTTTATTGAGTACCTTCACAACAGAGGGACATCATTTTCTCTAACTTTTGGTAATTACTCCCCCATCCTTCTTCCCTCTTTTTGCATTCCCTAATCTTGCTCTCGTTTCACCCCTCCTTCTCACCTGCCCATCACATCCCTCTAGTTCTCTTCCTCCTCTCCGATCAGATTCCTTCTTCTTCAGCCTTTTACCTTTTCCACCTATCACCTCCCAGCTTCTTACTTCATGCCCCCACTCCCGACCCACCCACCCACCTCTCCCCTCACCTATCACCATCCAGTTAACCTTTAGGGAATCCTCTACTAGTACTGCCCAAGTCCTTTGTACTGTATCTCCAATTTCTGAATTTGCTCCTGGTTAGAAAATAATGTACTCCTTTCTTCCTTCTAGCAAAGGTGCGACCTGGCAATTTAAGTGGCTTGTCATGGACTAAATAAGCTGAAGGGCCTTATGTAGTTTTCTATAACTCTGTGACTCTAAAGAACGTGACCAAACACTTTAGTATATGGCACTCCACCTGCCACTTCTTTGCCCATTCTCCGAATCAGTCTAATTTCTTCTACAAACTGCCTGTTTCCTCAATACTACCTGCCCTTCCACTTGTCTTCATATCATCTGCAGACTTGGCCACAATTGTTTTAAATCAGAATCAGATTCACATTTATTCTCTCTCTCACATGTGAAATGTGTTGTTTTGTGACAGCAGTACGGTGCAATACATAAAGCATACTTTAAATTACAATAAGGAATAGAGATCAAACATGAAGGAGTAGTGCAAACCGAGAGCAGTAGTGAGGTGGTGTTCATTGATTCATTGACTGTTCAGAAATCTGACAACAGGGGAAGTAGCTATTCCTAAAATGTTCGTTGTGTGTCTTCAGGCTCTTTTACCTCCTCTCTGATGATAGCAATGAAACGAGGGCATGTCCTGAGTGGTGGGGGTCCTTAATTATGGATAACCTCTATTTGAGGCATGGCCTTTTGAAGATGTCCTCGCAGGTGGGGAGGCTGGAGCTCATGATGGAGCTGGCTGAGTTTACAATCCTCTGCAGCTTTTTCCGATCCTGAGCATGAGCATCTTCATATCAGATGGTGATACAGCCAGCCAGAATGCTCTTCATTGGAACATCTGTAGAAATTTGCCAGAGCTTCCTGTCAGTGGTGTTTGATGATCTTTGGAGACCCAGGAGCCATAACATCTACTACTGGGCCTTTTAAGTCTTTAATCTGAATGGTAACATGGTGCACACATGCTTGGTATTAAATATCTATTATCTCCCAGATGTGGATTCCTTCCTTTATCACATCCAGGTTGGGTTGTAAAATGTTTTCCTTTGTTATCGCTCTGGCATTTGCACGGATCTTCATGTCTTTTGGGAAATTGCAGGCAATGCTCTCATTATCGCCATCTCAACGCAGACCACGGGAGTTGAGTAATGTGTCCTGTTGAATTCCATCGCTCACTAACTCCACATTGTGTTACTGTCACTACAGCTACCCTTCTTACAAATGGACTCTGAAAACAGGATTAAAAAGCAACACGTTACGTCGTTCAAACCTAGCTAACGATTAATTACAGAAATAGAGAAAATTTACATAAGATTAATAAAAATAATCTAAATTGCCTGTGGAATAATCTGCACATTGGTCAAACCACAACTGAGGAATCAATGTTCTCAATATTTATTGCTTATTAATTAATTTATTATTATTTCTTTATTTTTGTATTTACACAGTGTGTTGTCTTTTGCACGCTGGCTGTATGCCCAAGTTGGAGTGGTCTTTCAATGGTTCTATTATGGTTAATCTTCTGTTATGGATTTATTGAGTATGCCTGCAAGAAAATGAATCTCAGGGTTGTATATGTACTTTGATAATAAATTTACTTAGAACTTTGAATAAGGGCAATAATCTGTGGTGAAGAATAAGTAATTGTAGTGTAAGAGAGGGCTACAGATGTAACATAACTGACTGCTGAATGGTGTAGGATATCAATACAGTATCAGGTGAGAAGAGTGTGAGGAATGTTGCTTACGGGACTAATTAAGGATAGTGATGGACAGAGAGAGAGAAGAATGAACAATATTCAGTGTAAGGGTTATGCTAAAGGATAAGCTAAATTCAAGACCTAACCACTGCGCTACCGTGGATCGGCACAAAGGCGTAGTGGTTAGCACAAGGCTTTACAGTACAGGCGACCTGGGTTCAATTCCTGTCACTGTCTCATGATGATATACTGTAAACATACTTTGATAATAAATTACCTTTGATTTGACATTGCATCAATGTGTTGGGCCCAAGGTAGCTACAAATTGTACCTATCCTGGTACAGTAACACACACAAGATGCTAGAGGAACTCAGCAGGACAGACAATATCTGTGGAAGGGAATAAACAGTCAATGTTTCAGGCCAAGACCCTTCATTAAGACTGGAAAGACCATAAGACCATAAAATATAGGAGCAGAATTAGGCCATTTGGCCTATCAAGTCTGCTTCACCATTTCATCATACCTGATCCAACTTTCCTCTTAGCCCCAGTCTCCTGCCTTCTTTCTGTATCCCTTCATTCCCTGACCAATCGAGAATCTATCAGCCTCTGGCTTAAATATCCATAAAGACTTGGTTTCCACAACTGCCTCCGGCATCGAATTCCACAGATTCATCTCTCTCTGACTAAGGAAATTCCTCCTCATCTCTGTTCCAAAAGGACACACATCCACTCTGAGACTGCATTCTCTGGTCTTAGACTCTCCCACTATTGGAAACATCCTCTCCACATCCACTCTATCAAGGCTTTTCACCATTCGATAGGCTATGGGACCAAATGGCATCCCAGGGCGAGTACACAGCATGTGCGCAGCACAACTGGCAGGAGTGTTTACTGACATTTTTAACCTCTCCCTCTCCCAATGTAAAGTGCCCTCCTGCTTCAAATTATCCACCATTGTCCCTGTACCAAAAATGACCCAGGTAACGTGCCTGAACGACTGGCATCCTGTCACACTCACCTCAATAATAAGCAAATGCTTTGAGAGGCTGGTCAAGGATTACATCTGCAGCTTGCTACCACCTAAGCTGGACCCCTTACAATTTGCCTACCGACACAACCAACCGACAGAGGACGCAATAGCCATAGCTCTACATACTGTCCTTACACATCTGGAGAAGAAGGGTGTTTATGTGAGAATGCTGTTCTTGGACTACAGTTCAGCATTCAACATCATAGTTCCATCCAGGCTCAACAAGAAGTTCAGAGACCCTGGCATTCACCCTGCCTTGTGCAGCTGGATCCTGGACTTCTGTCAGATTGCCGGCAGGTGGCGAGAGTGGGCTCCCTCACCTCCACTCCTCTGACTCTTAACACAGGAGCCCCTCAGTGCTGTGTACTAAGCCCCCTCCTTTACTCTCTGTATACCCATGACTGTGTCACCACCCACAGCTCCAATGTGCTAATTAATGACATTACATTGATTGGCCTAATCTCAAACAATAACGAGGTAGCCTACAGGGAAGAAGTCATCACCCTGACAGTGGTGTCAAGAAAAAAATTTTCTCCTCAATGTCACAAAATCAAAGGAGCTGGTTGTGGATTACAGGAGGAATGGAGATGGGCTAACCCCTATTGACATCAATGGATCTGGGGTTGAAAGAGTAAACAGCTTCAAGTTCCTCAGCATCCACATCACTGAGGACTTCATGTGGTCTGTACACATCAGCTGTGTGGTGAAAAAGGCACAACTGCGCTTCTTTCAACTCAGGCGGTTGAGGAAGTTTGGTATGTCCCCCTAAATCCTAAGAACTTTCTACAGGAGCACAATTGAGAGCATCCTGACTGGCTGCATCACTGCCTGGTATGGGAACTGTACTTCCCTCAGTCACAGGACTCTGCAGAGAGTGGTGTGGACAGCCCAGCGTGTCTGTAGTTGTGAACTTCCCACGATTCGGGACATTTACAAAGACAGGTGTGTAAAAAGAGTCCGAAGGATCATTGGGGACCCAAGTCACCCCAACCACAAACTGTTCCAGCTGTTACTATCCGGGAAACAGTTCCGCAGCATAAAAGCCAGGACCAACAGGGTCCGGGACAGCTTCTTCCACCCGGCCATCAGACTGATTAACTCACACTGAATTGAGTGTGTTTCTATGTTACATTGACTGTTCTACTTATTATAAATTACTATGATTGCTCATTGAACATTTAGACGGAGACATAATGTAAAGATTTTTACTCCTCATGTATGTGAAGGATGTAAGAAATAAAATCAATTCAATTCAGATTCAGTGATGTCACCTCTCATCCTTCTGAATTCCAATGAATACAAGCCCAGAGCCATCAAGTGCTCTTCATATGACAAAACATTCAATCCTGGAATAATTTTCATGAACCTCCTTTGAAGCCTCTCCAGTTTCAGCCCATCCTTTTTAAGATAAGGGGCCCAAACCTGCTCACAATACTCCAAGTGAGGCCTCACTGGTGCTTTATAAAGCCTCAACATTACATCCTTGCTTTTATATTCTAGTCCTTTTGAAATGAATGCTAACATCACATTTGCCTTCCTCACCACAGACTCAACCTACAAATTGACCTTTAGGAAATCCTGCACAAGGCCTCCCAAGTCCCCTTGTACCTCAGATTTTTGCATTTTCTCTCCATTTAGAAAATAGTCAACCCTTTCATTTCTTCTACCAAAGTGCATGTCCATACACTTCCTGACACTGTACTCTATCTGCCATTTCTTTGCCCATTCTTCTAATCTGTCTAAGTCCTTCTGTAGCCTCTCTGCTTCCTCAAAACTACCTGCCCCTCCAAATATCTTCATATCATCTGCATTCTTTGCAACAAAGCCATCAGATCCATCATAAAAATCGTAGCAAGGAAGAGGGGAAGAAGGCAGTGTTCCCAGCATCTGGTACATTGCCTGTGTACCTATACTGGTACTTCACCAGGCTACTGTACCTCCTCCCCAGTGGTGCATGTAAGGCAATGCAATTATTGTACAAATTTCTACCTGCATCATTTTCAGTGGCATTTTAAGATTATCCAAACATACACTCAATGGCTACTTTATCAGGTGCCCCTGTACTCCTGCTTATTAATGCAAATATCTAATCAGCCAATCATGTGGCAGCAATTCAATACATAAAAGCAGACAGGCATGGTCAAGAGGTTCAGTTGTTGTTCAGACCAAATATCAACATAGGGAATAAATGACTAAGTGACCTTGACCATGGAATGATTGCTGGTACCAGAAGGGGTGGTTTGAGTATCTCAGAAATTGATCCTCACGCACAACAGTCTCTGGAGTTTACAGAGAATGGAGTGAAAAACAAAAGACATCCAGTGTGTGGTATTTCAGTGGGTGAGAATGCCTTGTTAATGAGAGAGGTCAGAGGAGAATGGCTAGAGTGGTTCAAACTGACAAGAAAGCCACAATAACTCAAATTGTAATGAGCTCTTTGGGCTTGTGCGTGGAGCCAGAGATCACTGGGCTCCTGAGGTTTTTAGAGAATGTAAATTAGTTAATTGTTGTTTAACGAGAGCTGTTAACCATTTAGATTTCCCTATGACTTTCCCGAGCAACTCATTTTTTGTAATGCAGTCTCCTGGTGCTTTCTGTTTAAACTTATCGAGTTTATTTTGATAAGCTCAGGGATTCTATCTTATTTGTGTTATTTAATCAGATGCCCAATGAGCGCTGACAGTTTGGGTCCTAGTTTTGATAATGCTACATCTCGCGGTGTCACTCATCCTAAGCCACTGATTTTCTGTTGGAATTGCTCTGGCCGCTGTCTCTAAATCGGAGACTGTCTTTCATCTGCACTGGGGTGCCAGTGCACATCATGACGTAAATAACCATGCATTACAGCAACGGTGCGCAGAGGAGCATCTCTGAATGCACAACACATCAACCCTCGGAGTGGATGAGCTACCCTAGCAGAAGACCATGAAATCAGAGGCTTCGTTATTAATTCAGGAGGTAACTCAGGAAGCGGCCCCTGAGTGTATATGAAAACTGAAAAGTAAAGTTCAGTGATTAAGATGACATTGCAACGTGCTTGTTTCTCTGGAGGTTAACTATAAGTGCAACACTCTTGACTAGGCGTTGAGTGAGCTGGTAAGTTGGTTCTGTAGAGCTGAATGCTGTTGTCAGGGTCTATTTTACTGAGGTACTCAGTACCTTTGGCAGCAGAATCTCAGTTGGCTTCTGTTGAACTGCAGAAGAAAATTAGCTTTTATCATGAAATCATAATAGAATCAAAAATAAAACTTATCTGTTTTTGCCGTTGATGACTCAGTAAGTGCTGACAGGTGATCACTTCTAACGAAATTGGGATTTTGAAGTAACTACTCATTTCCAGTTGAATCTCGTTGTTCTCTGAGGTACTCTACAAGCAGTGTGGAAGTAAAATTGATTTTCTTGTGAAAGGCAGTGAAGGGCATCTCCCTGCAGAGGGTCAAAGAGAGTTTTATATAACCCACTGAATAGATGTCTCCTGTTTGATGCATTGATTGAAATATAGTTGGATGTTGCTAAACTGAAGATCGCAGATCTGCATGGATCAGTGAACTGTCTTTGGGTGATGCACCCGAACAGAGCTCTCTCCCTTTGCTGTGAATTTCATGGTGGCAATGAAAACCCACACTCCCAGTCCAGCCTGAATAATTTCTAAATTGCGGACTGAGAAATTGGGCACCGAGCTTTGCATTCAGTGTTGGGGGGTCTTAATATCAAGTTATGCTCAGAATTGAGTACAACTGCTCCTGTTTTTCTGTTCAATTACAACGGTTGCCTGGGAAGACCGTGTTAGGGAATTGGAGCTGCAGCTCGATGACCTTCGGCTTGTTCAGGAAAGTGAAGCAGTGATAGCTAGGAGCTACAGGAGACAGATAAATGGGTGACTGTCAGGAGAGGGAAGGTAGAAGGTCAGATAGTGGAGAGCACCCCCGTGGTCATCCCCTTAACAGTAAGTATTCCATTATGAGTACTGTTGAGAGGGATGACTTACCTGGAGGAAGCGACAACGCCTGTGCTTCTGGCACCGAGTCTGGCCCTGTGGCTCAGAAGGGCAGGAAACTGAAGTGGCTGGCAGCAGTGATAGGGGACTCTATTGTCAAGGGGATAGATAGGTAAATCTATGGATGTGAGAAGGAAACACCGATGGTAGTTTGCCTCCCAGGTGCCAGGGTCTGTGATGTTTCTGAATGCGTCCACAATATCTTCAAAAGGGAGGGTGAGCAGCCAGTGATCATGGTACATATTGGTACCAACGAGATAGGTAGAAAAAGGGGGGAGGTCCTGAAAACAGAATACACGGAATTTGGAAGGAAGTCGAGAAGCAGGACCTCAAAGGTAGTAATCTCGGGATTGCTGCCTGTGCCACGTGACAGTAAGGACAAGATCAGACTAAGATGGCAGATAAATGTGTGACTGTAGAATTGGAGAAGGGGACAGGGATTCAAATTTCTGGATAATTTGGACCTTGTCTAGAGCATGTGTGACCTGTGCAAAAGGGATGGGTTGCACTTGAATCTGAGAGGGGACCAATATTCTTGCAGGCAGATTTACTACAACTGTTGGAAGTGGTTTAAAATAATATGGCAGGGGGATGGGAACCAGTGTGATAGAGCTGAGGATGAGCCAACAGGTGATGAGTGTAACGTGAATGTAGGGAAGGACAAGCCAATGATTGGGTACAAATGCAGACAGAGTAAAGAGTTAAATTGTACCACAGAGGCAAAATTCAAAAGGGTGAAGAATGCAGGACTGAAGGTGATGTATTTAAGTGCACCTAATATTCGGAATAAGGTGGATGAACTTGTGCTGCAATTAAAGATTAGACGGTATGATGTTGTGGGCATCACTGAGTCATGGCTGAAAGAAGGCCATAGTTTGGAGTTTAATATCAAAGGATATTCTTTATATCAAAAGGACAGGCAGGAAGGCATAGTCGGTGGTGTGGTTCTGTTGGTGAGAGATGGAATTACATCTTTAGAAAGAGGTGACATAGTCAGAGAATGTTGAATCTTTGTAGGTGCAGTTAAGAAACTAAAAGGGTAAAAAACCATTATGGGAATGATATATAGGCCTGCAAATAGTAGCCAGGATATACGGTTGAGATTGCAAAGGGAGATGGAAAAGGCGTGTAATAGGGGTAATGTCACAATTGTAATGGAGACTTTAATATGCAAGAGGATTGGGAAAATCAGGTTGGTGTCGGATTGCAAGAGAGGGTATTTGTTGAATGCATACGAGAAGGCTTTTTAGAGCAGCTTGTGCTTGAGCTTATTCAGGGAAAGGCTATTTTAGACTGGGGGCTGTGTAATAAGCCAGACCTTATTACGGAGCTTAACGTAAAGGAATTCTTAGGAGACAGTGATCATAATATGATTGAATTCATACTGCAATTTAAGAGAGAGAAGCATTACTCACATGCACCAGTATTGCTATGGAATAAAGGAAATTACAGAGGCATGAGAGAGGATCTTGCCCAGCTGGATTGGAGGAATATACTGACGCGGATGATGGCAGAACACAGATGGCTGAGTTTCTGGGAATAGTTCACAAGGCACAGGATAGATATGTTCCTCAGAGGAAGAAGTTCTCAAGTGGCGGGTTAGACAAGTGAGGTTAAAGACTTAATAAGTGCCAAGGAAAGGCATATAAGGGAGCAAAAGTGAGTGGGAAGTTGGATGATTGGAAAACTTTTGAATTTCAACAATAGGCAACTAAAAAGCTATAAGAGGGAAAAGATGAAATACGAGGGCAGACAAGCCAATAATATAAAGCAGGATACCAAAGTTTTTTTCAGTTATATAAAGAGTAAAAGGAAGGTGAGAGTTGACATTGGACCACTGGAAAATGATGCTGGTGAGGTAGTAATGGGGACAAAGAAATGGCGGATGAACTTCATGGGTACTTTGCATCAGTTTTCACTGTGGAAGACGCTAACAGTGTACCAGAGGTCTGTGAGTGTCAGGGAGCAGGAGTGAGTGCCATTGCTATTACAAAGGAAAAAATGCTGGGCAAACTCAAAGGTCTTAAGGTGGACACGTCACCTGGACCAGATGGACTACATCCCAGAGTCCTGAGAGAGATTGCTGAAGAGATAACAGATGTGTTTGTCATGATTTTTCAAGATTTACTTAATTCTGGCATGGTCCTGGAGGACTGGAAGATGGCAAATGTCATTTCACACATTAAGAAGAAGAGGAAGGCAAAGGAAAGGAAATTATATGCCAGTTAGCCTAATCTCAGTGGTTGGGAAAGTGTTGGAGTCTATTCAGGATGAGGTTTTGGGGTACTTGGAGACGAATGATAAAATAAGTCAAAGACGGCATGGTATCTGTGTGAGGGGATCCAGGAGTGCCCCTATTAACTATTTGAAGAGAGACAGAGAGAGACATTTATCATTGATGGTTTGTTTGGAAAGGAGAGAGAGACAGAGTTATTTACCACCGATTTGTTGCTTTTGAAGAGAGAAGACGAAGATTAACGGTTGGACTGTCACTTTAAGGCATTGGAAGTAACTTTGGATTTTTACTGAGTTTGGAGTTGGAGGCAGCACCGCGCAGCTCGTAAGTTGCTATGGTGACCGAAGGCGGTGTTACTTAATGGACACTCGATGTTATGATTTTCAGTAGGTTGTTGATGTTACTTTCAAGGACAGGTTGCTTGCTTGTGCATTTCCTTTACAGACAAAAGAAGGAGGGACTCTTTGAATGACAGTTGATGCTCAGTACCGTGAAATAAATAGGAGATCAGATGATACAGACCTCAGACACATGATCTGGACACTGAATGAGCATTGTTGTGCCCGCAGAGAAAGTGGGTTTTGGAGGATCGATCAGGTGGATCGATCCAAGTTGCTATTCCAACGTAGGAGAAGGGGTTGACTGGTGGGGAGTTGTCTATGTGTCCACACTTGCTGGGGTGATAGCTCCACCACAGAAGACCGGTCCCCCTGGTTAAAGTCACAGTCGGTGACTTGTAAAGGATTTTGGAGGATGACGAGAATATCGACGGCATCAGCTCACCTGAGGACTCAACTCTCTCCCTCTCTCTCTCTCTCTCTCCATCACTACTCAACTAAATACCATGAACTGAACTGAACTGAACTTTACTCAACATCGTAAGACTGTATCTTTTTACCCCTAGACTTAAAGAAGCTTGGTTTTTCATACATATATATATATATATTCCACACTTACTTTTACATATAATCATTGCTAACCTGTTTGATTTATTTACATTGATATTACTGTATTGCATAGTTACTAATAAATATTAGTAGTTTATAGCAATACTGGACTCCAAAGTGGTTTCTATTTCTGCTGGTTCTTTATCCCTGTCACAGGGTACGTGACATCTGGAAAGAGAAATCTTGCCTGACAAATCTGTTAGAGTTCTTTGAGGAAGTAACAAGCAGGGTCGACATAGGAGAGGCAGTGGATGTCATTGACTTAGATGTTCTGAAGGTGTTTGATAAGGTGCCATATATGAGGCTGCTTAACAAGATAAAATCCTATGGTGTTACTGGAAAGATACTGGCATGGATAGAGGAAGTGCTGACAGGCAGGAGGCAGTGGGTAGGAATAAAGGGGGCCTTTTCTGGTTGACTGCCAGTGACTAGTGGTGTTCTTCAGGGGTCAGTAGTGGGATCACTATTTTTCACCTTGATAATGATTTGGATTATGGAATTGATGGCTTTGTGGCAAAGTTTGTGGATGATACGAAGATAGGTTGAGGGGTAGGTGGTGCTGAGGAAGTAATGCAATTTCAGCAGGACTTAAACAAATTTGAAGAATGGGCAAAAATGTGGCAGGTGGAACACAGTGTTGGGAAATGTATGATAATGCATTTTAGTAAAAGGAACGATAGTGTGGACTATTATCTAAACGAGGAGAACTTTCAAACATCAGAGGTGCAGAGGGACTTAGGAGTCCTCCTGCATGACCCCCAGAAGGTTAATTTGCAGGTTGAGTCTGTGGTAAAAAAGGTAAATGCAATGTTGGGATTTATTTCAAGGGAAATAAAATATAAAGACAAGGAGATAATGCTGAACCTTTATAAGACACTAGTCTAGTGGCACTTGGGAGAATTGTCCACAATTTTGGACATGGCATCTCAGAAAGGATGTGTTGTCATCGGAGAGAGTCCAGAGGAGGTTCACAAGGATAATTCTGGGAATGAAGAGGTTAACATATGAGGAACGTTTGGCAGCTTTGGGCCTGTACTCACTGGAATTAAAAAGAATGTGAGGAGATTTCATTAAAACCTACTGAATATTGAAAGGACTAGGTAGGGAGGATGTGGAGAGGATGTTTCCTATGGTAGGGGTATCCTGAACTAGAGGGCACAGCCTCAAAGTCAAGAGGCGACCTTTTAGAACAGAGGTAAGGAAGGTTTTAGTGGTGAACCTGTGGAATGCTCTGCCACAGGCTGCGCTGGAGGCCAAGTCTATACTTAAGACAGAAGTTGATCATTTCCTAATTGATCAGGGCTTCAAAGGATATGGTGAGAAGGCAGGTTTATGGGGTTGAGTGCAATCCGGGATCAGCCATGATGGAATGGTGGAGCAGACTCAATGGGCTGAATGGCCTAATTCTGCTCCTATGTTTTATGGTTTTATGGTCTTAAGGTAGGCATTGTTATTTTAAACACAGTCAATCACTGGGCAGCCTCAGGGAGCTCAGGCACAGTTGCCACAGTACCAGAGCTTTGTAAGAGGCGGTTTTGAGTGGATACCAGCCATGCTGGGAGCTAGCAACACCAATGGCTTCACTCTCTCCAAGGCCTTGGACAATGCTGCCTCACGGAATCTACAGCGCCTTGTAAAAGTATTCAGCTTCCAATCCTTTATTTACATAAATTAAAGTCCAAAAGGTTCAAAGGTTAATATTATTATCAAAGTATGTATGTAGGATGCATCTCTGAGATTTGTCTTCTCCAGATAGTCATAAAATATAGAAATTCCATTGAAGTCATTGAGGCCACCCTCCCCCACAAAAATGAAATGGAAACAACACTTGTAAACCCGAAACCTCCCAAACTCTCCCTCGCACAAAAACTAACAGATTGCCCACCTGGACACAGCCATTAAAACATAAAACCCCTACCCCTAACCTCTCCTTCGTGCAAAACTAACAGATCGCCCACCCAGACATGGCAGCTAAAATATCAAACCCCTAACCCCCAAGCTCCTCCCTCACAAAAACACAGCGACAAAAACATCAAGCTTCCAACCCCTCCCTCATCCAAATTGTAACATACTGCCAACCCGCCAATCCACAACAAGAAAGAAAACACAAAAAAAGGAAACCAATATATAAACTAGAGTCCACACCAATTATCACATATGTCTCACAATTTCCAAAACCTCCTCTGCCAGCATCGAGGAGAACAACATGTCCAGGGATATTGATCAGTCTAACTGAGAATTTTTATTTATGAATCACATGCTCCCGTTTTCACAGCAGAGCTCCCCAAATCAAGGAAAATTGTAAACCATGAAAAACTGCAAATTCAAAAACTGAAATGACAGTGGTTGTAATGTATTAATCTCCCTTTGGTCAGTATTTAGTTGCACCACCTCTTGCAGCTATTACAGCTGGTAGCCTTTTTGGCTAAGTCTCTGTTAGCTTTGGACAACGTGATGGAGCAACATTTTCCCATTCCTCCTTGCAAAACTGCTCAAGCTGTGCCAAGTTGGTCGGGACTGGAGCTGAACAGCAATCTTGAGGTCGTGCCAGAGTTGTTCAATTGGGTTAAGGTCTGGATTCTGACTGGGCCACTCAAGGACATCAATTTTCTTCACTTGAAGCCACTCCATGGTTGCAGTGGCAGTGTGCTTTGGGTCATTGTCCTGTTGAAAGATGAACTTCCTCCCCAGTTTAAGCTTTCTGGCAGAGGATAACAGGTTTTTATCCAGGATCTCTGTATTTGGCAGCATTCATCTTCACATCAATGCTGACCAGATGTCCAGTCCCTGCTGCTGAAAATCATCCCCATAGCATGATTGTACTCTATTGTACTTTACAGTAGGGATGGTGTTACCTGGCTGATGTGCAGTTTTAGATTTACGCTGCACATACTGCTACAAAAAAGCATAACCTTGCCCATAAAGACTTTGCAAAGCAGCACTTAGAAAATACTGTAAAGATGTGGAAGAAAGTATTATGGTCAGATGAGACTAGAGGAGAAGTGGAAAATGTCAAGGATTGAAGAAGGAGAAACTTGATAGGAGAAGAGAGTGGCACGTGAGAAAAAGGGAAGGTGGAGGGGAACCAGAGGGAGGTGACCTGCAGGTGAGGAGAAGAGAAGAGATGGGGTGGGGGTACATGCCTCCCTCGCTGTTGGACAGTGTGTCCACCCAGAGGAAGACTGTCAGAGTGAGTGAGGCCTTTGATTATGCTGGCTGCATCAGTGAGGCAAAGCGAGGGAGGCAGAATGGCTTATACAAGGAAAGTATAGAAGATGTGTCAGAGGTATGTCTTGCACGCAGAGAGTGGTGGGTGTGTGGAACGTGCTGCCTGGGGTGGTGGTAGAGGCAGATACATCAGGGACATTTAAGCAACTCTTAGGTAGGCAAATGGATGATAAAAAAAATGGAGGCTATGTGGGAGGGAACGGTTAGATTGATCATAGAGTAGGTCCAACATTGTGGATTGAAGGGCCTATGCTGTGCTGTAATGTTCTATGATCTATATCACCGTTTTGGTATTCCACAACAATTAAAGTTCCTGCATCCATTGACGATGTTATCTATACTAGTGTGCTGTTAAGGTTGATTATTACAGACTGCTCCTGCTGATTTTATACTGGCAATTTCATGCCAGCTCCTTGTCTGTCTCTTTACCCAGTACTGTGTGAGAGGGTGAGTGAGAGAGTGGAATAGGCAGATTTGTGGGAAAGACACAGAATGATGGAGAAATGGAAATGAAAAATCAAAATGGAATTAGACCTTAAGACCATAAGAAATAGGAGCTGAGTTAGGCCATTCAGCCCATCGAGTCTGCCCCAACATTTCATCATGGCTGATTCATTTTCCCCTCAAACCCATTCTTCTGCCTTCTCCCCATAACCTATCACATCCTGATTAACCAAGAACCTATCAACCTCTGCCTTAAATACTTGCAATGACCTGGTCTGTGGAAACCCCCTAGCTAAAGAAATGCCTCCTCATCTCCAGTCTAAATGGACATTCCTCTATTCTGAGGCTGTGCCCTCTGTTCCTAGACTCCCCCACTATAGAAAACATCCTCTCTATATCCATTCTATCATATCAACATCCGATAGGTTTTAAAGAGATTTCCCACCCCCCATTCTTCTAAATTCCAGCAAGTATAGGCCCAAAGCCATCAATCGCTGCTCATACAATAAGCCTTTCATTTCCAAAATCATTCTCGTGAATCTCTTCTGAACCTTCTGCAATGTTAGCACATCTTTTCTTAAGGCCCCAAACTGCTCGCAATACTCCAAGTGAGACCTCACCAGTGCTTTATACAGTCTCAACATTACATCCTTGCTTTTATAGTCTAGTCCTCTTAAAATGAATGCTAACATTGCATTTGCCTTCCTCACCACAGAATCAACCCACAAATTAATCTTTTGGGAATCCTGCACAAGGGCTCCCAAGTCACTTTGCACCTCAGATTTTTGAATTTTCTCCCCAATTAGAAAATAGTCTATGCTTTTATTTCTTCTACCAAAGTGCATGACCATACATTTCTTGACACTGTATTCCATCTGCCACTTGTTTGCCCATTGTCCTAATCTGTCTATTTAGTCATAGTCATAGTCATGGTCATACTTTATTGTTCCCGAGGGAAACTGGGTTTCGTTACAGTTGCACCAACCAGAATAGAGTATAGATATAGCAATATAAAACCATAAATAATTAAATAATAGTATGTAAATTATGCCAGGAAATAAGTCCAGGACCAGCCTATTGGCTCAGGGTGTCTGACCCTCCAAGGGAGGAGTTGTAAAGTTTGATGGCCACAGGCAGGAATGACTTCCTATGACTCTCAGTGTTGCATCTCGGAGGAATGAGTCTCTAGCTGAATGTACTCCTGTGCCCACCCAGTACATTGTGTAGTGGATGGGAGACATTGTCCAAGATGGCATGCAACTTGGACAGCATCCTCTTTTCATACACCACCGTCAGAGAGTCCAGTTCCATCCCCACAACATCACTGGCCTTACGAATGAGTTTGTTGATTCTGTTGGTGTCTGCTACCCTCAGCCTGCTGCCCCAGCACACAACAGCAAACATGATCGCACTGGCCACCACAGACTCGTAGAACATCCTCAGCATCGTCCGACAGATGTTAAAGAACCTCAGTCTCCTCAGGAAATAGAGACAGCTCTGTCCCTTCTTGTAGACAGCCTCAGTGTTCTTTGACCAGTCCAGTTTATTGTCAATTCGTATCCCCAGGTATTTGTAGTCCTCCACCATATCCACACTGACCCCCTGGATGGAAACAGGGGTCACCGATACCTTAGCTCTCCTCAGGTGCACCAGCAGCTCCTTAGTCTTTTTCACATTAAGCTGCAGATAATTCTGCTCACACCATGTGACAAAGTTTCCTACCGTAGCCCTGTACTCAGCCTCATCTCCCTTGCTGATGCATCCAACTATGGCAGCGTCATCAGAAAACTTCTGAAGATAACAAGACTCTGTACAGTAGTTGAAGTCTGAGGTGTAAATGGTGAAGAGAAAGGGAGACAAGACAGTCCCCTGTGGAGCCCCAGTGCTGCTGATCACTCTGTCGGACACACAGTGTTGCAAGCACATGTACTGTGGTCTGCCAGTCAGGTAATCAATAATCCATGACACCAGGAAAGCATCCACCTGCATCGCTGTCAGCTTCTCCCCCAGCAGAGCAGGGTGGATGGTGTTGAACGCACTGCAGAAGTCGAAAAACATGACCCTCACAGTGCTCGCTGGCTTGTCCAGGTGGGCGTAGACACGGTTCAGCAGGTAGATGATGGCATCCTCAACTCCTAGTCGGGCTGGTAGGTGAACTGGAGGGGATCTAAGTGTGGCCTAACCATAGGCCGGAGCAGCTCCAGAACAAGTCTCTCCAGGGTCTTCATGATGTGGGAGGTCAATGCCACCGGTCTGTAGTCATTGAGGCCGCTGGGGCGCGGTGTCTTTGGCACAGGGGCGAGGCAGGACGTCTTCCACAGTACAGGAACCCTCCGGAGCCTCAGGCTCAGGTTGAAGACATGGCGAAGTATTCCACATAGCTGAGGGGCACAGGCTTTGAGCACCCTGGTCCTGACACCATCCGGTCCTGCAGCCTTGCTTGGGTTGAGACATTTCAGCTGTCTTCTCACCTGTTCAGCTGTGAAGCCCACCGTGGTGGTTTCGTGTGGGGGAGGGGTATAGTCATGAGAGCAGGGTGGGGGACTGTGAGGAGGGGTAGGAGGGGAGAGTGGAATATGTGTTGGTTGGGGGCCGACAACAGATGACTAATGTGGGGGATGGGCAGGGGCCACAATGTCAAATCTGTTAAAGAACAGGTTAAGTTCGTTGGCCTTGTCCACACTGCCTTCAGCTCCTCTGTTGCTAGTTTGCCGGAACCCAGTGATGTTCCTCATCCCACTCCAGACCTCTCTCATGTTGTTCTGCTGGAGTTTCCACTCAAGCTTCCTCCTGTACCTGTCTTTAGCTTCCCTGATCCTGGCTTTCAGGCCCCTCCGTATTGCTCTCAGCTCCTCCCAGACTTTCCTTCTACAGACTCCCTGCTTCCTCAACATCACCTGCCCTTTCACCTATCTTCATATCATCCACAACCTGGCCACAAAGCCATCAGTTCTGTCATTCAGATCATTGACATACAAGTTAAAAAGAAGCGATCTCAACTCAGACCCCACTGGTCACCAGCAGCCAACTAGAAAAGGCTCCCTTTATTCCCACTCTTTGTCTCCTGCCAATCAGCCAATGCTCTATCCACAATAGCATCTTTCCCATAAGTTCCTGTAAGTTACCTGTTTACTGTGAGTTGTCGGGAAGGTTTTAGAGTACTGGTGGTGAAGCAAAGCTGGCTGTATTATGGAAATTCTTCTGGCCTGTATCCAATGAGATTTTTAAAGGGCTTTTGAATCATTCAAACATGTGAAGTATTCTTTGATTGAGTATTTTTCACAGAAACATCAGCCTTAATTGTTTGTTCAGGCAGGACGATAATACTTCAGCCTAGCACTATACTAGGGCTTATCTGGAAAAAAAATGCCTTTTTCCCCAGAAATATTAAATGTTTCTCTATCTACAAACAGTACGTTAATGATTTTGCTGTCATTCTACAAGAAATATTTCAGTAGTTTTCAAATTATGCAAATAACTTTCTTTTTCAATGGGATTTACTCAGTGGAATGACTGCAAAGTTTTAATTGAAGAATCAAATGGAATTGAATTGCACACTAGAATAAAATTGTTTGATACTACTAATCTTTACAGAGGCACTATTTGATATGAGATTGTTCAGAATGTTTTAGAACACACAGCACTGATGAATTGAAGGCACAAATTGTCTGTCAGTACCAGTTTTCTCGGCTCTTGTGCCTGTAACATTCTTAATTGTCTCTGCTTTGCCTATTTCTTCATCATTTTGTTCAAGTTAGCTTCTTTCTGATAGTGTGATGAGGTTAATAATTGATCTAATAAAAGCTATTCTTTTTTAAATTCCTGCTTAGAAGGCTTAAGGTAATAAGTAATTTGGAAATGCAACAAGTTTTCCAACATGGATAAACATGATTGCCTTTCTGCTCCAGCGATGTCTCAGACAGTGCAGTCAGTTGTATGTCCCACAAAATTGCTTTCCTTAATGTTACTGGTTTATGGTAGAAGGTTGTTCATAACATCAGGAAAGTTCCAAATGCTTCTTCAAGTAATACTGCAGATCTTCAGCAAGTGCATGAATTCCATCATCAAGGACCCTGACAACCCGGGACATGCTCTCTTCCTGCTGCTGCCATCAGGTACAGAAGGTACAGGAGCCTCAGGACTCACACCTCCATGTTCATGAACAGTTATTACCCCTCAGTCATCAGGCTCTTGAACCAGAGGAGATAACTTCACTCAACTTCACTCGCCCCATCACTGAACTGTTCCCACAACCTATGGACTCATTTTCAAGGTTTCTTCATCTCATGTTTTTGATATTTATTGTTTATTTAACTGTTATTATTATTCTTTTGTTTCTTTGTTCTTGTTTGTTGTCTTTTGGACATTGGTTGTGTGTCCATCCTGTTGGGTGAGGTCTTTAATTGATTCAACTGTATTTCTCTGCTCTCTTGTGCATGCCAGCAAGAATCTCAATCTCAGGGTTGTATAGGTGACATACAGGTACTTTGATAATAAACTTATTTTGGACTTTGAAATACTCAAGTCAAAGGCCGAATGTCTGCAGTCCAAGACCACTAGAGGCTTGAAACCGAAAACCCCAGGAAAGTCTGTGTGTCGGGGTGGGAGGGAGGAACGGGGCTTTTTTGCTGTTGTTGTTTTATTGATTGATGTATTCTGTGCTGTTCTGATGAGCATTGTGGACATGCTGTGTTGGCGCCAGAATACGTGGCAACACGTGCCGTCTGCTCCCAGCACATCCTTCGGTTATGTTGGTTGTGAACACAAAGGCCATATTTCACTCCAAAAATGCTGGAGGAACTCAGCAGGCCAGGCAACAGCTATGGAAAAGAGTAAACAGTTGATATTTTGGGCCTAGACCCTTCAATGGGACACTGGCTGAAAGTGTCCTGATGACGGGTCTCGGCTCGAAATGTTGACTGTTTACTCTTTTCCATGGATGCTGCCTGGCCTGCTGAGTTCCTCCAGCATTTTGTGTGCACTGCTTTCATTTCCAGCATCTGCAGATCTTCTCTTGCTTGCAACCCATTTCACTCGACGTACATGAGATAAATAAAACTGAGTCTTGGAAGAATGCAGCCCCTAGTTTACCATATGATATAAAACCTGTTGTCAAGAGGCCAAAAGCCAAGCCTAATTACTGAGAGTGGATTCAAAATCACGCCTTCCTTGCCTAGAGCTGAAAGGATTATTGTTCCCCCTCTGGAGGTAGGTGTAAAGTTTGCCTGTACAATCATATATCTATCACATAAGGATAAAAATTAGCTTTACTTGTCACATGTATATTGAGACACATAGTGAAATGTGTCATTTCTGTCAATGACCAACACGGTCCGGAGATGTGCTGGGGGTTTCCCATGCTTTTTTATTGCCATTTTGTGTAATTTTGATCGGGGGAACTGGCTCCACAGCCTGCAGGCAATGAACGACACAGCACTAAACTGAATATTCCACGGACTCTGCCGTTTTGATGTTTAATGTCCTTTTTTCTCATGTGCATCATTTGTTCTTTTTTTTGCGTGTTGGATGTTCGATGTTTTCTTTGAACGGGTTCCATGGTGTTTCCTTGTTTCGTGCCTGTCTGTGGGGAAGACAAATCTCAGGGTTGTATTCTGCATACGTGCTTTGCTAATAAATGTACCTTGACACTTCTGGTGCACACATACCAAGCCCATGACTTCTTCTGGAATGTAGCCAGAAGAGAGCCACATGGTCAGATGTAGATGGTACAAACTCCTTACAGGCAGTGGCTAGTCAAAGAGTTCTGACCTCCTGAGTTGCTCCGGAATTTTGTGTCTACTGCTGTAGATCAGGGGTTCCCAACCATTTTTATGCCATCGACCGTGGGCCTCAGGTTGGGAACCCCTGCTCTAGGCAACATGTAACCTTCTAGGTCTGTGGTCTCTGAAGTCCCTGGAAGTTGGAAACCAGTGTGTTCTACAGGCATCTGCTCTGGGACCCTTGCTTTTTGTAATTTTTATAAATGACCTGGATGAGGAAGTGGAAGAGTGTGTTGGTACGGTTACTTACTAATGACACAAAAGTTGGTGGTGTTGTGGATAGTGTAGAAGGTTGTCATGGGCTACCGTTGGATATTGACAGCATGCAGAGCTGAGTTGTGAAGTGGCAGACAGAGTTCAACCTGGAAAAGTGTGAGTGAAACATTCTAAAATTTCAAACGTGAAGGTAGAATGTGAGGTTAATAGCAGGATTCTAGCAGCAAGGCAGACCAGAGGGATCTTGGCATCCACATCCATAGATCTCTCAAAGTTGCCACACAAGTTGATAGTGTTGTTAGGAAGGTGTATGGTTCATTAGTCAGGGTACAGAGTCCAAGAGCTGTGAGGTAATGTTGCAGCTCTGTAAAACACTGCTTACATTGCACTTGGAATATTGTGTTCAGTTCTGCTCACCTCATTATAGAAAGAATGTGGAAGCTTTAGAGTGGGTGCAAAGGAGATGTACCAGAATGCCACTAGGTGGGTTGTGTGAGCTGGGATTTTTCTCTTTGGAGTGAAGTAGTATGAAAGGTGACATGATAGAGATGTACAGATGGTAAGGGGTATAGATAAAATGGACAGCCAGAGACTTTCTCCCAGTGTGGAAATGACTAATATGAGGAGGCATAATTTTAAGGTAATACCAGTAGTGGTGGTAGAGGCAGAAACATTAGGGGCATATAAGAAACCCTTAGGTAAGTTTTTAGAAAAATGAAGGGCTATGTAGGAGGGAAGGGTTAGATTGACTTTCGAGTAAGTTAACAGGTTGGCACGTCATGGGCTGAAGTGTTTATACTGTGCTGTAATGTTCTATGTAATCATTCAGCCTGTGGATTTGGATGAATTTGCAGAGAACAATTTTGTTGGTGTTTTTCCAGTATTTTAATGGTACTTTCTGTACAATAACAATTATTCATTGTTTGGCAAAGCCCTAAGTCAGACACAATGGCTCAACTGTGGCTTGCAGTTCAACTTAAGGATAACTTTATGTGCAAAGTGCACTCGTGTAAAATTACCGGAAAGTAGCAAGACTGAGGACTGTGAGCAGTTTTAAACTTACCATAGTCAGACAGAAAGATCGATTGAGGGGAAGGTTGGAGTACGAGAATAAAGCTTCAGAGAATATAAAAAACTGACTGTCAAAGATTCCATAAATCTGTGAAGAGAAAAATATTAGTAAAATAATACACCGAATGGCCACTTTATTAGGTACACCTGTACACCTGCTTGTTAATGCAAATACCCAATCTGCCAATAATGTGGCAGCAACTCAATGCATAAAAGCCTGCAGACACGGTCAAGAGGTTCAGTTGTTGCTCTGACCAAACATCAGAATGGGGAAGAAATGTGATCTAAGCGGCTTTGACTGTGGAACAATTATTGGTGCCAGACGAGATGGTTTGAGTACCTCAGAATCTGGGATTTTCACGCACAATAGTCTCAAGAGTTTACAGAGGATGGTGTGAAAAACAAAAATCATCCAGTGAGTTCTGTACACAAAAACACCTTGTTAATGAGAGGTGTCAGAAGGGAATAGCCAGACTGAATGAAGGTGCGGGAAGGCAACAGTAACTCAGATACTGAAGTTTTATAACAGTGGTGTGCAGATGAGCATCTTTGAATGCACAACGTGTCGAACCTTGAAGTGGATGGGCTACAGCAGCAGACGTCCGTGAACATACACTCGGTGATCACTTTATTAGCTATGGGAAGTATCTAATAAAGTGTCCACTGAATGTAAAAATTGGATTGTAAAGCTTATATAAATATGTGAAGAGTAAACTGTTTTTAAAAATAAATATGGGTCTCACAGAGTGAGAAATAGCTGGCCAGTGGTGTAATGGCGTCTGAACTGGGCTTCAAGGTGAGTGGTCCAGGTTCGAACCTAGCCGGCCCCCTGCACGCTTCCTGTCTGTGCTGGGTTGAGCATCGAGCTAGCAACTCGGCCTCATAAAAAGCAGACTAAAATGTTAAAGAAATGGCAAAATTTCCGCCCAATGCACCACAAGACGCAGAGAGGAACAACAACAGACAGAAATGTTGGAAATGATCATTGTGAACAAAGAAATGCCAGGACAATTAAAGATCTTAATTTTGCCCTCACAAAGGAGAACAGAATGAGTTTTATTATCATTGACGTATGTTGTGATATATGATGCAGATGGAAGTCCTGCCAAAGGGTCTCGGCCCAAACTGTCGACTACTTTTTCCCCATAGATGCTGCCTGGCCTGCTGAGTTCCTCCAGCATTTTGTGTGTGTTGCTCAGATTTCCAGCAACTGCAGATTTTCCCTTGTTTGATGTTGTGAAACTTGCTGCTGTGGCAGAAGTACATTGCAAAAGACTAAAAATTACGATTGGAAATATATATGTATGAAATAAATAAGTAATGCAAAATGAGAGCAAAAATAGTGAGGCAGTGTTCATAGGTTCATTGTCCGTTCAGAAATCCGATGGTGGAGGAAGAACCGGTTTTGAAAATGTTGAATGTGTGTCTTCAGGCTCCTGTACCTCCTCCCTGATGGCAGTAATGATACTCAATGTTGGGTATTAATTAAGAAATAGTGCAACGAGGCAAAATTTCCCTGATAATTTTTTCCTGATAATCTCTGTGCCAGAGAAAGTAATGGTCGTCTTCCAAAATTCTTTAGCCATTACAGCATTTCCGACTGCAAACATAACTCCCTAATTTTAAAAAAGAGGGAGGGTAAAAACAGTGAATTATCATGACCATAAGATACGAGAGCAGGATTAGGCCATTCAGCCCTTTCAGTCTGTTCTGCTATTCCATCATAGCTGATTTATTATGCCTCTTGACCCCAGTTTCCTGCCTTCTACCCATAACCTTTGATGCCCTTACTAATCAGGAACTTATCAGCCTCTGTTTTAAATATACCCAATGAGTTGGCCCACACAGCCAACTGTGCCAATGAATTCCACAGGTTTACCACCCTCTGGCTAAATTCCTCCTTATCTCTGTTCTAAAGGGACATCCTTTTATTCAGAGGCTGTGCCTTCTAGTCCTAGACCCCCAACTATAGGAAACATCCTCTCCAAACCCACTCTATCTAGGCCTTTTGATATTCGATAGGTTAAAATGAGATCCTTCCTCATTGTTCTAAATTCCAGCGAGGAAAGACTTCTTGGTCCTGGTGATATTCTTTGGAAGTCAAGAATGAGACATAAAACTTGGTGTTTGTGAGAGTTTCATAAAGTGTTACAAGAACAAAGCATGAAGAAAGAAAGAAAATGAATGAAGAAGTCATGGTTATCTTGTGCTAAACATATATCACACGTATATGGGAACATTGAAACATACAGTGAGTCATACATAAAGTATGTACATCCAACCCTGGTGGAAAGATCATGAAGCAGATGGAAGGGAGTTTCTGCCACAGCTAGTTTCTTGAAGGATGCCCTTTTTTAACAGAATCAAAGACTTTCAGAAGGTCAACTAAGGCAAAGTGTAGTGGACAATGTTGCTCCTTGCATTTCTCTTGGAATACCTGCAGCGTGAAGACAATGTTCAAAGTACATTGCAGTGGACAGAAATCCACATTGCCACTCTCTGAAGAGTGAATGGGGAAGAGTCACTGGGGAGGACGCATGGGAGAACCAAGGAAGTAGTAGTTAATTTTGCCTCTCTAATTGGAGCCCTGTGTCTAGTGGTGTGCTGCAGGGATCAGTGCTGGGTCCTTTATTGCTTGTCATCTATATGAATGATATAGTTGATAATGTGGTAAACTGGATCAGCAAATTCCAGGTAACACCAGGTTTGGAGGCATAGTGGACAATGCGGAAGACAATCAAAGCTTGCAGAGTGATCAGACCAGCTGGAAAAATCTGCTGAAAAATGGTAGATGGAATTTAATACAGACAAGTGTGAGGTGTTGCAATTTGGCACACTGGGGTAGGAATTACATGGTAGGACAACAATAGAACAGAGGGATCTGGGAATACAGATCCATAATTCCTTGTGATGGGGCATCACAGGCAGATACGGCTGGAAAGAGAGCTTTTGGTACGTTGGCCTTCATAAATAGGAGTATAGAATACAAGAGTTGGGATGTTATGTCGAAGTTGTACAAGATGCTGGTAAGACCGAATTTGGACTGCTATGGTCATATACCTACAGGAAAAATATCAATAGGTTTGAAAGAGTACAGAGAAAATTTGCAGCGATGTTGCTGGGACGAGTTATAGGGAGAGGTTGAATAGATTAGGACTTTATTCACTGTAGTGCAGAAGAACAAAGGGAAATCTAACAGAGGTTTAGAAAATTATAAGGATTATAAATAGAGTGAATATATGCAAGCATTTTCCCCTGATCTTAGGTGAGACAAGATCTTCAGGTCATAAGCTAAGGGTGAAAGGTGAAATACTTATGGGGAACATGAGGGAAAACATCTTCACTCAGAGTGTGGTGTGGAACGAGGTGTCAGTGGAAATAGTGGATGTGGTCCAGTTTGAGTGAAGTTTGGATAGGTACATCATAGCCCAGAAGAAGTATATTTCGTGGAATAGCTAGTAGCTTTGTGAACTACCTGCAAAACTTCACCATGTGTGGTCTGCGCCATCTAGAAGGTGCCTCAGCAGCTGTGGATTCACTTTCAGGGACTCTGCAGTTCACGTTCTCTGTATTTTTTACTATTTGCATGATTTGTCTTCTTTTGCGCATTGGGTGTTTGACAGTCTTCATTGAGTGTGGTTTTTCATGGATTCTTTTGTGTTTCTTTTGTTTAGTGGCTACCTGAACGACGACGAATCTTATGGTTGTATATGGCATACATACTTTGATAATAAATTTGAATTTTGAACTTTGAAGGTATAGAAGGGGTATGGAGGGCAGATAGATGGGACTATGTAGAAGATCATGTCAGCATTGGCTAGATGGGCCAAAAGGCCTGTTTCTATGCTTAGTGATCTATGTCTCTATGATGCTATTATCCTGGCAATGCCTCCCCTTGTGGCACATAGCAACGTGACCCATCCGTAAGTAAATACAATTGGATTGCTCAAACCTTCTAGAACAGGCTACACACATCAAAGTTGCTGGTGAACGCAGCAGGCCAGGCAGCATCTATAGGAAGAGGTACAGTCAACATTTCAGGCCGAGACCCTTCGTCAGGACAGGCTGTTGTTTGTGACCTGACAGTTTTTGAACAACTCTAAGTTCAAAGTAAATTTATTATCAAAGTGCATGTGTATGTTTTATTTTCTTACAGACATTCACAGTAGAACAAAGAAACCAATGAACAAATACACACAAAGGCTGATAACCAGCTAATGTGAAGAAGGAAACGAACTGTGCAAAAACAAAAAATACATACAGTTTTCCGATCTGGTAAGCTGACAAAGAAAGTTAGGAACTGAAATGACAAACTTTTAGAAAACTTTATGTACACTCGAACATACTACCTAGGACAGGGGAGGAAGAGGAATAACAGACATAATAATTTACACAATAGTCAGATAAAGCCTCCGAGGATATATTTTCATCAGTGAAAACAGGATTCAGCACTTGATATGACCCTATGCAATTCTGATAAGAAGTACACACCACTAAACTTAAATGAAAACACAACCCAGAAAAGTGAAGAAATTATCACTGTAGAAGAAAAAGTTAACCAATGGAAGAGCATGACCACCCCCTCCCCCCCCCCCCCCAGAAGACATCCTCACTATCTGAGCAGACTGGTTGTTGACAAGGAAACATCGAACATTTGGGTCAGAATTGGAGACCTCTTCCCAGAAAGAGTGGGCTTCCTTGTGGCAATACGGGACCAGGTGGTTAACAAAAAAATATTAAAAATACATAATATCAGATTAACAAATTCAAGATGATGAATACAGAAAAGGGCAAGAGAAACCAGAAACAATCCAACACATCCAGGGGTCCTGCAACAGTTTAACACAATTTATAATGTCAAGGATACTGGAAAATCTGGGCTATGGGTATGATACTATATGTTTATCAGGTTGAAAGTTTTGAATAACCAATTATACACTCAGTGGCCAATTTATTAGATATCTCCTGTAGCTAATAAAGTGGCAACTGAGCATATGTTCATGGTCTTCTGCTGCTGTAGCCCATCCACTTTGGTTTAACATGTTGTGCGTTCAAAGATGCTCTTTTACACGCCATTGTTGTAATGCGTGGTTATTTGAGTTACTGCAGAATTTCTTGTGTTTCTATAATTCTTTCCTGTAGATCTGCCCATTTTTCTCTTTGTGGATGACGTGCTGTTTCTGCCCTCCCTGTGGCTCTCTCCTCATCATCATGTCCTTTGAGACCTGTTGACATAATGTAAATAGCCAAAGGGATATTGAAACAGAGGGCTGCAATACTTGTGTGTTTTGGCAACATGAATTTGTTTTGTGGTATTGGCAGAGCTTGGATTTCCTAACGGATATTATTTTAATGGTTGCGTTAAAAAATTTAAAATAAATGTGTTAACACCCCTGTTACAGTGATACTGATGAGAAAACATAGGCTTCAGTGTCATTTGGGTGTTTATCATTGGTTGGTTGTTCTAATGAAGCATTTCAACAATCAGTCCAGATGCACTATGGATTTCATCTTCGGTAAACTAATTTACCCATCAGTCAAGAGTTAAATATCACTACGTTTCTGACACTTAAATTAATACTTGGCAAAATGTAGTATGATATGTAGGACTTAAAAAGACTTGATTGAATGATCAGATGGTGTGATCTCCTTTGGGTATATATTCATCTTCTGCCTGTTTTCAGATCAAATATGAAAAGTAGGTGAAGCAGCTTAAGGTCCATAACAAGAAAGCATTTCAGGATGTATATTGTATACATTTCTCTGACATTAAATGTACCTTTGAAACAAGCCCAGATTTCCTCCAGCTCACTAATGTGGCTGGAAATGAAGAGGTTTTGTAATTCTCCCACCAGAGGTTCCTCTCTGATTTGCACCCAGTCAACGTCAAGCACTAAAGATAAAGTGAACCCCTATAAAGAGTGCTTTTGATCAAGGGGGATGTAATTGGTGAGCTGTTGGGATAGAGATACGTCTCTACCAAAGGAGGTTTAAGGCACTCCTTCCCTCTGCTAGCCTGCAGGTCACCCTTGGGCAAGGTGTAGCACCTGCTTAGCCCCCCGATCAGGATCACATAAGCCATTGAAGCAGGTGGTGGATGGTTGTATGAACAGCTGGTGCATATGACAAGTCCTGGTTATGTGATCACTGACACCAGGCAGACAATCTCCCATCTTGTAAAGATATTGTCCAGAAACAGGCAATGGCAAACCACTTTTGTAGAAGCATTTTCTGGGAACAAGAGACTATGATCAGCAACGTCATATGACATTGCACATAATGATGATGATCTAATTGAGAAGCTTAAGATGGTTGATGAAAAGCCTCGATGGTAAAGGCAAACAACAGGAATTCTGCAGATGCTGGGAATTCAAGCAACACACATCAAAGTTGCTGGTGAACGCAGCAGGCCAGGCAGCATCTCTAGGAAGAGGTACAGTCGACGTTTCAGGCTGAGACCCTTCGTCTAGCCCTGAGGAAGGGTCTCGGCCTGAAACATTGACTGTACCTCTTCCTAGAGATGCTGCCTGGCCTGCTGCGTTCACCAGCAACCTTGATGTGTGTTGATGGTAAAGGCAAAGTTGTTTTCACCCATTACTTGCTTCCCTTTTACCTGGTCTCACCTCCTACCTGTCTGCTTGTACTCCTCCTCCCTCCACACCTTCTTATTCCAGCTTCTCCTTTCCAGTCCTGATGTCCAGTCCAACTCAGCTCAAATTGATGACTGTTTATTCCCCTGCACAGATACTGCCTGACCTGCTGAGTTCCTCCAACAGTTTGTGTGTGTTACTCTGGATTTCCAGCATCTGCAGAATCTCTCTGAGTTAGTTATATTGGGATATACACACAGTGGCCAATTTATTAGGTACACCTGTACTGCTTATTAATGCAAATATTTAATCAGCCTATCATGTGGCTGCAATTTAATGCATAGAGGTATGCAGACATGGTCGAGGGGTTCAGTTGTTGTTCAGACCAAACATCAGAATGGGGAAGAAATGTGATCTAAGTGACTTTTATTGTAGAATGATTGTTGGTGCCAGACAGGGTGGTTTGAGTATCTCAGAAACTGCTGATCTCCTGGCATTTTTATACACAACAGTTTACAGTTGTACAATTGTCTAGATTTCACAGAGAATGGTGTGAAAAACAAAGAAAATCACCCAGTGAGTGGCAGTTCAGTAGGCAAAAGCACTTTGTTAATGAGAGAGGTCAGAGGAGAATGGCCAGACTGGTTCAAGCTGACAAGAAGGTGAATGTAATTCAATAGCCACACGTTAAAACAGTGGTGTGCAAAAGAGCATCTCTGAATGCATAACATGCCAAACTTGAAGTGGATAGACTAAAGCATCAGAAGACCATGAACATACACTCAGTGGCCACTTTATTAGGTATTAGGTATAGGAGGTTCATAATAAAGTAACCATGGAGTGTATATTGTTCATATAGTGGACAACAAAGATCTGGAATTCTCTATTTCAGTAAACATATGAGGCTAGGCTACCTCAGTAATCCCAAATCAAGATTGATAGTTGTTTAATCAGGTCAAGGTATTTAGTTCTATGATATAATTATGGCTCAATCCACTTGTGATAGATATTAGCCTTGATTTAATTTATTAACAGTGTAATGAATGCATCTCCTCTTCCCTAGTTGAGTGCATCTCCAACAATCCTCAACAACACTCATGCACTGATAACAGATCTGAACATCTTTATATGATGAGAAGTGAACAATGAAAGAGACTGAAAGAGCAATGTAGAAGAGTTATAAAGTATATAAATCAGGCCCACGAAAGATCCAGAAGACAACAGACTATTTTCCTTTATATAAGATCAGAAGACAGAGGAGCAGAATTGGGCCATTTTGGCTCATCGAGTCTTCTCCATCATTCCATCCAGGCTGATTTATTATCCCTCTCAACCTTATTCTTCTGCCTTCTCCCGACTAATCAACAACCTATCAACCTCCGCTTTAAATGACTTGGCATCCACAGATTCACCATCCTCTGGCTAAAGAAATTCCTCCTCATCTCTGTTTTAAATGGATGTCCTTCTATTCTGAGGCTGTGCCCTCTAGTCCTAGATTCCCCCATAATAGGAATTGTCTTCTCCATGTCCACATTATCTATGCCTTTAACTATTCAATTGGTTTCAGTGAGATCTCCCTCATTCTTCTAAACTCCAGCAAGCACAAGGCCAGAGCCAACAAATGCTCCCTTTACATTAACCCTTTCATTTCCATTCTTGTGAACTTCCTCTGGACTCTCTGGATCCTCTCCAATGCCAGCAAATAAGGCATCCAAAAATGCTCAGAAAGCAATTATAGTCTAACCAATACCTTATAAAGTCTCAGCATCACATGCTTCCTTTTATATTCTAGTCCTCTTCATTAACTAGGGGACTAGACCATATATGAGAGAGGTTTTGCTTTTGATAAACTATGCCTTGTTGGACAATGTCAAATTGTGGGAATATAGAACAGCTGTGGTCCATTTAGCTGCCAAAGCCTTTTCTGCCAGTCATGGCTAATTGTTACATAAATACAAATAATTACCACTATCCACTATTCCTTGATATGATTGGTTGACAAATAGCTATCAACCTCAGTTTATAAATTAACCATTGCCCTGGCATTATTTGGTGCTTGTGGAGAGGACAGTAGTAACCTCTTATCCTCAGAATGCAGAACATAGCACTCAGAAATCAGGGTCAGAATTATTTCCAGATTTTATTCCTGAACGATCAGGCTCTAATCTTTAAACAAGGTAGGAGGGTCCTTCCCAGTGTTTCAGGTCTATCCAACATCCTTCTTTTACCTCACCAAAATTACTTATTTATGCTTTATTTAGAGATGCAGTTCAGAACAAGCCCTTCTGGCCCAGTGAGCCGCACCACCCATCAACACTGCTGTTTAACACTAACCTAATTATAGGTCAATTTGCAGGAACCAATTGACCTGCTAGCTGGTATGTCTTGTCCAAAGACAGTGGGAGGAAAACAGAGCACCCAAAGGAATCCCAGACCTTCATGGAGAGAATGTACAAACCCTTTCGGACATCGCTGGAATTGAACTTAGTATTCCAGAGTACTCCAGGTTGTAGTACGTCATGCTAACCCCAATGCTGCAGTGCCCCCCCCCATGACATACCTATAAAAATCAGCAGTTTGATTGAAGTCCTCGAACATAGAGCAAATACAGCACAAGCTCAGGCTGTTCGGCCCAATGAATGCCAGTTTCCTCCCACAGACACCGCTTAACCCGTTCAGCTCCTCCAGCAGATCATTTATTGCACCCGGTCTCACTTTCCTTAAGATGTGAACCCTCCAGCACTGACAATCCAGTGATGATCTCTACCCCTCCAGCAACCACTTACAACCCCTTCCATTTCCACTCTTCCCCCTCCCCACTACCACCACCTACGTGCATGATGTGCTGTCGTTTGGAGGAAACCTATGCTTCCATGAGAAGAACCTACAAACTCCTTACAGACCAGGTATGAACTGAACCTGAATCAGTGAACAGTGATGCTGTAATATGATTGCATTAATTCCATGATAAAACACCTGTTTCCTTTGTGAATGGCCTTTTGAGTTTCAGCTCACCTTTGGCCATGGGCACAGTTGATTTGGTTTTTAGTTAGTTCTTGGTGTACAGGCTCTGGTACAATTGGCAAATGTTAGAATCCTCTTTTGAACCTGATAAGTCAGATGGAAAGGTTCAATAGGTTAGTACTTTATTCCCTGGGTGTAATGAGCTCTTTGGTTCTGTGCAGGGCACCGGAGAGCATTTGGCTCTGAGGTTTCCAGAGCACCTGAACTGGTTAAGTGTTGTTTAATGTGAGTCTTAATCATTTAAAGTTTTTTGTGTTTTTCATGAGCTGCTTGCTCTTTGTAATCAGTCTCCTGATGCTTTCTCTTTAAGTTTGTTAAGTTTATTTTGATAGGCTTGGTGATATTGTGTTACTTTTATTATTTAATCAGACACCCAATTAGCATTAATTGTGGGGCCTTAGATTTGAGAACGTTACTTCTCACGAGTGTGGAAGGAGCTGCCTGCAGAAGTGGTGGATGTAGGTTCGACTGCAACATATAAGAGAAATTTTGATGGGTATATGGATGGATGGGGTATGGAAGATGTAATGTATGGATTTATTTCTTTTACAGCAATGACTCCAGCTAGCAGTACTTTTTCATCTGTTGACGCATCTGTATTGATCTGCATTGATCAGTTGTCTACGCATGCGCATTGCTCTCTCTCTCTCTCTCTCTCTCTCTCTCTCTCTCTGAAATGTGAATACACCACTTAAAGCCATCTCCTGCATGCATGCTTTTATTTAATTGATATGTAGTTGCAGAGACACAACAAATTGCCATGTTTGTGAACCTGAATGTCAGAGAATGCCACCAACTGCACCGACAGTTATGGGATGAAACAGTGAGAGGAAAGAGTTAAACAGTATGAAGTAGGCCATCACGGACGCTAACAAAGAGATGCGTGAGTACAGCATTGTACATAGTGAACAATGTGTAACTGGCACATTTAAAGTGAAAATACCATGTCTTTGGCTTCAGTCAGGAAAGCTGCCAAACTTGACAGTGCTAATGAAGACTAGAAGTTGTATAGTGAGGGGGTTGAACTATACTGTAAGGCGGACGGTGTGGTTGAGCAAAATAATGCCCCAAGCATCTTAGCTTAATGGGTGCAAGAACTTACAGTCTCTTATGCAACCTAGTATCTTCTGTAAAAGCCAGCAAACAAGATGTTCAATGAAATTGTTACAACTTTACAAAATCATTTGAGCCCTAAACTGCTGGTAATAGCTGAGAGTTTTAGATTTTACAAAAGGAACCAGTCAAAGGATGAAAGGATTTCTGAATACATTGCAGAACTGTGCAAACATTCCCAGAATTGTGACTTTAGAGATGGACTTTCTGATGCATTAAGGGACAGGCTTGTATGTGGCATGCATAATCAAAGCATTCAGAAGACGGCTACTGTCCGAAAGAGACCTAACCTTACAATGGGCATTGACCATTGCAATATCATCAGAAACTGCAGCAAAGGATGTAGTAGAATCACAAAAAAGGTTAGAATGTGAAATGCACAAAATATCACTAAATGATACAAAAAGACAAAAGTGCGATTGATGTGGCAAATCCTCTCATGATGCAAATAACTTGGTTCAAAAAAATTTTGCAGGAAGTGTCACAGACAAGGTCACATAGGAAAAGTGTGCAAGACAGAGAAAAAGCACCACCAAAGAGAAAAAACACACCAAGTGAAAAGTTTAAAACACAAAATAAGCAAATATTTAAAGTGACTGAATATAAAACAGAATCAGACAACACAGAGTCTGACAAAGGTGAGCTGTCATGCCTAGAACTGCATAGTAATACTGAAGCAGATCAAAATATCATGTGGAACACAATAGCTGTGTCTGGTGGAAAGTTGGAAGTGGAGCTGGATACAGGGTCAGCTTTGTCTATCATTGCTAAGGCTGGCTTCAACAGACTGTTTTCTAAGATACCATTATAGAAGACCTCAGTGATGCTAAAGACCCACACAGGTGAAAAAGAGTCTCCCAAAGGCAAGATGAAAATGATAGTGATGTATGGAGGCCAAACAAAGCAGTTAGAGCTTTATGCACTTTCGGACATGAATGGTTGAGAACTATCCAACTAGATGGCACTCAATCAAAGCTCTCAATGTGGCTTCAACAAGCAACTGCAGCCCAAAAGGTAGCACTAACCATAGCTGGCACAGCTGCTTAATGCTATTGAGAAGGTGTTTGAGAAGGGGACTGGTAAACTCGAAGGCATGAAGGCCAGAATTGAACTGGATGAAGCAGCAACACCAAGATTCTGTAAAGTGCGTCCAATGCCTTATATACCTCCTGAAGTGGATGCTGAACTTCAGAACTTGGAGGATCTGGAATTCTCTCCAAGGTTGAGTGGAGTGATTATGCCACACCCATTGTCCTAGTGATCAAGAAAGGAAAGGCCAGAGACTTTCGCATATGTGGGGATTTCAAAGTGGGCATCAACCCGGTGCTGTGTACTGTACAGTATTCCCTGCCTCAAATAGAAGTCAATTTTTGCATCTTTAGCAGATGGGGAGAGGCTTTCAAAGATTGTCTTGTCATAAACCTATTCTACAAATGGAGATTGAGGAGTCAAGCAGGAAGGCCCTCACTATCAACACTCATGAGGGACTGTTCCAGTATCATCATCTTGCCTTTGACATCACGTCAGCTCCAGTAATTTGGCAAAGAGCAATGGACCAAGTGCTTCAAGCTATCGCAGGAACACAATGTTACCTTGATGACATTATCGTCACTGGCAAGAATGTCGAAGAGCACCTCCAGAACTTTGATAAAGTGCTTACCAGGCTGAGTGAGTATGGTCTGCGCACAAAGTGAGAGAAACGTGAGTTTTTCAAGAATGAAATCTCATGTTGTGGAAATCCATTGATAAGCATGGCTTACATAAGTCTCGGGAGAAGATTGAAGCAGTGCTACAGGCACACAAACCTGAAAATTTGTCACAACTCAGGTCATACCTGGGCCTGGTAAACTACCACAACTAGTTTCTCCCAAGCACCTCTACAGTGCTGCATCCATTGAATGCACCGTTACAGACAGGAGCAAAGTGGGAATGGTCAGAAAGATGTGAAAGAGCATTCAGGGAAACAGAGACTAACAACATCCGATGAACTGCACACCCATTATGACCCATCGCTGCCCATCAGACTGGTATGCAATGCATCCCCTTATGGCTGTTTTGTCACACATTATGAAAGATGGATCTGAATGTCTGATCATGTTGGCTTCAAGATCACTGATGAGTGCAGACTGCAACTACACTCAGATTGACCCAGAGGCCCTTAATCTAGTATGGGGAATAAAGAAGTTCTACAACTACCTCTACGGACAAAAGTTCACGCTAGTGACAGATCACCAGCTCCTTGTGTCCATTTTCAATCCCAGCAAGGGAATCCCAGTGATGTCTGCTACCTGGTTGCAAGGTTGGGCGCTGTTCCTAGGGGCCCACTCTTATGACATAGAGTTCAAGAATATCAAACATCATAGCAATGTGGCTGGCTTGTCACACCTTCCACTATTGGCAACTGAAGAAGAAAAGTCTTCATATTCTAACCCAGTAGAAGTGTTCCACACTGCTTTGGTGAACTGGTTGCCAGTAACAAATTCAGAAATGCAAAGAGAAACAAGGAATGACCCAACATTGTCAAAAGTCTGTAACATCGCCATGCAAGGATGGTAATGTTTCCAGGGTTCTCAGTGAGATGAGACCAACAGTATGTCAAAGTGTGGGTCGTGTGGATCTCATGTTATGGGTGCCTCTAAACTGCGTATCAGAGTATTAGAGAATCTGCATGAAGGACATCTGGGTAGAGTCAAGATGAAAACTCTCGCCCAGAGCCACATGTGGCTGGGAATAGATAAACAGATTGAAGACTTGGCCTAAAGCTGTTTGGGATGCCAAAAAGTTCAAAATGCACCCCCACAGGCACCGTTACACCTGTGGGAGCGGCTGTCTTCACTGTGGCTAAGAGTACCTATTGGCTTTGCTGGTCCATTCAAGGACTCCATGTTTCTGATTGCTGTGGATACTCATTTAAAATGGCCAAATGTTATACGAATGAAGTCAACCACTTCAGCAAGGATTGTCTTCACCCTGAAAACTACCTTTGCCAGAAATGACTTACCAGAACAAATTGTGAGTGACAACAGACCACAATACATGTCAGAAGAATTCTGACTGTTCATGAAGAAAATTGACGTCAGACATTTCAAGTCAGCTCCTCACCACCCAGCAATGAATGGGTTAGCTGAAAGGTTTATCCAAACCTTCAAGAAGTCCATTAAAGATATGGACAAAGGGGAAATTTCTCTACAGCACAAGATGAACAGTTTTGTTTTTGTGTATCGGAACTCTGTTCATGCGACGACAAACCAAACACCTGCAATGCTGTTCATTAACAGGAATCTGAGATCTCGCATAGACCTCCAGAAACCAGATCTACAGAAGAAAGTGCAGAATAAACAGTTTAGCCAGTTGCCAAGTGAAGCAGCGAGAAACTGCAAGATTGGATAGAAAGTCCTAGCGTGTGATTACCGAGAAGATAAGTGCACACCCAGTAGGGTAGCTACAAGAACTAAACTACTGATGTATGCAGTGGATGTTAGAGATCAAATATGGAAACGTCATCTGGACCACTTAGTGGATGCTCAGCTGAAGAACACACCTGAGTCGATTGCATCCCAAGAAAATGGACACATTACAGCTATCAGACTTACCTCTCAGTGATGATCATGTCACTGACAGCAACGTGATACCGGCAACCGAGAATATTGTCTTAGACAAAAGACCAAGCAAACCTGATGCCACTACACAGGTCCAGAGGCACTACGAAAATGTTATTATTGACAAGACACCTCCCAAACCTGATGCCACTCTACAGGCCCAGAGGCTCCACCCAATAGACTAAATCTTTAGAACTGTGAAGTTAGTTATGGACTATTATTGTGAAAGCATGTTCATTTGGAAAATGGGTTTGTGAATGGAAATGAATGTTTTGTGCATCTACAGTTTTATGTTGTATTAATCTAAAGGGGGATGGTATTGTATGGATCTATTCTTTTAGAGCAAAGACACCCCTCAGCACCATGTATGATCTGTTGTCTAAGCATGTGCATTGATATGTTGTCTCTGCATGCACATTAATCTGTTGTCTCTGCATGCACATTGCACTCTCTCTTGCCGCAATGTGAATTCACCAGTTAAAGCCATCTCCCATGTGCATACTTTAATTTAATTGATATTAAAGGTTTCAAAGGTACATTTAACATCAGAGAAATGTATACAATATATATCCTGAAATTCTTTTTCTTTGTAAACATCCACGAAAACAGAGGAGTGCCCCAAAGAATGAATGACAGTTAAATGTTAGAACCCCAAAGCCCCCCCAGCTCCCCCTCCCATGCATAAGCAGCAGCAGAGCAACAACCTGCCCACCTCCCCCACCAGCATAAAAGCATCTGCACACCCGACCGAGCACTCAAGTGTGCAGCAAAGCATCATTAAAGAGACAGACTTGCAGAACCCCAAAGACTACTCACTTACCCAGTAATCCGACATACCACAGCCTCTCTCTCTCCCTAATAAGGGAAAAAGAGGTGTCCCCATTTCACAGCAAGAGGGGAGACATAACAAACAACTCGCAGGTTTACGATGTTAAAGATCTGTTGCGTTGCTTCTTCCGAGCTCTGTGCCCAAAGAATATGCAGTTGCACAGACAGAACAGAGGGCAATGATCTGGGTGCAGGTCAATGGGACTAGGCAGAGTAACAGTACACCCAATGATAAGATGACAGATGCTTGCAATGAGTTCATAAACAGAAAAGATTCTGCAGATGCTGGAAACCCAGAGCAACACACACAAAATGCTGGAGGAATTCAGCAGGTCAGGCAGCATCTATGGAGGGGGATAAACATCAGGACTGGAAATAAATTCTGGCTTCTTTCCCCTTCATTCCCAGTCCTGATGAAGGGTCTCAGCTCAAAACTTTGACTATTTATTCCCATCCTTAGAAGTTGCCTGATCTACTGAGATACTCCAGCATTGTGTGTATGTTACAATGAGTTTAGATGCCCTGTCAACGGGGTTACGTTACACTAGACTGGCAGAGTCAAGATGAAACTCAAGTTCATTGTCACCTGCATAAGTACTCATGTTCACGGGCACAATGAAACACTTCCTTGTTGTAGCATCACAGGCACAGAGCTTCAGATAAGCAACATCCACAAGAAAAATATAAACAGAACATAAATTGTACACCAATTTTTACAAGAAAAAAGCAATTAGAATTTTAAAAGAAGTTTATTTTAATGCAAAGTGATCATAGTGTTGCTAAACTGCAGTGATTAGGTTTTTGATGGTTGGTTCAAGAAATGAATGGTTTAAGGGTAATAGGTGTCCTTGAACCCGCTGATGTGGGACTTCAGACTCCTGTACCTCCTGACCAATAGCAATTATGAGAAGATGACATGGCCCAGATTCTGAAGATCTCTAATGATGGATGTTGCCTTCCTGAGGCAGTGCTTCCGCTTCCTGTAGTTACTACCGATGGTGGGAAGAGTTGTGCTGGTGTTAGGCAGAATCCACTGCACTCTGCAGCTTCCCCAGCTTCAAACGACAATGCCTCAAAAGCCACCATCCATCAAACCAATTTGCCCCAGGATCAATAAAGTATGACTATGACTAGGTATTCCCACCACCCAGGACATGCTCTCTTTTCATTGTTACCAGCAAGTAGGAGGTACTGGAGCCTGAAGAGAGACACTCAATGTTGTAGGAATAGATTCTTCCCCTTGTTACATACCTCAAGGAGATCTTGTGACTTTCTTGTGAGAATGATGTAATGGTCTTTTGCAGGTCACCTGATGTAATTTTCCCACCGATATGAGGTCACGTGATGACCTGTTCACCATGGGTATAAAAGGGAAGACCCCTGGTGACGCAGTTAGTTTTTCCAGCTAGAACGTTAGTCAGTGTCTCCGTTCCATTGTGTATTTGTTTGATGATGCAGTTTCATTTTTATAACGGAGTTCTACATTCTATTGTAAGGTGCAATAGTGCTGGACTGGCAGTTTACTCAATTTCTGCCAGATTTGTTGATGTACCTTTTTAGTAGTATTGGAGAGTGAAGACTTTATCGAAGTACAGGATATGAAGGATTAAGAGAAGTCGGTAACGTTCAGCAGTTTAATAAAGGATCAACTTTATTGAGTCTTCGTTGAAGAAGTAGCGACCTGCATTAAAGATAACTCCTGCCAAAAGAGAAAGGAAGTTCATGCAAGGTTTGCTGTCTAGAAATAAAAGTCAGTTGTTTTAAGCCGTTTATTTCCTTCATCGTGAATCTTTTGGACAAAACCAGCAGGAAAGTCGCGTCTATGAAGAAATCCTTCTTCAGAGAAGTCTCTTCCAATTGAATGTATAAATCTTTTGGACTTTCGAATTTACCATTTTAAGAACTGTATTTGATTTTAGCGCTTTAAGAACTGTTTTCGCATTTATCACTTTAAGAACCAGTACCGAGTGGCGATTTGTTAAACGGCCGCATAGCGGTTAACTTCCGGTTAAGGTTTTCATTTTTTAAATTGTTTATCCATGTTTAATAAATGTTTGGTTGTTTTTGTATAACCTGACTCGATTGATATTCATTGATGCCGGTTACGTAACACCCTCCACCATCAGGTTTCTGAATGGACAATGAATCCATGAACACTACCTCACTATTTTTGCTCTCTTTTTGCACGACTTATTTAATTTAATTTTTATATATGCAGTATTTTTGTTGTAATTCATAGTTTTCTTTATGTATTGCACAGAACCGCAAAACAGCAAGTTTCACAACATATGTCAGTGATTCAGATTCTTACGTCCCTGTGCATTTGAATTGCCATACCAGACCAGTCAGGATACTTTTAACAGTCCATATGCAGAAATTTGTGTGAGTGTTTGGTGAGAAGCTGGAAGTTTTTCACCTCCTAAGAGAGTAAAGATGCTGATGTGCTTTCCTGACGATGTTGCAGATATAGAAACAACGATCATTTCCAATGCTCCATTTTAAGTGCAACGAACTCAAACAGTGTGCCCTGTATAATAGTAGGAAACACACTATCACACCTCTTGTTTCATTCGAAAGGTCGTTTTTATTGAGAAAGTCTAATGCTTGCTCTGGAAGTTGCATAAATGATTGCATGTTGCGAACTTAATTATAGAGGGATTGCTGACACCGAGATGAAAGGATTGCGTCCTCTGGATTTTAAGCAGATCACAGAAAGGCCTTCAGCACCAGAAGATTTAGTTTAATCATTACTTTGTTACATCTCCCTCAAAAATAATTCCAGACAAAGAGTATTTGTTAGCTAAAGGCTATGAATTCATTTTGAAATCTCGTGACTTGAGGAGTGATGTTTACATTGCGGTTTAAGTTGCTGACAGCTTCCTCGTTCTCCTGTCAGCAAAGGGGTTGCTTCAGCCAAGCAGACTTCCATTCTGCTGTTCAGGATGCAGCAAAAAGTCCTGCCTGTACCTTGAGCTTGTTAATTAGCCAGCCGTGCCGTCATCAGTGTACGATTCCTCAGGCCTGCAGTGACATACTTAGAGGACTTCTGCTGTCACGAGGAAGTAACATCCGTTATCAAAGATATTCACCATCCAGCCTCGGCTCTCTTTTATTGAGAGATACGGCGTTGGCAACGCACCTTTATGGCCCAACGAGCCCACGTCACACAATTATATCCTTGTGACTAATTAACCTACTAACTGGCATGTCTTTGGAATGTGGGAGGAAACCAGAGCTCCAGGAAGAAACCCACACAATCATGGGGAGAACATACAATGGCCTTACAGACAGCGGTGGGAATTGAACCAAGTCACCGGCACTGTAACAGCGTTATACTAACCGCTACACAACTGTGCCATATCTTTTCACTACTATCGTCAAGTAGAAGGAACAGGAGCCTCAGGTTCCAAATCACTGGAGTCAGGAACAGTTGTTGCCATACAATTCTCAGGCATGGATAACTTCACTCACCTCAACACTGAACTGATTCTACGCTTTACAAACTCACTTTCAAGCACTCTGCAGCCAAAGTTCTCAGTATTATTTATTTATTTGCATGATTTGTCTTCTTTTGGACTTTGGTTGTTTGTGAGTCTTTGTTATTAAAGGTTTTCATCAATTCTATTGGATTTATTTATTTTCCATTAAATGCCCACAAGAAAATGAATCTCGGGGTTGTATATGGTGACATATTTAGCTAATAAATTTATTCTGACTTTGACTTTAATTACTGAATCGATCCGTACAACAGAAATTTATGACAAAGACATTTTTGATTGTCAGATTATTTAAAGGCAGGATAAATAATCCAGTTGTGTCACTATTTGAGTGACCCGATGTACGTAATGTGATAAGGCTCTCCTCTGCAAAATAGTTAATGTGCAATCCTGAAGGCAGTCCATGAGTAAATCTCTGATGGAAATGGTGATCTGCTGTCTGAAGCGGTGAGGAAACTGATCAGGAATGTTTTGTTGCTGCTACCCAGGGATCTCTGTTTATGAAATGTGAAAGGTTCTGCAGATGCTGGAAATCCAAAGCAATGTACACAAAATGCTGGAGGAACTCAGCGAGTCAGTAACATCTATGGAGGAAAATGAATATTTTGGGCCAAGACCGTTCAGCAAGACTAGAAAGGAATTCTGGCTTTATCCCCCTTCCCTTCCAGTCCTGATGAAGGGTCTTGGCCTGAAAGTAAACTGTTTATTTGTTTCATTAGATGCTACCTGATTTGCAGAGTTCCTCTGGCAATTTGTTTGTGTTGTTTCTCTTTTTGAAGTAATTTGATTTGCTGTGCACCTCCAGAACATGGTGGCCTCAAAGTCCCTATCACTGCCAAGTTTATATTGTGTCTGGAACTGTTAGGCACTATTTATTCAGACAGAGGGAACGTTAGCAACAGGTCCCACAATGCACAATGGATTTTATCCCATGCCACAGTAACCTAAACATGTGTTTAAAACAAACACATTTGTCCTGAAGAAGGGTCTTGGCCCAAAACATCGATTGTTTATTCATTTCCATCAATGCTGCCTGATCTGCTGAGTTCCTCCAACATTTTGTGCGTGTTGCTCTGGATTTCCAGCTGCTGCAGAATTTCTTGTGTTTATAATAATGTATTTTTTCCATTTATAATTAATAAAGTGCTTTCGCATCATAAGCCAGATTTTATCATCTACTTTCTCTCTTAGTGGGAAAGTCCAGCCAAACTGCAAAACCAGCACAACCCTGATCATTACAGTTTAGCAACACCATGGCCACTGAGACAATGTTGCACTAAAATGGACTTGGCATTTGTTCTAATTGCATTGTTTCTTCTAAAAAATATTTACTTTCTATTTTTCTTGTGAATGCTACTTATCTGACACAACTGGAACTTCCACCATAGAACCATAGAAACCATAGAAACTACAGCACAGAAACAGGCCTTTTGGCCCTTCTTGGCTGTGCTGAACCATTTTCTGCCTAGTCCCACTGACCTGCACACGGACCATATCCCTCCATACACCTCCCATCCAGTTGAGGATGTGACTAAGCACATTGATGAAGGTAGAGCAGTAGATGTAGTGTATATGAATTTTAGCAAGGCATTTGATAAGGTACTCCATGCAAGGCTTATTGAGAAAGTAAGGAGGCATGGGATCCAAGGGGACATTGTTTTGTGGATCCAGAACTGGCTTGCCCACAGAAGGCAAAGAGTGGTTGTAGACGGGTCATATTCTGCATGGAGGCCAGTGACCAGTGGTATGCCTCAGGGATCTGTTCTGGGACCCCTTCTCTTTGTGATTTTTATAAATGACCTGGACGAGGAACTGGAGGGATAGGTTAGTAAATTTGCTGATGACACAAAGGTTGGGGGTGTTGTAGATAGTGTGGAGGGCTTTCAGAGGTTACAACGGGACATTGATAGGATGCAAAACTGGGCTGAGAAATGGCAGATGGAGTTCAACCCAGATAAGTGTGTGGTGGTTCATTTTTGGTAAGTCAAATATGATGGCAGAATGTAGTATTAATGGTAAGACTCTTGGCAGTGTGGAGAATCAGAGGGATCTTGGGGTCCGAGTCCATAGGGCACTCAAAGCTGCCATGCAGGTTGACTCTGTGGTTAAGAAAGCATACGGTGCATTGGCCTTCATTAATCGTGGGATTGAGTTTAAGAGCCGAGAGGTAATTTTGCAGCTATATAGGATCCTGGTCAGATCCCACTGAGAGTATTGTGCTCAGTTCTGGTCGCCTCATTACAGGAAGGATGTAGAAACCATAGGAAGGGTGCAAAGGAGATTTACAAGGATGTTGCCTGGATTGGGGAGCATGCCTTATGAGAATAGGTTGAGTGAACTCAGCCTTTTCTCCTCGGAGTGATGGAGGATGAGAGGTGACCTGATAGAGGTGTGCAAGATGATGAGGGGCTTTGATCATGTGGATAGTCAGAGGCTTTTCCCCAGGGCTGGAATGGCTAGCACGAGAGGGCACAGTTTTAAGGTGCTTGGAAGTAGGTACAGAGGAGATGTCAGGGGTAGGTTTTTTTTTACACAGAGTGGTGAGTGTGTGGAATGGGCTGCTGGCAGTGGTGGTGGAGGTGGAAATGATAGGGTCTTTTAAGAGACTCCTGGATGGCTACATGGAGCTTAGAAAAATAGAGGACTATGGGTAAAGCCTAGGTAGTTCTAAGGTAGGGACATGTTCAGCACAGCTTTGTGGGCCGAAGGGCTTGTTTTGTGCTGTATGTTTTCTTTGTTTCTATGTTTCCACCATACTGCTAGTGTCTCCCACAATGAAGACTGATGCAAAGTACTTATTTAATTCGTCTGCTATTTCCTTGTCCCCTATTCCTACCTCTCCAGCATCATTTTCCAGTGGTCCAATATCTAATATAACTTCTTTTTCACACTTTATGTATCTGAAGAAACTTCTAGTATCCTCTTTAATATTATTGGCTAGCTTACTTTTATATTCCATCGTTACCTCCTTAATGACTTTGTTAGTTGTCTTCTGTTGATTTTTAAAAGCTGCCCAATCCTCTAATTTCTCACTAAATTTTGCACTATTGTATGCCCTCTCTTTGCTTTTATGCTGACTTCTCTTGTAAGATATGGTTGCATCAACTTTTCTTTAGAAATCTTCTTCCTCTTTGGGATGTATATATCCTGTGCCTTTCAAATTGCTTCCAGAAATTCCAGCCATTGCTGCTGTGCCATCATCCCTGCCAGTGTTCTTTTCCAATCAATTCTGGCCAACTCCTCTCTCATGCCTCTGTAATTCCTTTTACTCCACTGTATTACTGATACATCCGACTTTAGTTTCTCCTTCTCAAATTTTGTGGTGAATTTGATTATATTATGATCACCACCATAAGGGTTCTTTTACCTTAAGCTCTCTAATCAATTCTGGTTCATTGCACGACACCTGATCCGGAATAACTGATCCAACAATGGGCTCAACCACCAGCTGCTCTAAAAACCCATCTTGTAGGCACTCTGGAAATTCCCCCACCTGGAATCCAGCACCAACCTGATTTTTCCAATCTACCTGCATATTGAAATCCCCCGTGATCATTGTAACATTGTCCTTTGGCATGCAGTACTCACCACAGTTTGGCTGTAAATTCTGTAAATGCCTGAGTTGGTGAAATACAGAACTGTTGGCATATTTCTGTGAATACTGACTCCCTTGGCTGGGAGCCTAAACCTTTACATTATCAGTGACTGAACGTGCACAAAATACCAGAAACAGATCTTGAAACAGTTGGTTTTGTTACTTGGCGCTGGTTCAAGCATCAAACATTCTGGACTGGTTCTGATTAGCCACTTGTAGTTGGTAATTTAGTTACCCTGAGCTCAGACCATTTCATCTGCAGTGGTGTCCCTGTCCTGGCTTCACTCCATGGCCCTCGTTTACCTCCGCAGAAGTGAATATTAGTAACAAGTTTCAATCTTTGTTAAACAAAAGCTGCAATGTGCTATCTTTATTATTTTGCTATATACTGAGCAGGCAGTAGTGATTATGTAAATGATAGACTAGAAGCTTTTTGCTTGCCTTCCAGAACAATCTATTGACAAACTTCAGCTCATTCAGAACAGCACTGCTAAACTTTCAAATAAAACCAGGATGAAGAAACATATAACTCCTGGCCTAATTACTCTGCCTTGGCTTCCTGCATCTCCCGCCCTTACCTTATCCATTGAGTTCCGGTGAGATAGAACTAGAGGTCATGGGTTAAGGGTGAAAGGTGAAATGTTTAAGGGCAACATGCGGGGCAATTTCTTCACTCAGAAAGTGGTGAGAGTGTGGAATTTGAGCTGCCGGTGGATGTGGTGGATGAGGGTTCGATTGCAACATTTAGGAGAAGTTTGGAGAGGTACATGGATGGGAGGGGTATAGAGGGATATGGTCTGGGTGCAGGTCAATGGGACCAGGCAGAATAACATGAACTAGATGGGCTGAAGGGCCTGTTTCTGTGACTTGATGACTCTCTAAAGTTTTGACAAGCGTCGTGCAGGAGCTGTGTAGTTTCTGCTCAAGTTGTTCTCCCTGTACTGCTTTGTTTTCCATTGTATGGTGTTCTATGAGCTGATGTCTCACCTTGCTTCACTTTAATTCAGAACACCAACTCAGAATGAGAATCAGGTTTATTATCACAGACCACATGATGTGAAATTTGTTGCTTTGTGTCAACAGTACATTGCAAAGTCATAAACACCTATGAATTCCAGAGACAAATAAATAGCACAAACAAACAAACAAGTTACGGTTTTATGAACCATTTCAGAAATCTGATTGCAGAGGAGAAGAAGCTGTTTCTGAAATATTGAGTGTGTGCCTTCAGGCTCCTGTACCTCCTCCCTGATGGTAATAATGAGAAGAGGACAATGTCCCCATTTATGATGAAGCCTTTGGGAGTAAACTCTAAGAACAAATCCGGAGCTGGAGTCGCCAAGGCAGCCCTGCGTTGAGTTCAATGTTGACTGGCAGCTCCAGTGATGCCACTGTTGCTAAAATGCATTTGTCTCTGTTGTTCCTCTGGATTCATCAGCTGTGTGGAGAAGGTGAGCTGCTACACTGGCAACAGTTTGCTCTCCATATTGTCCTGCTCTGGCTTGTGTACTGGCTTGTATATTGACCTTGACAGCTTGGAAGCAACATCCATGGTCGACCCCCAACCAATGGAGGCTAAGAGGAAATGCAAGATTATCTGTAAAATCAAGTTGACCACTGTGGCTTTTCTCAACTCATGGTGTTGGAGTTCAGATTTCAATTCCAATATCTTCTGTAAAACGTTTGTTCGTCCCTCCAGTGAGTGCATGGGTTTCCTCCAGGTGCTCTGGTTTCCTCCTGCATCCCAAAGATATAGCAGTTAGGTTAATTGGTCATCGTAAATTGTCCTGTGATTGGGATAGTGTTAAACAGGTGGGTTGCTGGGCACTGAGACTTGTTGGACCAGAAGGGTCTGTTCCATGCTGTTTCAATATATAAATATATATTTTTAAAATTCATTGATTTAATTGATGTTTATAATTGATTTGAAGTTTCTTTCACCTACTGTTCTCCTCCTTGACCTCTGGGCCAAACGCCTCATGTTAAAACCATCCCCCCTTCCTATCTGTCTTTGCAATGTCCCTGAGCTTCTTGGTGTGTTCACAACAATTATTTCTTGTTACCTCGAATCCTACTCCAGTGTCTTCCAGTGAGTTAAAAGCTTTAGTAACACACAAAATGCAGCATCAATGGAGGGGAATAAAAAGTCGAAGTTTTGGGCCAAAACCCTTTATCAGGACTGGAGCAGAAGCTGGAATAAGAAGGTGGGAGGGGGAGAGAAAGAGTACAAGCTAAAAAGTGATAAGTGAGACCAGGTGAGGAGAAAAGTGGGTTGATAGTTGAAAGCTTTCCCAATTTATGCCTATCGCTTGGGAAACTCCTTGTCTGAATCTTTAAAATCAGCTGTATTTCCTTCTCATCGATCCAACATGGTTCTTAGCAAACTTTCTGATGGACATCTACAAGATGGTTTCAGAAAGGTATTTTACTCATTCCTCCTCACCTACCTGCATTGTTTGGTGGATTATATCATCTCCTCCTTCTTCTCCCTCTTACTCAACCAGTTTGAACACCCTCAGTTGGTTATGTTCTTATCTATAGAGTCTGTATCTGTGCTATTGCCCCAGTGAGCCCCCAGAATCTTATCCTCAAAGTGCACAACAGCCTTGAGATTCATATGAATAAGTTTACTGAAACAAAAGCAGAATTAAGCTTCTGTCATACAGAGAACTTCAGAAAAAAAAACTGAAGTTCTGATTTGTACAGTGATTTGACAGAGAAATTAAAATCTGTGAAGAGTCTTAAAGTAGAATATAGTATATTACAGTACACTACAGGCCCTTCAGCCCACAAAGTTGTGCTGACCCTTTAACCTACTCTATCAACCTTTCCTTCCTACACCGCCCTCTGTTTTTCTATCATCTATGTGCCTATCTAATAATTCTTAAATGTCCCTAATGTATCTGTTTCTACCACCACCCCTGGAAGGGTGTTCTTTGCACCCAACAGTCTGTGTAAAAAAAAATTACCTCTGATATTCCTCACTTTCCTCCAATCACCTTAAAATTATGCCCGTTGGTATTAGCTATTTCCACCCTGGGGGGCAGATATTTATACCTACTTTCAATAGAACCTGAACTTTAAAACAAGACCTACTGAAAATAGGAAGCAAAGCAAATTCCATAAGACAGAGGAGCAGAATTAGGCCATTTGGCCCATCAGGTCTGCTCTACCTTTTCATCACGGCTGATTAATTATCCCTCCCAACCCTATCCTCCTGACTTTTCCCCGTAATCTTTGGCACCGTACTAATTAAAACCATAAGACAAAGGAACAGAAGTTGGCCATTTGGCCCATCGAGTCTGCTCCGCCATTTTATCATGAGCTGATCCATTCTCCCATTTAGTCCCACTCCCCCGCCTTCTCACCATAACCTTTGATGCCCTGGCTACTCAGATACCTATCAATCTCTGCCTTAAATACACCCAATGACTTGGCCTCTACTGCCGCCTGTGGCAACAAATTCCATAGATTCATCACCCTCTGGCTAAAAAAATTTCTTCGCATCTCTGTTCTGAATGGGCGCCCTTCAATCCTTAAGTCATGCCCTCTTGTACTAGACTCCCCCATCATGGGAAACAATTTTGCCACATTCACGCTGTCCATGCCTTTCAACAATTAAGAACCTCTGCTTTAAATATACTCAGTGATTTGGCCCTCACAGCCATCAGTGGCAATAAAATCCACAAATTTGCCAGTTTCTGGCTAAAGAACTTCCTCCTCATCTCTGCTCTAAATAGATGTCCCCCTGTTCTGAGGCTGTGCCCTCTGGTCCTAGAATCACCTCACTATAGGAAATATCCTCTCCATGTCCACTCTATCTCGATCATTCAATATTTGACAGGTTTGAATGAGATCACCAGCGGCCCCCCAACATTTTTCTAAACTCCAGTGACTACATGCCCAAAGACATCAAACACTCCTCATATGTGAACCTTTTTATTCCTGGAATTATTCTCCTGAACGTCCTCTGAACCCTCTCCAATGCCAGCACATCCTTCCATAGATAAGGGGCCCCAAATTGCTCACAATAGTGCAAATGAAATGGCATTTGAAATTCTCCAGTCCTCCAGAACCATTCCAAAATCTAAAAAACACCCCAGTTTATGTGGAATTATGTTTGTTTCTTCTATAGCAATTTGTGATTCCAAGTCCCGAGATATCCCTTGTATTCATCCAGATTTCTGAAAGTTTGAGTTGCTCAGAAATATCACAAGTGCTTTTAAGCCGCCATCATTACTGAATGTGGCCGGGGCCAAGTGCAGTGCAGGGAGGTGCGCGTGGCCACTTTATTAGGTACACCTATGCACTTGCTCTTTAATGCAAATATCAACTCAGCCAATCATATGGTAGTAACTCAATGCTTAAAAGTTCATAGACATGGTCAAGAGGTTCAGTTGTTTAGACCAAACATCAAAATGGGGAAGAAATGTGATCTAAGTGACTTTGACCATAGAATGATCGTTGGTGCTAGGTGGGGTGATTTGAGTATCTCAGAAACTGCTGATCTCCTGGGATTTTCACACTGATAGTCTCTAGAGTTTACAGAGGATGGTGCAAAAATAAACCAAAAAAATACCAGTGAGTGTCAGTTCTGTGGGCAAAAATGCCTTGTTAATGAGAGTGGTCAGAGGAGGATAGCCAGACTGGTTTAAGAAGACAGGAAGGCAACAGTAATTCAAATAAACCCCTCGTTACAATTGTGGTGTGCAGAAGAGCATCTCCGAACATACAACCCTTTAAACTTGCAGCAGAAGACCACACTGGGTTCCACTCCCGTAACTAATAAAGTGGCACTAAGTGTTATTCACCAAAGTACTCCTTCCATTTGAAGGGTGGAAACTGGCCTCTGTTTCCTTCTCCGAAATGCTGTCCAGTATTTCCTGTTAGATGCATCATTCAGAAAGTCAGTGGTAATGGAACCAAACATCAGCATGAGTCAGAAACCTGGTTGAGAATCAGGAAGTAATGAGTTCCTCCCGTCTCATCATTCATTACAGCCGTGCAGGCAAGTGCCTCATCAGCTTCATCTAGTGTAGTTGTTAACAGCTGTTCCAAAATTCAAGATTCAAGATTGTTTAATGTTATCTCCAGTACCTGAGTGTAAGGGAGAACAAAATAATTGTTAATCCAGATCCAATACAGCACAAAAATCACAATAAGATAAAGAACACAGCAATTAAAAAACACAATAAATGTAAGTACTGCACATAAGACAGCTTATATACATAGATTGTTCATTAAGTAACTCTAGGCACAGGAGTGTCTGTCCATAAGGTGTCTCTGACAGGAAAATGTTAAAGTAGTGGTGTTTGGGGCTGTGGAGGGGCTGGGTTAGTGGGTGGAGATGTTAATCAGCCTTATTGCTTGGGGAAAGTAACTGTTTTGAGTCTGGTGGTCCTGGGTGGATGCTGTGTTGCTCTCTCCCTGAGGGGAGTGGGACAAACAATCCATGAGCGGGCTGGGTGGATCCTCCATCATTGTTACTGACCCTTTTCTAGCAGCTTTCTGTATATACGTTCTTGATGGCTGGTAGGTCAGGTGCCAGTGAAGCTCTGGGCAGTTTTGACTACCCTTTGTAGAGAATTCATTGAGCTGTGATTTCACAGAACTTATGATTCCTGCTGACTGAAGTGTGTCATCTGAATGGTATAATTAAATTGTATGAACATAGTTCATTCTGAAATTTACAACCATTTCTCACAGTACTTGTCTCTGTGCATTTCAGAAAGATGGCTGCTGCAACATGCACTCAGTGGCCACTCTTTTAGGTATAGGAGCTACCTGTTTCTGGCCGCCTGCTGCTGTATCCCATCCACTTCAAGGTTCAATGTGTTGTGCATTCAGAGATGCTCTTCTGCACATCACTGTTATAACGTGTGGTTATTTGAGTTACTGTTGCCTTCCTGTCAGCTTGAATCAATCTGGCCATTCTCCTCTGACCTCACTCATTAACGAGGTGTTTTCACCCACAGAAATGCCACACACTGGATTTTTTTTTTTGTTTTTCATGCCATTCTCTGCAAACTCTGGAGACTGTTCTGCATGAAAATCCCAGGAGATCAGCAGTTGCTGAAATGATCAAGCCAATAATCATTCCATGATCAAAGTCACTTAGATCACATTTCTTCCCCATTCTGATGCTTTGTCTGAACAGCAACTGAACCTCTTGATAATGCCTGCATGCTTTAATGCATTAAATTGCTGCCACATGATTGGGTGATTAGATATTTGCATTAACAAGCAGGGGTACAGGTGTACCTAATAAAATGGCCACTGCGTGTATTATAGAAAATTTACTGCATCAGTTTACACAGCTTTGTGTCTCACCACTGTGTACCAGGTTTCTCTCTGACACAATCGAAAGTATTCAGATGTTTGCAGATTATGGCAGGGAGAAAAGCAATAATGTAGATGTGTTGAGTAACACACACACAGTGCTGGAGGAACTCAGCAGGTCAGACAGGATCTCCGGAAAGGAACAAGTGAAGACATTTGGACCAAGACCCTTCATCAGGACTGGAAATGGGAAGAATCCAGAATAAGGTGTTGTGGGGAGGGGAAGGAGGATAGCTGGCAGGTGATAGGCGAGACCAGGTGAGGGGGAAGGCAGGCGGATGGGGGAAGAGGATGAAGTGAGAAGCTGGGAGGTGATGGGTGGAAGAGGTAAAGGGTGGAGGAAGGAGAAATCGGATAGGAGAGGAATGTGTTTTCATGGTGAAACATGATCTGCAAAAGGAAGAAAACAAATGCAGTGATAACATTTTATTTAACAATAATGATGAATGCATTTTATTGGCACCGACAGTTCACAGGGCAAACAAAGGGTACGTGTTTTTCTTATTATCCTAAAACACTGATTTTAATCAGTGATGTCACAGGACACTTATGTGGTGTACAAGTTTTTTTTTGAAATAACACAAATGTAAAGCACGTTGATTAAAAATAAACCAATGTAACTTGCCATTACATTCTTTAGCACTTGTGTGTGTTTTAGTCACCAAAGTTGTCTTCTCCTTGCCAACCCTGCATCCATTCTCTGGCGAAGGCTGGTAGCTTTGCCCATCACCTCAACTCCTCAACTGGTGTGCTGGGGTACAAATGTTCAATGGCGATGGTGTGCTGGGGTACAGACGTTCAATGGCGATGGTGTGCTGGGGTACGGACGTTCAATGGCGATGGTGTGCTGGGGTACGGACGTTCAATGGCGATGGTGTGCTGGGGTACGGACGTTCAATGGCGATGGTGTGCTGGGGTACGGACGTTCAATGGCGATGGTGTGCTGGGGTACGGACGTTCAATGGCGATGGTGTGCTGGGGTGCGGACGTTCAATGGCGATGGTGTGCTGGGGTGCGGACGTTCAATGGCGATGGTGTGCTGGGGTGCGGACGTTCAATGGCGATGGTGTGCTGGGGTGCGGACGTTCAATGGCGATGGTGTGCTGGGGTGCGGACGTTCAATGGCGATGGTGTGCTGGGGTACGGACGTTCACTGGCGATGGTGTGCTGGGGTACGGACGTTCACTGGCGATGGTGTGCTGGGGTACGGACGTTCACTGGCGATGGTGTGCTGGGGTACGGACGTTCACTGGCGATGGTGTGCTGGGGTACGGACGTTCACTGGCGATGGTGTGCTGGGGTACGGACGTTCACTGGCGATGGTGTGCTGGGGTACGGACGTTCACTGGCGATGGTGTGCTGGGGTACGGACGTTCACTGGCGATGGTGTGCTGGGGTACGGACGTTCACTGGCGATGGTGTGCTGGGGTACGGACGTTCACTGGCGATGGTGTGCTGGGGTACGGACGTTCACTGGCGATGGTGTGCTGGGGTACGGACGTTCACTGGCGATGGTGTGCTGGGGTACGGACGTTCAATGGCGATGGTGTGCTGGGGCACAGACGTTCAACATCCAACAAAATGTAAACATAGAAGATTCTGCAGATGCTAGAAATCTAGAGTAATGCTGGAGGAACTCAGTAGGTCTGGTGGCATGTATGGACAAGATAACACAGTCATCGTTTCTGGCTGAGACCCTTCTTCAGGACAGATAAAGGGTCTTGGCTCAAAATATCAACTCTTTATTCCTTTCCATAGATGCAGCCACACCTGCTGAGTTCTTGTTACTCCAACCAAATGTGAAATGTGAAAGTATGAGTGCTCAGTACAAGTAACTCCAGACGTTTCAGGATGCCTGTCCCTAGGACAGATCAGGACTTGAACACCTGTTCCTGTCCCTCTACCTTCATAAAGACAGCAAAACTTTCTGATGATATCGTGTCTGACTCTTGTCTCACTCTGGTCCTGACTGATTTCACCCTGCAGCTCCATCATTGTTCTGTATTCTGTCTGAATGTCCTGTCATATTTCTTGTTCCTCCTGCCCAACTGCCCATTATCAAGAACAGAAAATAGGTCTGCACAGTAGCATATTCTGTCTTCTGTTGTTTTTCTATCTCAATACACACTATACTGATTTGATCCACTTTGTATGGATGGTATGCAGACATGTTTTCAGTGCCTCTTGGTGCATATGTAAATAATAAACCAATTTTAATCCAATTTGGAGTTTCTGCCTTCCGTTTTTTTATGGGTTTCAGTTCTACCTCATGCAGGTTGTTAACTGGACTTCTGAGAGATTCAATGTGGTTTTCTTGCACCCATTGGAGATATTTATCAGGAGCACTGCTTATGCAAGGACATCAGCGTAGTCGAGGATCCCTCCCATCTGTCCAACAATCTCTTTGACCACCTACCATCAGACAGGAGGTAGTGTAGCATCAGGACAAGGACTGTTAGAATGGGAAACAGTTTCTTCTGCAGGTCATGAGACTACTGAACTTCCTGCTTGACTCGTTGACTTCTAGCAGATTGCTTGTTGCTCAAAACCTGACTGTGGAGCAAAGCAAGAATCTGCCATGATTTCTCTTCAGGCTCAAATCTTTGGACGCCATGGGGGTGTAGTGGTTAGCACAACGTTATTAGACCTTAGCTGTCAGAAACCAGCGTTCCGTTCCAGCGTGCTCAGTGAGAAGTTTGTATGTTCACCCATGAACATTGGGGGTTTCCTCAAGGTAAACCAGTTTTCTCCCACAGTCCAAAGATGTACCAGCTAGTAGGTTAATTGGTCATTATAAATTGTCCTGTGATTAGGCTAGGGTTAAACCAGTGGGTTGCTGAGCGATGTGGCTTGTTGGGCTGGAAGGGTGTGTTACGTGCTGTATCGCTGGAAAAATAAATAAATAATAGATAAATAGATGGGTTACATTCTATTGTAATGTGACAGGCCCTTCATGATGTTACAAATACATTATGAGTGAAGCTGTCTTTCTTGTAAACTACTGCTATTTCCTCTTTTTACTGAGAGTGAGATGGATCTTTTCCACATCTTTACATATAGAACTTCTGTTGATCATTGAAGTGTAGAAATAACGAATGTGAATCGGTCTGTGAATGTGAAAGTGCTGGTCTAGTAACAAAAGAAACAGACAGCTAGTTTTACACCGTGTGCAGTTGAGCAGAGAACAGAAAATGATCTATAAATTCTTCCTGAGCTCCAGCAGCACAGAGCAATTTCACCTCCCGTCGGTCCTCCAGCCAATGAGAATGAGTAATTGTAGAAGCTAGCCACTGCTGCCAAACTTAACTGCCTCATGTCTAAGACTAAATTGATTGATATTTAGATCACGAATGAGAATCTCAGCGCATTGAACATCAGAATGCAAAGCTGCTCGAGAACTGGCAGTGTTCCATGAGACAGGGCAGTATCTGATGATCATTAACTGATAATTTACTCGAGTGAGTGCTTGCTTTTCATTTCATTATGGTGATTTAGTTTTTTTTTAGTACCTAGTGAAAACACCATCAGAATCTCTACGACTTGGCTACATAACATCCAGACAAAATCTGGCGGAATTTTCCCAATTACTAACCCTACACATAGCCTTAAATTGTAAAGCTGGGCTCCATTGCGTAACACACGTTTGTAGTGTGATTCACACTCAGTGTCATATCAGGCAAGGCAACCTCAGTCTCTGGAAGTACACAGAATGATCAGAATATGTTGCCAAAGAGCATTCAACAGGTGATTTAATGCCAATTGTGGATTTCAAAGATGCAACAATTGCAATGTGTCCATCTTGCAAGGACTAGCAAGAGTTTGAAAACAGGAAGGAACCCCCATCCTGCACCCCCGTCTTCATACGTAGAGGTACAATCATTTGTCTGCAGCTCAAATCTGGTTGATTACAGATGAATAATTAAGTGTTAGGAGATTTGTTTAGAGCTTGTAAAGTCTTCAGACAGACCTTGTAAACTCCAAAGAAATTAGATCTGAAGCTCTGTGATTTGTGTTTACCTAGAGCAGGGATTCCCAATTGGGGGTCCATGGACCCCTTGGTTCATGGTAGGGGTCCATGGCATCAAAAAGGTTAGGAGCCCCTAACCTAGAGTCATAGATCCACAGGGTTTAGAAACAGGCCATGCAGCCAGTTATCTCTATGCCAACCATCGTGGAGGATGCTGCCAGGTGTGGGTGGTGGTAGACATAGATATATTAGGGACATATAGGACAGGTAGGCACATGGATGATAGAAACCGGAGGAATATGTAAGAGGGAAGGGTTAGATTGATCTCAGAGGAGCTTAAATGGTGGGCTGAAGACTGATGTAGTGTTCTATGTTCTGTAACATTGAATCACATAGAAATACACCATTGGTTTGAAAGTCTTGGTTCTAGCAGAATGGCTTCTAGAACTTGAGTAAGACCATGAAGCCATAAGACAAAGGAGCAGAATTAGGCCATATGGCCCATTGAGTCTTCTCCAGCATTCAATCATGGCCAGATTGTTATCCCTCTCAACCCCATTCTCCTGCCTTTGCCCTGACTAATCAAGAACCTCTGATTAAGTATATCCATTGACTTGGCTGCCACAGCTGTCTGTGGCACCACCATCTGGGTAAGGAAATTCTTCCTCAAGTTTTATACTGTGCCCTCAGGTCCTAGACTCACCCACCATAGGAAACATTCTGTCCATGGCCACTCTATCTAGGCCTTTCAATATTCAATAGATTTCAGTGAAAACCCCTCATTTTTCTAAATTCCAGTAAGTACAGGCCTGGACCATCAATCACTCCTCATACATTAACCCTTTTATTCCTGGATTTATTCTCATGCCAGCACATCCTTTCTAGGAATAAGGGCCCAAAACTGCTCACTGTACTCCAAATGCAGTCTGACCAATGCCTAATAAAACCTTAGCATTACATCCTTGTTTTTATATTCTAGTCCTTTTGAAATGAATACTAACATTGCATTTGCCCTCTTTACTACAGACTCAAGTTAACCATTAGGGAATCCTGCATGAAGACTCCCAAATCCCTTTGCACCTCTGATTTTTTAATCTTATTCCTGTTCAGACTTTGCATTTGGACTTTCTTTTCCATCCCTTGGCAACCTCAGTGAGAGGAAAAGGGCATGAGTTGGGAGTGGTTGTGTGCCTTCATCAATCCATTGTTGTATCGCAGCCCAGTCTGACTGCAGTTCCTGAAGAGTTCAAATGAGAAACGGTTGGGTGGAAACTAGAGATCATAGGTTAAAGATGAAAGGTGAAATGTTTAAGGGGAACATGAGGGGGAATTTCTTCACTCAGAGGGTTGTAAGTGTGTGGAGTGAGCTGCTGTGCAAGTGGTTCATAAGAGCTCGGTTTCAATGTTCAAGAGAATTTACATGGATGCGAGGGGTATGGAGAGATACGGTCCGAGTGCAGTTTAAATTATTCAGCATGTACTAGATGGGCCGAAGGGCCTGTTTCAGTGCAGTAGGTTTCTTTGTCTCCTCTTCTTTTGCTTTCCCTCCCTATCTCTCTCCATTCATTCTCCAGGACAGCTTGGTCATTTCTTGTGGGTTCTGAGGTGGCTAATGAAGCCAAGCTATGACCAACAGATGCTTTTAGAGATAGACCAAGGGTTCCTCAAGTCCTCCCAAATTCTTCAGTCAAATTGATCCAGATAACCTCAGATGACCTCGAGAACCAGTGGGATGCGCTGGTCACCTCATTATAGGAAGGATGTGAAAGCCTTAGAGAGAACGCAGAGGAGATTTACTAGGACACTGTCTGGATTAGAGAGCATGTCATATGAGGGTAGGTTGATTGAACTAGGGCTTTTCTCTTTGTAATGAAGGATGAGACATGATTTGATAGAAGTGTAGAAGATGATAAGAGGAGTAGTTTGAGTGAATAGACAGAGGACTTTTTTTTCCCAGGGCAGAAATGGCTAATAGAAGAGGGCCATGTGGGAGGAAAGTGGAAGGTTGATCTTGGAGGAGGTTAAAACTTTGGCATAACATCTATGTTGTATTTCTTTAAGATGGCTTTGAACACATCGTTAATTCTTTCCTTCTGTCACGGGGTAACCTCAGCCTGCGACAGAGCTCAGAATAGAGTGTCCATTTCTGGAGTCTGGTGTGTCGGACATGTGGAAGATGTGAGCTGCCCAGCAGAGCTGAGTGAGTGTAACTGGAGCCTCTATGTGGCTGATGTTGCTTCTGAGAAAGCCACTGATTTGCTAAGTTACATCTCCCACACAGGGTTCCTGCCGTTCTGTAGTGGGTGCTGTCTATTGGAATTAATCACTGGGAGCTCAATCAACTACTAAATCTATATCATGCATAATATTTAATTCAATAATCAAGTTTCATGATTGTTTCTTGTCTTTTTTAAGTACACCAGTGTAAAGGAGAACAAAATGATTGTAACTCTGCATCCGATGCAGCATAAAAATACAATAAGCATAAAGAACACAATAAAAACAAAAAACTACAATGAATATGAAAGCACAAATACAAGTAGCTGTTTGACTGTGGCTGTACATAGATAAGATTAGCTTATATATGTAGATGATTGTATGTACATAAAGTGACAGTAGGTGCAGGAGTATCTGAACATAAGGTGATTAGGTGACTCTGGACAAGAGGAATAATTTACTGATGATCTATGTTGAACATTTTCCTCACTGCTCATGCAGATTGAAACTTACACCGACGTTGGCTGTTCTTGTGTTATTCCACTTTACGTAGCAACCAAGGAATGTTATAATTGATCTAATTGCTTTTGTTTCAGGAATTAATTGCAGTAAAGCACATATCATCTCTGAGACATGAACTGCAAGATTAAGAGAGTTACTTTCCAGACAAGCATTCCATTCAGAGTGGTGTTTTATACAGCCATGGAGAGGGAAAAACATGGATAAGGGCGTGCTTTAGTTAGCTGCTGATCAGCTTTGCTGCTTTTGGATGGATGACTGTCCGTCATGGTGATGAACCTTCTCGATCTGTAGGGAGAGAGAGAGTTTGTGTTGGGGAGAGAGAGAGAGAAATAGAGAGAGAAACAAAGTGTGGGGGAGAGAGAGAGATGGGGGAGAAAATATGGGGGGGGAGAGAGAGAGACAGGACCTTAGTATGTATGTTGAGAAAGGGAAGATTACCTGTTCGAGGATGGAAGTGCAGCATAAGGCATAACATTGATTCCAGATGGACTTCAGTGGAAGGAAGCACTGAGAGGGGTAAAATTTGAGTGCCCAGAATCTGAACTGGCTTAATTCTCACTGAGATGTTTGGATGAAAATTCTGTTGAAAGGTTTGTTAAACCATAGAATTGGTGATGAGCAGCAGAGAACAACAGTACATAACTGTATCCCAGTGTCTAATACTAGAGAACGTTTGCTTCAGGTGATGGGGAGTGGTGAGGTTTCGAAAAAAGGATGGTGGGCAAGACTTTTATGCATAGAGCCCTGGGTACCTGGAATTTGGTGCCGGGGTAGTGGTGGAGGCAGATACAATAGAGACGTTTAAGAAGCTTTTAGATAGGCATAATAATGTGCAGAGGTTCGAGGGATTTCGACCATGTGCAGGAAAAAGGGAATTAGTGTAATTAGGCTTCCTTATCTTCATTAGCTTGGCCCAGCATCATGGGCTGAAGAGCCAGCTCCTGTGCTGTTCAACGTTCTATATTCCATGTGAATTGGTAAATTGGTTTATTATAGGTATAGTGACAAATGTGCCTTGCATATAGTTCATACTGATCAATTCATCACAACAGTGTATAGAGATAGTAAGACCATAAGACATAGGAGCAGAATTAGGCCATTTGGCTCATCAAGTCTGCTCCACCATTCAATCATGGCTGATCCATTTTTCCCCTCCTCAGGCCCACTCCCCGGCCTTCTCCTCATAACCTTAGCTCTGCCTTAAATACATCCAGCGACCTGGCCTCCACAGCTGCCCGTGGTAATAGATTCTACAAATTCACCACCCTCTGGCGAAAGAAATTTCTCCGTATCTATTTCGAAAGGGCACCCCTCTATCCTGAGGCTGTGCCCTCTTGTCCCAGACTCCCCACCATGGGAAGCATCCTTTCCAGATTTACTCTGTCTACACCTTTCAACATTCGAAAGGTTTCAATGAGATTCCCCCCCCCCCCCCAATCCTTCTGAATTCCAGCGAGTATAGACCCAGAGCTATCAAATGTTCCTCGTATGATAACCATTTCATTCCTGGAATCATCCTTGTGAACCTCCTCTGAACCCTGTCCAATGCCAGCACATCTTTTCTTAGATGAGGACCCAAAAACTGTTCACAATACTCAAGATGAGGCCTCACCAGTGCCTTATAAAGCCTCAGCATCACATCCTTGCTCTTGTATTCTAGACCTCTTGAAATGAATGCTAACATTGTATTTGGAAGGTAAAACCATACAGGATGCAGAATAACGTGTTACATTTAGAGAGAGACTGCAGTACAGGCAGACAATAAGATGCAAGGTCATAACGAGGGAGACTGAGGCCAAGAGTCCATCTCACTGTACTAGAGATCCAATCAATAGTCTTATAACAGTGGGGTAAGAACTGTCCTTGAGCCTGGTGGTAGGTGCTTTCAGGCTTTTATATCTTCTGCCCAGTGTGAAAGGGGAGAAGAGAGAACGTCTGGACTGGGCATAATGAGCTCTTTGGAGAGCTTTGGGCTACAAGGTTTAAGAGCACATTAATTGGTTAATCATTGTTTAATAAGAGCCATTAATCATTTAGATTTCCTTGAGATTTTCTCAAGCATCTTGCTCTGTGTAATGCAGTCTCCGGGTGCTTTCTGTTTAAGCGTGTTAAGTTTATATTGATAGGCTCGGGGATACTGTGTTACTTGTATTATTTAAGTGGATGCCTGATTAGCAATAATCACGGGGTCCTAGTTTTGAGAATGTTACTTCTCATAGTATTGCTCAGCTGAGCAACTGATATTCTTTTGGAATTATTATGAATCAACTCTTGCCACTGCACACCTGGGTTCCGATATTACAGGTGCGCGTCATGATAGAAGGACTCTGACAAGTAATGGACCCAGTGGAGGTTGAATGGTGGTGTTTTGATATCGGTCAGCTTTAGGTGAGAATGCCATCTTTTCTCAAGTTCACATTCCATTCCGAGTGTCTCTTGTCTATGTTCTGAGCTTCTCAAGTCCCTGTTCCAAGTTCACATTCCATTCCGAGTGTCTCTTGTCTATGTTCTGAGTTTCTCAAGTCCCTGTTCCAAGTCCACATTCCAAGCTTCTCTTGCCTACGATTTGAGTTTCTCTGGTCTCCGTTCAGAGCATTTCAAGTCACAACTACCCAGGTTCCCTGCTTCAAGGTCCCGTGACTTCAGTCTGCATAACAATTGAGTGCTTCCAGCAAGCTTATCGATAACGTTTGTTTGATTCAACAAATCAGCATTCAAGTCAATAGTGTAAATTTTGGAAGAACTTGCCCTTTCCCGATGTTGTTCCTTCCCAGTAATGGTACGCCTTTGTTAATGTCAAATCAACTTTTCGAAGGGCACTAAGCGGGAATAATTCAAATAAGCTTACATGCCACAAACTGCTACATAATGCCCTTCTGTCTGTTCTGATGAGTGATACTAATGGTAGCAAATGTTCCAGTGTACAAATGTCTCCTGAAACAGTAATTTGAGTTTGCAACCCTGAAGAGCCCTGCTCTAAAAGCTGGAGTGTGCAAATGCACAAGAAAAGTAACCCTATGATGAGTACGCAACCTTATATTTAATCTCTTGATGAAAATCGTGGTACAGACTGTGAAAATTGAACTTTCAGGTAACACATTAAACAGATCTACAGAGAGCCAGGTAGCTTGACGATAAGAAGAGCCTATCCATGTTCCTCAGTCTGTAAAATTGAGAGTATAGGCTTCTGTATCCGAATTGCCTCAAAAAATAATGAAGAGTAGAGCACTGTGAGCAAGGTCCTGGTAGAATCCTTCTCTAGGTCTCGACTTTCATGTTTTCAAGGATTCAAGTTTCTGAGTCTCAAGGGACTTTCTGGTGTCAAGGCTTTTTTCCGGTCTAAGCGATGAAGGTTCTCAATGTTCTCAAGGTTATCAAGGCTGCCTATGGCCCTCCAGGTTTCTCATGGACTTCAAGGTTTCCAAGGACTTTTCAAGGTTTTCAATGTTTCTAAGCTTTTTTCAATGCTTTCCCTGTCTCGAGGCTTCCCAGGTCTCCTGAGTCATGCCTGGATATGGAGGTTTTAGGTCTCCCTAGGTCGTCAGGTACTGGTCAGAGGGAGGGGGCTACAGTAATGAGCTCTTCAGGACTGTGCAGTGGGCCAGAGAACGTTGGGCTCTGAGGTGTTTAGAGTACCTGAATTGGTTAATTGTTGTTTAATGAAAGTTTTATAATGTGATCTCCTGGTGCTTTCTGTCTAAAATTGTTAAGTTTAATTTGATAGGTTCAAGGATTTCGCGTTACTTGTATTATTTAAACAGACACCCATTTAGCACTAATCTCGGGGTCCTAGTTTTGAGAAAATTCCTTCTCATGGTGTTGCTCAACCGAGCCATAGATTTTCATTTGGACCAGATAGGATGCTTTCTATGGTGCATCGATAAAAATTTGTCAGGGTCAATGGGACATGGCAAACTTCTTCAGCCTCCTGAGAGAGTGGAGGCATTAATGGCTCTGTGGAGAGGAGGCTGATTTCCACCGCATTTGATGGCAGTTCTGCAGGTAGGTTGGCAGGTTCTCTAGCCAATGATTACTCTGCCATACCTTCCTTCATAAAGGATCAAATGAAGACTGGTATACTTGAGCCCAGTAGTTCTGAGAGATATTCATTCTTTGAAAGTGGTGACACAGGTAGATAGGGTTGTAAGCAAATCAATGTATTGAGTACTGGAGGTGGAATGTTATGTCAAAGTTTTATAAGACATTGTTGAAGCTTAATTTGGAGTCTTGTGTGCAGTTCTAGTCATCTGGCTACAGAAATGATATCAATAAGATTGAAAGATTACAGAGAAAATTTACAAAGCTTTTGCCAGGACTTGAAGACCTGAGTTATAGGAAAAGGTTCAGAATTTATTCCCTAGAGCTTAGGAGAATGAGGGGAGATTTGATAGAGGTGTTCAAAATGATGAGGGGTATAGATATGGTTAGATGCAAGCAAGCTGATGTTGGGTGGGACTACAACTATAGGTCACAGGTTAAAGTTGAGAGGTGAAATATTTAAGGGGAACCTAAGGGGGGACTTCATCGTTCAGATGGTGGTGAGAGTGTGGATCGAGCTGCCAGTGGAAGTGATGTATATGGGATTGATAAGTACATGGATGACAGTGGAACCGAGGTCTATGGTCCAGGTCAGGGTTAATGGGACTAGGCAGAACAAAAGTTTTGCATGGACTAGATGGGCTCAAGGTCCTGTGTCTTTGCTGTCGTATGCTATGACTCTATGACTGTATATTGTGCCAAATGACTGGACAGATATTCTACTCTTACATTGCGAACTCGTGTAAAAATTTGAAGCCCTGTCTCAACTAGAAGTCCATCAAACTCTGCCTGGAATTGAACAGCAGGAGCCTGATATTATCTGGCTAGACAGAAGCACAACAGCTTAAAAATTGTGGGAGGAAAATAAAGTCTCTCTGGCTTGCTTTCCACTGTCCTTGAAGCCACATAGTGTAGCATTAATAGAGTTGCTGAGTAATTGCAACAATCAATCGACATCAAGTTAATCCACAGCAGAGCCAGACATCCCTTATCTGTACTGCCGTGCATCAGTGATAGTAGATATTTGTACTGGCAGATTTTAGTCTCTCATTTCCCCTTACCCAAACCCCAACAAAAATTAACACTACGTGCCCTTCCTCTGTCTTCCATGTTCCCCAGGGCTACGTTACTATTGAGGAAGGAAGATTTCTTGTGTGTTTGTTTCAGTGTATGCGAAGAGTCAAGGATCAACTTTATTCACCATATGTATTTTTATGTGTAAGGGGCTTACGTCTTTATGTTGCTGAGTAGGCTAATTAAAATGGCTTCTTTGTTATGTTATACTTGGGAATGCTTCTTTGTTATGTTAAACGCTGAGAAAGTTTTGCGCTAGCAGCTTGTTTTGGGTTAGGTAGTGATAAGAAGATGTTACGAACCAATTGGGATAGTTGTTATGATTTTGGTGTATCTAGAAGATTGGTATGCGCGGGGTTTTGGAGGCAGAAGGTGGGAGAGAGAGACAGAGGATGGACCAGGTGCTGTGAGTCCGTTAACGGGGTCAGACCCCGAGCGGGGCATTCGGCGAGGAGAGGAGACGGAGACGGACTCGTGTGGAGTGTCTGGTCGACCACCGTTGTTGGTCCCAGGCGGCCGGTCAAGGTGGTCCGAGGGGTTGCAGGGTGAAGAAGAAGGGTCCTGAGCTCCAACTGTTTGTGCACGAAGAGATAAAACTTCGATAAGTGTGGCGCCTTTTATTTTCCTTTTATATTTTATTCTCTATTAATTATATAGTTCCAGTAATATCTATAAACTGTAAATCATTTAATCGTTGCTAGTGTATTGTCTGTTACTTGGGTGGGGTGGGGTACATCACACAGCATCCACACAAACTACTACCCAGTTTGGCGGGGCTGAGGGCTATTTCCCCAGATGACAGCGAGCCGAGTGACCCTGAGGCTGACCGGGGGACTACATATGCATTAGGAATTTGCTGTGGTGTGTTGGCTATGGGAAACATAGTTTAAAGTATAGGTGTGGAATAAAATATGCACAAATACATAAACACTAGCATGTAGTTACAATGTAAATAGCATTATAAAAAGTGGTTTAAAATGTTTACAGAGCAGTATAGTTACGGTGGGGAGCGGGTAATAGATAGAGGGGGCTAACTAGTATGGCTGATCAGATTAACTGGCTGGGGGAAGAAACTTTTAGGGTGGTGTGAAGCTTTTGCTTTAATAGTCCTATAGCCTTTTCCAGAGGGAAGCTTTCGGAAAAAGCAGATTTCAGGGTGAACAGTGTCTGCGGTGCTTTTACCTGCTTGTTTCTTTGTCCTGCATAATTACAAGTCCTGCAGTGATGGCAGTCTGTAGTAAATGACCTTTCCTGCTGCCCTGACAGTTCACTGTAGGCTTCGTATACATTGTGAGAAAATGCTGCTGCAAACCAAACAGTAATGGCTGATGTGAGGATGTCTCTGTGATAGTATATGATGAAGAACAATTGATAATTTTAATGCTTTGCCATAAAATTGAGTATTATCTGCTGTAGCCTGGTGCTACAGCTGTGACAGCTTCCATACCCTGGTCTCTTTCATTCTAATATTAAACATCTGTCACCATGAGGGAGGGTTGAATGTACCTCAAATCTCCACTCCTAAAGGTGCTGTGTCTGTAAAACAGCTGATAGGAAACCTCCTTCTGCCTCCGTTAGATTTGTGATCAGTACGGCTGAGGAGAACGACGGGGATGATGCAGAGTTTGATCAGCTCAACAAGCTGCAATCAGGGGTAAACTCTGAATCTGTGCATTGCTTCTCTTTATTTTCATGTGGCCGTACGCCAAGCAGATTGGGTGGTCAGTTTTGGATTCAGTCAAGAGTGTTTACTGAGATTCAAAGATTAAAAAAAACCATGAAAATTAGTGTATAAGAGACAAACACAGAACATTACAGCACAGTACAGTCCCTTCAGCCCATGATGTTGTGCTAACCTTTTGACCTACTCTAAGGTCAATCTAACCCTTCTCTCCCACACAACCCTCCATTGTTCTATCATCCATGTATCTATCTAAGAGTTTCTTAAATGTCCCTAATGTACCTGTATCAACCACCACCCATATCAGGGTGCTCCACACTCCCACTACCCTCTGTGTAAAAAATCTTACCCTTGACATCCTCTCCTATACTTTCCAACAATCACATTAGAATTGGGATATTTCTGCCCCAGGGGAAAGTCTTCGGCTATCTTTGCCTCCCATCATCTTGTACATCTGAACTAATGACTGAAAATTAGTTTTCAGTCGGCATTTTGTATAATTGCGCATGTGCACATTAAATGTTGTTGCAAAGCCAGCTGCCTTTATTTACCTGTTTATTGATTATTAGTTGTTCTTTTTTCTGAAGGAATTAAGCTTTAGCAACACACATGAAGTGCTAGAGGAACTCCACAGGGCAAGCAGCATCCATGGAGAGGAATTGAATTGAGTTGACTTTATTACTTACATCCTTCAAGAGTAAAATTCTTGGAGGAGCAAAATTCTTTACGTTACGTCTCTGTCCAATTGCAATGTGCAATTAATAGTAGTTTGTAATAAATAGTATGTACAACAGGCCAGTAAATATAACATAGAACTACAGTTGTATCAGTGAGAATTAATCAGTCTGATGACCTGGTGGAAGAAGCTGTCCCGGAGCCTGTTGGTCCTGGCTTTTATGCTGTTGTACTGTTTCCCGATGGTAGCAGCTGGAGCAGTTTGTGGTTGGGGTGACTTGGGTCTCCAATGATCCTTCAGGCCCTTTTTACACACCTGTAGCTGTAACTATCCCGACTTACCAAACCTGACTTACCTACCAAACTTCTTCAGCCTTCTGAGGTGAAAGAGGCACTGTTGTGCTTTTTTCACCACACAGCCGTTATGTACAGACCATGTGGGATCCTTGGCAATGTGAACACCGAGGAACTTAAAGCTGTTCCCCCTCTCAAACCCAAATCCATTGATGTCAATATGGGTTAGCCTGTCTCATGTAGTCCACAACCAGTTCCTTTGTTTTTGCAACATTGAGGGAGAGGTTGTTTTCTTGACACCACTGTGTCAGGGTGATGAATTAGTCAGGACTGAAGCATCTTGGCCTGAAGTACTGATTGTTTATTCCTCTTCATTGATGCTACCTGACCTGCTGAGTTCCTCCACCATTTTGTGTGTGATGCTCTGAATTTCCAGCATCTGTAGAATATTTTGTGTTTAGGAGTTGAGCTTTTACTTTGTCAAGGAAAATGTTCCCAATGGCTCCAGTAATCAGGATAAAAGACCAGACATAAACAGGAATTATATATTACCAACCATCAGTGAACATCAGCATTTGAATTCTGTCTCCTGTGTCCTGGTTACTAGAACTGGGCTGACTAAAGCCCAATAATGCACATTACAACTATCAGGGAGGAGGTACAGGAGCCAGAAGACACACACTCAATGTTTCAGGAACAGCTTCTTCCCCTCCTCCATCAGATTTCTGAATGGATATCGAACCTATGAACACCACCTCACTAATTTTGCTCTCTTATTCCACAGCTTAGTTAATTATTTTATACTTTTACTATAATTTGAAATATTTTTATGCATTACACTACTGCCACAAAGCAACAAATTTCACAATATACCTTACTGTGCGGAAGTCTTAGGCATATATAGTATGTATAGTTGGGGTGACGAAGACTTACACACAATACTGTATTAGTCAATGTGGAGCAGAAAGCAAGTTTGTAAATCTGACAGGAGAGAAGGATGTTGGGAATGGTGAGGGTGGAGTGCCACAGGAGAGGTGTAGGACAGGTGGCAGAGGAGGAGTGCTGGGGGCAGGAGGTGAGTAGTGCAGGTGTAGACACACCCGGCCCTGAGACACCAGCCAAAGTCATTTGATTCCAAACAATTGGTTTATTGATCATAACAAGATGTCTCTCTGGTGCTTCCCACACCCTCCCCTTTTCCCAACCATGGTTCCCGTCTCCCTGTCCTGTTCCCACTCTCAGTCCACAATAGAGACCCAGATCAGAATCAGGTTTATCATCGCTCATATATGTCATGAAATTGCTTTTTGTTTTGCAGTAGCAGCAACGCAGACATCACCACCCTCATTATTTACCGTGTTGCATGATGTTGTCAATCATGGACTTGACCTTGATCTTAGCAGTACAGTGTAATACATTCAATTGCTACAGTATTGTGCAAAGGTCTCAGGCACCTTAGCTATATAAATATATACTGTATATGCCTAAGACTTTTGCACAGTACTGTATGTCAGTGATATTAAACCGGATTCTGATTCTAAAATTTAAGCAGGGTTCTCAAGGAACTTTATCCATCTATGCAGTTCACTATCCTACTTTTATTCTATATTGAGCAACACACACAAAATGCTGGTGAACGCAGCAGGCCAGGCAGCATCTATAGGAAGAGGTATAGTCGACGTTTTGGACCGATACCCTTCGTCAGGATTTGTTAATATTCTATATTGTTTGTATTTATTATATTTTGTTTCACTAAGAGCCATTTGCTTTTGACCTCCTCTTTTTTAACTTCATCATTGGGACAGCATGGTAGAGTAGTGGTTAGCACAACACTTTACTGTACCAGCGACGTGGGTTCAATTCCCCTGTCTACCGGTAAGGAACTCTCCCTGTGTCTGTGTGGGCTCCGTCTGGTTGCTCCAGTTTGCTCCGCAGCCCAAAGATGTGGCAGTCAGTGGGTTAATTGGTCATTATAAGTTGGCCTGAGATAAGGCTCGGGTTAAATCGGGGGTTGCTGGGCGGAGTGGCTCGAAGGGCCAAAGGGGCTGTTCTGTGCTGTATCTCAATAACAGTAACATATTTAACGATGGCTTGACAAGAGATACTGCAGATGCTGGCAAGCCAGAGAAACCCTCCTTCAGTTTGTGTCTGTTACTGTGGATTCTCAGTGGCTCTGAAATTTTGTGTGTTTACCATTATAAAATGACGGGGTAATAGATTGAAGGGGTGGGGGGAGGCTAACTGGAATATATTTGCAATGTAAACAGCATTTTAATAAGTGATTTACAGTGTTTACAGTGTGGTGCAGTGACGGGGTAACAGATTGAATGGGGTGGGGGAGGCCAACTGGAATATATTTAAGATGTAAGCAGCATTGTAAAACGGTTTACAGTGCAGTGTGGTGACAGGGCCACAGCTGAGAACAATAGATGTTGGAGAACTCAGACACTCCAGAGAAGTCATACACAAAACTCTGGAGAAACTCAGTCAATCAAAGTCAAAATCAAAGTCAAAATCAAAGTAAACTTTATTGTCCAAGTACATATATGTTACCACATACAACCTCGAGATTCAGTTCATTGTGGGCATTTACAGGAAAATAAAGAAATACAATGAAATTTATGAAAAACTATCTATAAAAATTACAGGCTGCAATCACAGCTGAGAATATGTATATTGGGTAGTCTTGTGAGTTGCCTGCAAAATATCAGCCTATGTCACCAGCGGCGTCTTAATAAGGGAGGCATCATCTTAGGGGGAAATGCACATCGGAATTGGAATGGGCAAGGGCAGATAGCTGGTATGAAAGGGTGAGGTAGGGGCTGGAACAGGAGCTAAGGTAAGGGAAAACAGTATGAGGGGGGAGGGAGGTCGGGATTGGGGAACGTAAGGAAAACAGAGGAGAGTGGTTACCAGAAACTGCAGAAGTTGATGATCATGCTGCTATGTTGAAGATTACCAAGATGGAACATGAGATACTGATGGTCCATCTTCCAGTCATTTCTCCCCTCTGTTCTCCCTAATTCCTGTGCCCTGTTTTCCTTTCTCTTTTCCCTCTATCACATCCCCCATGACCTGTCCTTCTCTTTTCATCTTCCTCCCCTGGTGCCCCTCCTGCTTCCCTTTCTCCCATGATCTGCTCTCCTCTCCTGTCAGATTCTTTCTTCTCCAGCCCTTTACCTTTTCTACCTATGATCTCCCAGCTTCTCATGTTATTCCCTATTTCAACACTCCCCAACTCACCCACTTTCCCCCTCACCTGTTCTCACCCATCAACTGCCAATTCGTCCTCCCTCCCTCCCTCCTCTCCCAACCGTCTTTTTCTGGTTTCTGTCCCCTTCCTTTCTCGTCCCAATTAAGGATCTCTACCTGAAATGTCAACTGTTTATCCTCTTCCATAGACACTGCCTGACCTGCTGAGCTCCTCCAGCATTTTGGATTCATATTTCCAGCATCTGCATAACCTCTAGTGTCTAAGCTTGTATACTACAGTATTACTTTTTGTCTCCACTGCTTTCCCAGTACTAATTTCTTCTCCAGCACAAATCCTAAAGCACCCAAATAAAAATTCTGTTACCTAGGCTCTGGTTAAGTGTAGGTAAATATCTAATATTCACATACCTGTACTAAGCAACTCATCTGCAAGTTCAAATGATTCCTATTTGTCCATTTATGCGATAACTTCAGGTCATTATATCTGAATGTTAACATTAATTAACCAGCTCTTTACACGTTCCTTCCAGGTTGGCTGAGGTTAACAATAAAGAATTTCTCAACAAACATTCAGAAATTAACTTTAAAAAAGAACAATGTGGCAGAGAAGTCCTCCTAACCTTTGACTGTTTTTTTAAGCTTTTGTAAATTCATTCAGGCATTCCCCGAAGATTTAAAAGACTTCTTGGAGCCAAGAATATCAGACACATATGAACTAGATTAGACACCATATCAAGACTGTTGATACAACAGACCAAACACACGGTTCAATGCAGAGTACAGCCACCTGTTATGTTTTCTTAAGGAAAGGCTCTTGGAAGGCATCAGACTCTTTCTTGGAGAGAGGGACTGAAGAACTAGGAACCAAATTACTTCACAAAAGGGCGGGTTACACTGGTGGAATCCTTAAAGGAAATCACTAGTCCCTTCACAGAGTCAGGTTTTGTTTTACATGAGGGAAAAGTTCTAGAAAGTCCAGAGTAAGGGGAAGGGGAGACTTGCAGAAACATACACAACATTTAGTAAGCCTGACTGTGACCTTTGAAGGCGATAAAGAAATCTAATTGAATTTCTCGTCCTTTTTCACAGATGGACCCAGTTCAGAAAGCAGTGATAAATCACACGTTTGGGGTTCCTCCTCCTCCACGAAGAAAACAAGTCATTTCATGCAACATCTGCCAACTAAGATTTAATTCTGATGTGAGTGTACAAAGCACAAGGATGCATTTGAGCCCTTAGTTGCAATGTATTTACTTCTACACAAAGTGCAAAAGTAGACATTAGACAGTGCTGACACTGTAATGACAGCTGGGGCTCCCTTGTTCTAGGATCTTCAGGCTGGTTTGGTGCAATAGAACTCAGTTTACCAGAGCGGCCAACTGGTTATTTTCTGTTTAATCCCTCTGGCATCTTAATAGAGCTGTTAATTTATTTAATTTACAGAAGATCTGTGCTAAAATAATAAGGGAGGCATGTTAAAATCCTGAAGTGTTGTGAATTTGGATCTTGAAGACAATCTTGGGATGTTGTCTGTGCCAGTTATTTTAGAGACAAGGAATCATTTGACCCATTCAGTAGTTTCTTTCTACCGTGACTGAATGGCAGTTCTGATTTGTTGTTCAAAAAATGTTCCACCTGGCGGCTGTAGAAACTATTGTTGAATAAAGGGATGGGTGGGAGGCTGCCACGGTGCTTAGTTTTGTGATAGCAACGTAGGCTTATCCCAGTTGTATAACTTGTACCAATGCAAATCTTTTCAAAGTCAAAGCAAAATTTATTATCAGAGTACATACATGTTACCATATACTACCTTGAGATTCAATTTTTGCAGGTAAAGAAACATAACTGAACTTATGAAAAACTATACATTACAAAGACTGACAAATAACCAAGGTGCAAAAGAAAACAAATTATGCAAATAAAAAATGTTGAGGAGATAAAACATAACAAAATAAGACTGAGAACGATACACTGGGGCATAATTATAAGATGTTTGGAGCATATTATAGTTCAAACTTCAATGTAAATTTATTATCAAAGTACATATACAGTATGGCACCATATACAAACTTGATGTTCATTTTCTTGCGGGCATACTTAGTAAAATCCATAGTAGAATAATAACCGTAATAAAATCAATTAAAGACCACATGTACTTGAGCGTTCAGCCAGCGCGCCGAAGACAACAAATAGTGGAAATACAGAAAAAAAGAAATAATAAAAGTAAATCAGCGAACAATAAATATCAAGAACATGAGGTGAAGAGTCCTTGAAAGGGAGTCCATTGTGGGAGCAGTGCAATGGTAGGGTAAGTGAAGTTGAGTGAAGTTTTCCGCTTTGGGGGGATGTCAGAGGTAGGTTTTTCACACAGAGATTGGTGGGTGTGTACAATGAGGTGTCAAGGTTGGTGATAGGGGCAGGTACATTAGGGACATTTAAAAGATGATGGAAAAATTGAAGGGGTGCTGGGACTACATGAGAGGGGATGGTTAGACTGATCTTGGAGTAGGTTAAACGGATGCCACAACATCATGGACCAAAGGGCTTCTACTGTTCTGTAATGTTCTATGTTGTAAAGAGCTTTTGAAAGTGAGTCTATGTGTTGTAGGATCAGTTCAGAGCTGTGGTCTCTTTTTAATCTAATCTTTTAAATCTAATACCCGTCTTAGCTAGAAGTTGAGGTCATGGAGGCTGATATGTTGAAATTGTCAGAGTAATATAAAGACCCTTCAAGTGATCAGTTGTTGCAGAAGGGTTCATTTTCTCAAGAGGCAATGTCTTGACAGGTAAAAATCATAAACAAACACACTCTAATGTGGGGCGGGGGGGAGAACGAACCACTAGTAAACCAGCCATGTGCTATTAACATCAAAGAGATGTCATGCATCAATGACAGGGATGAAGTTTGATGTTAGTTCATTTAGATTGTAGATCAGGCTTATGATGTGCTGCAGCTGAACTTTAAGCCTGTTTCAAGACATTCAAACAATCAGTTGTTACAAATACTTCTGAATTCAAAGTTCAAACTTTAACGTAAATTTATTATCAGAGTACTTATGTCACCATATACAACCCTGAGATTCATCTTCATGTGGGCATACTCTGTAAATCCATAATAGAATAATAACCATAATAACCATCAATGAAACACCACACGAACTTGGGTGTTCAACCAATGTGCAGAAGGCAACAAACTGCAAACATAAAAAGAAAGAAATAATAATAATAAATAAATAAGTAATAAATATCGAGAGCATGAGATAAAGAGTCCTTGAAAGAGAGTCCATAGGTTGTGGAAACATTTCAATGACGGAGCAAGAGAAGTTGAATGAAGTTATCCGCCCTGGTTTAGGAGCCTGATTGTTGAAGGGTATTACCTGTTGCTGAACCTGACGGTGGGTGTTCTAATGCTCCTGTGCCATCTTCCTGATGGCAGCAGTGAGAAGAGAGCGTGTCCTGGGTGGTGAGGGTCCCGGACGTTGGATGCTCCTTTCCAGCAGCAACACTTTGTGTAGATGTGTTCAGTGGTGGAAATGGCTTTACCCATGATGGACTGGGCCGAATATGTTACTTTTTGTAGGATTTTCCGTTCAAGGCCATTGATGTTTCCATACCAAGCTGTGATGCATCCAGTTAATATATACTTCAGTAAACATCTATAGGAGTTTGCCAACATTTTAGAAGTCATGCCAAATCTTTGCAAACTCTAAGGAAGTAGAGGCACTCCTGTGCTTTCTTCATAATAGCACGTATGTGCTGGGCCCAGTACAGGTCCTCCAAAATAAAAAAACACCAAGGAATTTAAAGTGCTAACTCTCTCCATCTCTGATTCTCTGAAGAGGATTGGCTCACGGACCTCTAGTTTCCTTCTCCTGAAGTCAATAACCAGCTCCTTAGTGTTTGTAAGAAGTAGTTGTTATGCACCACGCAGCCAGATTTTCAGTCTCCCTCCTATATCACCACCATTGATTCAGCCTGCCACAGTAGTGTCCTGGCATTGGACCTGTGCTTAACCTCTCAGTCATAAGTGTAAAACGAGTAGAGTAGGGGGTAAACACACAGCCTTGTGGTGCATCTGTGCTGATGGAGATCATGGAGGAGACGTTATTGCCAATCCCAGCTGACTGGGGTCTACAAGTGAGGAAACAGATGATCCAATTGCACGAGGAGGTACTGAGGCCAAGGTCTTGAAGCTTATTGATTAGTTTTGAGGGTGTGATGGCATTAAATGTTGAGCTGTAGTCGATAAAGAGCATCCTAATGTATGCATCTTTGCAGTTCACATCTTCCAGGTTTGAATGAAAAGCCAATGAAATCACATCTGCTGTTGGCCTGTTATGACAGTAGCCAAAATGGGGAGGATCCAAGTGGTTTCTCAGGCAGGAGTTGTTATATTCCATCATCAAACTCTCACAACACTTCATCACAGTGGATGTAGGATCTGCTGGACAATGTACGTGAAGGCAGGTTACCACGTTCTTTGTAGGTACTGGTATAATTAAAACCTGCTTGAAACAGACTACTGAAGTGAGAGGTGAAAGATCTCCGTGAGCACTCCAGTCAGTTGATCAGTACAGGTCTTTGGTACTCAGCCTGGCACCCCGTCTGGGCCAGATGTTCCTGAGGGTTCGCCCTCCTGAAGGGAGCTCGCACATCAGCCTCAGACTCAAATCACAGGATCATCAGGGACTGAGAGAGTTTATGAAGGTGTCTCCATGCTTTTATGGTCGAAGGTAGCATAGAAGGCATTAAGCTCATGTGGAAGCGAAGCCGTTTTGTCACCTAGTGTATGTCACTTGTAGTAGATGATAGCATTCAAACCTTGCCACAGCAGCTGAGCTTTGTTCCCAATCGCAACTGTACATGTGAGATGGCTTTCTGGAGATCTCTTGTAACTTGCTTGGTCGCCAGACCTGAATGCCACTGATCTGGCCCTCAGCAGACTGCGGATTTCATCGTTCATCCGGGGCTTCTGGTTGGGGAAGACTGAATGATTTTGTGGGGACACACTCGTCTATGACTGCTTATATAAAATCCGTGACCGCCTCGGTGTATTCCAAGCAACACACATCAAAGTTGCTGGTGAACGCAGCAGGCCAGGCAGCATCTCTAGGAAGAGGTACAGTCGACATTTCAGGACGAGACCCTTCGTCAGGACTAACTGAAGGAAGAGTGAGTAAGAGATTTGAAAGTTGGAAGGGGAGATCCAAAATGATAGGAGAAGACAGGAGTGGGAGGGATAGAGCCAAGAGCTGGACAGGTGATTGGCAAAAGGGATACGAGAGGATCATGGGACAGGAGGTCTGGGAAGAAAGACGGTGGGGGGGGGGGGGGACCCAGAGGATGGGCAAGGGGTATATTCAGAGGGAGAAAAAGGAGAGTGAGAGAAAGAATGTGTGTATAAAAATAAATAACAGATGGGGTATGAGGGGGAGGTGGGGCATTAGCAGAAGTTAGAGAAGTCGATGTTCATGCCATCAGGTTGGAGGCTACCCAGATGGAATATAAGGTGTTGTTCCTCCAACCTGAGTGTGGCTTAATCTTTACAGTAGAGGAGGCCGTGGATAGACATGTCAGAATGGGAATGGGGTGTGGAATTAAAATGTGTGGCCACTGGGAGATCCTGCTTTTTCTGGCAGACAGAGCGTAGATGTTCAGCAAAGCGGTCTCCCAGTCTGCGTCGGGTCTCGCCAATATATAAAAGGCCACATCGGGAGCACCGGACGCAGTATATCACCCCAGCTGACTCACAGGTGAAGTGTCGCTTCAGCTGGAAGGACTGTTTGGGGCCCTGAATGGTGGTAAGGGAGGAAGTGTAAGGGCATGTGTAGCACTTGTTCCGCGTACACGGATAAGTGCCAGGAGGGACGCTTACACGGATAAGTGCCAGGAGGGACTTATTCACACATTCTTTCTCTCACTCTCCTTTTTCTCCCTCTGTCCCTCTGAATATACCCCTTGACCATCCTCTGGGTTCCCCCCCCCCGTCTTTCTTCGCGGACCTCCTGTCCCATGATCCTCTTGTATCCCTTTTGCCTATCACCTGTCCAGCTCTTGGCTCCATCCCTCCCCCTCCTGTCTTCTCCTATCATTTTCGATCTCCCCCTCCCCCTCCAACTTTCAAATCTCTTCAGTTAGTCCTGATGAAGGGTCTCGGCCTGAAACGTCGACTGCACCTCTTCCTAGAGATGCTGCCTGGCCTGCTGCATTCACCAGCAACTTTGATGTATGTTGCTTGAATTTCCAGCATCTGCAGAATTCCTGTTGTTTGTCGATGTATTCCAATGTGCTTTAATTTTCAATTGTATGGCACGGTGGTGAGCAGTTAGCATATGGCTTCACAGCTGTCTGTAGATTATTATCATGGCTGCGTGGGTTTCTTCCGGGTGCTTTGCTTTCCTTCCACATTCCAACAGCGTACGGGTTAGGGTCAGTAGGTTATGAGCATGCTCTGTTGGTGGCGGATGGTTGTGGAGTCAGTTCAGTGTTGAGGTGAGTGAAGTTATCCACACTGGTTCAGGAGCCTGATGGTTGTTGGATACGAACTGTTCCTGAATGAGGTAGTGTGGGACCGAAGGCTGGCGTACCTCCTACCCAATGATAGTAGCCGGGCCATCTGGTATGGTAACACTGTTCTGTGATGCTTAACACTATAAAAACACCAGTTCAATTGCCATCGCTATCTGTGAGGAGTGTTTATGTTCTCCCAGTGAACTGGCGGATTTCCACTGGGGGCTCTGGTTTCCTCCCACATTCCAAAGACGTATAGGTTAGTAAGTTAATTGTTCACCTGGGTGGCGGCGTGGGCTTGTTGTCCAGCAGGTCCTGTTACCATGCTGTATCTCTGAGTAATAAAAGGAACAGCAGCAACTCATTTTCATATGGATGACATCGTGTGGTTAAAATCTTCCATGGTGTGTGATTTGCAGGACAGCTAAGGAGTTTAATGCCATGGGGATTGTTTGCAGTGCAATCAGCGGTTTGTTCAAGGGGCTTAGGTACATCCAAACAGAGAAACATTACGACTACTACTACGTGGTCTCAGGCCAAGGGGGCCGGCGTCGGGCAAAAAGAAACATTACACTGTCAGAACATAACCATAAGACACAGAGCAGAATTAGGCCATTTGGCCCATTGTGTCTTTCCACCATTCCATCATGGCTGATTAATTATTCCTCTCAACCCCATTCTCCTGCCTTCTCCCTGACCCTTTGATGCCCTGACTAATCAAGAAACCAGCAACCACCATTTTAAATATACCCAATGACCTGACCTCTACAGTCATCCATGGCAATGAATTCCACAGCTTCACAACCTATTGCCTAAAGAAATTTCTTCTCATCTCTGTTCTGAGGCTGTGCCCTCAGGCCCTAGACTCCTGCACTATAGGAACTATCTCCACATCCTTAACTCTGAGCCTGTCAATATTCAATACGTTTCAGTGAGATCCCCCATCATTCTTCTAAGTTTCAGTGAGTACAGGCCCAGCACAATCAAATGCTCCTCATATGTTAACTGCTTCATTCCTGGAATTATTCTTAAGAACTCCCTCTGCATCCTTTCCAGTGCCAGCACATCTTTTCTTCCATAAGAGGCCCAAAACTGCTCACTGTACTCTGAGTGCAGTCTGACTAATGCCTTATAAAGCTTCAGCATTACATCCTTGTTTTCATATTCTATTCCTTTTGAAATGAATACTAACATTGCATTTACCTTCCTTACCACCAACTCACCTCTCCTAATGGATTCCTTCTTCTACAGCCCTTTACCTCTTCCACCTATCACCTCCCAGCTTCTTACTTCAACACCCTCCCTCACCCATCTATCTCAGACTGAAATCACATGATCATTAGGGACTGAGAGAGTTTATGAACCCCTTACCTGGTTTCACCTATCACCTGCCAGCTTCTAATCCTCCCCTCCCCTCTTTCACCTTTTTAGTTTGACTTCTCCCTTCCTTTCCAGTCCCAATGAAGGGTCTCAGCCCAAAACGTCGATTGTGTATTCCCCTCCATAGTTGCTGCCTGACCTGCTGAGTTCTCCAGCATTTTGTGTGTGTTGCTCTGGATTTCCAGCATCTACAGAATCTCTTGTGTTTATGGCAACGGTAGCAGATAGCGGACAAAACAAGATCATTATGGGGATAATCTCAGCTACACCCAGAAAACTTCAGTTCCTTGGTACTACATTCCTCATGGGCCTTCCACATTTTTCTGATTTTAATTCAATGTGTGGCACTATAAATAAGATCTAGGTCTGCAGTGCTTCTCCCAAATCACACTTGTAGTCGTGATTACTAAATGCCTTCCTGCAGGCATTTACAGGAAAAGAAAGAAACACAACAGAATTTATGAAAAACTGTACATAAACAAAGACTGACAAACAACCAAAGTGCAAAAGCAGACAAATTTTGCAAATAAATAAATAATACTGAGAATGTGAGTTGTAAAGAGTCTTTGAAAGTGAGTCTGTAGGTTGTGGAATGAGTTCAGAGTTGGGAGAAATGTGGGACTATTTTCAGAATGTGGGAGGAAACCAGAGCACCCAGAGGAAACACACACAGTCATGGGGAGAATGTACAAACTCCTTACAGACAGTGGAAAGAAACTCAGAGCGAGACCTTCGTCTCAGCCGGACGGGATGTACGGTAGAAACCCACATCAAGGAGCACAGCAGGTGTGTGCGTTTGGGTTACCCAGAGAAATCTGTGGTAACAGAACACTGCGTTCACAATGGCCATAGGATTGATTTAGATGGCACAAAACTACTGTGCGACACCAACGGCTTTTGGGACTGCCTGGTAAAGGAAGCCATTAAAATACAACTAGAGGGAAAGAATTTTAAGAAAGACGAAGGTTGTGCTGTAAGTAAGAACTGGAATTTAAGTGTAAGCAAGGTGGGAGAGCAGAAACCTGATTGGATGAGGACTAACCAATCAAGAGGGATAGACTACAGGGGAGGGGGTATAAATACCAATGAACTAGATATGCCCAAACATCATTCCTGATGAAGGTGGCAGAGTCTGTCATCAAAACATCAGTTATAATTGATACCTGTACCCGACTGGAAGCCTGGGAAGAGATTATTTTTAATATATGCTGGGAAAGCACGAGATCCTTTTTGATTCCCTGGGTTTACAAATCTTTCAACTTATTAATAGATCAGCTACTGGTGTGCTAAGTCAGCGGTCCCCACCTACCTGGCCACAAAGCATGTGCTACTGGGCTGTGAGGAAACGATATAAATCAGCTGCACCTTTCCTCATTCCCTGTCACGCACTGTTGAACTTGAACATAGGGTTGCCAACTGTCCTGTATTTGCCAGGTCATCCCTTATACTGTATTGGGCTAAATTAGTTTGTCCCGTATTTCCACCGCTAAGGTAGAGCGTTCCTATGAAACCTTTCATGCTGAAATGGCGTGAAGCGAAGAAGCAATTACCATTCATTTATGTGGGAAAAATTTCTGAGCGTTCCCAGACCCAAAAATTAACCTAACAAATCATACCAAACAACACATAAAACCGAAAATAAATAACACTAACATTATAGTAACAGCAGGAATGATATGATAAATACACAGCCTATATAAAGTAGAAATAATGTATGTACAGTATAGTCAGGAAGATGAAGGCAAAACAATCGGCACTACGCGCGTGAGCACATCACATGCGCAGTCACACATGCGCACACAGGTGCCCGCGCAAGGCTTCATGGTCATGGTAGTCTTTCCTGGGGTAAAGTGTCCCGAGATTTGACTGCTACTTTTGTCCCTTATTTGAGAGTGAGAAAGTTGCCAACCCTAACTGTAAAAGACATGTTGAGGTGAGTTTAACCCTACTTGAACACCACCCCCCCCCCCCCCCCAAGGTTGGCTGGTCTGCAAGAATATTGTCGATATTAAACCGGTCCGTGGTGCAAAAAAGGTTGGGGACCCCTGTGCTAAGTGATTGCTTCCATCTAGTCTGCAAGCACTCTTGAACTAAACAACATAGCCAGCATTATCTGTTTTGAAATAAGCCAAATTAATTCAGTTCAGTTTCCGTTTATTGTCATTTAGAAATGCATGCATTAAAAGATGATACAACGTTCCTCCAGAATGATATCACAAGAAAACACAAGACAAACCAAGACAAAAACTGACAAAACCACATAATTATAACATAGTTACAAAAGTGCAAAGCAATCCCATAATTTGATAAAGAGCAGACCCTGGGCATGGTAAAAAAATAGTCTCAAAGTCCCGATAGACTCATCATCTCATGCAGGTGGCAGAAGGGAGGAACTCTCCCCGCCATGAACCTCCAAGCGCCACCAACTCGTCGATGCAGCACCATTGGAAGCACCCGACCGCAGCGGACTCTGAGTCCGTCCGAAAACCTCGAGCCTCCGACCAGCCCCTCCGACACAGCCTCTCCGAGCACCATCTTCTGCCAAGCGCTTCGACCCCACCCCGGCTGCCGAGCAACAAGCAAAGCCGAGGACTCAGGGCCTTCTCCTCTGGAGATTCTGGACCACACAGTAGCAGCAGCAGTGAAGCAGGCATTTCAGAAGTTTCACCAGATGTTCCTCCATGCTCCGTGCTCTCACGTCGGTCTCCATCAAATCAGGATTGTGCATGACACCCTACTTGAAAAATAACAGACATCAGCACCGGAGTGGCCGCTGTGAGCTGCGTCGAGTCGCCATCTTCCGTCTTCCGCCTCATTAACCCATTGTCTTACACTGCACCTCATGAGAGGGCAGTCCAGGTGCTGTGAGCTAGCATCCTATGTTGTACAAATATTATGTCTGTTTGCAAAGCTGTCCTTTCAAATTCACACTGATTATCACATAATTTACATTGAAAAACTGAAGACTGGCTCCCTTTTATGACAAGAAGCTAAATAAAGAATATTAGTTAGGAGTTCAACTTATTCAAAACAACTGTTTTGGCACCCACTGTATTTCAAAAGCTGAGTTTGGCAAAAATGAAGAAGCCCTCTGGCCCTGGAAGTGAATATCCGTCATGACATCTGCATCTCTTACAGGTGCAGAACTGCATAGCCAGCAGTTGATGGACATATATCAGCCCAATCAGCAGAAAGCCTGGCAGAGCAAACCCTGGGGTATGAAGAGTGCCTGACTAAGGGTAGAATCAGATTTATTTTCTGAGAGCTATTTGATCACAGGAGTGTGCTGCTTATAATTTCTCCTTCATTTTAAGACATTAATAAATATTTATCAGGATTGACTTGCAGAGCTGGGAACTTTTCAAATGTAAAGGTTTTTAAAGATTAGCTTTAATTGTCACATGCACATCGAAACATACTGTGAAATGTGTTGTTTTGAATCAACAACCAGCACAGTCTGAGGATATGCTGGGAGCAGGCAGCAATTGTCGCCTCACTTCCAGCACCAATGTAGCATCCTCACAACTCACTAACCCTAACGCGTACATCTTTGGGATGTGCAAGGAAACTGGAGCACCAAGAGGAAGCCCACATGATCATGGGGAAAATACTCAAATGCCTTCCGGCAGCAGTGAGATTGAATTCCAATCGCTGCACTGTAATAGTGTTATACTAAGTGTTACACTACTGTGGCACCCGCACCATTGTAAACCCTGCACTATTGTAAATCCTGCACTACTGAGACTCGCTTTGTTTCTGAACACAGAAACATGCACGTGGACCTCATTGAAACTGAGTCCATACTGAAAGGGCTAACGGGAGTGTGCGTGGAGAGAATGTTTCCTCTATATAACCATTTAACAATTACAGCACAGAAACAGGCCATCTCAGCCCTTCTAGTCCGTGCCGAACTCTTACTCTCACCTAGTCCCACTGATCTGCACTTAGCCCATAACCCTCCATTCCTTTCCTGTCCATATACCTATCCAATTTTTTTTTAAATGACAAAATCGAACTTCCCTCTACCACTTCTGCTGGAAGCTCATTCCACACAGCTACCACTCTCTGAGTAAAGACGTTCCCCCTCGTGTTACCCCTAAACTTTTTCCCTTTAACTCTCAACTCATGTCTTCTTGTTTGAATCTCCCCTACTCTCAATGGAAAAAGCCTATCCACATCAACTCTATATATCCCCCTCATAATTTTAAACACCTCTATCAAGTCCCCCCTCGACTTTCTACACTCCAAAGAATAAAGGCCTAACTTGTTCAACCTTTCTCTGTAACTTAGGTGCCGAAACCCAGCTAACATTCTAGTAAATCTCCTCTGTACTCTCTCTATTTTATTGACATCTTTCCTATAATTCGGTGACCAGAACTGTACACAATACTCCAAATTTGGCCTCACCAATGCCTTGTACAATTTTAACATTACATCCCAACTCCTATACTCAATGCTCTGATTTATAAAGGCCAGCATACCAAAAGCTTTCTTCACCACCCTATCCACATGAGATTCCATCTTCAGGGAACTATGCACCATTATTCCTAGATCCCTCTGTTCTACAGCATTCTTCAATGCCCTACCATTTACCATGTATATCCTACTTTGATTAGTCCTACCAAAATACCACTAGACTCTTACTCTAGTGTGGGAGTCTAGAACCAGAGGCCAAAGCCCTTTACAACAGAGAAGAGAATGAATTTCTTTAGCCAGACGGTGGTGAATCTGTGGAATTCATTGCCAGAGACAGCTGTGAAGGCCAAGTCATTGGTATATCTAAAAAGAGGTTAATAGGTTCTTGAGTAGTAAGGACATTAAAGAGAGAAGGCAGGAGAATGGGGTTGAGAGGGTTAATAAATCAGCCATGATGGAATGGCAGAGTAGACTTGACAGGCTGAGTGGCCTAATTCTGCTCCTGTGGTCTTATGGAATTCTGCCCTCTGCAATTAAGTAACTATATTCAGCCCAGTTATATAACTAGAACATCACAGACAGTTCTGGCCCTAAGGCCCCCAGTGTTGTGTTGTCCTTTTAAATGATGGAATGGCAGAGCAGACTTGATGAGCCAAATGGCCCAATTCTGCTCTTATGGTCTGAACAGCAATGGTTGGTACAATAAGTGTTCCAAAGGTCACATTAAGTTGCCATTTCCCCTTAAAAACGCATGGGAAACATCTGCCATATACATATATGGTTAACTACAGACTGACTTTTGCATGGAGAAATGAACGTTGTACAATTATGTAATTGGTAACAGGGAGATATTCTTAAATTCATCAGAAAATAAATATGCTTACTGCCTTAATCACGTTCACCAGAAACTGCCCCGTGGGCTAAAGGTAATATTTCCCCAGTATCCATTCCAAAGGCATATCACTTCCAAATATCATTTCTGCAATTAAACTTCACGCATACTTATCTTACAGTTTATAGTATGATTGTCATCTTAACTATGTATAACCACAACATTCATCGAGTAACACATTTTCCTGAACATTAACAGTAACCTTAAACTGAACACAGGCAAGTGACACTTTGAACTATTTGCAGTTGTATCATATTTCATTGTAACACTAAATACCAGACATCTAATTTCCTTACTTTATATTCTCGTGTATCTGCTCTCAATCGATCTTCTATTTTGAATCTTTACTCTTTCCTGCTGACCCTCATGAGATTCGAAGGTCACCACCTTTCACCTTTCTACCATTGGTATCATCAGGGAGGAGGGACAGGAGCCAGAAGACAGAAACTCAATGTTTCAGGAACAGCTTCTTGCCTGTCACCATCAGATTTCTGAATGGACAATGAATCCATGTACACTACCTCACTTTTTTTTCTTCTTGTGCTCTCTTTTTTGCACTGCTTATTTAATTTAGTTCAAATTGTGATTCTGATTCAGGTATGTATGCAGTACTGAGCAAAAGTCTTAGGCACATACATACACAGAGCTAGGATACCTGAGTTTTGCACAGTACTATATTTGTCAATGTGGAGTGGAGACCAAGTTTGTAAATCTGGCAGGAGCAAAGGATGTTGGGAATGATGAGGGTGGAGCGCCATGTGAGAGGTGTGGGACAAGTGGTAGAGAAGGAGTGCCAAGGCAGGGAGTGGCGCAGATACAGACATGCCCAGCCCTGAGACACCAGGCAAGGTCAGGATCATTTGATTCCAAACCATGGTTTATTGATCATTACAGAATGTCTCTCTAGTGCTTCCCGCTCCCGTTCCTCTCTCTTCCCCTTTTCCCAGCCACGGTTCCCCTCTCCCTGCCCCCTTCCCACTCTCAGTTCACAATAGAGACCGTAGAGGGCATTCTGACAGGCTATATCACTCTCTGGTATTGGGGGGCGTGGGAGCAACTGCAAACCTGCTGATCCTCAAGATTTGAAAGTCACCACCTTTCACCTTTCTACCATTGGTATCATCAGGGAGGAGGTGCAGTATTGGCTTGCTTCTCTGCTCTGCAAACTGTGTGATAATTAACTTTTTTTACAATTGTCAGAATGCCTCCTACTGGTTAATCCTACTAAAGACGAGGGGAGCCAGAATGAGGAATGGAAAACGAGAGAAGGGGGAAGGATGAGATATTACTAGAAGTTAGAGAACTCATTGTTGATGCCCTCAAGTTGCAGGCTACCCAGACAAAATATGACTGTGTTTGGCTTCCTTGTGGCAGTAAATGAGGCCATGGATTGACAGGTCAGAATGGGAATGGAAAGTTGAATTGAAATGATTTCCGGCATCTGCAGAATCTCTTGTGTAAACAAGCAGCAGAAATGATTGGGTCTGGATGTTCTCCTGGGGAGCTCCTGCAATGATGTCAATAGATTGTCTTGTTTGTGTTCCAAGAACCACAGCCACCTCCAGACAACATCTATGGAGGGAAATAAACAGTCGACATTTTGGGCCGAGACCTTTCATCGGGATATCATTCATCATGATGAATGGTCTTGGCCGGAATCGTCAAATGTTCATTCCACTGCATAGATTTTGCTTGACCTGCTGAGTTCCTCCAAAATTGTGTGTGTGTTGCTCAGCATTTCTATCATCTGCAGAATCTCTTGTGTTTACAACCATCTTTGTCTGGATTTCTACACCCATTTTCCTCTCATTGCTCATTGATTTCAGGTTCAGCAGTAATGCACCAGCCGTATTTTGTCAACTGTTGCCCGGATACCTGGAACTCAGTTCTGTGCTCTCTTGTTCAGACTAATAGACTCCTGTGCTGAGCTCTGCTGCCAAGTTGTTCTTTATTTTTTAAACTATTTCTCTTCTTTTCCACATTGCTTGTCTGTCGATCTTTGTTTTTTTTTAATTTGATTGTATTTCTTTATTTCCTTGTGAATGCCTGTAAGAAAATGAATCCCATGGTGGTATGTGATAACATATAGATACTTAGATAATAAAATTAATCCCAAATCCCATGGTAACATATACTGTATGTACTTTGATAAGAAATTTTATTTTGACTTACTTTGACTTTAAAAACAAATACCAGACATCGATGATCTGGTTATTGGTGAGTAATTGTTGTTTAGTGACGCTACTGGTCAGTTACTTTTCTCAAAGAAACCAGGGTTATAATTAGCTGGATTTTGTTTTCTTTCCATAAGATATGGGAGCAAAATTAAGTAATTTGACCTATCAAGTTTGCTCTGCTATTCCATCATGGCTGCTTTATTTCCTCTTAACTCCATTCTCCTGCCTTCTCCCCGTAACCTTTGACACCCTTACTAATCAAGAACCTCACAACCTCCACTTTAAAAATAATGATGTGATCTCCACAACCATCCATGGCAATGAATTCCACAGGTTCAGCACCCTCTGGCTAAAGAAATTGCTCCTCATTTCTGTTCTAAAGGGATGTCCTTTTATTCTGAGGCTGTGCCCTCTGGTCCTAGTCTCCACTATTATAGGAAACATCCTTCCCACATCCACTCTACCCAGACCTTTCAGTATTCAATAAGTTTCAATGAGATCCTCCCTCGTTCTTCTAAATTCCAGTGAGTACAGTCCCAGAGGCATCAAACGCTCCCCTTTCATTCCTGGGATCATTCTTGTGAAACTGCTCTGGACCCTATCCAATGCCTGCACATCCTTGGAGATGCCATTCGTTGGACAATTTTCCACATTGGTTTCCTTGAACTGTTAAGCTTTAGAACACCAGTGTTTGATTTTCTGTGTTTCTCTGGAGTGAAGTTGCTGTTGAATCGCTTGGCAGTAATTGATTCCTAAATCCCAGTGATCGGAAACAAAACAGAAGGTGGACAGGCCATTAATCCAGTGGTATTGTGATCATCTGGTAAGTCAGATAATGAAATGAGATCAGGTCTCGCAAGGGATTATGCAATCCGATATCTCAAATATTTCTGATAAATCCATGGTGTGCCCAAGCAAAATTCAAAACCATGATAATCCTTAGAGCAACATTTAAAACAACAGAATCTGAAACATTAAATCTTATCTATTATAAACCCTCCAGGGAGTGATTTTGTAAACCTTTGAAGCAGACTTCACTACAGTTAATCGTACATGAATGAGGTTTAAGGAGATCAATATTTAATGGGGGAAGGAGACTGATCTCACTTTGCAGTCTAGCATTGATCAGAGTTTAGACTCTTAAAAACCTGAGAGGAAATGTTTAATTAAGTCAGCGAGAATTTAGATAGAGAAGAGAATGTTCGGATATTTAGTGGTGTGTTTGATTTTGTCTGCTTGTGGGTAAACATGGAATGCCAGGCTTATTTATCTTGGAGGGGATATGGATTTAATTTCTGCAATGCTCTTCTTTCGTGAGGAGAAGGGGCAGCACAGTAGTGTAGCAGTTATGGAATCACTTTGCAGTACCAGTAGTTGTCGATTGTGATTTGATTCCCATCATTGTGAGGAATTTGTATGTCTGTGTGGGTTTTCTCCATGTGCTTTGGTTTCTTCCCACGTCCTAAAGACATACAGTATGGGGGAGGGTTAGTGAGTTGTGGGCATGCTACGTTGGTACCATAAGTATGGTGATACTTGTGGGCTGCCCTCCAGCACAATCATTGGAATGTGATTGTCATTGATGCATTTCACCGTATCCTTCGATGTACCGTATATGTGACAAATAAAGCTAATTCTTACAAATTTCATTTTTTAAAATAGTATGTTTACTTTCTGATTAATGTATTTAGGTGGAATCTTTGCTCTGTTACGTAGAGATCAAATGAATGTGTTACATGGCATAAAACAGGTTCACAACATTGAGGATTTCTGGTGTTTAGGTTTATAATTGAAACTTAGACAATAGTTCCTGGCGTTACTGGGTGCTTTTGCTCACATCACATGGAAAGATCCAATCAGTTTCTCATTTTGTACTTTTATTTGTTTATTTAAGATACAGCATGGAACAGGCCTCTCCGGCCCAGTGAGCCACACCTCAGTAACCCAACTACTTAACCCTAGCCTGATCACGGGATAATTTACAATGACCGATTAACCTACTAACCAATACGGCTTTGGACTGTAGGGTGGGAGGAAACCCACGCAATTACAGGCTGTAAGAGCATTGCGCTGATCACTACACTACCATAGCGCCCAGTTTGGTTTATGAATGCTGAAAGCAGATTTTGTTCTTTGATGAATAAACCACCAGACTGAGTTTCCTGGTGGATTCCTGAACACAGGACGGGACATAGTTATAACCTCTAAAAAATTGTAATTGTGGCAATTAACTCTGAATCCTGGGAATGTCCTTTTCTTTCCTCCTCCTTTCAGCCTCAAAGTACAACCTTAAGGCAGGCTAGGCCTTATGTTGGTCATCAGACGCACATTATTGAGCCTTGCTGACTTGCAAAGTGCCTTGGTGTGTGTCCTAGTAGATGTAAAGCCAACAATGACAATGTCTCTAGTTGTCTCAGTTCCTCCATCTCCACTGCAAGGGAGATAGGTCCAAACTGCAAGTGACACTGACACCCTTACAACCCACTGACTCCCACAATCACCCCAACTATAAGTCTTCCCACTCTGGCGCTTGTAAGGATGCAATTTCTTTCTCTCTGTTCCTCTGTCTCAGCTGCAAAGTAATTTGTGCTTGGTCCCACAGCTTTCTGAACAGCAGAGTTAAAAGGTTGGACATCCATTAGATACCAATGCTAGTAATATATCTAGCATGCTTTCTTTCACGCCCACTGGTTGTCTGAATGAAAAATCTTGATGACATTTTGAGAAAGAGAAATGGTGGCAATGTATTAAAGAGAATTTAGATTCAGTGGCCACCTTACTATTTACTTCCAATACCTAATAACGTGGCCGCTAGGTGTATGCTCGTGGTTTTCTGCTGCTGTAGCCATTCTACTTCAAGGTTCAACATATTGTACATTCAGAGATGCTCTTCTGCGAACCACTGTCGTAACATGTGGTTATTTGAGTTACTGTCACCTTCCAACCAGACTGGCTGTTTTCCTCTGACCTCTCTCATTAACAAAGCATTTTCACCCACAGAAATGCCGCTCACTGAATTTTTTTTGTTTGTTTTTTGCAGCATTCTCTGTAAACTCTAAAAACTGTTGTGTGTGAAACTCCCAGGAGATCAGCAGTTTTTAAGATACTCAAACCACCCCATCTGGCACCAACAGTCATTCCAAGTCCATTATATCATAGCTTCGGGTAAATTCTATCCTTGGAAAACATTTCCAACATGCAGTTGGGTTCTTAGGTTACTGGAATATATTAGTTTAAACTAAAACATTGCTCCTTGCAATGTTGATCTCAATTCTTCCCCAATTCATCATGCTCCATGAGAGAAAAAGAAGCATGCTGAAAATGGCAGATGGAATGTAATGCAGACATGTGCAATGTGTTGCACTTTGAGATGACAAACCGGGGTAGGTCTTACACGGTCAAAGTCACTTTGATCATATCTTTTCCCCATTCTGAGCAACAACTGAACCTGTTGACCATGTCTGCTTTTATGCATTGAGTTGCTGCCACATGATTGGCTCAATATTTGTATTAATGAGCAGGTGTACAGGGCCACAGAGTGTATAGCAACAAGTCAATACAAAGGGACTCACGGAAATGCATTCATTCACAGAACTGTGAGGCAGGAAAGTTGGAGAAACAAAGTTGAGAGGGGGAACTGAGGGGAGTGGTAAAAGAGCAAGTTACACATGACGGAGAGATGGAGGCAACTGGGACTATTTTTGGATTGTTCTTGTGTCAACATGAGTATAGTGTCTGTGTCTATGCTGTAATAAACCTGCACTGTGAATGGCAGATTACTGACTCTTTATGTTTAGGGGAAGCTGAATAATCACTTTTCTCTTTGGAGTAATGGCACACTTTAGCTGGTGTTTTTCCAATACCTCAACAATTCATTTGAAATATTAGTAACAGATGTTCCAGACTTTTAATCTTCATTCTCAAGGGCTGAACAGTTCCAAGTCCACTATATCACAGCTTCAGGTACTTTCTATCCTCGGAAAACATTTCCAACATGTGGTTGGGTTCTTAGATTACTGGAATATATTAGTTTAAACTAAAACATTACTCCTTGTAATGCTGATCTTAATTATTCCCCAATTCATCATGCTCCATGAGGGGGAAAAAAAAGTATGCTGAAAATAGCAGATGGATTTCAATGCAGACAAGTGCGATGTGTTGCATGTTGAGATGACAAACCGGGGTAGGTCTTACATGGGCAGCGGTAGAACAGGGGGAACTGGGAATACAAGTTCCGTGATTTATTGAAAGTGACATCACAGGTAAATGGGGTTATAAAGAGACCTTTCGGCACATTGGCCTTCATAGATCAGGTATTGAGTACAGGAGATGGGATGTTATGTTGAAGTTGGTGACATTGACATTGGTGAGGCCTAATTTGGAGTAGTGTGTCCAGTTCTAGTCACAGAACTGAAAGAATTAAAGGAAAGATACCAATAAGGTTAAAAGATTTTGCTGAGACTTGAGGTTCTGACTTTATTCCCTGGAACGTAGACGATTGAGGAAGATTCGATAGAGGCATGCAGAATTATGAGGGGCATAGATAGGGTAAATACAAGCAGGCTTTTTCCACTGAGGTTGGGTGAGACTAGAACTAGAGGTCATGAGTTCAGGGTGAAAGGTGAAATACTTAAGGGGAACCTGAAGGGAACTTCTTCAGTCAGAGGGTGGTGAGAGTGTGGAATGATCTGCCAGTGGAAGTGGTGGATGTGGGTTTGATTTTCGCATTTAAGAGGAATTTGATAGTGACATGGACAGGAGGGGTATGGAGGGATATGTTTCAGGTGCAGGTCTATGGGAGGAGGCAGATTAATAGTTCAGCAGAAACTCTGTCAGCTGAAGGGCCTATTTCTGTGTTGTATGACTATGACTATGACTCTCTTGTATTATTACAAATTTTAAATATGATTTTTAATGAACATATGAACTTTCACGAACACAAGAGGTTCTGCAGATGCTGGAAACCCACAGCAGCACATACAAAATGCTGGAGGAACTCAGCAGGTCAGGCAGCATCGATGGCAAGGAATAAGGAGTCAATATTTCAGACAGAAACTCTTTACCAGGCTTCTTCCACCGAGCTTGGGTGAGTTCCAGAACTAGAGACCAGTGGGGTGAGAGGGGAACATGAGGGAGAACTTCACCCTTCATCGGGGTGAAAGGTCCCAGTCTGAAACATCAAAGCTCTACTCCCTTTCTTTGATACTTCCTGACCTGCTGAGTTGCTGCAGCATTTTCTGTAAGAACTTCCAGATAACTTTACATTAAATGTGAGTATCAGTTTTACTTAATGAGAAGTTTGAAATGGCAGATCCTGTAATGTGATACCGTGAGGAACGGAGGAAGAACTGGAGCTGGAGTTGTGTGGAATAATGTATCATCAAATGGGTCCCATGGTAACGTAGTGGTTAGCGCAATGCTATTACAGCTCAGAGTGTTCTGGAGTTCAGAGTTCAATTCTGGCATCCTCTGTAAGGAAGATTGTATAGTCTTCCTGTGTGTGCATGGGACGGGTTTCCTCCCACTGTGCAAAAACATTCCGATTGGCAGGTTAATTGGTCATCGTAAATTATCCTGTGACTAGGCTAGGCTTAAATCATGGTGTGGCGTGGCTCATTGGGGCGAGGGGCCTGTTTTGCATTGTATCTCCAAATAAAAAATTTTAAAAACTCATTTAAAAAAAAATAAAGTCTTCAATGCTCTTCATTCCCTTTGAGGAGATCAGTTTGCCATTAAATTCTGATGCTGTGAACTAATTTGCCTCCAGGAATTCTCTGTATGCCGCAGCAGTTCGTGGTTATTCTCAATGTTCAGCTAACATCTAATATCCTGGAGATAGTCCAAAAAAAGCAACTGCTTCTGCATTCTTACACACGTGAGGTCCCTGTACAGCATTCCTTCAGCTCTAGAACTTGAGGTTAATTCCAGTCGAGGCAGCTGGCGAGAAATCTCTCTGTCCCCTTAAAGAAGCTTTTATTTTATTTAGAGATTCAGCACAGTAACGGATTCTTCCAGCTCAACAAGCCCACACTGAATTACACCCATGCGACTAACTGGTACACCTCTGGAATGTGGGAGCACCTGGAGCTTCTGGAAGAATCCCACGCAGTCATGTGGAAAATATACAAACTCCTTACAGACCAGGCAGCAGCAGGATCGAACCTTGGTTTGTGGTGCTGTAATAGCATTCTGCTAACCACTACACCATTGCTCTGACTCAGTTATAATCAGGTTTATTGTTACTGACATATATCGCAAAGCTTGTTTGTGCGCACACATCCATTGGTTTCACGCGGATCAGCGTGACGAATATACGCACAGGTAGATCATGCCAGTAGGCAATACGTGGATTATGCAAATTATGACATCAGTCAAATTTCAAAGTAAATTTATGATCAAAGTACATATTTGTCACCATGTGCTACACCAAGAAGTACTATTAGAAGTACAGTATTTAATCTTAATAGAAGTATTCTTATTAGTACAGGAAGCTGAAGATACATAACACAGCAAACTTCTCCCCCTCTGCCATCAGAATTCTGAATGGACAATGAGCCCATGAACACGACCTCACTAATTATTTTGATCTCTTTTTACACTACTTATTCATTTATTTTATATACATATTTCTTATTTTATTTTATAGTATATTTTACATATTACACAGAACTGCTGCCACAAAACAACAAATTTCACAACATATAAGACCATAAGATAATAGGAGCAAAATTAGACTATTTGGCCCATCGAGTTTGCTCCACTATTTCATCATGGCTGATTTATTTTCCCTTTCAGCCCCAGTCTCCTGCCTTCTTCCCATACCCCTTCATGCCCTGACTGATCAGGAATCTGTCAACCTCTGCCTTAAGTACACCCAATGGCTGGCCTCCACAGCCGCCTCTGGCAACGAATTCCACAGATTCGCTGCCCTCTGACTAAAGAAATTCCTTATCATGTTCGTTTCTAAAAGGACGCTTCTCTGTTCTGAGGCTGGTCTTAAACTGCCCCAGCATAGGAAATATCCTCTCCACATCCACATCCGTTGAGGCCTTTCAACATTCGATAGGTTTCAATAAGACTGATAAAAAGCCTGATTCTGATTCTGATTTTGATACTACCTCGAGATTCATTTGCTTGCAGACATTCACAGCAGAACAAAGAAATACAATTTAATCAATGAAAAAGTACACATAAAACTGACAAACAACCAATAGGAAAGAAAAAGGAAAAACAACACAAATACAAAAAAAAAGAGTGAATAAGTAGTATTGAGAAGATGAGGTGTAGAGTCCCTGAAAGTGCGTCTGTGGGGTGTGGAATCAGTTCAATGTTGAGGTGAGTGCAGTTATGCATGATGGTTCTGGAGCCTGATGGTTAAAGAGTAATAACTGTTCCTGAACGTTTGGTGTGGGACCTCAGGTTCCTGTACCTTCTTCCTGATGGTGGCAGTGAGAAGAGAGCAAGACCTGAATGGTGAGAGTTGTTATGACGGACGCTGCTTTCTTGTGACAACACTCCATGTAAGTGTGCTCAATGGTGTTATTTGAACGGCAACTTTTTTTTACACAAATGGCGGTGTCTATGTGAAATCACCTACTAGAGAAAGTGGTTGAAGGAGGTACAATAGCAGCTTTTAAAAGGTAATTAGACAGACACATGGATAGGAAATGCTTTGAAGATTATGGGCCAAACACTGGCAAATGCGACTAGCTTGGATAGGGCACCTGGTCAGCACGGACCTGATAGTCCGAAGGGCCTGTCTCCATGCTCAATCCCTCTATTAATCTGCTGCTTTATTTTTGCTTTACAATATTTTTGAGAAATCTTCACTTTACTGCAAGCATCTAAGTGGAATCTTCCACTCTGCAGCCACAGCGACAATGAGGAAGGTCAATGCTTGGATGGTCAGGCTGTCGAGGTGACTGTGTCGGGCTCATTCTAAACTCAAGAGGCAATTGCAGTATATCATATTTGGGTGTCTACCCTTGCTTCAGAGTTAACTACACATTCTCGCTTCTCATATTCCAGCAGACAAATGAGAGTTTAAAGTCTCAGTATTGATTAATCAGGAGAAAGTCCAGGTTGATAAACAAAGCTTAATGGGATGAACTTGACTCCAGGCAGTCCTTCCAGGTGAGGTGACACTTCACCTGTGAGTTTGTCAGGGTTGTCTATTTATCAGGTACTCCTGCCATACCCTTGTCTATATTGGTGAGACCTGATGTAAACTGGGGGACGGACTGCTCTGTCCACTGCAAGAGGCAAGCTCTCCCAGTGGTTACCCATTACAATTCAACTTCTCATTCCCATTCTGCCATGTCGCTCCATGGTTTCTTCTACTGCCACGATGAGGCTACGCTCAGGATGGAGGAGCAGCACCTTATTATCCGTTTGGGCAGACTCCAAGCTGATACATCGAGTGCTCTAACTTCCTGTAACTTTACCCTCTTCCTCCTCTCTTTTTCCATTCCCCAATCTGGCTCCCCTCCCAACCTTTCTCGTCTCACCTGCACATCACCTGGGCTCCCTCCTCCTTCCCTTTCTCCCATGGCCTTCTCTCCCCTCCAAACAGATTCCTTCTTTTTCAGTCCTTTACCTCTTCCACCTATCAGCTCCCAGCTTCTTATATCAACCCACCTTCCCCCTCACCAGTGACTGTCCATTCCCCTCCGCAGAAGAAGAGTCTCGGCCTGCAACATCAACAGTCCATTTCTCTCCAAAGACGCCGTCTGACCTGTTGAGTTCCTCCAGCATTTCTGTGCGTTGCTCAGTTCCATCGTTGATCTGAATTCCTGTGCTTTTCTTTTTATTCACGACACATTGACCTTCTTACAGCAGCATGTACCAATCTGCTCTTTGTGTTACTTGAACCAACAGTGTCAAATGTGAAAATCTAATTACAGTGGAACTGTGCTCCAGGCTGTTGGAGAAGAAATTGCCTTCTGCAGCTCTGCCGATACTCCACCACTATCTGCTCCCAGTGAGAGTATTGGAACTAGCTCCTAATGAAATCATTTTTAAAATATTGACCCACTGCACTGATTGTAATGTTTTTCTTTTAATTCACGCACTCAATATTTTGTAAACAGCATGTTCCCCTCCGCTACCAGATTTCTGAATGGACAATGAACCCGTAAACACTATCTCAGTGTTTTTTCTCACTTTTTGCACTACTTCTTTAAAATAATTTATTTCCTCTTTTAATTTATAGTATATTTTATGTCCAGCACTGTACTGCTGCCTCAAAGCAACCAATTTCACAACATATGTCAGTGGTAATAAACCTGATTCTGATTTTGAAATTATATTTTATTACAAACACTGCTGGTATTTTGCTAAAAACTTGATTCCGGTTCTGGTTCTGATTTGAAGGCATACTTCGTGGTGATATCTTAATCTGAAGTTGTGTACATTTGTTTCTTCATCTGAATAAAACAAAACATGTTACTGGTAATGTTTAGAGTAATGGAATTATAGAACACTACGGTCTGTGTGAAAGCACACACCACCTTCTGAATGTCACTTGCAATCCATCTCGAACAGACGGGCCTCCCACTGGGCCGTATCACACAACCGGTTCTCTCTCGCATCTTCTCTCTTCATCTCCCACCAAACAAAAGACCCAAGACCATCCTTAGTGTCCCTCCCCAGAAAAACCTCCTCTCAGTTCAACCATCCTAATTGGATGGCACATATTCCTCATCATCCCTTATCTTCAATAACCCGAACAGGCTGAAAGCAGAACAGGCTGCTCTGACAGGACTGCTGAATGAAATACCTACAGCATAACAGTACAGATGTGAACGAGGGCATTAGAATAAATAAATAAATAATACTGAAAACGTAAGTTGTAGGGTCCTTGAAAGTGAGACCATAGGTTGTGGAATCAATTCAGAGTTGAGGTGAGTGAAGTTATTGACACTGGTACAATATCCTGATAGTTCAAGGGTTGCAATCGTAATCTAATCTACCATCCCTGCTGGCAGGTGGTTCCACACTCTCACCCCCCTCTGAGTGAAGAAATTCCCCTTAACGTTCCATTTAAAACATTTCACCTTCCATCCTTAACCCATGAACTTTAGTCCTAGTCTCACCCAATCTTGGTGGAAAACGTCTGCCTTCATCAACTTTGTTTTGTGTGACAGAACATAAATGAATGGAAGGCAGTCCAGTTAACGTTCACTGTTTAAACCATTTCAGATTGAGTGTAGTCAGTACCGACATTTCTTCCCCCTCTGCTCGTGCCTGGAATTCTGTTCATTTCAGCCCTGAAGCGGGTGGCAATCTTTTAAATTCTCACTCGGCATAATGGACATGGGCGATCAGAAAGGAGTGAACGCTTCGATCGCTGTGCTTGTTTTGCCAATAACTAAAACTCCAACATTTCCTGTAGTGTTCCCTTGTATATAATTAAAGATCCTTAAAATATCTGAACACGGTTTGCAGGTGTAGTCTCTCTTCAGAGTACAGCTCTTTTCAAATGTAGCATTAAAAACAAGACTGTCTAGGCTTGCTAAGTGTGCGTCAAATAGAGCTAGTCTGAATACTGTCAGTCCATAAGACGCAGGAGCAGGATTAGGCCGTTCGGCCTGTCCAGTCTGCTCGGCCTTTCCACCATGGCTGAGCAACGTACACAACATGCTGGAGGAGCTCAGCCAGCCAGGCAGCATCTGTTGGGAGGAACAAACAGTCATCATTTCCAGCTGAGACCTTTCTTCAGGGCTGACTTATCCTCCCTCTCAACCCCATTTCATTAAGTACTTATCAACCTCTGCTTTAAATATACCCAATGTCTCGGCCTCCCCACAACCCTCTGCGGCAAGGAATTCCAGATTCACCACCCTCCGGCTAAAGAATTTCTTCCTCATCTCTTTTCTAAAGGGATGTCCCTCTATTCTGAGGCTGAGCCCTTTGGTTCTAGAGTCTTCCACTATTGGAAATTCTCTATATCAACTCTATCTAGGCCTTTCAATGTTTGTTAGGGTAATGCATTATGCCTAAAGCAAATATGGTTATATTCATAAACACAAGAAAGTCTGCAGATGCTGGAAATTCAGAGCGACGCACACAAAATGCTGAAGGAACGCAGCAGGTCAGGTAGCGTCTATGGAACTAAATAGGTAGTTGATGTTTCGAGCCAAGACCCTTCTTCAGGTCTCGTATTAATACATAACAAGAACATCAGTTTCCCTAGCTGCCATCAGTGAGGCACAGCGAGGAACCCACTGTTCCCTTCTGCTCAACCTTCAGATAAGCCTTATTCTGTTTATATCATAGCATTTCTGAAATGGTATAATTGAAAAGTTATTTTTGTTTTAATAGTCTTTGTCAACAGCATGAAAATGCAATCTTACCCATTACACCATCCTTCCTACTGTGATGAGCCAGTGAGTCACGGCATAATGTGGGAGGTGGGAGAATAATATGGCAGAGCTATCGTAGGCATACAGTACCGGGAAATTGTCTAGACAGGGTGTGTCAGATTTTGTCAATTAGAAAAGAGAACAGAATGTGTTATGCCAACCCTTTAACCTACTTCAAAGTCAGTCTAACCCTTATGTCCTACCCAGCTCCCCATTTCCCTATCATCAGTGCTCCTATCGAAGAGTTTCTTAAATGTCCCAAATGAACCTGCCTCTACCATCCGTCCTGGCAGTGAGTTCCATGCACCCACCACTCTGTGTAGAGAGCTTATCTCCGATACCACCCCCCCCCACATACTTTCCTCCCAACAATTTAAAGTAATGCTCCTTCGTACTACCCATTGCTGCTCTGGGGAAAGTCATTCAATCTATGCCTCTTATTATCTTGTACACCTCTAACAAGTTGCCTCTCATCCTCTTTCTTGCCGAAGAGAAAAGCCCTCACTCATTCAAACTCTCCCCATAAGACAACTTATTAATGACTTTGACACGAGGAAATCTGCAGATGCTGGGAGTGCAAGCAACAGACACAAAAAATGCTGGTGAACGCAGCAGGCTGGGCAGCGTCTACTATACAGTCGACGTCGACTGTACCTCTTCCTATAGATGCTGCCTGGCCTGCTGCGTTCACCAGCATCTTTTGTGTGTGTTGATTAATGGCTTTGAACGTTTTCATCTGGAACTGTATGATCTGCTTTCTGACCCAGCCCCAGCAGTAGCACTGTGTAACAACCACGCAGGAAAGCCCGAAGGGTGTACTTGTAATGTGCTCAGCAGATGTGGGAGAAGCCCAGAGACAAATCAGCGTCACTGAGGCACCAGGCCCTTCAGATAACACACAAAACTGAGACCAATGCAAAACATTGTTAACTGCAGAGCAAATGCCCAGAGTAAGTTTCTTCTTGAGCTAGAGGACAGTGCAAAATTCAGGTTAATGCATGCAGGAATCTCTACAGCCTTCTTGAGCACAGCAGAGTCAATGACTTTCAAACCTATTTACTTATTTAGAGATACAGTGTAGAACTGGCCCTCCCAGCCCAATGGACCAAACCACCCAGTGACCACCCACTTAACACTGGCCTAATCTCACAATGATGCGCGCGCGCGCACACACACACACACACCACAGAGACACACACACACACACACACACACCACAGAGACACACACACACACTCACATGCGCACACAGAGACCAGAGAGACACACACACACACAGACACACACACACACACACACACACACACACACAGGACGGGCAACCCACCTACTTAACACTAGCCTAACGATAGAACGACTTACAATGATACATTAACCTACAAACTGATATGTCTTTGGAATGTGGGAGGAAACCAGAGTACCCAGAGAAAAGAAACTTTCTTACAGATAACCATAAGATCTTAAGACATAAGAGCATAATTAGGCCATTTGGCCCATTGAGTCTGCTCTGCTATTTCCTCATGAATAATCCATTTTTCTTCTCAGTTGCAATCTCCTGCCTTCTCCTTATAACCCTTCATGCCCTGACAAATCAAGAATCTATCAACCTCTGCCTTAAATATACATAATGACTTGGCCTCCAAAGCTGCCTGTGACAAAGAATTCCACAGATTTACCACTCTCTAGCTAAAGAAATTCCTCCTCATCTCCATTCTAAATTGACATCCCTCTATTCTGAGGCTGTATCCTCTGGTCTTAGATTCTCCCACCACAGGAAACATCCTCTCCACATCAAGGCCCTTCACCATTCAAGGTCACTGCACACTCTTCTGAATTCAGGCCCAGAGCCATCAAAAGCTCTTCAGATAACAAGCTGTTCAAACCTGGAAACATTTTTGTGGACACTGGAAGTGAACTCCAAACAGCAACACCTTGAGCTTTAGTAGCATTGCGCTAAACACTGTGCCCAAATCTGCATCAAGTTTTACTTATTCCAGAACATAAGGTTGTACTCTTGGGAATGAATGGAGACTTGTTAAGATATCATTCCTCTGCTGCTTGGGATAATTCAAAAATATACATGAACAAAGGAAGAAAAAGAGGCTACACTCACAACACGCTGGAGGAACTCAGCAGGTCAGGCAGCATCCGTGGAAAAGATCGGTCAACGTTTCGGGCCGGAACCCTTCGTCAGGACTGTAGGGGGAAGGGGCAGAGGCCCTTTAAAGAAGGTGGGGGGAGGGTGGGAAGGAGAAGGCTGGTAGGTGCCAGGTGAAAAACCAGTAAGGGGAAAGATAAAAGAGGCTATTTGCTAAATACCCAAAATAGCTATTGCATCTTCTGAAGTTCTCGCATGGTTTTGGTTCCTGTTTCTATTTTTAGCTTCCAACGTCAATCGTGGAATTTGTAACCAGAAGTAAGAAGGGACAATATTCAAGAGGGAATTGAAGCAAGCAAATACTATGGCCACTATGCTATTTAAATAACAAATAATATTATCTCAGAGGTCATAGGCCATACATAGGGTTTAATAGACTTTTATGCTTGGTAGCACATTGAAACATAAATATTCAGATTAAGATTGCAGCAACTTCATTATACAGGTGTTTTCTGGGAGGCTCTTTGAGGCTAAATAACGAAGATAACCTAGACATACACAAGCTATAGGGAAAGGTTGAGAAGGTTAGGACTTCACTCCCTGGCGTATAGGAGAATGAGGGGTATAATTATAAATTTCTGAGGGGTATAGATAGGGTAAATGTAAGCAGGCTATTTCCACTAAAGTTAGATGAGACTAGAACTAGAGGTTATGGGTTAAGGTTGAAAGGTAAAATACTTAAGAGTTACATATATGGGGAACCTCTTTACTCCAAGGGTGGCTAGAGTGTATAATGAGCTGCCAGTGAAAGTGGTGGATGTCGATTTGATTGCAACGTTTAAGAGAAGTTTGGATAAGTACATAGATGGGAGAGGTGTGGAGGGCTTTGGTCTCGGTGCAGGTTGAGGAGAGTAGGCAGAATAAGTTTGGCATGGACTAGATGGGCTGAAGGGCCTGTTTCTGTGACTCAGTGCCTCTAGTCCAAAGTGGCTGCATGATGTACCACCCACAAATGATGTGTTTTTCAGAAGCTGCTATGCCAGCACCCTCAATCACAAAACCAACAAGAGGGGACGTCTGCATGGGAAGCATCTTTTCCTGTGACTGGTGATGAAACTACTCTGCTGATTGTTGGATCTGGTGGTTCTTTGGAAGATAAGAAAAACTTGGTGGCTATGGCCATTTGATAAAGTGTTAGAAGAAGAAAGAAAGAAAAGGAAAAGCCATGGTCACCTCAGACTCAGACTAGAAATAAACAACATTCCAGTGATAACAATTAACCTATGAAATACCCGGATTCGAGGGCCATGACACAGGCTTCAGGAAAAACAAGAAGCTTCTACAAAAATGCAAATCATCTATACTACAATTACCTGAAAATTTGTGATTAGATAAATATTATAAACAAGCATAGGCAAGTTAAACTACAAAGAAAATACTAAATAAGCAATCCTACATCTTAATCCAACACGTTCCGCTGTTGTCCAACAGCTTTATGAGAGCGCTTGTCCCTGAAAAACTGAAATTACAAATCACCATCGCCTTTCCTAAGGGATTTCCTCGAAGTGCAACTCTTCCTATTAATACTAACATCTAAAAAAATTAATTAATAATCCTTTACTAGGTACACCTGCTCATTAATGCAAATATCTAATCAGCCAATCATATGGCAGCAATGCATTGTGCAACATCACGCAGACGTCGTCAAGGGGTTCAGTTGTTGTTCAGACTAAACATCAGAATGGGGAAGAAATGTGACCTAAGTGACTGACTGTGGAGTGATCGTTGGTGCCAGATGGGGTGGTTTGAGTATCTCAGAAACTGATGATCTCCTGGGATTTTCACACACAACAGTCTCTAGAGTTAACAGAGAATGTTGCGTAAAACAAAAAAAAACATCCTTTGAGCAGAAGTTCTGTGGGTGAAAATGCTTTAATGAGAGACTTCAGAGGAGAGTGAGCAGACTGATTCAAGCTGACAGGTAGGTAAAAGTAACTCAGATAACCATGCGTTACAGCAGTGGTGTACAGAAGAGCATCTCTGAACACACAACATGTTGACCTTGAAGTAGATGGGCTCCAGCAGCAGAAGACAACGCTGGGTTCCATTCTTGTACCTAATAAAGTGCTGACTGAGCGTAAACAAGACTTGTGACTCTATGATTGCGTGATCGGGCTAAACCGAGCCCTGTTTTTCAGCTCTGCATGAAGAACTTTTAATAAAACAATATCTTTTCCTTAGAGTATTAACACCCAATGACTCATTAGGTGTGTGGGGTGATTTAAATAACACTCTGCAGCATGATTCTCCAACTGATGAAATTTATTCAGGAATATTGTTCATTGTAAGCCATGTGCAGCCCTTCCAAGAGGCATGGAGATATAATATCCACCATGCTGTGCCAAGGCAAGAGCTGTTCTCAGTTAAAAATGAGATAAGGCCAGACACAATGCCCTTCAAAACATGCAGACTGCAGCTTCGGAATACGTTACGAATCAGATCCAATAGTATTTCCTCATGTGAAGTACAAAGTAAATGGCATCTGTAAGGACCCCCATCACCCAGGACATGGCCTCTTCTCATTGGCACCATCAGGGAGGAGGTACAGGAGCCTGAAAACACACACTCAATGATTCAGGAACAGCTTCTTCCCCTCCAACATTAGGTTTCTGAATGAACACTACCTCACTATTATATGTTACAGTACTGCTGCTGCAGAACAAATTTCACGACATTCTCTATGTTAGTGGTATTAGAACTGGTTCTGAATTGATGAGTGGGCTGACAGGAGTGAGATTGATCAGCTAGTAGAGTGGTGTCAAGGCAACAACCTTGCACTCAACGTTAGCAAGACCACCAAGGAATCAACTATAGACTTCTAAATGGGGAAGTTAGGAGAACATCAAGGTGTCAACGTCTCAGACTGTCTATGCTGGGCAGAGTTAAGCACATGGTCAAGCAGAAATGCTGAATTCAAGTTCTGAATTTCACCATGGAAGCTTGATTTACACAGCAAAATAATGCATTGAACTTCTTTCCCCCTTGCCCCTTCCAGACCTCCACACCTGAGGGCAGTGGAAGGCAGATCCATTCTGCTTCGCTTTCTAAATAAACCCCTTTCTGGCACCTGCTCTCGTCCCTTCTGTGTGGGGTTACAAATCCACAGGAAAAATCAATAAGACATGAGTGTACATAGAGCATCCACACTTGGTGATGATTTCCTAGAAACTTCAAATCATTAGGAGAATGGGCAAAGAAATCACAGGTGGAATACAAAGTGCCTTTAGCTAGAGAGTGATGAATTTGTGGAATTCTTTGCCACAGGCAGCTGTGGAGCCCAAGCCTTTATGTATATTTAAAGCAGAGGTTAATTGGTCAGGACATGAACGAATAGAGGGAGAAGGCAGGAGATTGGGGCTGTGAGGAAAATTGGGTCAGCCATGATCACAGAGCTAAGCAGTATTACATCCGTATTGTACTGTCTCAGTACATTCATATTTGTGTGCTGTAGCACTTTTTTATTCACAGTTATTTTGTAAATAACACAATTCTTTGCATTTCTGGTCAGAAGCTAAATGCAGTTCATTGGCTTTGTATCTGTACTCGGCACAATGACAATAAAGTTGAATCTAATCTAATCTAATGAAATGGCAGAGTAGACTCAATGGGCCAAATGACCTAATTCTGTTGCTATATTGTATGGTCTTATGGACCACACTTAATGGCCACTTTACCATAGACACATCCTGTACCTAATAAAATGGCCGCTGAGTGTGTGTTCATGATCTTCTGCTGCTGTAGCCCACCCAGAAGGGAAGAAGTTATACTAAAATGGTGAGTGGGACTTCAAGCTCCTGTACCTCCTGTATGTGAAGAGGACATGTCCTTGATGGTGAGGGTCCTTAATGATGAACATGGCCTTTTGAAGATGTCCTCGATGTTGGGGAGGCGAATGCCCATGATGGAACTGGCTGAGTCTAAAACTTCCTGCAGCTATTTCTGATGCTGTGCAGTGACCCCTCCGTACCAGAGGGCAATGCAACCAGTCAGAATGCTCTCCATAGCACATCTGTAGAAATGTACTTCAGTCTTTGGTGACCTTCCCAAACCTTCTCAAATTCCTAATGAAGTATAGCCATTGGCGTCGCTTCTTTGTAATTGCATCAATATGTTGGGCCTAGGATAGATCCTCAGAGATGATGACAACAAGGAACTTGAATCTGCTCAATCATTCCATCGCTGACCCCTTGATGAGAGCTGGTGTGTGCCCCTAAACTTCCCCTTCCTGAGCTCCAATATCAATTCCTGGGTCACCTCTTGCTATGTTTCTTCTTCCATTTTGCCAATATTTAGAAATTATTTACCTCACATCAGCAGAGTTTGCAATTTCTCTGTTTTGTTCCACATTGTTTACTCTGTTCTGTTATCAGTGGGACCCTGAGAAACATCTGCTTGTCCAGGTCTTGCAGTAATTCAGATTTCCTTTCTGAGTGTCCACAGGGAGTTACTGGCTCCATCGTAGATTCCAGCAGGCTTTTCCATCCGTTGAAAGATATGCTTCTTCCCAATGAAGCTGTGCCTTCCATCTGCATTTCTCTTGGGAGCTGTCTGATTCCCATCTCAGCACTTAATATATTCTGTCATCCAAGATCATAAATAGCCAAATCCCTGAACCCTGTTGAATCTTCCGTTTATTTGAAAGTATACTCCCTTGCTACATGCCTTTCTGATGTGTTTTCCTGGAATGCACAACAGCTGCTTATATTGTCCAGTCCTCTCTTGTCTGTAGCAGAGAACTTAATTTACATGTCAAAAAATATTAGAACTTTTATTTCTGATGTGTATACCTCCTTGAAACCTACTTATAAGTTTCAGACTTGATCCTGAACAGTCAGAGGAAGAAGATTCATCATTGCTGGGTGACTTTTACCATCCAATATGTTTAATCAAGTCCTTTGGGTGTTCTGACGGTTGAGGTCTGCTGTACATATTCTTGAGGAGTCTTGCCTTGCAGTCAGTTAAAGAATGGCATCTGTTTTGTTGGTAAGCAAAGGCACTCCATGTTTTACTGAGTCAGAGACCCTTCTTATAATCTGTAAAGCAGGGGTATAATGTGTACTTTAATTCCCAGGCTTTATTTTTCTATCCCTGTTTTGGACTGAAGACCTGACCATTACTTCGCCTCGCACACTTAAGTGGGCTATTTAGCTGGGAATATTTCTCTCAGCATGTGATTGTGTTTCTGTTTGTGTTGGCACTGAGAGAGGCCAAATAGAACTCGGCATCTCGGATCGTCCCAGCCTCCTACCTGAAGGAGAACAATGTGGCTAAAGGAACTCTGGACTTCTCAAGGAGCAATCAAACAGCGTATATACTCTTTACAATTCAACAAGATTTAATGCTAGTCTTTTTGGCTTTTATCAACAGAGAATATTTTACTGTAAATAAGTGCACAAAATGAAAGTTCTAGAAAAGTTTAATGCACAGATTAAGACATCAACATTCAGTTTCTCTAGATTAAAACATTTATCTTTTCAACACAGTTACAGGGATCAACATGGGACAGTGATCATCTTCTGACATCACACTTCCAAACACCCTATCAATAATTATTTATAATGATTTTGATATATTTGGCTTGCCCATAGAAGGCAGATGGTGATAGGAGATGAAGCATGTTCTGCCTGGAGGTCAGTGACCAGTGGTGTCCTGCAGGTAGATAAGTTGGTTAAGAAGGCTTATGGAATGCTTGTTTTTACTAGTCAAGGCATTGATTTCAAAAGTCAGGGGGTTATTTTGCAACTTTATAAAACTCTGGTTAGGCCACGTCTTGAGTATTCCATACAGTTCAGGTCACCTCACTATAGGAAGGATGTTGAGGCTTTGGAGAGGGTGCAGAAGAAGTTTACCAGAATGCTGCCTGGTTTAGAGGGCATGTGCTATCACAAGAGGCTGGATAAACTTGGGTTGTTTTCTCAGGAGCGCTGGAAGCTGAGGGGAGATCTGAAAGAGGTTCTTAAAAACGTAAACACGAGGAATTCTGCAGATGCTGGAGATTTCAAGCAACACACATCAAAGTTGCTGGTGAACGCAGCAGGCCAGGCAGCATCTCTAGGAAGAGGTACAGTCGACGTTTCGGGCCGAGACCCTTCGTCAAGAGTCCTGGCCCGAAACGTCGACTGTACCTCTTCCTAGAGATGCTGCCTGGCCTGCTGCGTTCACCAGCAACTTTGATGTGTGTTGATAGAGGTTCATAAGGTTATGAAGGTGTAGGTAGAGTACACAGGGAGTATCTATTTCCCAGGGTTGGAATGTTTAATACCAGAGGGCATGCATTGAAGGTGAGAGGGTGTAGGTTCACGGGGGATGTGTGGGGTAAGTTTTTTATTCAGAGAGTGGTGAACACCAGGAATGCACTGCCTGGTCTGGTGGTAGTGGCAAATGCATAAGAAACGTTTGGGTAGGCACATGGACATAAGGAAGGTGGAGGAATATGGACATTGTGTAGGTAGGAGGGTTGAGTGTTTTTGTCTTGCTTTTGAGCTGGCTGGACACAACGTTGTGGACTGAATGCCCTGTCCCTGTGCCGTACTAGTCTGTGACTCTACGGATCTGTCTGCGACCACGGCTGTTAGTGACTTTTATAGCTGACTTGAATGAGGAAGTGGAAGTGTGCATTCGTAAGTTTGTAGATGACAGGATTGTCGGTGATGTTGCGGGTAGTGTAGAAGGTTATTGTGGGTTACAATGGGCTGAGGATGCAGAGCTGGGCTGAGAAGTGGCAGATGGAGTTCAATCCAGAGAACTGTGAAGTAATTCACTAAGGAAGGTCAAATTTGAAGTCCTTACTAAATGAGTCTAAGGTTAATGGCAGGGTTCTTAGCAGTGTTGAGGACCAGAAGGATCTTGAGGTCCACATCCATAGATCCCTCAAAGTTGCAGCACAACTTGATAGGGTGGTTTAGAAGGCGTATGGAGTGTCAGCCTTCATTAGTCAGAGAATTGAGCTCAAGAGCAGTGAGGTAATGTTGCAGCTCTATAAAATCCTGGATAGACCACACGTGGAGTATTGCGTTCACTTCTGCTTGCCTCATTATAGGAAAGATGTGGAAGCTTTAGAGAGGGTGCAAGGGTGCAGAGGAGTTTTACCAGTATGTTCCTGGATTAGAAAGCATATCTTATCGGGATAAATTCAGTGAGCTGGAGCAAAGAGGTGACTTGACAGAGGTTCACAAGATGATAAGAGTCATAGATTGACTGGACAATTAGAGACTTTTGCCCAGGGCACAAATGGCTAAATATGAGGGAGCAGAATTTTAAGGTGCTTGGAGGAAAGTATAGGTGGGAATGTCAGAGGTAGGTTTTTTAACGCTGAGAATGGAACGTGCTGCTGGGGTGGTGGTGGAGGCAAATACATTAGGGACATTTAACAGACTCGTAGATAGGCATCTGGAAGATAGAAAAATGGAGGGCTATGAGAGAGAAAAGGGTTAGATTGATCTTAGAGAGGGTTAAAATGTTGGCACAATATTGTGGGCCAAAGGGCATTTATGTTGTTGTACTGTCCTGTGTTCTTTGGTCACTTTCTAAAGCTGGTTCGGTGAATGTGATGGCAGAGGTCTCTGAGAGTACAACTACACTTTCAGTACGGGACCCAGGCACACCAGGCAGACCAACACAAGACAAGGATATGAATCAAGGACTGGAAGTTTCTATGAAACAATTGCACTCAATAATTGGCCACTTTTGATCAGATGAAGTACAAAATAAGGGTTGACTAGTTTGTATTCCTAATTGGATATGAACACCTGAAGAGTATATTGTAATTGAAATCCTGTGTATGCAATCAAGTGATTAGAAAGCACACATGCTTTCAATTGGTCAATAATTGTATAAAACTGACAATTTTGAGCTGAAGCATTAGAGAAGTTTGATGATGGGGTTGAACTGTTTTCTTTGTACACAAGTAAAGGTAAAGTCTGATTGATTTGGTGATGGCAGCATGATTGATTGTTTAGTCATTTGAGGAGAAATTATCTGTGTTTACTCTGTCAAAACCTTTCAAATTTTTGAAGCCCTCTGTTCTCTGCTCTTGCCCTCATAGTTCCACAAGAGGCCCAGCTGGATCACCTTTTCAAATGGGCATTATGTAACCATTCTGGCATTGTCTTTGTAAGTGCATAGAGCATCCTCTCCTGTGCCTCTACAGAATGACCAAAGAGCATCCTCTCACATGTCTCTATATCCAGACTGTGTACACACACCACTAAAAATTGCTTCAGGAGACAAATCTATTTGTCTCCATTTTATCCAAACTCTCTGTTAGACCATAAGGTATAGGAGCAGAATTAGGCTGTTTGGCCCATTGAGTCTGCTCCAGCGTTTCATCATGGCTAGTCCAATTTCTACTTATCATATACAAAATAAATATATAATATTCTATGTAGTTATATTATATGTTAAGTATTGTATATACAATATTCCTTAGTGTAATTTGTGGTATATTTTATGTTTTGTCCTGCACTGCTGGCACAAAACAACAAAGTTCACATTATACCTGTATGTCAATGATAGTAAACCTAATTATGATTCTGATTTCACCAATGAAGAATCACTAAATATAACAAATTGGATTATTCTTTTTAGCACTTCATACCAGGGCAATAACTGACCAGCCTGAAGGTAATTTGCACCTGCCCTGTGTGACCACCACAAAGTTCTCCAAAAACCATTTGTTCCATGTGGTAAAGCTCAGGCCTTTGCTCAGGATGAAATCACAGCTTCAAAGGGCCATTTAAAATGACATTGCTTTTTGTTCCCTTTGCACAACAATCTTATTTTTGTAACCACTGAAGAATGTTTTAGGCTATTGAGCCCACAGAAAATTGTGTGATATTTCTCTGCACAGCTTGTGAATGTGAAGTGTTACAGTTACCTGTCCTTTGTTACAGTGGAGGGGATCTTAATGCATAAGATAGTCACAGTTACTCTTCACTTGAAGGAAGTTTGCTTCCCTGATAGTTTAATGCTACAGGGTGACAGTGTCTTGAGGAGGTTTAAAATGCCAACAAGGATATTTTACAATGTGCTAATTTAGGGTGTTGGAAAGCAGGGTTCTTGGCAAAGAAGGAGAATACAAGACAAAGCTTTCGCTCCTGCCTATGCTGAAGAGGCTGACAGACCATAAAACAATGAGACATGGGAGCAGAATGAGGCCATTCAGCCCATTGAGTCTGCTCCACCACTCCATCATGGGTCTCAAACCCATTCTCCTGCCTTCAATCCATAACTTTTGACAGACGCAAGAATCCATCAAACACTTCTTTAAATACACCCAAAGACTTGGCCCCCACTGGCATTTGTGGCAAATTCCAGATTTACCTTCCTCTGGCTAAAGAAATTCATCCTCTTCTCTGTTCTAAAGGGATGCTCTTGTATTCTGAGGCTGTACCCTTTGGGCTTAGACTACCCCACTATCAGAAACAGCCTGTGCATATCCACAATATTAACAGCAATGATTTAGGACAAGGATAGGATCAATAGAGATAGAAGCAGAATTAGGCCATTTGGCCCATCAAGTCTGCTCCACCATTTCACCATGACTGATTCATTTTCCCTCTCAACTTTATTCTCCTTCCTTCTCCCTGTAAACTTTCACACCCTGACTAATCAAGCAGCTATCAATCTCTGCCTTAAATACACCTAATGACTTGGTCTCTACAGTCTCCTGTGGCAATGAATTCCACAACTTCACCATTTTTTGGCTAAAGAAATTTCTCCATCTCTTTCTAACTGGATGTCTTTCTGTTCTCAGGAAGTGTCCTCTGGTTCTAAACTCCCCCACTATAGAAAACATTCTCTCCATGTCCATGGTATTTACACCAATCAAAATTTGATGTATTTCATGAGATATCCCCCCATTCTTCTAAATTCCAGCGAGTGCAGGCCCAGAGCACTTAAATGCTCCTCATATGATAACTGTTTCATTCCTGGCACATTCTCATGAGTTCCTCTGAACCCTCTCCGATGTCAGCACATCCTTTCTCAGATACGATGTGTTTTTAACAGGTTCCATGCTTTTGTTTGTTTTGGGCCTGTCTGTGGGAAGATGAATCTCCGGTTATACGGTATACACACTTTGAATCTTTGGAAACTGCTCACAATACCCCAAATGAGGCCCCTCTAGTGCCTTATAAATCCTCAACATTACATTCCTCTCAAAATGAATGCTAACATTGCATTTGTCTTCTTCACCACAGACTCAAACTGCAAGTTAACCTTCAGGGAATCCTACACGAACACTCCCAAGTCATCTTACATTTTGGATTTTTGAATTAAGTGCTCATTTAGAAAACAGTCTCTGCTTTTGTTCCTTCTACCAAAGTGCACGACCATACACTTCCTGGTACTGACTTCCATCTGCCATTTCTTTGTCTGTTCTTCTAATCTGCCTCTGCAGCCTCTCTGCTTCCCCAACATTATCTGCCCTTCCACCTATCTTCGTAGCATATGCATACCTGGCCCCAAAGCCATCAATTCCACCATCGAAATCATTGACATATAACGTAAAAAGAACCAGTCCCAACACCAACCCCTGAGGAACACGACTGGTCACCAGCAGCAAACCAGAAAGGGCTCCCTTTATTTCCATTGTTTGCTTCCTGCCAATCAGCCAATCCTCTACCCATGCCAGTATCTTTCTTGTAATACCATGGGCTTTATCTTGTTAAGAGGTGCCTTGTCAAATGCCTTCTGAAAGTCCACATTCTCCAAGGTCCCTACCAATTTGTCTATCCCTCTTGTTATTTCCTCAAAGAATTTCAACAGTTTGTCGGGCAAGGTTTTCCCTTAAGGAAACCATGATAACTTTGGTCTATTTTATCATGTGCATCCAAGTGCCCTGATACCTCATCCTTAATAATGGATTCCAACATCTCCCCAACCACTGAGGTAAGGCTAACAGGTCTATAACTTCATTTCTTCTGCCTCCCTAACTACTTCAAGAGTGGAGTGACCTTTGTAGTTTTCCAGTACTCTGGAACCATGCTAGAATTTACTGATTCTTGAAAGGTCATTCCTAATGCCTCCACAACCTCTTCAGCTACCAACTTCAGGTCCCTGGAATTTAGTCCACCTGGTCCAGGTGACTTATCTATCTTCAAATGTTTCAGCTTCCCAAGAACCTTCTCCATAGCAATCACTTCTTTACCCTATCACTCTCAAACTCCTGGCATACTGCCAGTATCTTACACAGTGAAGACCGATGCAAGATACTTATCCAGTTCATCTGCTGTTTCCTTGTCCCCTATTACTACCTCTCCAGCATCATTTTCCAATGGTCTGATATCTACTCACAACTCTCTTTTACTCCTTAGATACAGTATCTGAAAAAACTTCAGGTATACCCTTTGATATTATTGACTAGCTTACCTCTGTACTTCATCTTTTCCCTCATTGCGGCTTTCTTATTTGCCTTCCACTGGTTTCTTAGAAGCTTCCCAATTTTATAAAATCCCACAAATTTTTGCTCTATTAAATGCCATCTTTTGCTTTTATGGTGTTTTGACTTCCCTTCTCAGCCATGGTGACGTCATCCTGCCCTTAGCATGCCACTTTTTCTTTGTGAAATATCTATTCTGTGTCTTCCAAATGTCTCGTGCCAAACCCAGCCATTGCAGTTCTGCTATCATCCCTGGAAGTGCTCCCTTCTAGTTAACTTTGGCCAGCTCCTCTCTCATGCCTCTGTAACTCTGTAACGGCCAGAAGGGGCCATGAGAAGGCCTTGGTGAGCAGGATTAAGGAAAACCCCAAGGCATTCTACAAGTATGTAAGACGTGAGAGAATAGGACCAATCAAGTGTGACAATGCAAAAGTGTGTATGGAACAGAGGAGGTAGCAGAGGTACTTAATGAATACTTTGCCTCAGTATTCACTACGGAAAAGGAACTCGGCGATTGTAGTGGTGACTTGCAGCAGACTGAAAAGCTTGAGCATGTAGATATTAAGGAAGAGGATGTGCTGGAGCTTTTGGAAAGTGTCAAGTTGGTTAAGTCACCAGGACTGGAAGGGATGTACCCCTTTTCAGGATACAGTGGGAGGTAAGGGAGGAGATTGCTGAGCCTCTGACGATAATTTTTGCATCATCAATGGTTCCAGAGGATTGCAGGGTTGCAGATGTTATTCCCTTATTCAAGATAGGGAGTAGAGATAGCCCAGGAAATTATAGACCAGTGAGTCTTACTTCAGTGGTTGATAAGTTGATGGAGAAGATCCTGAGAGGCAGCATTTATGAACATTTGGAGAGGCATGATATGAGTAGGAATATTCAGCATGGCTTTGTCAAAGGCAGGTTGTACCTTACAAGTGTGATTGAATTTTTTGAGGATGCTTTATCTACATTGATGAAGATAGAGCAGTAGATGTAGTGAATATGGATTTCAGCAAGGCATTTGATAAGGTGCCCCATGCAAGGCTTATTGAGAAAGCCTTATCATTCTGGTTCCTATCCCGCTGTCAAATTGGTTTATTCCTCCCGAACAGCTCGTACAACCTGGCTGCAGGGGTATCGGTCCCTTTTGGGTTCAGGTGTAACATGGCCCTTTTTGTGCAGGTCATATCTTCCCCAGAAGAGATCCCAATGATCCAGAAATCTAAAACCTTGCTCCCTGCACCATTCACTGTCAGATCTGGTGCATGGCACAGGCAGAAATCCAGAGATTACTATGCTGGAGGTCCTCCTATTCAGCATTCTTCCTTCCTCCCTAAAATCTCTCTTCAGGACCCCCTCCCTTTTTCTACCTATGTCTATGTTACATATTGGTAATACTAGCCAAGACCTCCCCCTTTAGAATGCTATGGACTCAGTCTGAGACGTCCCCGACTATGGCATCTAGGAGGCAACATACCATCTGAATGTCTCTATCACACCCACAGAATCCTGCGACTTAGGGGTGACTACCTCCCTTCGGGGTGACTACTTATTACTTCAGTTTTCCAAATGAGCCAAAGGTCATTGAGGTTCAGTTCGTTAACATGTTGTCTGAGGAACTGCAGCTCGTTGCATCTGATGCAGATGTGGTTATCTGGGAGGCTGGAGATCTCTCAGAATTCCCACATCTCACACAAAGAACACAAAGTCTGGAGCCATTCTCACTGCATTAACTATGCACTAACAGATGAAGAATGAGGAAGAAGAAACTTAACAGAAACTTACTTGCCCAAGCCTGTTCTTACCAAAGCCTCCCCGGTCTAACACTGGTCCACTTCGACAATGGCTGCTCCACTTGCCCCTGCCTTGTTTTTATTTGCCCTTGTTAATGAATCTCTATTTGATTGGGTTGGCAGAAAAACAAAGATCAATCTTCCATTATAGCCATTAATGGGAAAAAGTCTCTGACTGTCCAATCATACTAGGCCTCTTATCATCTGGTACCTCTCTATCAAGTCACCTTTCATCCTGCTTCGCTCCAAAAAGAAAAATCCTGGCTCACTCAACCTTTCATCATAAAACACGCACTCTAATCCAAGTAGCGTCCTGGTAAATCTCCTCTGCACTCTCTCTAAACAATCATTCTGCATTATTGTTTTACCTTGTTTTACCTCACTGCACTTTGTAGTAATTACATCTGTAGAAGCAATATCCAAGACATATTTTCACTGTATCTTGGTACATGGGGCAATAATAAACCAATTCCGATTCCAATACTAATACCAAGGATGCCCTCTGGTTTGAGGTCAGATGCTCCTGGCAGAAGGCTATCAAAGGGAATTCCTGAATTCCAGGGAAGTATCCAGCGTCCACCCCACCTACTTCTGTGTGCAGAAGAAAACATGGATGACGTCTCTGATCCTTGAGAAATGAGTTTGACTTCTCTACTTTCACTCTTTTATACAATTTGTTTTTATTATAACCAATAGTAATTTGTTGAATCAGGTTTATTATCACTGATGTATGTTGTGAAACTTGTTGTTTTGTGGTAGCAGTACAGTGCAAGAAATAAAAAAATTATACTATAAACTACAATAAGACATGAGAACCTCCACTGGTCTGGGTCAACCATGGATGTTGTGTCCCAGCTATCTAAGTGATACACAGTACAATACAGAGAGCAAGCTGTTACCCGTGCAGCAAGCTCCCCCTCTCTACGTAGCTGATAAATCCAGAATAAAGGCAGAGACTGATACAATTTGGCCTCAGTGTCATCACAGGAGTTTCCAGTCCACGTTGAACTCAACGTAGGACTGTCTTAGGGACCCCAGCTCTGGCTTTTTCCTTGGGTTTATTCCCAAAGCCTTCCCCTTAAATGGGTATAGCTACAAGCAGCAGAGGTTTGAGTTCAGATTTTTCCTTCTCCTAGATGAGCTGCCAACCACGACTGATGAGCCCCATCTGCCTGAAGTGACTGGCTTTAAGGTGCCAGTAACGCACTTTTGCCCCTTCTCCTGTCAGTAGAAGCAGTTCCGCCAGGATTAGCCACTAAGCCACACGTGTAGGCCAGGAGCTGGACTTAGTTGTCAGAGGTTATTTGAGACACACGCTATTGGGAACATTTAAAAGGTAGGGGGAACTTATATATGTAGATCAAAAACAGAGCAAAATCTGAGGTAGTTTTCATGAGGGGAAGAAGCTGTTCTTAAACATCTGAATGCATGTCTTCAGCCTCCTTTATCTTCTGCCCAATGGTAGTAACAAGAAGGCCTGTCCTGGGTGACGAGTGATGTTTTTGAAGCATCGCCTGTTAAAGATGTCCTTGATGGTGTGGAGGCTCGTGCCCATTATGGAGCTGGCTGAATTTGCAACACTCTGCAGCTTTTCCCAGTCCTGTGCAGTGGCCCCTCCATACCAGATGGTGATACATCTGTAGAAATTTGCCAGAGCCTTTGGTGACATACCAGATCTCCTCAAACTTGTTTTATATATGGCTGCCACAAAACAACAAATTTCACAACTAATGTTAATGAACATAAACATGATTCTGATTAACACTGAGCTACAAAGTATGTGTTGGGGTAGAGAACAGCACCAGGAAGGACCCTGAGGTTAGCAAACTGAGTCTTCCAGTATTTTGTGTCTTTTCCAGCATCTGCAGAATCTCTTGTGTCTATTAAAATCTTATCTAGTTCCACCCCAAAATACAGTCTTAAATTGGACTCCTAAGTTTTGTGGAATAACACTCCTAGGTAATAATGCTAAAAAACATAAGTTATTTACAAAATAATTTTCAAGCATGAAATTGCAATGCAGACAGAAGTTACAGTAAATTGTTACAGACTGGCCTTATTCAGCCATGTATCAACATCCTCATTCAGTTATGGATGAATATATTGTAGGTGTTTTGTCATTTCAGTTTATCACATATATCAGGATTCTTGCCAATAATTTACATTAGGATTGATTATACAGCAGGTTCCTTATGTTAGACTAAATGAGAATAAAGATGTGAACATAAGAGGTTCAGTAGGTGCTGGATATCCAAAGTAGCACAAAATACTGGAGGAACTCAGCTGGTCAGGCCGCATCTCTGAAGGGGAATAAATACTGGAGATCATTCATCAGGAGCAGACCCTTTGGAAGTTGTTGGAGATACCTCCCAAAGTTATGAACACAAGGGGTTCTGCAGATACTGAAGATTCAGAGCAACGCACAACAGACACAAAATGCTGGAGATACCCGGCAGATGAGGTCGCATATGAACAGTGAATGTTTTGAATCCTGATGAATAGTTTCAGTCCGAAACTTCGACTGTTAATTCCTCTCCATAGATGCTGCCTGACATGCTGAGTTCCTCCAGCATTTTGTGTGTGTTGCAGTCTTGATGAAGCATCTTGACCTGGAACATTCGCCATTTATTTCCTGTCATAGGTGTTGCCTGACCTGCTGAGTTCCTCTAGCATTTTGTATATAAAGATGTGAATTTCTGGCCAAGTGTAATTACAAGCAGAAGTACTGCATCTTCAGCTGCTTTTTATAAAATCTGCTTATTTTGTTATCCTACCAGAGCCAGGATGCTGTCACTCATTGTATTTAGATAAAATAAAAGAACATTTAATACCTCTTTTGTTTCCCATAAGATATATCGGCCTGTATGTTTCATAAATTAGACTGCAGATTCGTAGCGTCTCTTGATGTTTCATGTCATTTATTATTTCCTTATCAGTAGCATGCACGTGTTTCTGTTCTGTGTTCCTTTTTATCTTTTGTTTCCGATGACCACTAGCACTGTCTAAAAAGATCTTTCAATAAGGGCACCTGTCGTCAGCTTCTCAGGACATGTAAGTGATTTTGATTCCTGGTTGAAAGTGTGAATGTGATTGGTCGTGCAATGCGGTGCCCGTTATTGAAAGATGTTCTGTATTTTCACCAATACAGAGGACGACGGTTGAGAAATGAGCCTGATTGCATGGTTCATTTGTTTCCCTTTGTAGAGCCAGGCGGGGGCACACTACAAAGGCACTAAACATGCCAAGAAGCTCAAAGCACTGGAAGCCATGAAAAATAAGCAGAAAACTGTTACTCCCAAGGACAGCGTAAAGACCACCTTCACTTCTATCACAACCACCACCATCACTGCCAGCTCTGACAAAGCAGGTTAAGACATACCTTTGTTCTTTTTTTCATTCGTGTGCCTTTTTTTCTCTTGTTGCTGAGGCTTGGCCAAAGTGTATGCCTTTATATTGTTCTACGTAGCTGTGAAAATGGAATGCTCTTCCCCTTATTACCCATTTAAAACCATAAGATATAGGACCAGAATTAGGCCATTTGGCCCATTGAGTTTGCTCTGCCATTTCACCATGGCTGATCCCATCTTCCTCTTAGTCCCAATCTCCTGCCTTCTCCCTGTATCCCTCCATGCCCTGACCAATCAAGAATCTATTGAACCTCTGACTTAAATCTAACCTTTTTATATTATATGCACTTTGCTGCCTTTCTGGTTTTCAATGGAATGAGGTAGATCCCTGTTGAAAGGCCTAGGTCAGGGGATCCCAATTTGGGATCGACAGACTCTTCGATTAATGGTAGGGGACTCCGACATAAGAAAGGCTGGGAACCCCTGCCCTAGATACAGTGGACACGGGGAGGAGTCTAGGACCAGATGGTGCAGCCTCAAAATGGAACAAGGTCTATTTAGAACAGAGATGAGGAGAAACCTTTAGCCAGCAGGTCAGGCAGCATCTTTGGAGAGGAATAAAGAGTCTCTCCATATGAAGGGTATCAGCCCGAAACGTTGACTCTTTATTCCTCTCCATAGATGCTGCCTGACCTGCTGAGTTCCTCAAGATTTCCAGGATCTGCAGAATCTTCAGACCAGTAAGTCCAGTATCCATTCCTCTGTGAAATAACAGGACCTGGGGAATACAAGCACTGCTGCCTGTAGGCATTAAATCAAATTCCAGACCCTGTGTTGTACAGGTTACAGGCAGAAGGCCGGAGAATGGATCAAAAGGGATAAGTCCGCCACGATGGAAGAAAAATTAGGTACAACAGGGTATTGCCACAAAGACAAGTTTTAAGTCAGAATTCCCCTACCTGTTCTTTGAATCCTAGTTTTTTTTAATTCATTTACAAATTCCAAAATACTGCAGTATCAATAATAAACACAAGTCATTTTTATCCCCTGGACACAATTTGTGGTTTAGCAAAAAAAACAGTTTTAATTAAAACTAAAGTGTTGAGCAAACCATAGGCTAAATATTTTACTGAAATTCCATTTCCAGAAATTTGAAATTAAAATATTAGTATGTGAAAGCTTAACTCTATTAAGAGCATAAGATATAGGAGCAGAATTAGATCACTTGGCCCTTCGTGTCTGTACCGCATTAAGACTGATGTAAAAGGGATAGTATAAATGTTAGCTATTCAAATACTAGAATTTTAAACATCTGGCTGATGTTTAGTTCCATTGTAAATACTGTAAGGATACGTTACAATGCAAAAGGTTTTGTAAACTAAAATATCATTGGTACAGCCTCAATTCTTCACTCTGCTGATAACAACTTCTCAAATGCAGGTTATCTGCCTAATTCAATGGAGTTTTTTTTTACCTTGTGATACCCCATAAGGGGGAAGAAAACAAACTAGAAGTCTAAGTAATGTTAGCGTCTCTGTTCCAGAGTGTGTGCCGTTAAAGGAGGAATGGGAATGGTAATAGTGAAAATGCTTTTAACATTAACCCAACTAGACAATGTGAAGAGGGGCACACTTACAAAACTGCACTTATGACATCAAAATAATAAACATATGAATGGACCACATTATTTTCAATCAAGCAGATGCTTTAGGAGGTATTGGTCAGATTGTACTTAGGGTATTGTGAGCAAATTTGGCCCCCTGATTAAAGAAAGGATGTGTTGGCATTGGAGAGGGTTCGGAGGAGCTATATGAGAATGATCCCAGGAATGGAAGGGTTAATGTATGAGAAGTGTTTGACGTCTCTGATTGCTGAAGTTTAGAAGATTGAGAGGGATCCTATTGAAACCTATCCAATTTTGAAAGGCCCATATAGAGTGGATATTTCCTGTAGTGGGGGAGTCCAAGACCAGAAGGCATAGCCTCAGAATAGAAAGACATCTCTTTAGAACAGAGATGAAGTGGATTTTTTTTTTTTAGCCAGAAGGTGAAGTACCTGTGGAATTTATTTTCACAGACGGTTGTGGAGGCCAAGTCACTGGGTATACAGTACTTAAAGTGGAGTTCGATAGGTTCTTGGTTAATAAGATTATGGAAGTAGGGAGGAGAACAGGATTGTGAAGAATAATAAGTCAGCCATGATGGAATAGCGGATAAGACTCAATGGGCCAAGTGGCCTAATTCTGCTCCAATATCTTATGGTCTTATAATCATAGGATGTAACTGTTATGTTTTTAATATTTCAATAATATTTGAGTAATCTTGTATGTATATTGTTTTTGAATAAGCATTCTTTGTTTAAATAATTTATTATGGGTTATATGTAAAAATATGTGAATTGCATATGTCATCACGCTACCACGTGATACACTTGCGCCTCGCTTAAAGTAAACACAAAGTTAGACTCACATTTTGGACTCTGTGTCTTCCTTTGAATTAGTTTAAGTTTTGAAGTTACAAAACATAACATTGCTGACAAGATATTTTAAAACAAACCTGAGATAGCTACTGACCTGTTGAATTGCAGCAAGAAATTTGAGTTTAAAAAAAGCGCAGTGAAAAATGCTGAGTAAAAAAAGGAGTGCAGTGCAGTCATGTTTAAAAAAAAAGACAGTAAACAAAAGAATTGAGGGTTTATCAATAGTGAGTACCAGGTGATAATCATTAAAAGGAGGAGAAATGGCTGGCTACATCAGAAAGATTGTTGCATTTGATTGCACAATGGATAATTGGCTCATATATACTGAGGAAATTGAACAGTATTTTGAAGCAAATTAAATAGCCAATGAGAAACAAGTCCCAATTTTGCTGAGTGCTTTGGGTTTAAAGGTACATAGTTTGTTTCAAAGTTAGACTGCTCCAACTAAATAAGCAAAAATGAGCTTTGCTGATATTTTGAAAGTAATGCAGGAATACTTAGAACCAAAACCATTGTTGATTGCAAAATGCTTTAGATTTCATAAGTGGAATCAAAAGGAAGGGGAGTCCATTTCAGCATATATGGCAGAATCTGAGGATTGATGGCTCTTAATCTGAACAATGATGGTCTTAATGATACACTGAGAGATTGTTTACTTTGTGGAATCTTAGAAGAAAGCCTTCAAAAATTGCTCCTAAGTGAAGCACAACTTACATTTAAGAGAGCAGTTGAAATAGCTATATCAATGGAAATCACAGATGAAGATGCAATTGAATTGCTTTCAGGAATGAAAGTAAGTGTGAACAAAATTGAACATTTAAACAGAAATTGGCCTAGCTTAACAAATTGTGTTACTATCATGGCAAGGGCTCACATACACCAGAGAAATGCAGATTTAAAGGCGAAACTTGTAGAAACTGCAATAAAGTAGGACATACACAAAGACTATGTCAGGCAAACTGCACAGAGAAGAGAAAAAGCTAAAAAGTCAAGTTGAAGTTTTAAAAAGAGTGCTAATTGATACGCTACTGATGCAGAATCTGATAATGATGAGAGTGACACAGGACTGAATAGCCTTGAGATTTACAGTGTGACTGCTAACAATAGACAAGCAATATGGCTCACTTTAGAAGTGAATAGCAAATTAATTAAAATGCATTGGACTCTGATCTGGCTGTTTCAGTCATTCCACAAAATGAGTTTGAACAGCATTTCAAAGATACTGAACAGATATCCAAGTAAGAATTTATACTGGAGAAAAGATAACTCCTGTGGGAATGATATCCATAACAATGAAATACAACAACCTAACAAGTCACATTGGGCTTGTATGCAGTGAAAACAGGAGGGTCAGCATTGTGGGAGTGTGATTGGCTGAGACAACTACAACTTGGTTGGAGATCCATCCATCCACCATTTGTATGCACATCCTGGCAATAGAGCCAACCGAAAGTGAATTCAGAAATGTACTGGATGATGCCACAAGTGTCTGCATGCTGTACACCATAAACTGTGGCCCAACAGAGGGCAAACAAGTATTGGTGGTGCCTCTGTGCCTCTGGCTATAAAGCATATTGGAATAAGGAAGGAGCTTGCTGGTCAGAGAGATTGTGAAGGTGAAGAAAGCAGTGATCCAACCACAATAGTTTTTGTGGCAACATACCTAAGAAAACTTCTGATTCCAGGATTGAATGGCCTGTCATATGAAGAGTGCTTGATGGCTCTGGGCTTGTGTTCACTAGAATTCAAAGGACAAGGAGGGACCTCACTGAAACCTATCAAATAGTGAAAGGCCTTGATAGACTGTATATGGAGAAGATGTTTTCTATGGTGGAAGAGTCTGAGACGAGAGGACACAGCCTCAGAATAGAGGGCTGTCCTTTTAAAATGGAGATGAGTAATTTCTTTAGCCAGAGAGTGGTGAGTCTGTGGAATTCTTTGCCATAGACAACAGTGGAGGCCAAGCCTTTATGTATATTTAAGGCAGAGGCTGATAGATTCTTGATTGGTCAGGGCATCAAGGGATACAGGGAAAAGGCAGGAATTTGGTGCTGATCGGCCATGCTGAAATGGCAGAGCAAATTCAGTGGGCCAAATAGCCTAATTTTGCTGCTATATCTTAATTTCCTACAGTCTTACATGTTAATCAGGCTGTTAGGTGTGAAATGTGGCTTGGTTTTAAGCTGAAAGAGTTCAAGGAGCTTCAGGGAAGTTGCAAGCATCCAACTTTTGTGGGGATGAAGAACCAGGGTCTACCCTGCGTGCATTAAGGTTGTTGCATGAACTTCAAGTGGAAGACTAAAAGCTGCTTATAAAAGTAGATGCAAAGATCAAAGCCCAGCTGGATGACTAGAAGTCCCAAAAGAAAAGAGTCAATGGGGATCCAAAAACTGAGGATTGGTCAGGTGATGTTTGTGGATGAGGAAACCAAGAGGAGAGATCATATCATAAAGGGATCAATAGGATTAATAAGAGAATACTCCAGTGAACTAAATGCATCTTTCCAAGATCAAGATGCACAAGCTAGCAGAAGAAAGGTGTCCAGACTGTCAGACCCACTTCCTGTGGCCTCAGAATCAACTCCTACAACCACTACAGAGGAGGCCCCAGATTCTGAGATTGTCTTTACAGCCACAGGCATCATCTGCCAAGCAGTGTGGTCCCCCTTGTTATCCCACAAGAGTAAGAAATCCTCCGTAGCAATTAAATCTTTAGTCCTGAATGGGACAATTAAAAAATTGTGGATGTGTGTATTTAGTACTTGTATTATATAGTATGCTGTGTATATAGTTAAGATACATTTTATATTGAGTTGAAGTTTATAGCTAAGCAGGGAGGAGTGTTGTGTATTTCAGTAATATTGTAAATATATTGTTTAATTAAGCATTCTTGTTCATTTAAATAATACATTATTGGTTAAATGTATAAATACATGAATTGCTTACAGCATCACACCACCATGTAATATCTGCATGCCTCATTGAAAGAAAACACAAACTTAGACTCACATTTCAGGCTCCCATGTCTTCCTTCGAATTAGTTTAATGTTTTGAAGTTAGAAAACTAGCAGTAACTCAACATCTTTCAAGCTTCAGTCTTCAGGAAAAGCTCTGAGGAAAAGTCCCCAGGTTCAATATTCAAGAGCCATGAGGTAATGTCTATAAAACTTTGGTGAGACCACGCTTGGAGTATTGTGTTCAGTTCTGGTTGCTTGGTTGGATGTAGAAGTCTTAGAGAGGGTGAAGAGGAGATTTACCAGGATGCTGCCTGGATTAGAGAGCATGTTTTACAAGGATTAGTAAAGTAAGCAACCTCTCTGAAGAGGAGGATGAGCGGTGTACAAGATGATAGATGGAGTGGACAGCCCGAGACTATCGTCCAGTGTAGAAATGGTTAGTATGAGAGTAAATAATTTTAAGATGATTGGAGGAATGTGTAAGAGGGATGTCAGCGGTAGGCTTTTTACACAGAGTGTTGAGTATGTAGAATGCCTGCCGGGGTGGTGGTAGAGGCAGACACATTGGGGGCATTGAAGAAACTCTTAGAAAGATGCATGGATGATAGAAAAATGGAGTGATGTAGAAGGGAAGGGTTAGGTTGATCTTAGAGTAGGTTAAAAGATTTGCTGATGCAATGTTCTAAGTTTCTATGTTCCATGTTCTATTCCAAATACCAATCTATTTGAACGTATGATGTTCCAACTTGCCAAGTAGAACTTCTCATTACTTGCATTATTAAATATGCATTAAAGTGTTTCCCTTCAATATATGTTCAATCAGTAGGAAAATGCTGATGAAGGAATTATAAATGTGTAAAGGATACCTTGCTCAATTCTGTCATTTTCCACTTGCCTTCCTGTAACCTCGGGGCATGATCACTGTGTCACTATCGTCTAAGCCAATACTGGTAATTGGAGTTTGAAGAGGATTGGTTTTCCTGATGCCCTCATTTCATTAGGCTGTAACTATTTGCAACTAACGAGCCTGACAGCGGTATAATTAATTAATTTACTTAGAGATACAGTGCCCTATGGGCCCTTTCGGCTCTTTGAGACATACCACCAGCAACCCTCCCCCCCCCCCCCATTTAACCCTAGCCTAATCACAGGGCAATGTACAGTGCCCAATTAACCTACTAACTGGTACATCTTTGGCTTGTGGGAGGAAACCAGAGCACCTGGAGGAAACCTACGTGTTCCATGGGGAAGACGTACAAACTCCTTACGGGGGATATCAGGATTGAACTCTGAACTCTGACTGTAATAGCATCACGCTGACTGCGACACCACCGTGGTGCACCACGGGATAATGTCTAGAGGTCTGTCCAGATAAAAGACTGGAATGTGACCCACGCCTGACTATATTCATGACTCAAACTGAGTACACCGCCAGGTTCAAGAATAGTTACTTCCCTTCAACCATTCGGTTCTTGAACCAACAAGCACAAACCTGCTGTGATCACCATGATCTCTGCTCTAACATAGACCTCATCGCTTTTTGTTCTAAATTTGTTCTTTCTAGTAAGATGAGGCCACCCTATATTCCATCGGGGTAGCCTCCAACCTGATGGCATGAATGTCGATTTCTCCTTCCTGTATATAAAAAAAAAAAAAAAATTCCCTACCCCTCCCCTTTTCTTCCATTCCCTAATCTGGCCTTTTATCCCTTCTCACCTGTCTGTCCCCTCCCCCTTCCATTTATCCTAAGGTCCACTCTCCTTTCCTATCATATTCCTTCCCTTCTAGTCCTTTACCTTTACCACCTACCCACCTGGCTTCACCTGACACCTTCTAACTGTCCTCCTTCCCCTCCCACCACCTTTATATTCTGGCATATTCCCCCTTCCTTCTCAGACCTGGTGAAGGGTCTCGGTCTGAAATGTCAACTACTCATTCATTTCCATAGGTGCTCTCCAACTTGCTGAGTTCCTCCTGTGCGTGTTGCTTTGAATTTATTCTTATTTATGTTTTTCTTGTGAATGTGGGTTATCTGATGCTCTGTGACTAATGCTGCAGCAAGTAAGTTTTTCATTGTGCCTGTGTACACGTGGACTTGGGCAGATGACTATAAACTCGACTGACTTTTACCTGTAATTGGCTCAACCACACACAATAATTCTCCCCTGTGTATCACACACACTCACACAGACACACACTCACACAGACACACACTCACACAGACACACACTCACACAGACACACACACAATGTCACATTCACACACACGCAGTCACCCAGGCACACGCACACACACACGCACACACACATGCACACCCAGATACAGACAGCAAGACAGACAGAAAGACGCACACACATTCACACACACACAGATGCACACCCAGACTCAGACAGACAGACACATACACACACACACACACACACACACACACACACACACACACAGTCTATTGTAGCTGGGTCACCATGTTCAGTTAAATAGATGCTTTATTGATCCCAAAGGAAATTACAGTGTCACAGTAATATCCCAAGTGCACAGATGGACCAATATTAGAAGAGGGGTAAGAAAGAATAACAAGAAGTTACCTTCAGATTAGATTAGATTAGATTCAACTTTATTGTCATTGTGCCAAGTACAGATACAAAGCCAATGAAATGTAGTTAGCTTCTAACCAGAAATGCAAACAATAGTGTTATTTACAAAATAACTGCAAATAAAAAGTAAGTGCTACAGCACACAAATATAAAAGTACTGAGACAGTACAATATGGGTGCAATACTGCTTAGCACTGTGATGTGAGGTTCAGCAGGGTCACAGCCTCAGGGAAGAAGCTCTTCCTGTGCCTGCTGGTGCAGGAGCGGAGGCTCCTGTAGCGCCTACCGGATGGGAGAAGAGTAAAAAGTCCATGGTTAAGGTGAGATGCATCCTTGATAATGCTTTCTGCCCTACCCAGGCAGCGTTTATAGTAGATGTTCTCAATGGTGGGCAATTGGGTGGCGATAATCCGCTGGGCAGTTTTCACCGCACGCTGGAGTGCTTTGCGGTCTGATACAGGACAATTGCCATACCACACTGAGATGCAGTTGGTGAGTATACTCTCAATGGTACGGCGGTCAAAGTCCGTCAGTATCCAGGGACAGAGGTGAGCTTTCTTGATGCTCCACAGGAAATAAAGGTGCTGTTGCACCTTTTTGATCAGGATGGAGGAGTTCAGGGACCAGGTGAGATCCTCGGAAATGTGGACACCAAAGAGTTTGAAGCTTGATACATGCTCCACTGCAGCTCTGGTGATGTAGATGGGGACGTGAGTGTGGCTCCTGGCATGTCTGAAGTCCACAATGATCTCCTTGGTCTTCTGGGTGTTAAGGGCCAGGTTGTTGTCAGCACACCACGCGGCCAGGTGCTGGACCTTGTCCCTGTAGGCCGTCTCGTCATCCCTTCTGATCAGGCCAACCACCGTGGTGTTGTCTGCGAACTTGATTATGGAGTTAGAACCATGTACAGGAACGCAGTCGTAGGTGAAAAGGGAGTACAGAAGAGGGCTCAACACACAGCCTTGAGGCACGCCGGTGTTCAGGGTGAGAATGGCGGAGGAGAGGTTGGGTCTGTTAGTCAGAAAGTCCAAGGTCAATTCAGAGAGTATGTAATTGTCATGATACATTCATTCCATATTTCTCCACTTTGCTCAGTGGAGGCATGCTGGGAGGCAGAGAGGACTGCCTCTCACAGCCGATACAACACATACACACGGGAGCAACATGCAGACAATGAAAACCTTTAGCATTGCCTACAACCTGGTCAAACAGACAGATCACTGCCCTGCTCAGGCAATTGTTCTGCTGTCCAAAGCAATCAACAGTTTACAGATTTATGGTCTGTTGTAGGCAGCAACACATTACCATCATCCTGACATAGCCATTGGCAGCTGTTGTGAACAACGATGAGGAGAAGAGAAGGGACGTGACAACAGAGAAAGGCAGCTCAGTGAAGGAACATCCCAACAGACTGTGTTTTCACTTCCAACCTTTCTCATTTTATTTAAACCATGTTTAAATATCATATAGCCATATAACCCAGAAATGGAAAATCCGACACAGGAAAACTGCGGATATTTAGGGACCGTGACTGATGTTATATACAAGCCTCTGAACAGTAGTCAGGATGTGGTCTACAAATTACACCAGGAGAAAGAAAAGGTTTGTGAAAAGAGCAATGTTTTGATAACGCAAACAACAGGAATTCTGCAGATGCTGGAAATTCAAGCAACACACACCAAAGTTGCTGGTGAACGCAGCAGGCCAGGCAGCATCTGTAGGAAGAGGTGCAGTCGACGTTTCAGGCCGAGACCCTTCGTCAGGACTAACTGAAGGAAGAGTGAGTAAGGGATTTGAAAGTTGGAGGGGGAGGGGGAGATCCAAAATGATAGGAGAAGACAGGAGGGGGAGGGATAGAGCCAAGAGCTGGACAGGTGATTGGCAAAAGGGGATACGAGAGGATCATGGGACAGGAGGTCCGGGAAGAAAGACAAGGGGGGAGGGGACCCAGAGGATGGGCAAGAGGTATATTCAGAGGGACAGAGGGAGAAAAAGGAGAGTGAGAGAAAGAATGTGTGCATAAAAATAAGTAACAGATGGGGTACGAGGGGGAGGTGGGGCCTTAGCGGAAGTTAGAGAAGTTGATGTTCATGCCATCAGGTTGGAGGCTACCCAGACGGAACAACACCTTATAAGACTGGGAGACCGCTTTGCTGAACATCTACACTCTGTCCGCCAGAGAAAGCAGGATCTCCCAGTGGCCACACATTTTAATTCCACATCCCATTCCCATTCTGACATGTCTATCCACGGCCTCTTCTACTGTAAAGATGAAGCCACACTCAGGTTGGAGGAACAACACCTTATATTCCGTCTGGGTAGCCTCCAACCTGATGGCATGAACATCGACTTCTCTAACTTCTGCTAAGGCCCCACCTCCCCCTCGTACCCCATCTGTTACTTATTTTTATGCACACATTCTTTCTCTCACTCTCCTTTTTCTCCCGCTGTCCCTCTGAATATACCTCTTGCCCATCCTCTGGGTCCCCCCCCCCCACTTGTCTTTCTTCCCGGACCTCCTGTCCCATGATCCTCTCGTATCCTTTTTGCCAATCACCTGTCCAGCTCTTGGCTCTATCCCTCCCCCTCCTGTCTTCTCCTATCATTTTGGATCTCTCCCTCCCCCTCCAACTTTCAAATCCCTTACTCACTCTTCCTTCAGTTAGTCCTGATGAAGGGTCTCGGCCTGAAACGTCGACTGCACCTCTTCCTACAGATGCTGCCTGGCCTGCTGCGTTCACCAGCAACTTTGAAATGTTTTGATAATTTGGGGGATTTCAATCTACAGGTATTTTGGAGAAAATCAGGTCTGTGCTGGATTTCAAGACAGGGAATTTGTAGAATGCCTATAAGATGTCTTTTTAGAGCAGCTTATGGTTGAGCCCACTAGGTGAAAGGCAATTCTGTATTGTGTGTCGTGTAATGAACCAGATTTGAATTAGAGAGTGTAAGGTAAAGGAACCGTTAGGAGACATTGGTCATAATATGATAGAATTCACCCTGCAGTTTGAGAAGAAGAGGCTAAAATCAGATGTATCAGTAAAGGGAATAACAGAGGCATGAGAAAGGAGCTGGCCAAAGTTGATTGGATAGGGACTGTCATGGTCCGGTCCATGAAGTCTGCATTCCGGTTCAAGGTCCGGTCCGTGGACTCAGGACTCCGGGTCTCCCAGCTCTAGATCCAAGACCCCAGCCTGCCTCCAAGCTCAAGATCCAAGACCCCAGCCTGCCTCCAAGCTCAAGATCCAAGACCCCAGCCTGCCTCCTAGCCCAAGTCTGTGTTCTTGTCCCTGCTCCTTGTCTGTATCCTGTCACGTCCCTACTCTAGTCAAGTCCTGTTCCTCATACTTCAGTGTCTGTGTCTTGCATTTGGGTCCGTTCCCAGCACCCCACTGTGATAGGACTCTAGCAGGGATGATGGTAAAACAGCAATGGCAGGTGTTTCTGGGGAAAATTTGCAAGGTACAGGAAAAATACTTCTGAAGATGAAGTATTCTAAAGGCAACACATACAAAAAATGCTGGTGAACGCAGCAGGCTAGGCAGCATCTATAGGAAGAGGTACAGTCAACGTTTCGGGTTGAGACCCTTCGTCAGTATTCTAAAGGCAGTATGGTGCAACCATGGCTGTCAAGGGAAGTCAAAGACAGCATAAAGCAAAGGAGAGAGCTTCGAATATTGTAAAAACTGTTGGGCAGGTAGAGAATTGGGAAGGCTAGATTTAGATTATGAGGACATGCAGTCCTCTTTTATTGTCATTTAGTAATGCATGCATTAAGAAATGATACAATGTTCCTCCAGAATGATATCACACACAGGAGATTAGTGTGCAAACTTAAAGCACACGGTATTGGGGGTAAGGTATTGATGTGGATAGAGAATTGGTTAGCAGACAGGAAGCAAAGAGTAGGAATAAACGAGACCTCTTCAGAACGGCAGGCAGTGACTAGTGGGGTACCACAAGGCTCAGTGCTGGGACCCCAGTTGTTTACAATATATATTAATGACTTGGATGAGGGAATTAAATGCAGCATCTCCAAGTTTGCGGATGACACGAAGCTGGGCGGCAGTGTTAGCTGTGAGGAGGATGCTAAGAGGATGCAGGGTGACTTGGATAGGTTGGGTGAGTGGGCAAATTCATGGCAGATGCAATTTAATGTGGATAAATGTGAAGTTATCCACTTTGGTGGCAAAAACAGGAGAACAGATTATTATCTGAATGGTGGCCGATTAGGAAAAGGGGAGGTGCAACGAGACCTGGGTGTCATTATACACCAGTCATTGAAAGTGGGCATGCAGGTACAGCAGGCGGTGAAAAAGGCGAATGGTATGCTGGCATTTATAGCGAGAGGATTCGAGTACAGGAGCAGAGAGGTACTACTGCAGTTGTACAAGGCCTTGGTGAGACCACACCTGGAGTATTGTGTGCAGTTTTGGTCCCCTAATCTGAGGAAAGACATCCTTGCCATAGAGGGAGAACAAAGAAGGTTCACCAGATTGATTCCTGGGATGGCAGGACTTTCATATGAAGAAAGACTGGATGAACTGGGCTTGTACTCGTTGGAATTTAGAAGATTGAGGGGGGATCTGATTGAAACGTATAAAATCCTAAAGGGATTGGACAGGCTAGATGCAGGAAGATTGTTCCCGATGTTGGGGAAGTCCAGAACGAGGGGTCACAGTTTGAGGATAAGGGGGAAGCCTTTTAGGGTTGAGATTAGGAAAAACTTCTTCACACAGAGAGTGGTGAATCTGTGGAATTCTCTGCCACAGGAAACAGTTGAGACCAGTTCATTGGCTATGTTTAAGAGGGAGTTAGATATGGCCCTTGTGGCTGCGGGGATCAGGGGGTATGGAGGGAAGGCTGGTGCAGGGTTCTGAGTTGGATGATCAGCTATGATCATAATAAATGGCGGTGCAGGCTCAAAGGGCCGAATGGCCTACTCCTGCACCTATTTTCTATGTTTCTATGTTTCTAAACACAAGACAAACCAAGACTAAAAAACTGACAAAAACCACATAATTATAACATATAGTTACAACAGTGCAAAGCAATACAGTAATTTGATAAAGAACAGACCATGCGCATGGTTAAAAAAAAGTCTCAAAGTCTCTCGAAAGACTTTGAACTTAAAAACCAATGAAAACCAACTAAAAACCCATAAAGAGAGAAAAGATGAAATATGAAGGTAAGCTAGCCAATAATATGAACTGGATGCAAAAAGATTTTATTAGATAATAAAGAATAAAAAAGAGACAAGAGTGGACATTAGACCTCTGGAAAATGATGCTGGAGAGGTAGTAATGGGGGATGAACTTCATAAGTACTTTGCATCACCCTTCACTGTGGAAGACACTAGGAAAATGCCAGAAATGCGAGAGTGTCAGGGGGCAGATGTGAGTGTCATTGCTTTTACTAAAGAGAAGGTGCTTGGAAGCTGAACAGTCTGAAGGTATCTAAGTCACCTGGATCAAATGGACTACACTCCAAGGTTCTGAAAGAGGTAGGTGAGGAGACTGTGGAAGTATTATTTGTGATCTTTCAAGAATTAGATGATTCTGGAATAGTTCCCAAGAAATGGAAAATAGTAAATGTTACTCCACTCTTTAAAAAGGGAAGGAGGCAGAGGAAAAGAAATGATAGGCCAGTTAGCCTGACTTCAGTAGTTGGGAAAATATTGGAATCCATTATTAAGGTTGAGGTTTTGGGGTACTTGGAGGCATACGACAAAGTCAGCATGGTTATCTTGGGAAAATTTTGCCTGACAATCTGTTGGGATTATTTGAGAAAATAACAGGCAGGATAGACATGTCAGTAAATGTTATTTATTTGGACTTTCAGACCTTTGATAAGGTGCCATACATGAGGCTACTTAACAAGATCAGAGCCCATGGTATTACAGGAAATGTACTAGCATGGGTACATGATTGGCTGACTGGCAGAAGGCAAAGACTGTGAATAAAGTGGGCTTTTTCTGGTTGGCTGCTTGTGACAAGTGGTTTCTACAGGGGCTGGTGTTGGGCCAGGTTCTTATCACATTCTATGTCAATGATTTGGATGACGGAATTGATGGCTTTTGGCCAGGTTTGCAGACAATATGAAGATATGTGGAAGGGCAGGTAATGTTGAGGAAGCAGGGAGTCTGCAGAAGGACTTAGACTAATTGGAAGAATGGACAAGGAAATGGCAGATGGAATATAGTGTAGGGAAGTGTATGATCATGTACTTTGGTGGAAGGAATAAACCCATAGACTATTTTCTAAACGTAGAGAGGTCAATAATCAGAGGTGCAAAGGGATTTGGGAATCCTTGTGCAAGATTCCCTAAAAGTTAACTTGCAGGTTGAGTCAGTGGTGAGGATGGCAAATGCAATGTTAGCATTCATTTCAAGAAGTTTAGAATATAAGGGTGAGGATGTAATGCTAAGTCTCGATAAGGCAATGGTCAGATCACAGTTGGAGTATTGTGAGCAGTTCTGTGCCCCTTATCTTAGAAAGGATATGCTGGTATTGGAAAGGCTCCATGGGAGATCCTGAGAAAGATCCCAAGAATGAAAGGGTTAACATATGAGGAGAGTTATGGCTCTGGGCCTGTACTCACTGGAACTTAGAAAAACATGGGGGGATCTCATTGAAACCCATTAAATATTGAAAGGCTTAAAAAGAGTGGATGTGGAAAGGATATTTCCTATAGTGGGAGAGCCTAAGGCCAGAGGGCACGGCCTCTGAATAGAGGGACATACATTTAGAATAGAGATGAGGAATTTATTTAGCCAGAGGGTTGTGAATCTATGGAATTCACTGCCACAGACAGCTGTGCAGGCCAGGTCGTTGGGTATATTTAAGACAGATGTTGATATGTTCTTGATTCATCAGGGTATCAAATGTTATCAGTAGAAAGCGGAGAATGAGGTTGAGAGTGATAATAAATCAGTCATGATGAAATGGCGGAGCAGATTCGATGGGCCGAATGACCTAATTCAGCTCCTATGTCTTATGACCTTATAAGCGGCCCAAAACTGCTCATAATACTCCAAGTGTGGTCTGACTACATACTGACGAAGGCAGGTCAGGTAGAATTAACCATTTCAGCTAAAACACTGGGGCAGGAAGGGATTTCTGTTATCTGTTATCATGATGAAATAATATTCCATCTAAGTAAATGAATACGTGCTCTATACAAATCATGTGTGATAACTAATGCAATTAACTGCACTCTGGCATCGTGACTGTAAGGCAGTTTTGCATATTGATATTGATGCATAATTGGCTTTAAGTATAACAGATTAGAGTTGTATAAATGTAGAATTTGCAAGTGTGTTCGACTAATTAATAACTTTGTGATGCAAATTAAAAATGCATGCTTGTGGTGAACTGAGCACTGTTTTACATAGACGTCAGAGCCAGTTTTTGCTGATTAGGTTAGCTCCAGGCAGTGTTTTTAAAGAGAATGCAGTTATGGTTAGAGGACACTGTAACATGCGACTGACAGAGGTGGCACTGATTGCAGCTAAAATCACAAGCACCGAACTACGCATTGCAGAAGCTTACTTTGACAAGCGAGTGAAATGACTTTCCAAGGTTTTCTTACCAATGTCGACTGCACGTATTACCAACCTTTGTAAGTACCAATAAAAAGCTTGCACTTATAACAAATAGTAAGCTGTTCTCTCAGTGCTTAGTGCAACCCTGTGCAAATCAGTGTTATTGTAGGTATCTGTCATTTATTATATGAACAATTATTCTGTGTTTTCCTTTTCATATTTCATGACAGGAGTGTACTGCTTGTTGTTGCCTCCAATTACATCTCTGGCTTCAGATTCCACTTGTGTGTCTCTCTGTCAGGTGACATGAGGCTTTTAATATTAGAATAATGATGTTGGATTAGATTTCAAATGCCTCATCAGTCCTGTATCTCTTGTTTAGTCAGAATTTTTCAAAATATTACCATGTATTGAGTTAGACACATTTGTTCTAGCCACCATTGAAGTAATGAGACAAAACATATAGATTTATAATTGTGGTCACAAAATAAATCACATTTTTCCAAGGCTTGTATTCTGAAACTTTGTAATTCTCAAGCACCTTATTAAATCTTGTGATAATCTAAGAGATGAAACATTTCAGTGGGATTATAAATGCAAATTTCTCCACTCTGTGTAGAAAATGAGGAACATTGATTGACTCATTCTCTGGGGTTTACTGTGATATAATACACATTAAGGTACAAAAGCAGTGTTAAGTGTAACGTTGTGAGAACGCTCATCAGTAAAACCAATCTGACCGATAACCTTCACCCGCAAGGCTTATCTTGCAGCCGATTGTGTTAATTAATAAAATAATGAAAATGGATTGGTTCAGTGCTTGTAGAAATTTCAAAGGCTGGTGTCACAATTGTGCATTAGAGATTATCTGAGGAAGGCATATTCTTTCATTTGTTTAAGCACAGCTAAAAGGATATTTCACTTTTGTCACCATTGAGAGAATTATATGATTTCTCCAATAATTTCTCATCAGGAAGTAAATTTCTTGTTAAACTGGGCTGTTTGACACAATGCACCGAAAGGCTCTGATGGATTTTGGTTTTATTCTGACAAGGTGTCAGTTTTGCACAAATTAGTTCTGGGTTGCCGCTGAAGAATTCCAGAGTCAGATTCAAACTTGGGATCATTTTCATTCTTAGGTTTTATTATAATTTCACAACTAGCTCTTCTGAAACCTTGTCTCGCCTCACAAGAGATTAACCTATACACAGTGAGAAAATTCCCAAAGATTGGGCAGAGGCCTACTTAAAACAGGACGCACAGCCTAACCTGTGGTACCTCCTTCGTGGAGCGATCCGGAATTAAAATTCACATCACTTCCAAGGCCCACTGTTATTTTAAGTTTACATACCCAAATACTGATATTTTTGTCCTGTTTGCAGACACAAATTCTTGTTACTCTACGTGCCACCCTTGGCTAAGTCTAATGCCTCATTTCCAATGCTGCCTTTCACGTTGTCATATTTCTATTCGCTTGTATAGTGTCAGTGGTTCTGTACCTTTCAAAGTTCAAAGTAAATTTATTTATCAAAGTACATACATATCACCATATATAGCCCTGAGTTTTGTTTTCTTGTGGACATACTAACTAAATTTATACAATAGTAACTATAACAGAATCAATGAAAGACACCCAACTAGGGCATCAACCAGAATGCATAAGACAACAAACTGTGCAAATGCGAAAAGAGGAAGAAACAATGATAATAAAGAAATAAGCAACAATTATTGAGAACATGACATGAAGATTTCTTGAAAGTGAATCCATCAGTTGTGGGAAAAGTTCAATGTTCCCAAAATCAGCAGAGTATAGTGGTGTCTAGACCTGGATATGGACTTCCATTGGGACTTGGTCCAAAAGTTTGTATTGAGCAATGTAAGGGCCTAGTGTATCTCATACCTGATTCCGTCCCAGACCCAGGCACACTCTGGGCCCAAGGCTTCATTTTCAGTTCGCTACTTACATTTTCAAAATGTGAAAGAAACATCTTCTCAAAAATAAGGCACTGGTAAAGACACAGAATCCCCATTGTATCAGGGGTTTCTTCAAACAATCCTGTGTACTAGGGATCGAGATCAAATGCATAAGGCAGCAGAAAATGAACATCATTCCAGAACCTAGATGCAAAATCAGGTTCATTATGAAATATGTCATGAAGTTTGTTCCTTTGCATCAGCAGTAGAGCACATTACATTAAACATAAACAATAGGTAACAACACAAAATAGTGAGGTAGTGTTCATGGACCATTCAGGACTCTGATGATGGAGGGGAAGAAACTGTTCCTGAATCGCTGAGGTGTGTCTTCAGGCTGCTGGACGTCCAGCTGATGGTAGCAAAGAGAAGAGGGCACGTCCTGGATGGTGAGGATCCTTCATAGTGGATGCTGCCTTCTTGAGGCATTGCCTATCGAAGATATCCTCACTTACGGGGAGGGTTGTGCCCATGATGGAGTTTGCTGAGCCTCCAAGCCTCTGCAGCCTCTTGCAATGCCATGCACTGGAGCCTCCACACCGGACAGTGATACAACCAGGCGGAAGGCTCTCCATGGTACAGCTAACCAAATTTACTGCAGTCTTCGGGGACATACCAAATCTTCTAATAAACTAGAGACACTGGCATGTGCAAAAGCACTCAGAAAAGCATCACTAGGGTTAAACGCAGAGCGCAGGTATTAATTTATCTTCCTGATGGTAGTGATCCATCTCATATCCCAATGCCCTGAGGAATTTTCCCCCTCTCACCAACTGGAGGGGAACCGATATTCTGGCTGCAAGGTTTGCTGATGCTACTTGGGAGAGTTTAAACTAGCTTTACAGGGGTCTGGGTACCATAGCCCCAGGTCAGTAAGGGAAGGATCAGACCAGAAGGTAGATGTCAGGGAAAGTATTGAAAGGCAAAATTGAAATAACAAGAATGATGGGTCAGGTAGTTTGAAGTGTCTACATTTCAATGCTTGGAGTATTATGGGTAAGGATGATGCATTTAGAGCGTGGATCAGTACATGGAACTATGATGTTGTAGCCATTACTGAAAGTTGGTTGAGGGAGGGGCAGGACGGCTGACTAATGTACCAGGTTTTCAAGTTTTCGAAAAGACAGAGAAGGAGGTAAAATGGGCGGTAGAGTTGCACACTAATCAGGGTCGATATCACCGCTGCACTCAGTGGAAACATAACGAAGGGATCAGACGCTGGGTCCATTTTGGTGGAAGTCAGGAACAGGAATGGTGCAATTACACTAAGGGGATTGTACTACAGACCACATAATAGCCACTGGGCTTTGAGGAGCAGGTATGTAATCAGATTGCGTAAAAATACTGTAATAGGGTTGTTGTCATGGGGGATTTCAGCTTTCCTAATATAAACTGGGCTTCTTAGTGTAAGGGGTTTCGATGGGGCTGAGCAACACACACAAAATGCTGGAGGAACTCAGCAGGTCAGGCAGCATCCATGGAAAAAGGTGCGGTCGACGTTTCAGGCTGAGACCCTTGATTAGATGGGGCTGAATTTGTTAAGTGTATCCAGGAAGGTTTCTTAAATCAGTTTCTGGATGACCAAATGAGAGCCCAAATGGGCCTATACTGGTTCTGGTGTTGGGTAATCAGCCTGGCCAGGTGACTGACCATTCAGTGGGTGAACCATTAGGGGACAGCGGCCCCACCTTCTTAGCTTTCAGTATAGCTATAGATCAGAATCAGGTGTAACATCACTGGCATATGTTGTGATACTTGTTAACTTAGTGACAGCAGTACAATGCAATACATGATAATGTAGAAAAAAATAAGTAAATCAATTACTGTAAGTATACCAATACAGCCCCTCCCCTCATTTGAAGCTGTTCCTGAATTGCTGAGTGTGTGCCTTCAGACTCCTGTACCTCCTCCCTGATGGTAACAGTGAGAAAAGGGCATGTCCTGAGTGATGGGGTCCTTAATGATGGACCCCTTTCTGAGGCACCATTTCTTGAAGATGCCTTGGATACTGTGGAGGTTCGTACTTAAAAATGGAGCTGACTAACTTTACAACTTTACGCAGCTTCTTTCGATCTTGTGTAGTACCAGACAATGATGCAGCCTATCAGAATCTCTCCACGGTACATTTGTAGGTTTTGGAATGTTTCAGGGGATAAACCAAATTTCCTCAATGTGAGTGTGGTACGTAATGAGTGCTTTGCTTCAGTATTTACCAAGGAAAAGGACATGGAGGACCAGGAGATCAGTGCTGAGTTTATAAATACATTAGGTTGTTCAGAGGTCAAGGAGGAGGAAGTGTTGGGCCTCCTAATGGTATTAAGGTGGATATGTCTCCAGGGCCTAACGGGATGTACCCCAGATTATTAAAGGAGGCAAGAGATTGCTAGGCCATTGACCAGTATCATTGTCTCCTCTCTAGCCACAGGCAAGGTCTTGACACTCACCAGTCTATTGTTCCCAGGATTTGTATACAAAATGACCTGGATGAAAATGTAGATGGGTGGGTTAATAAGTTTGACGATGATACCAAGATTGATGGAGTTGTGGATCGTGTCGAAGACTGGCAAAGAATATAGCACAATATATATCAGTTGCAGATATGGACTGAGAAATGGAAGATGTAGTTTAACCCAGATAAATGTGAGGTGCTGCATCTCAGTAGCGCAAATGCAACGAGACAGTGCACTGCTGAGGGAAAGGTCCTTACAGAGTTAAAGAGCAGAGAGATCTTGGGATCCAAGTTCATATTTCTTTGAAAGTGACTACACAGGTCGATAAGATGGCTAAGAAGGTTTATGGAATGCTTGCTTTTATTAATCGAGGCATTGATTTCTAAAGTCAGGAGTTACGTTGCAACTTATTAAAATTCTGGCGAGGCCACATCTGGAGTATTGCGTACTTCTCTGGTTGCCCCACAATAGAAAGGATGTTGAGGCTTTGGAGAGGGTGCAGACGAGGTTTACCAGGATACTGTCTGGTTTAGAGCACATGTGCTATCACGAGAAGTTGGATAAACTTGGGTTGCTTTTTCTGGAGGGTCAGAGGCTGAGGGGAGAACTGATGGAGGTTTACCTAGATTATGAGAGGCATAGTTAGCGTGGATGGAGAGTATCTGTTTACCAGGGTTGAATTGTCTAACACCAGAGGGTGTTTCACCATTGAAGATGAAAGCATGTAGGTTCAAGGGGGATGTGAGAGGCAAGTTCTTTACTCAGAGAGTGGTGGATGCCTGGAACTCACTTCCTGTTATGGTGGTAGAGGCAAATACATTGGAGGCTTTTAAGAGACATTTGGATAGGAATATGGATGTGAGGAAGATGGAAGGATATGGACATGTGTGTATGTAGGAGGGATTAGTGTCTAGGTGCTTTTGATTTGCTTTATAGTTGGTTTGGCACAACATTGTGGACCAAATGGCCTGACTGTTAATGTGCTGTATTCTTCTGTTTTTCTTTTCTATGTTAACTCAACACAAAAAGAAATGGGACCACCTCTCATTTTCATTACATCTTCTTCCTTCTGTCTACCCACCAACCACTAACATGAATCTCTTCTCATGCTGATCTTAACATAACGAGTCAGTTCATTCTGAACTCTATGCTCCTTTTATGTTGCACCTGACTCAACAGTTCTTCAAAGTTGTCTTCTTCATGACACTCCTCCTTCTCAACATATGTAGCTCATACCACTGCTCCCTCCTTCCAGCAACTACTCACCTCTGCACTTTCCTCGGGCAGAAGATTACAGTTCAGCATTGTGTGCACAAACTAAGATTAAAACCAAGTGAGGGCCACTCCTGCCAACAGTTTGTCATGGAGGTTTGTGGTCCTCTTGTAACTCTGTACTTCAGATGAGGACTCATCTTCCATGTTGATTCCTTGAACTCCTTTATGAAGTACTGGAAAGGAGACTTTAAGATATAGGAGTAGAATTAGGTCAATTGGCCCACTGAGTCTGCTCTGCCATTCCATCATAGCTGATTTATTTACTCACACAACTCCATTCCCCTACCTTCTTCCCGTAACCTTTGATGCCCTGACTAATCAAGACTCTGTTGACCTCTGCTTTAAATGTACCCAATGACTTGGCCTCCACAGCCATTTGTGGCAATTAGTTCCACAGATTCACTACTCGCTGACTAAAGAAATTCCTCCTCATTTCTGTTTTAAATGGTCATCCTTCTATTCTAAGTCTGTGATCAGGGAGAACTTAGGAAGAAATTTCCTGAGCCCAAGGTCCTTTCCCAGCTCTGCACTCCATTGTTGACCATGGCGGGTGTGATTAGAATGGAGCAAATTCCAAATTCATGTTCAAATGTATTTTCATTCAGCTGTATACACGTACACTGCCAGACGAAGCACTGTTCTTCCAGACCGAGGTACACAACACAGTACATATAATGCACTCACACAACAAATAAGGTAATACTGCTACAAATAAATTAACAAATATTAAGGTGCATTTACATCACAAGTTAAAATGTAAACCGTATAATGCTACTGGCACTTCCTACGTGATGATTTCTGGGTGGCGACAGGGCATTCAGTAGTCTCACGGTATGGAGGAAGAAGCTGGCTGCCGTCCTAACAGTACTTATCAAAATGCTGTGGTACCTCCTGCCTGATGGGAGGGATCATTGACAATGATAAGGTCCTCGCCTGTGTAGCACTCTTGATTAATATCTCAGATTGGTGGAAGAGAGACACTGATGATCCTCTCAGCAGTCCTCGCAATCCTTTGCAAGTTGCTGGTGAACGCAGCAGGCCAGGCAGCATCTATAGGAAGAGGTACAGTCGATGTTTCGGGCCGAGACCCTTCGTCAGGACTCACAATCCTTTGCCAGATCTTGTTGTCAGATGCCTTGCAATTCCCATACCAGACGGTATTGCCGCTGGCCAGGACACTCTCAATTGTACTCCTGTAAAAATTGGTTAGAATGAGGTTAAGTTAAATATATGAAAAGATATAAGCAAGAGAAAATCTGCAGATGCTGGAAATCTGAGCAACACACCCAAACTGCTAGAAGAACAAAGCAGGTCAGGCAGTATCTAGGAAAAGAGTACAGTCAATGTTTTGGGCCGAAACCCTTTTTTTCCCGGATGCTGCCTGGCCTGCTGAGTTCCTCTAGCATTTCATGTGTGATTAAAAAAAATTTACTTTAAAAAACTTGAATGTGTTCAAACTGCTTCTAAACTCACCAAGCGGCCAACAAGGGTTAGAAAGCCTTTAGTCCAGGTCCATCAGGGCAGACAGCCTGAAGTCACTCATGGATTGTCCACTTACTGAACAACCACAGCAATGACGCCTTTGGGATACTGTACTTGGGCTCTTGGCACATTGACCATCATAACTCAATGTACTGAGTACCGGAGTTGGGATGTTATGTTGAAGTTGTATAAGATGTTGGTGAGACTTAATGTGGAGTTTTGTGTGCAGTTTTGGTCACCTACAGGAAAGATATCAATAAGATTGAAAGAATATAGAGAAAATTTGCAAGATCTTGTTGCTGGGTCTTTAAGATCTCTTTGTAAAATAATAATCAGCAGGATGAAGTGGTAAGGGATGTGTTTGTTCATTATGTGGCGTGTCGTATGCCATAGGCGATCATGGTCACTTCATGACCAAAATCAGAATAAGAATCAGATTTAATATCACCGGCACGTGTTGTGAAATTTGCTAAATTTGTAGCAGCAGTACACTGCAATGTATGGAGCGATGGAGGATGAGAGGTGACCTGATAGAGGTGTATAAGATGATGAGAGGCATTGATCGCGTGGATGGTCAGAGGCTTTTTCCCAGAGCTGGAATGGCTAGCATGAGAGGGCACAGTTTTAAGGTGCTTGGAAGCAGGTACAGAGGAGATATCAGGGGTAAGTTTTTTATGCAGAGAGTGGTGAATGTGTGGAATGGGCTGCCGGCAATGGTGGTGGAGGCGGATATGATAGGGTCTTTTAAGAGACTGCTGGAGAGGTATATGGAGCTTAGAGAAATAGAGGGCAATTGGTAACCCTAGGTAATTTCTCAGGTAAGGACATGTTCGGCACAGCTTTGTGGGCCGAAGGACCTGTATTGTGCTGTAGGTTTTCTATGTTTCTAATACATAATAACAGAGAAAAAAATCTGTAAATTACAATATGACTATATATATATTAGTTAAATCAGTAGTGCAAAAAAATTGAAATGGAAAAGTAATGAGGTAATGTTTATGGGTTCAATGTCAGAAGGGAAGAAGCTGTTCCTAAATCGCTGAGTGTGTATTTCCTGTACCTCCACCCTGATGGTAACAATGAGAAGAGGGCACGTCCTGGGTGGTGGAGGTCCTTAATGATGGACAACATCTTTTTAAGGCATCGCCCCTTGAAGATCTCCAGGATACTACAGAGGCTGGTGACCATGATGGAGCTGACTAATTTTACATCTCTCAGCAGCTTACTTTAATCCTGTGCAGTCACACCAACCCCCCCCCCCCACCCCCCATACCAGACAGTGACACAACTAGTTTGAATTCTCTCCATGGTACATCTGTAGAAATTTGCAAGTGTCTTTGGTGACTTACCAAATCTCTTCCAACTCCTAAGGAAATACAGCCACTGCCGTGCCTTCTTTGTAGCTGCATTGGTACGTTGGGTTCAGATTAAGACCTCTAAGGGAATTTTTTCTACAGAAGTGGTTTGCCATTACCTTCATCTGGGCAGTGTCTTTGCAAGATGGGTAACCCCCAGTAATTATCAATACTTTTCAGAGATTGTCTGCCTGGTGTCAGTGGTCGCATAACCAGGACTTGTGATCTGCACCAGCTGCTCCTACGACCATCCACCACCTGCTCCCATAGTTTCACGTGACTCTAATTGGCGGGGGGTGGGGGAGGTGGCTAAGCAGGTGCGACACCTTGCCCAAGGTGACCCGCAGGCTAGTGGAGGGAGGGGTACTCGACACCTCCTTTGGTAGAGAAATATCTCCACCCCGCCACCCTGAAATGTTGAGTGAAGCTGAAATGCTGTGGCGTGGAGGTAATGAATGATGGATGCTAGGGAGATGGATATGGCACAAGAGAGGGAAAGGGGAAGGTGCATTTGTTTCTCTGTCATTGAGGGTCTAATAACGAAAATCTAACAAAAACTGCAGATGCTGGAAATCAGAGGTAAAGACAAGGAATGTTAGAACATCCATGCAAAGATAAACAGCCAACATTCCCAAGACTTGAGGACCTGAGTTAGAGAGAATGGTTCTAATGGTTGGAACTTTATTCCTTGGAGCATAGAAGATTGAGAGGATATTTGATAGAGGCATACAAAACTATGAGGGATATAGATAGGGTAAATGCAAACAGGTTTTTCCAGTGAGGGTGGGTGAGACTACCACTAGAAGTTATGGGTTAAAGGTGAAAGGTGAAATGCTTAAGGGGAATATGAGGGAAAACAACTTCACTCAGAGGGTGGTGAGAGTGTGGAGTGAGCAGCCAGCAGAGGTGGTGGGTGCAAGTGGTGGATCAAATGTTTGACTTCAACATTTAAGAGAAGTTTGGATACGTACGTGGATGGGAGGGGTGTGAAGGTGGATGGGACTAGGTAGATTAATAGTTCAGCACAGACTAGATGGGCAGAAGGGCTTCTTTCTTTGCTGTAGTGTTCTGTGACTGTATGTGCCAGAGAGGAACGAGATGCAGACTGTGTTGTGCGATGCAGCTGAAAGTGCATCACCCTTCCTGCCAAATCACCAGCAGTTCCCTTCAATGGAACTGAGTTCATGTCGGCATTACTGACTACCTGGGGATTTTAGTTTTTAAAGGTTTAGGTATTCAGTGGACCCAGTGTTGCTGCACTCAATTAAATAGGTTTATGATCTGGTTTAATTAAAATCACTGGGGTAGATTTTCCAAGCCGTCGCACAAAGTATTGCAGCTAATGTACGCATGAATAGAAATACTTCTCTGTACAACCTTTGATCTGTGTAAATGATAAACTTGAGACCGAGACAGTTTTTAAATGCAAATCGGATATCAAATTATCATTAAAAAGAAATCAATACAATAGTTCTTAATTTTCCAAAACTCTCTTAAACTTAACCCAGCCTAAATTAAGCCTGTCTCTGAAAAATAATCTGACTTTAAATGCTTCAAGTGATGTGTAGATAAATATACTCAGTGACCATTTTATTAGGTTGTTGTTGTTCTTCTCTGTGCCTTCCAGTGCATCGGGCAGCAACCTCACTGTTCCATTAGCGTTTATCTGCTTTTTACGAGACCGAGTTGCTAACCCAACTCAGCAAGGATGGAAAGCGTGCAAGGAGCCGGCTGGATTCAAACCCAGGATCACTTGCCCCGAAGTCCAGCGCAGGGGCCATTACACCGCTGGTCAGCTAGTTCATTAGGTAGAGGAGTGGAATACAGAGTGTAGGGTCTCTGCTCCAGTAGCCCATCCACTTTAAGGTTCAGTATGTTGTACATTCAGAGATGCTCTTCTGCACACCAATGCTGTAACATGTGGTTATCTGAGTTACTGTCACCTTCCTGTCAACGTGAACCAGTCTGGCCATTCAGCTCTGACCTCTCGCATTAACAAAGCGTTTTCACCCACAGAACAGCGATGGACATTTTTTTTCTTTTGCACTGTAAATTCTAGAGACTGTTGTGTGTGAAAAACCCAGGAGATCGGGAGAATTTCTGAGTTGCTCGAACCATCCTATCTGGCACCAACAATCATTCCACAGTCAAAGTCACTTAAATCACATTTCTTCCCCATTCTGACATTTGGTCTGAACAACTGAACCTCTTGACCATGTCTCATGCTTTCTGCATGGAGTTGCTGCCACGTGACTGGCTGATTAGATACTTACATTAATAAGCAGGAGTATGGGTATACCTAATAAAGTGGCCACTGAGTGTCCAGCTATTGATTGTTAAATAGAGTTTTGTAAATTATTTCTGTGCCTGAATCACATTGTACCACAGTCATTTCTGTTCAAGATGAAAGCAGTCTTGGTCACTGATTGATATTGTCATTTTCCTAGGAGGAACTCAGAAGGTCAGACAGCATCTGCGGAGGGAAGTAAACAGTTGATGGTTCAGGCCAACCCAAAGTCAGTCTTGATGAAGAGTCTTGGCCTGAAACATCGACTGTTTATTTCCCTCCATAGATGCTACCTGATCTGCTGAGATCCCAGCATTTTGTGTATGTTCCAGTCCTGGTGAAGAGTCTTGCCATAAGACCATAAGACATAGGAGCAGAATTAGGCCATTCAGCCCATCGAATATGCTCCACCATTCCATCATGGCTGATCCTGGATCCCATTCATTTCCGTTCACCTGGTTTCTCGCCATATCCTTTGGTGCCCTGACCAATCAAGAAAGAATCAACTTCCGCCTTACATGTACCCATGGACTTGTCCTCCCCCCACAGATTTACTACTCTCTGGCTAAAAAGATTCCTCCTTAGCTCTGTTCTAAAGGGTTGCCCCTTAATTTTGAGGCTGTGCCCTCTAATTCTGGATACCCCCACCAGAGGCAATGTTTTCTCCACATCCATCCTACCTACTCCTTTCAACATTCGGTAGATTTAATAAGATCCCCACGCATTCTACTAAATTCCAGTGAGTATAGACCCAAAGCTGCCAAACGCTCCTCACATGTTAACCCCTTCATTTCCAGAATCATCCTCATGAACCTCCTCTGGACTCTATCCAATTAACACATCCTTTCTGAGATATGGGGCCCAAAACTGTTCACAACACTCCAAGTGTGGCCTGACAAATATCTTATAAAGGCTCAGCATTATCTCCTTGGTTTTATATTCGATTCCCCTTGAAATAAATGCCAACATTGCATTTGCCTTCTTTACCACAGACTCAACCTGTAAATTAATCTTCTGGGAGTCATGTACGAAGACTTCTAAGATTCCCTGCACTTCTAATCTTTGAACCTTCTCCCTGTTTGGATAATAGTCCGCACTATTGTTCCTTTTACCAAAATGCATTATTATACACTTCCCAATACTGTATTCCATCTCCCACTTTTTTTCCCATACTTCCAATTTGTCTAAGTCCTACTGCAATTGCCTTGCCTCCTCAAAACTACCTACTTCTCCACCTATCTTCGTATCATCCACAAATGTTGCCACAAAGCCATCAGTTTTATTATCAAAATCATTGACAAACAATGTGAAAAGTAGCGGTCGCTATACTGACCCCTGAGGAACACCAACCAGAAAAAGGCCCTTTTATTCCCACTCACTGCCTCCTGCCTGTCAGCCATTCTGCTATCCATGCCAGCCAGTATCTCTCCTGTAACGCCACAGGATTTTATCTTGTTAATTAGCTTCATATGTGGCACCTTATCAAACGCCTTCTAAAAATCCAAGTAAATGACATCCACTGCCTCTCCTTTGTCCACCTTGCTTGTTACTTCTTTGAAGAACTCTAACAGATTTGTGAGGCAAGATTTCCCTTTACGGAAACCACGTTGCCTTATTTTGTCATTAGTCTCCAAATACCTCAAAACCTCATCCGTAATACTAGACTCCAACACTTTCTCAACCACTGAGGTTAGGCTTGCTGGCCTATAATTTCCTTTCTTTTGCCTTCCTCACTTCTTAAAGATTGGAGTGACACTTGTAATCTTCCGGTCCTCCCGGACCATGCTAGAATCAAGTGATTCTTGAAAGATCATGACCAATGCATCCGTCATCTCTTCAGCAACCTCTCTCAATACTCTGGGATGTGGTCCATCTGGTCCAGGTGACTTATCCACCTTAAGACCTTTGAGTTTGCCTAGCACTTTCTCCTTTGTAATCACTATGGCATTCACTCCTGCTCCCTGACACTCACAGACTTCTGACACACTGCGAGTATCTTCCACAGTGAAGACAGATGCAAAGTACCCTTTAAGTTCATCTACCATTTCTTTGTCCCCCATTACTACCTCACCAGCATTATTTTCCAGAGGTCCAATATTAACTCTCACCTCTCTTTTACTCTTCATATAACTGAAAAACTTTTGGTATCTTCCTTTATACTATTGGCTAGTCTGCCCTTATATTTCATCCTTCCCCTTCTTATAGCTTTTTCAGATGCCTTTTGTTGGATTTTAAAAGCTTCCCAATCATCCAGCTTCGCACTTACTTTTGCTACATTATATGCCCTTTCCTTGGCTTTTATGCAGTTCTTAACTACTTTTGTCAGCCAGTTGCCTAGGCCTGGCACTTGAGAACTTCAGTGGTCATAGCTATTCTCTACCTTATGAATTATTCCCAGAAACTTCAGCCACCTCCGTTCTGCTGTCATTCCTGCTAGTATCCCCTTCCAATCCACCTGGGCAAGCTCCTCTCTAATGCCTCTGTACTTCCCTTTATTCCATTGTGATACTGATACATGTGACTTGTGCTTCTCCCTCTCAAATTGCAGTATGAATTCAATCATATAATGATCACTGCCTCCTAAGGGTTCCTTTATGTTAAGCTCCCTAATAAGTTCTGAGCTATTACACAACACTTAATCTAAGATATCTTTTCCTTGAGTAGGCTCAAACACAAGCTGCTCTAATAAGCCATCTCACAGGCGTTCAACAAATTTCCTCTCTTGCAATCTGACACCAACTTGATTTTCCCAATCCTCTTGCATATTGAATCCCCCATTATAATTATGGCATTACCCTTATTACATGACCTTTCCAGCTCAATTTGCAAACTCAACCCCATATCTTGGCTGCTATTTGGAGGCATATATTTGACTCCCATAATGGATTTTTTACCCTTGCAATTTCTTAACTCCACCCACAAAGAATTCACCATTTTCTGACCCTATGTCACCTCTTTCTAAAGATGTAATTCCACCTCTTACCAATGGAGCCACACCACCGCCTATGCCTTTGATACAGAGTATATTCTTTGACGTTGCCCTGAAATGTTGACTGTTTATTCCTCTCCGTAGACGCTGCCTGACCTGCTGAGTTTCTCCAGCATTGTGTATGTGTTACTCTAGATTTCCAACATCTGCAGAATCCCTTGTTCAAAGGTTAAAAGGTTTGAAGGTCCAATTTAATGTCAGAGAAATGTATACAATATGCATTTATTGTGATTATTATTTTTCCAGGAAGCATTAGTATCCTTGAAAAGGTGTGCTAGGATATGGCCCTCACAACTGTTTTAATGCAATAATGTAGATTCCTATCTATCAACATGAAATATGGAAAATCTGTCTGTTGATATTATGACTTGCAATTATTTTTCTATTGGCAGAAGGCAGCCGTACTGATTGTAGGCTTCCAGCACATTGACAGATGCCTATTTTAAGCATGATCGCTTGAATGATGATTGTCTTACAGAAGCAGCTACTGTAGAAGTGAGGTATTCTTGGCAAACCTTAAGAGATGTGATTTCATTGCAAGGATAAAAGGCTAAAGAATAGGCACTGGGGGAGTTTAGTGAAATCATTTTAAACAAAGACCTTTTCAAAGGGAAAATTATGGGAAGAATTTAACTCAGAATAGTTCATTAAAAAACTACAGGATTGTTGAGGAGAAAGAGAAAATGAAAGCTGCAAGATGATTAAACAGAAGCGGGAACTCTTCTTGGCTGTTTGCTGGGTAATTCAGATGTTCTCTGCCTTTATCTCAGATCAGCCATTGTGCCTGTCGACAGTCAAGTCCACGAGTTGATAAATGGACACAAGCACAAACACAGGAGATACTGCAGATGCTGGGAATCCAGAGCAGCACCCACAAAATGCTGGAGGAACTCAGCAGGTCAGGCAGCATCTATGGAAATTAATCTGATTCTGATTCTAAGTTGAAGCTGTATAGTACGTTCCCTGGAGAGGGCCTAGAGAAGGTTCTCAAAGGAATAAATATTCCACATTTTGGACCAAGACTGGTTCTCATCACTTCATGTTTTTATAAAGCTGCAACAGGTCTTTCCATCCAATGAGCCACACTGCCCAACAACCCACTGCTTAAACCCTAGCCTACTCGACGTACAATGACTAATTAACCTGCCAACCGGTACGTCTTTGCACTCTGGGGGGAAGCTGGAGCACCCAGATGAAACCCACACGGTCACAGAAAAGAACATATAAACTCCTCGCAGGCGGTGCCGGAAGTGAACGCTGATCTCCAATGTCTCAAGCGGTAAATGTGTTGCGCAAGCTGCTATGTTACCATGGCAACCCAAGGGTTGATGAGGGGTCTCAGTCTGAACATTGATTCTTTATTTGTCTCCACAGATGCTGTCTGATCTGCTGAGTTCCTCCTGTATTTTGTGTGTAAGAGTCTGGGTGTAAGCACAGGCACTTTGGAGACATGGGATCCACGTGAGATTTAGCTTTATTTGTTACGTGTGCTCCAGAACGCACAGTGAATTGTGTCAACATAATCTAAGGGGGTGCTGGGGACAGACCGCAAGAGTCAGCACACATTCCGGACCCAATATAGCATGTCCACTGTGTTCAACTGAACAACAGCACAACACACAGAACAAAACAACACAAATAATAACATAAACAACAACGGAACAAAACAACATGTCTCCTATCTTCCCAAGCACTCACATAATCAGACAGAAAGACAGACCTCCTGCCCCAGGACAGGCAACTCCAGCCATCTCGTCCTTGTCCTCCTGAAGTTTAGGCAGGGCCACAAATAAGAGAGAGACCTGCACAATGAAAAGACTGTGATAAGGCTGATAAAGTTTACAAATCAGGATGAATGCCAATAATGGGAGCCCAGTTAGCAACAGATGGGATGCACCACGTACTCTGTCATGTCAGATGTCTTCTTCTGCAGTGCATGCTGTTACCTGCGTCACCCTAATCCCTTGCTTCTGCTCCTGCAGTTTGACACTGTGTACATCTCCCAGAGCTGTTTTCTCAAACCTACCTGGTGAACAATACATAGAACACGACAGCACAGTACGGGCCCTTCAGCCATGATGTTGTGCTGATCTTTTAACCTACTTTAAGATCAATCTAAACTTTCCCTCCATTTTGCTATCATCCATGCCCCTATCTAAGGTGTTGTTAAACACCCCAATGTACCTGCCTCTACCACCACCCCAGGCACCATGTTCCACACACCCACCACTCTCTGTATGAAAGAAAACCTGCCTCTGACATTCCACCCCTATACTTTCCTCCAATCATCTTAAAATTATGCCCCTCTAATTAGTCATTTCTTCCCTGAGAAAAAGTCTCTGGTTGTCACTTCAATCTTTGTCTCTTATCATCTTCGCAACACACACAAAATGCTGGAGGAAGTCAGCAGGCCAGGCAGCATCCATGGAAGAAAGTACGGTTGACGTTTAGGGCCGAAACTCTCTTATCATCTTATACACTTCTTCACTCAGAGGGTAGTGAGACTGTGGAATGAGATACAACCATATAACCATATAACAATTACAGCATGAAACAGGCCATCTCGACCCTTCTAGTCCGTGCCGAACGCTTACTCTCACCTAGTCCCACTGACCTGCACTCAGGCCATAACCCTCCATTCCTTTCCTGTCCATATATCTATCCAATTTAACTTTAAATGACAATATCGAACCTGCCTCAACCACTTCTGCTGGAAGCTCATTCCACACAACTACCACTCTCCCAGGACAGGTTCTCCGGGCCGGTGCAAGCAAGCTAGCTGGAGTGTTTGCTGACATCTTCAACTGCTCCTTGCTTCAGTTTAAGATCCCCACGTGTTTTAAGAAGGCAACGATAATTACAGTGCCGAAGAAGAGCAAGGTGGCATGCCTGAATGACTATCAACCTGTGGCTCTGACATCAATTGCTATGAAATGCTTCGTGAGATTGGTTATGGCACATATCAACCACAGCCTACTGGTCAACCTCGACGCTTTGCAATTCGCCTACCGGAGCAACAGGTCAACAGCAGATGCCATCTCTCTGGCCCTACATTCCTCTTTAGAACACCTGGAGAATAAAGACACATGTGTAAGGCTCCTTTTCATTGACTACAGCTCTGCTGTTAATACCATCATTCCAAATAAACTGATTCCTAAGCTCTGGATCCTGGGCCTTAGCACTCAGATCTGCAGCTGGATCTTCAACTTCCACACAGACAGGACCCAGGCTGTAAAAATAGGGGACAAGCTCTCCTCTACAATCACTCTGAGCACCAATGCCCCACAAGGATGTGTACTCAGCCCCCCTGCTGTTCTCACTGTACACCCATGATTGTGTAGCCAAGTTTCCATCGAACTCAATATATAAGTTTGCTGATGACTCAACAATTGTAGGCCGTATCTCGGGTAATGATGAGTTTGAGTACAGAGAGGAAATTAAGAACCTGGTGGCATAGTGCGAAGACAATAACCTATCCCTCAACGTCAGGAAGACGAAGGAATTAGTTGTTGACTTCAGAAGGAGTAGCGGACCGCACGACCCAATTTACATCGGTGGTGTGCAAGTGGAACAGGTCAAAAGCTTTAAGTTCCTCGGGGTCAATATCACAGATGACCTGACTTGGTCCAACCAAGCAGAGTTCACTGCCAAGAAGGCCCACCAGCACCTTTACTTCCTGAGAAAACTAAAGAAATTTGGCCTGTCCTCTAACACCCTCACTAATTTTTATAGATGCACCGTAGAAAGCATTCTTCTAGGGTGCATCACAACCTGGTATGGAAGTTGTCCTGTCCAAGACCAAAAGAAGCTGCAGAAGATTGTGAACACAGCCCAGCACATCACACAAACCAATCTTCCGTCCTTGGACTCATTTTACACTGTACGCCGTCGGAGCAGTGCTGTGTCAAGGACACGACCCACCCAGCCAACACAATTTTCATCCCTCTTCCCTTCGGGAGAAGGCTCAGGAGCTTGAAGACTCGTACGGCCAGATTTGGGAACAGCTTCTTTCCAACTGTGGTAAGACTGCCGATCGGATCCTGACCCGGATCTGGGCCGTACCCTCCAAATATACGGACCTGCCTCTCGTTTTTTTTGCACTACCTTACTTTCCATTTTTCTATTTTCTATTCATGATTTATAATTTAAATTTTTATATTTACTAATTTTTACTATTTTTAATATTTTTAGTATTTAATATTTGTAATCCAGGGAGTGGGAAGCGCAGAATCAAATATCGCTGTGATGATTGTACATTCTAGTATCAATTGTTTGGCGACAATAAAGTATAAAGTATAAAGAAGTTCCTCCTCGTGGTACCCCAAAACTTTTGCCCCTTAACTCTCAACTCATGTCCTCTTATTTGAATCTCCCCCACTCTCAATGGAAAAAGCCTATCCACGTCAACTCTATCTATCCCCCTCATAATTTTAAATACCTCTGTCAAGTCCCCCCTGAACCTTCTACATTCCAAAAAATAAAGACCTAACTTGTTCAACCTTTCTCTGTAACTTAGGTGCTGAAACCCAGGTAACATTCTAGTAAATCTTCTCTGTACTCTCTCTATTTTGTTGACATCTTTCCTATAATTCGGTGACCAGAACTGTACACAATACTCCAAATTTGGCCTCACCAATGCCTTGTACTATTTTAACATTATATCCCAACTCCTATACTCAATGCTCTGATTTATAAAGGCCAGCATACCAAAAGCTCTCTTCACCACCCTATCCACATGAGATTCCACCTTCAGGGAACTATGCACCATGAATCCTAGATCCCTCTGTTCTACTGCATTCTTCAATGCCCTACCATTTACCATGTATGTCCTATTTTGATTAGTCCTACCAAAATGTAGCACCTCACATTTATCAGCATTAAACTCCGTCTGCCATCTTTCAGCCCACTCTCCTAACTGGCCTAAATCTCTCTGCAAGCTTTGAAAACCTACTTCGTTATCCACAATTCCACCTATCTTAGTATCATCTGCATACTTACTCAACCAATTTACCACCCAATCATCCAGATCATTAATGTATATGACAAACAACATTGGACCCAGTACAGATCCCTGAGGCACATCACTAGTTACCGGCCTCCAATCTGACACACAGTTATCCACCACTACTCTCTGGCATCTCCCGTCCAGCCACTGCTGAATCCATCTTACTACTTCAATATTAATACCTAACAATTGAACCTCCCTAACTAACCTTCTGTGTGGAACCTTGTCAAAGGCCTTACTGAAGTCCATATAGACAACATCCACCGCTTTACTCTCGTCAATTTTCCTAGTAACCGCTCCAAAAAATTCAATAAGATTTGTCAAACATGACCTTCCACGCACAAATTCATGTTGACTGTTCCTAATCAGGCCCTGTCTATCCAGATAATTATATATACCATCTCTAAGAATATTTTCCATCAATTTACCCACCACTGATGTCAAACTTACAGGCCAATAATTGCTAGGTTTACTCTTAGAACCCTTTTTAAATAATGGAACAACACGAGCAATACGCCAGTCCTCCAGCACCATCCCTGTTTCTAATGACATTTGAAATATTTCCGTCAGAGCCCCTGCTATTTTTACACTAACTTCCCTCAAGGTCCTAAGGAATATCCTGTCAGGACCCGGAGACTTATCCACTCTTATATTCCTTAAAAGCGCCAATATTTCTTCTTTAATCATCATAGTTTCCATAACTTCCCTACCTGCTTCCCTTACCTTATACAATTCAATATCCTTCTCCTTAGTGAATACTGAAGAAAAGAAATCTCCCCCATCTCTTTCGGTTCCACACATAGCTGTCCACTCTGATTCTCTAAGGGACCAATTTTATCCTTCACTATCCTTTTCTATTAACATAATTGTAGAAACCCTTTGGATTTATTTTCACCTTACTTGCCAAAGCAACCTTATATCTTCTTTTAGCTTTTCTAATTTCTTTCATAAGGTTCTTTTTACATTCTTTATATTCCTCAAGCACCTCATTTACTCCATGCTGCCTATATTTATTGTAGATATCTCTCTTTTTCCAAACCAAGTTTTCAATATCCCTTGAAAACCATGACTCTCTCAAACTTTTAACCTTTCCTTTCAACCTAACAGGAACATAAAGATTCTGTACCCTCAAAATTTCACCATTAAATGACCTCCATTTCCCTATTACATCCTTCCCATAAAACAAATTGTCCCAATCCACTCCTTCTAAATCCTTTCGCATCTGTGCTGTGGTGTTCTATAACTCTCTGACTCTATCATGTCAACTCTCATCCTCCTTCACTCCAAAGAGAAAAGCATTAGCTCACTCAACATAGCCTCAGAAGACATGCTCTCTAATCCAAGCAGCATCCTGATAAATCTTCTCTGCACCCTCTCTAAAGCAGGGACTCCCAACCGGTGGTCTACGGATCCCTTGGTTAATGGTAGGAGTCCATAGCATAAAAAAAGTTTGCATCTCTGCTCTAAAGCTTCCACGTCCTTCCTATAATGAGGCAACCAGAACTGAACACAATACTCTGTGTGGTCTAACCAGAGAGTCATAGAATTGCTTGAACTCAATCTCTCAGCTGATGAAGACCAATACACCATATGTTTTCTTGACCACCTCACCAACTATCAAATCTATCATATGGTAGTGATTTTGTTATCTTATCAGCTAGGGCAAAGTTACATGTCGGGTGTTTAGGAAGATAATTGTTTCCTTATCTTTCAATATCTTGTTCAGATTCTGGACGTGAAATGTATAAAAGCAACTAAGATTAGTGCTATAGTTACTCCCTCCTGCCACGTTTGAAATGCCAAGATGGATTTAGTAATTTAAATTTCCTGGAGCATTTGAGATCCCACAATATGTTGACTCAGTGACAAGGATTGCACGAGTCAGTGAAAGCTGTTTCCACTTATTTTGCTTTGAAAAAATTAATTATCTATTGAATTCCACTTTGAAGGCAAGATGGTTTTACTTGTCAGTTCCATCAAAACAAATTTTGGTCAGATTTTAAGACTCTTTCGGAAATTGTTCGAGCTCCAGGAAAAGCAAAAGGCAAATGACATACACAATGGCCAAGAAAAGTTCACAGCTCGTTAACATAGATGAAATGTTCCTGGAGACAAATAGAGCGTGCAGAATCTGCACAAGTGTGAGAAGAGGAAACCCAGATGAAACAAATAGGATAATGGTGGAGGAGGAAATGCTTACCTGAATGTTGAAACTGCAAGCATGAAAAATGCCACACCTGCTCAAAGATAGTCATAAAGCCTAATGTGCAGAATGAGAAAAAGACCCGGGGTACCACTCAATGGGCAGCAGATGGCATGGATTTGAGCACCAGAGTAGATAAAGATTTTCTGAGCATCTTGCCAGATGTGGCAGGAGGGAAGAACATTGACTTTGAATTACATCCAGATGGAATGTGGTTGAAGTTCTAGTTCACTCATCCAGGAAAACTACTAATGGTTATCTTGGGACCTGCGTCAGCTGTGGATATAATGCCAGCCTGTTATTCTGTTGGAGTTTAAGGACAGAATATTGAAGGTCTGAAATGATGTTGCTTGAACCATAAAATGGTGTGATGATCTCCACTGGTGATGCAAGCTTCTTCTATCTCTCTTTTTAACAGCAGTTAAATAATCAAGTGAATATGGAAATAAATGACCCATTTGGTCTAAAATTCTTGGAGCCCCACTCCACCGTTCAAGAGCAGCAGAACAGAATATCATCTATGTGGCTCGAAAAGAGATTGTCCCAACTCACAGAGCTAAGTCTGACACCATTATCATAATTCAAAGTAAATTTATTATCAAAGTACATGTATGTCACCGTACACTACCCTGAGATTCACTTTCTTCTGGGCATTTACAGAAACTACAAAAAACCAATAGAATCAATGAGAAATACTTACAAAGACAGGCAAACAACCAATGTGCAAAAGAAGACAAAATGCCCGAGTGCAAACAAAATTATAATAATAAATGATATTACAGCCAACAGACTTTTTGTCCCTCTTCCCTCCGGGAGAAGGTTCAGGAGCTTGAAGACTCGTACGGCCAGATTTGGGAACAGCTTCTTTCCAAATGTGATAAGACTGCTGAACGGATCCTGACCTGGATCTGGGCCGTACCCTCCAAATATCCAGACCTGCCTCTCGGTTTTTTTGCACTACCTTACTTTCCATTTTTCTATTTTCTATTTATGATTTATAATTTAAATTTTTAACATTGACTAATTATAACTATTTTTAATATTTTTAATATTTAATATTTGTAATCCAGAGAGTGTGAAGCGCAGAATCAAATATTGCTGTGATGATTGTACGTTCTAGTACCAATTGTTTGGCGACAATAAAGTATAAAGTATTGAGAATATGAATTGTTGAGACTTTGAAAGTGAGCCATAAGTTGTGGAATCAGTTCAGTGTTGTGGTAAGTGAAGTTATTCATGCTTGTTCAGGAGCCTGATGGTTGTAGGGAAATAACTGTTCCTGAACCTAGTGCGGTGGGACCTGAGACTCCTGTAGCTCCTGCCTGATGGTAATAGTGAGAAGAGAGCATTGCCTGGATGGTGGGAGTCATAGGACACAAAACATAGAAACCTACAGCACATTACAGGCCCTTTGGACACAATGTTGTACCGACCATGTAACCTACTCTAGAAACTGCCTGGAATTTCCCTACTGCATAGCCCTCTGTTTTTCTCAGCTCCATGTACCTATCTAAGAGTCTCTTAAAAGACCCTATTGTATCTGCCTCTACCACCGTCGCTGGCAGTGCATTCCACACACCCACCACTCTCTGTGTGAAAAACTTACTCTGACATCCCCCTTACTTCCAAGCACCTTAAAACCATACCCCCTCATGTTAGCCATTTCAGCCCTGGGAAAAAGCCTCTGGCTACCACACAATCAATGCCTCCCATCATCTTATACACCTCTACCAGGTCACCTCTCGTCCTCTGTCGCTCCAAGGAGAAAAGGCCAAGTTCACTCAACATATTCTCATAAGGCATGCTCCCCAATCCAGGCAACATCCTTGTAAATCTCCTCTGCACTTTCTATATAGTATCCACATCCTTCCTGTAGTGAGGTGACCAGAACTGGGTCTAACCAAGGTCTTATATAGTCGCAACATTATCTCACAGCTATTAAACTCAATGAAGGCCAACTCTCCATACACCATCTTAACAACACTGTCAACCTGTGCAGCAGCTTTGAGTGCCCATGGACATAGACCCAAAGATCTCTCTGATCCTCCACACTGCCAAGAGTCTTACCATTAATATTATATTCTGTCTTCAAATTGGACCTACCAAAATGAACAATTTCACATTTTAATTCGACGTCCCATTCCCATTCTGATATGTCTATCCACGGCCTCCTCTACCGTCAAGATGAAGCCACACTCAGGTTGGAGGAACAACACCTTATATTCCATCTGGGTAGCCTCCAACCTGATGGCATGAACATTGACTTCTCTAGCTTCTGCTAATGCCCCGCCTCCCCCTCCTACCCCATCCATTATTTACTTATATACACACATTCTTTTTCTCTCTCTCCTTTTTCTCCCCTTGCCCATCCCTGGGTTTCCCCCCCTCCCCCTTTTCTTTCTCCCAAGGCCTCCTGTCCCATGATCCTCTCATATCCCTTTTGCCTATCACCTGTCCAGCTCTTGGCTCCATCCCTCCCCCTCCTGTCTTCTCCTATCATTTTGGATCTCGCCCCCCCCCCCCACTTTCAAATCTCTTACTAGCTCTTCTTTCAGTTAGTCCTGATGAAGGGTCTCGGCCCGAAACATCGACTGTACCTCTTCCTAGAGATGCTGCCTGGCCTGCTGCATTCACCAGCAACTTTGATGTGTGTTGCTTGAATTTCCAGCATCTGCAGATTTCCTCATGTTTGAATTTCACACTTATCTAGGTTGAACTCCATCTGCCACTTCTCAGCCCAATTCTGCATCCTATCGATGTCCTGCTGTAAACCCTGACAACCCTCCAGACTATACACTACACCCCCAACTTTTTTTTTTATCAGCAAACTTACTAATCCACTCTTCTACTTCCTCATCCAGGTTATTTATAAAAATCACAAAGAGAAGGGGTCCCAGATCAGATCCCTGTGGAACTCCACTGGTCACCGACCTCCGTGCAGAATACGAGCCATCAACAGCCACCCTTTGCCTTCCATGGGCAGGCCAGTTCTGGATCCACAAAGCAAAGTCTCCTAGGATCACATGTCTTATTACTTTCTTTCTTTTCAAATCTTTTTATTGTTATATTATACAAAAGAAATAACACGAGTACATTGAAGTAACAACACTTACAATGTCCAAATAAGACATTATCTTAAAGATTGAAAAGAAATTTGTGATAACAAAAAAAACCTACTAAGCTGAAAAAGTGGGGGAAAAAACCCCATTAGGTGTACAAACCCGGAGCCATGCGTCATACAAAAAGCTTCTAAAAATAAACATCAAACCACCAGTCTTATTACTTTCTGAACGAGCTTTGCATGGGGAAACCTATCAAAAACCTTACTGAAATCCATATACACTACATCCACTGCTCTACCTTCATCAATGTGTTTTGTTACATCCTCAAAGAATTCAATCAGGTTCATAAGGCACGACATGCCCTTGACAAAGCCATGCTGACTATCCCTAACAGATTATGTCTCTCCAAATGCTCATAAATCCTGCCTCTCAGGATCTTCTCCAACAACTTGCCCACCACTGAAGTCAGGCTCACTGGTCTATAATTTCCTGAGTTATCTTTACTCCCTTTCTTGAACAAGGGAACAACGTTTGCAACTGTCCAATCTTTTGGTATTTCTCCCATCCCTATTGACGATGCAAAGATCATCACCAGAGGCTCAGCAATCTCCTCCCTCACTTCTCACAGTAGCCTGGGATATATCTTGTCCGGACCTATCTTACTTAATGCTTTTCAAAAGCTCCAGCGCATACTCTTTCTTAATGTCTATATGATCAAGCATTTCAGTCCATTGTTAGTCTTCCCCACAATTGCCAAGGTCCTTTTCCCCTGGTGAATACTGAAGCAAAGTATTCAATAAGTACCTCCACTACCTCCTCCGACTCCATACACTCATTTTCACTATCGCACCTGATTGGTCCTATTCTCACACGGATCATCCTCCTGCTCTTCACATACTTGTAGAGTGCCTTGGCGTTTTCCTTAATCCTGCTCACCAAGGCCTTCTCATGGCCCCTTCTAGCTCTCCTAGTTTCGTTCTTAAGCTCCTTCCTGGCAACCTTGTGATTTTCTAGAGCTCTAACAGTATCTAATTTCTTGAACCTTTCATAAGCTTTTCTTTTCTTCTTAACTAGATTTTCTTTATCCTTTGTACACCATGGTTCTTTTACCCTACCATCCTTTCCCTGCCTCAATAGAACACACCTATGCAGAACTCCATGCAAGTGTTCCCTGAATATTTGCCATATTTCTGCTCTGCATTTCCCTGAGAACATCTGCTCTGCAGTTCCTGCTTAACAGTATCATATTTCCCCCTGCTCTAATTAAATGATTTCCCAAATTGTCTGCTCCTATCCCTCTCCAGCGCTATGGTGAAGGAGATAGAGTTGTGGTCACTACCCCCAAAATGCTCACCCACCGTGAGATAAAACATCTGACCAGGTTCATTTCCCAATACCAGATCAAGTACAGCATCTCCTCTAATTGGCTTATCTACATATTGCATCAGGAAACCTTTCTGAACACACCTAACAAACTCCACCCCATCCAAACCCCTAGCTCGAAGGAGATGCCAGTCAATATTGGGAAAGCTGAAATCTCCCATCACAACAACCCTATTATTATTGCACCGTTCCAGAATCTGCCTCCCTATCTGCTTCTTAATGTCTCTGTTACTATTGAGGGGTCTATAAAAATACACCCAGTAGAGTGTATCTGACTTCCACCCACAATAACTCAGAAGACAATCCCTCCATGACTTCCTCCCTTTTTGCAGCCATGGTACTGTGCCTGATTGGCAATGCCACTCTCCGCCTCTTTTGCCTCCCTCCCTGTCCCTTTTAAAACATCTACAGCCAGCCACACTCAGCAGCCATTCCTGCCCCTGAGACACCCAAGTCTCTGTAATGGCTGCAACGTCACAGTTCCACGTATTGATCCATGCCCTAAGTTCATCCGCCTTGTTTATGATAGTTCAAGTTCATGTTTGTTGTCATCTGACTGTACATATATACAACCAAACGACTCTGGACCATGGTGTATCCACAAATCATATATCACAAAGCTCATAAACCAAAATATGATTCTATAATGAAGTTAATAAAATATAATTCAAAATGCATGTGGTAAAGCACAGCACAGGTAAACAATAAATAGTACAGTGAACAGCTCACTGTCCTTGGTGGTGGTGGGGTATGACTACTTCCGTGTCATTCTGGAAATTTAACCGTAAACAGTTTGTATCATCTCCCCGTGATCTCATGGGTTTCCTCTGAGTGATGCAGTTTCTTCCCACATCCAAAAGCATACAGTATGGCGGCCCGCACATGAGGGATTCGAACCGGCATCGGGAGCCACGGGCAGACACGCGGTAGCGCATTTGGAACTACCCGCTGGAGGCGGACCTTCCGGGGACAGTCTGATGTCACGCCTGCCCGGCGGGTCGCAGGGGCCCATGGGAGGGGAGATTTAAGCGCGCGATTTTGAATCTGTAAAGACATTCTGAGTTCAGCTCTCTCTGCCTCCGTGTGTTTCTTTAGTAGTGCGTTTGCACGCGACTACAACAGGTTAGTTGGGTAATTGGCCACACGGGTGTAATTGGACGGCACGGGTTGTATCTCAGAATTAGAATCAGCATCATTTATTATCACTATCATACTGTACGTCGTGAAATTCGGTGTTTGTATAGCAGCAGTATAGTGGAGTACATAGAAAACAATAAATTACAATAAGATATATAGATATATAGTGTGTGTGTGTGTATATATGTATTTTTCCTTCAGTTTCGCTCCTCTGGTGACCCGGGAGCTTGCGAGTTCAGCACAATATCCTTGCTGGTCCGAGTAGCTCGCTATTCTGGATCAAGATCTTAGCTGTTGTTTCCGGGATTTGCTGGAGCTGCTCTCCCAGTCCGGGTGTCAAAGCTTCAAGTGCCCCCATCACCACTGGGATTACTCTGGCTTTAACCTTCTGCATTATTTCTGTCTGCTCTTTCAAGCCCTAGTATTTCTCCAGATTTTCATATTCTTTCTTCCTGCTGTTACTGTCATTTGGGATTACCACATCTATTACTATTGCTTTCTTCTGTTCCTTGCCCAGCATTACGATGTCTGGTCGGTTGGCCAGTACCTGATTATCAGTCTGTATTTGGAAGTCCCACAGGATCTTAGCTCTGACATTCTCCAATACTTCCTCAGGTGTTCCCATTTGGTTTTGGGAGTGTCCAATCCATACTCTGCGCAGATGTTCCTGTACACAATTCCTGCAACGTGGTTGTTCCATTCAGTGTATGCTGTCCCTGCCTGCATCTTGCACCCTGCTACAATGTGCTGGATGGTTTCAGGGGATTCCTTGCACAGTCTGCATCTTGGGTCGTGTCTGGTGTGATAGACCCCTGCTTCAATTGTCCTTGTGCTCAGCACCTGTTCTTGTGCAGCCATGAGCAGTGCCTCTGTGCTGTGCCTCAGCCCTGCCACTTCCAGCCATGGTAAGACTTTCTTAAGTCGGCCACCTCTGATATCTGGCGATGGTACATCCCGTGCAGTGGCTTGTCCTGCCATGGCCTCTGGTCCTCTGGTCCTGCTTCACCCACTTCCACTTCCATATCCTCTTCCTGCTGCCTGAGGTATTCTCCTAGCAGGTCGCCCTTAGGGGCCATCTTCCTGACCTACTCATGGATGTTTCGCATTTCTTCCAGGTCCGTGGCCTTGACACTTCCAAGTCCCTGTCCTCCTTTATTCCGCTGATGAGTCCAACGTCAAGAGACTGTACATATATGTGTGTGTGTGTGTGTGTAAAAATAGATCAAAGGATTTGTGAAGTAGTGTTCATGGTTTATTGTCCATTCAGAAATCTGATAGTGGTGAGGAAGACAATGTTTCTAAAATGGCAAATGCAATCTTAAAACTTCTGTACCTTCTGCCTAATGGTAGCAATGAGAATAGGGTACATCCTGAGTAAAACAAAAATAAATTATATAAATTTAATTTTAAATTTATATCATCTCCAAATTATAAAATAAATAAATTGTGAATCTGTGAGAGGAACTAGCCTAACTAATCTGTTGGACAGTTCTTCCAAATTAGAAATCAGTCCCAGATATTCCCAAGGAAGACTTTGGGTCCACTGGGTTGATAACGATTTTGCTGTGTCCAAGTTTGGAACAGAACTTCTCCATGGATGGACCTGAGCTCAGCTGTGAAAGGAGCAGTGTTGGGCATAAGGCTAGCAACCCCATCCTGTAAAAACCCAGAGCTACAGAAACACCAACAGAAGCTCCAAATACTTCATCCCTGGGAGAGGAAAGAGAAAACAGGCTACACCAGGGGAACAACTTGAAAGACTGGCCCAGGACAGGGGACTCCGGCGAGCTGCGTCACTGGTCTATGCTCTACTCTGCCGAGCTGCGTCACTGGTCTACGCTCTTCTCCGGCGAGCTGCGTCACTGGTCTACGCTCTACTCCGGCGAGCTGCGTCACTGGTCTATGCTCTTCTCTGGCGAGCTGCGTCACTGGTCTATGCGTCACGGGTCTACGCTCTTCTCTGGCGAGCTGCGTCACTGGTCTACGCTCTACTCTGGCGAGCTGCGTCACTGGTCTACGCTCTTCTCCGGCGAGCTGCGTCACGGGTCTATGCTCTTCTCTGGCGAGCTGCGTCACTGGTCTACGCTCTACTCTGGCGAGCTGCGTCACGGGTCTATGCTCTTCTCTGGCGAGCTGCGTCACTGGTCTATGCTTTTCTCTGGCGAGCTGCGTCACTGGTCTACGCTCTACTCCGGCGAGCTGCGTCACTGGTCTACGCTCTTCTCTGGCGAGCTGCGTCACTGGTCTATGCGTCACGGGTCTACGCTCTTCTCTGGCGAGCTGCGTCACTGGTCTACGCTCTCCTCTGGCGAGCTGCGTCACGGGTCTACGCTCTACTCTGGCGAGCTGCGTCACGGGTCTACGCTGTTCTCTGGCGAGCTGCGTCACTGGTCTACACTCTACTCTGGTGAGCTGCGTCACGGGTCTATGCTCTTCTCTGGCGAGCTGCGTCACTGGTCTACGCTCTACTCTGGCGAGCTGCGTCACTGGTCTACGCTCTTCTCCGGCGAGCTGCGTCACTGGTCTATGCTCTCCTTTGGCGAGCTGCGTCACTGGTCTATGCTCTACTCTGGCGAGCTGTGTCACTGGTCTACGCTCTAATGGGGCGATGGGCTGAAATAAGTCAGTAAATTTGGTGCTTATGTTAATAGTTGGTGATTTGATTAGAATGAGCCCAGTTCTGTTTTTTTACATCATGATGTTGATTCAGCTGTGTTGCTTTGAACATTTCAGAGAGCAGGTAAACTCAATTGTATTACTGAGGGGTTAACAGGCAGGGAAAGACCAAGGGGCGTCCTAACAATGAAAGCTCAGAGGCTGGTCCAGGTGTGGAAGAAACTGCCAGATGAAGTGGTGGATTTGGGCTCCATTTCAGCATTTAAGAGAAGTTTAGATAAGTAGTGTGCATGGATTGGAGGATAGGGACGGTTATGGTCCAGATGCAGGTTGATGGGACTGGGCAGAAGAATAGTTTGGCATGGACTAGACCATAAGATACATGAGCACGATTAGGCCAGTCGGTGCAAACGTGCTCCATTCTCCTCATCGGGCCTGCTCCACCATTCCATCATGGCTGATATATTATCCCTCTCAACCCCATTTTCTGCCTTTTCCCCGTAACCTTGACACCCTGACTAATCAAGAACCTATCAACCTTTTCTTTAAATATACCCAATGACTAGGCCTCCACAGCTGTCCACAGCAATGAATTGCACAGATTAACCATCCTTATGCTGTGCTCTCTGATCCTAGACTATCCCACTATAGATGGGCCAAAGGGCCTGTTTTTGCGCTGGAGTCTTCTATAGAATGAGATGCCTTTTCGGAACAATCCAATGATTTCAGTGCGTCTTTGCTGAGACTGGTTGTTTATTTTGGCAATTAATTTCCGTCATTACTCTCTGTGGAATTTGAACCTGGTTCTTTACACTGTTTATTCAAAACTTTAAGTTACTGGAGCAATAATTTAGCCTCTGCTCCACCACAGTAGTCAACATGTAACCAACTGCGAGTTAGCAGATTGATTTTGAAAGCATTTATAAGGGAATCGTTGTCATTTGAGACTCGGCTCTGGAAATTCTGCACACTCAAACAGGTGCGTTGTGCCATAGCTGGGCTGCTGAGCAATCGCTGGTCCTCCATGGCAACGTGTCGCAGCCGAATCAGTCTGATCCAGAGATAACATCAGCTGCTCAAGCACAGTTCAGGCCCGGAAGTGTACCGTCACATTTTTGGAGTGGCAGAAATAAACCTGAACAGTTGTTACAGTAAAGAAATTGTAATGATTTTCTGACAGTATCTACATCCTCAGTAATATTTACAATATAGTAATTCTGCAATGTTCTCATTGAATGGTTTCTGGTTTCTGCATCTTCTGCCCCTTGTCCAGGGTGATTTGTGTGTGTGTGTGTCTGCGTGGTGTGTGTGGTGCGTGTGTGTCTGTGTCTGGTGTGTGTGGTGTGTGAGTGGTGTGTGTGTGTGTGTGTGTGTGTGTGTCTGGTGTGTGTGTGTGGTGTGTGGGTGTGTGAGTGGGATGTGTGTGTGTGTGTCTGGTGTGTGTGTGTCTGTGTCTGCGTGGTGTGTGTGTGTGTGAGTGGGGTGTGTGTGTGTGTGTGTGTGTTTACTCCAATCATTGCAGAGGCTTGGAACAATCCATCATGTTATCAAGCTGAATGATCTGTCGCAGTCTTTAAAACCTTTTCCTGGAAAAATTCTACTTTCTAAACTGTTTGCAAACGTACAGTTTGCCTAATGATATTATGATCTGTCCACATTTAATATCATAACAGCTTTGGGCTTTGGTGTTCACAAAATAATAATGGCTGTTTTTTATCTAAAAATACAAGTTCTAAATCATGTCAAGTGAGGCAGTCAGCTGAGTGTACTGAGGCTTTCAGGATAGTGAGCTGAATGCAAGTCACAATGAAACCATTTTCACTCCTTTAAACAAAAGCTGTTCTAGAATGTGTTTATGGAAATAAGTGGTAAATGTGGTTCTCTTAGGTCTCCAAATCAATACACTGTATCTGAAAACTCTGATTGCTTTCTGCTTGCTAAATGTATGGGCACAATGCATTTTGTGTAGAAAGTAGAAGAAATTGGAGGCTGTGGTCCAAGTACTTACTTGTAGCAGCATCATACACAAAGCAGCAGATAAGAAATACACAGATTAAAGACAATTTTTGCAAGAAAGAAAAAGTTAAGTAAAAATGAAGTCCATTTGAGTGTAAAGTGATCTAAGTGGCCATAGTGCCCCTACATTGCAGTGATTAGACATTGGCAGATCTGGACGAGGGACGAGGGACGAGGGGACAGGGACCAAAATGCAGTGAAGCCTCCTGTCCTGGGTGCAGGAGGCATGATGGGAAGGAAATTAAAGGATTGACTGAGCTGAACCTAACCTTTGGCTGCCTTGACTGAAAGAGGTGTGAAACAGTTGTCTTTCCTCGGCAATTGGTGTGAAAACGTCGTCTTTTATTGTATTACTAATTATTACAGTAAGGTTCATAGTCGTGAATACAGTCACTTATTCTTGGCCGCCGGGCTGAGCTGTGCACTTGGCTAACTTGTGCCAATGGATGGTGAAGGTTAGGTCTTTAGGGGGTTCACCCTAACGTAGCAGTTAGCGTGACGGGATTACACCACCAGTGACCCGGGTTCAGTTGTGCCATTGTCTGTGAGGAGTTTGTGCATTCTCTCCTTGACCGTCTGCTGTTCTTCTGGGAGTTCCAGTTTCCAACCATATTCCAAAGATGAGATGTATAGGTTAGTAGCTTAATAGTTCACATTGAGAAATTGGAAGGTGTGGGCTCTTTGAGCCGGGAGGTACTGTATCTCCAAATAACAGTGGAGTGATGGAGTCAATAGAACATTATAGCATAGAAAAGGGCCCTTTGGCCCATCTAGTTTGTGCCAAACTATTAATCTACCTCATCCCATTGACCGGCACCCAGCCCTTCATACCCCTTCCATCCATGTATCTATCCAAACTTCTCCGAAATGCTGGCAGCTCATACAACAATCTCACCGCCCTCTGAGTGAAGAAGTTTCCTCTCATGCTCCCTATAAACATTTCACTTTTCACCCTTAACCTTAATAATAAAAATAACATAAGAATAATAATTTGCTGTAGCTGATTTGCTTTGTTGGCAATGAAGTTCTGGAAGCCTTCCCACTCTCTACAATTAACTATCTGTTGGAAGGAATTAAAAGCAGGTTAGCACACTATATCTTTATTATAGAAGCCAAGAAGTTCAGTGGATCTGCTCATGTTTACCATGAAAGCCAAGTGACACAGTGCCAATTTTATAAACATTCCAATATTAGCGTTGGAACACAAAAGTACAGAATTTTCTGTTTTATTGGTTACAGGAACCCAATGGATAATTGAGTGGTGGGGTGGAGGCATGTCTCTACCTCCTTCGCTCCACTAGCCTGCAGCTCACCCTGAGGCAAAGTGTAGCCCCTTCGTAGCCCCCACCCCCCAATCCATGTTGCATGAAGCCACGGGAGCAGGTGCTGGATGGTCGTATGAGCAGCTGGTGTACATCACAAGTCCTGGTTATGCGACCACTGACACCAGACAATCTCTGAAGCATATTGAAAATGGATGGCGTCACCCATCTTGTAAAGACACAGCCTAGACAAAGGCAATGGCAAGCCACTTCTGTAGAAGTGTTTGCCTGGACTGTCATGGTCATGGAAAGACCATGATCGCCTATATCATTGGACATGGCATATAATGATGATGATGAAAGGATAATTCCAACTTTTGATTTATAAAGCAATTCCCAGATGCAAATTTAATGGATGTCACAACAAATATGTAGTTACCCAGCACTTAGAATAAAATATCAAGGCAATATCACGTCACTGTTACCGTGATGGTTGCAGGATAATAACTGGAAGGGACTTTACCAAAACCCCATTGGTTAACTGTAGTAGATGTCCTTTTCATCTGGATCAGACATCATGTCTCAGTAATGGTATGGGCTATTTAGTAAAGGAAGTAACTGTTAACTTTACCCCTGGAAGGAACATTTGGATTCAGTTTTGATCATTTAATAATGATGCATTTCACTACATGTTTCAATGTTTCATTGTTCATGTGACAAAGAAAGCTAATCCTTACATACTGTTAATTCCTCACAGAGGATTCAGTCATAGGAGATTCTTAGTCACAGGCTAAGCTAGGATGAAACTCTTTCCATACTGGTCAAACTGTTCACTAAATAGCAAGATAATCTTTATGACTGTGAATTGCTATAAAAGTGGCTTTTTGCGTTTGCTCTTCTGAAGGCATGTTTCCCTGTAGAATTGATAAGCTTTGTTTAAGAGGCATTTAAGAAAGTCTTAGATAGGCATATGGATAGGTGCTTTGTGCCGTGTGTGACTGTTAGTTCTTGGTTTTGCACCCAGGTCCCAGAGTAACGCTGTTTCATTTGGCTGTATATATGCATAGTTGAATGACAATTAAACTTGAACTTGGATGACAGAAAAAATGGTTGGCTTTGCAGGAAGAAATGGTTAGATTGATCTTAGAGTAGGTTATAAGGTCATCAGAACATCATGAGCCAAAGGGCCTGTAATATGCTGTACTGTCCTATGTGGTATATTCTATGTAAACTTGCAGTGAAAGTCGATGCAGTTGATATGTCTAAGCTAAGGACCATTGACTCCAAATTAAATCCCAGCTTCTAATAATCACTTATTTTCAGGAACCTTATCTGAAATTCACTTTTGAAAAGTACAATTGAAACGCAGGAAAGTGAATATTGCTGAACGTATGCTAAATTACAAGGTGCGTTTAAAATGACATTTTGTGTGATATTGGATGAATACCATGCTTGTGACAGATCCGGTTTGCCCTTGCCTTTCCTATCACGATTCTTTTTCTTTTAATCCAGACAGCAGTTCGGGGACGGCGACAATATCAAAAGTGACAACGCTGGCGGCAGCAAGTGACAGCGTAACAGCGGAGTCCGTCTCGGGCACGGAGAAGTCCTTGACATCCAGTGGCTGCAACGCGGCTGTTCCCAAGGAGACCGAGGAGGAGAAGGCAAAGCGGCTTCTTTACTGCTCTCTCTGTAAAGTGGCTGTTAACTCGGCCTCACAGCTGGAAGCACACAACAGCGGTGAGTCCCGCAGTTTCAACAAGGTTCACAGTGAATCTATGTTCAAAGTGCATATATGTCAGCATATAAAATCCTGAGTTTATCTTCTTACAGGCACTCATAGTAAACACAAAGAAACACAATAGACTCAGTGAAAAGCTACACATAAAGACGAACAAACAACCAATGTGTAAAAGACAACAAATTATGCAAACACAAAAAATAATATACAATATTGAGAACATGAGTTGTGGAGACCTTGAAAGTGAGACCACAGGTTGTGGAATCAGTTCAGTGTTGAGGTGAATGAAGTTATCCACACTGGTTCAGGGGCCTGATGGTTGAGAGGCAATCACTGTTCCTGAACATATAGCACAAAAACAGGCCCTTTGGCCCATCTAGTCCATACTAAACTATTATTCTGCCTAGTCCTATTAACCTGCATCTGAACTATAGCTCTTCATACCCCTGCCATCCATATACTCATCCGAACTTCTCTTTAATGTGGCAATTGAACCCACACCATCACTTCTGCTTGCAGCTCATTCTACATTCACACCACCCTCCGAATTGCTCGTACGACCATCCACCACCTGCTCCCATAGCTTCACATGACCCTGATCGGGGGGCTAACCTGGTGCTACACCTTGCCCAAGGGCGACCTGCAGGCTAGCAGAGGTTTCGTAGAAACGCATCACCATCGCGCTACCCTAATATAATAATTGGCTACCTCACCCAATCTGGCTCCTCCCCGTCCAGTGGCAGCCATGGTCCTCCCCACCAAACCCTTGAGCTGGCTGCACCATTTCAGCGCGTCCCTCAGAACGTATGACTACAGCTTGGAATGTGCGAGTCGGCAGTATTTTTCTGCAATATCTCGATGTGCTGGCAGACCAGCAAGTTTTGGGCAGTCGAGAGGTCGCCTTTCACTGAGTTGCTGATCCGCCAGCAGCACTTGTTGTCTACTTCCATGTGTGTGTCGCTGGGAACAGCCCACAGATCAGACAGTCCTCTGTTGTGCAGCTGCCCAGGACACAGCCCATTGCATCCTCCTCCGCACCCTCTTTGCAAAACCACAGGCAGCGAAGAGGTGAACGAATGTCCCATCTGCTTTTCTTAGGTCCAGTCTTACAATTGGTCATCTTAGAAAAGAAAAGCACCTTAACCTGATGGACCGAGGAAACAGTGGGAGGGAATTGGTGCAGCAAAGCGTGAACATACTGTATGTTACGTGTTGCTCTTTTCAGGAGCAGTGTTGACTGGATTTCCAGAATCAGGTCTGTGGCTCACAATGTATTTCTTCTGCAGGTTCCATTGCTGTAGATGTGTGAAGGGTTACATAGAGTCATAGAGCACTGCACTACCAAAACTGGCTCTTCAGCCCATCAAATCCATTCTGGCCTGGTTTTCTGCCGAGCCCCATCTACCTGCACACAGACCATTGCCCTCCATACAACTCCCAGCCTTGTACCCATCCAAACTTCTCTTACATTTGCAATTGAACTTGCATTGAACACTTTCACTGGCAGCTCATCCCACACTCGCACCACCCTCTAAGTGAATAAGCTACCCAGTAAGGGTGAGCATGCTGTGGACATGCTACGTTAGTGCCAGAAGCTTGGCAATACCTCTGGGCTACCCCAACAGATCTGCAGTCTGTTCTGGTCATTGAGGTAAACGACCCATTTCACATATATTTTAATATTTCAATGTACGTGTGACAAATAAAACTAATCCTTAATTTTAAACATTACACCTTTCCCCCTTTTACCCATGACCTCTAGTTGTAGTCTCACTCAACCTAAGTGGAAAAAGCCTGCATGCATTTACCCTATTAATACCCCTCATAATTTTATATATCTCTATCAAATCTCCTCTCATTCTCCTACGCTCTAAGGAATACCTTTCCATGTAGCTCAGGCCCTCCAGTCCTGGCACATCCTTGTAAATTTTCTCAACACTCTTTCAAACATAAAATGAATAAGGCCATAAGAGACAAGTGCTGAATCAGGCCATTTTTCCATCCTATCTACTCCACCAACTATATTGGCTGATTTACTGTACTCTCCCTCTCAACCCCATTCCCCTTCCTTCTGCCCATTACCTTTGACACCCCGACTAACCAAGAACCTAGCAACTTCCACTTTCAATATCCCCAAAGACTTGGCTTCCACAGACACCTGTGACAATGAATTCCACAGATTCACCACACTCTGGCTAAAAAAATTCCTCTGCATCTCTGTTCTAAAGTCATGTCCTTGTATTCTGAGGCCATGCCCTCTGATTCTAAACTCTCCAACTATAGGAAACATCAGCTCAGTGTCAATATGTGGTATCTTTCAATAAGGTCTACTCTCATTCTTCTAAACTTCAGTGAGTACGGGCCCTATGCCATCAAACGTCCCTCATATGTTAACCTTTCAATTCCTGGCATCAATCTCATAAACCTTCTCTGGACCCTTCCCAATGCCAACACATCCTTTCTTCGGGAATCATGTGGTGCTGGCATAAAATAGCAAACTTTATGTCTGAGAGTTTTTCTACAGAAGTGGTTTGCCATTGCCTCATGGGCAGTACCTTTACAAGATGGGTGACCCCAGCCATTATCAGTACTATTCAGAGAGGATCTGGCTGGCATCAGTGGTTGCATAACCAGGACTTGTGATATGCACCAGCTGCTCCTACGACCATCCACCACCTGCTCCCAGGGCTTCACATGTCCCCGATTGGGGCGGTGAGGTGGGGTGCTAAGCAAGTTCTAAACCTTGCCAAAGGGTGACCTGCAGGCTAGAGGATGGAGCGTCTTACACCTCCTTTGGTAGAACCTGTGAGGGATTTCTTCACTCAGAGGGTGCTGAAGGTGTAGAACGAGTTGCCAGTGGAAATGGAGGATAAGGGTTTGATTAAGATGAGTTTGGATAAGTACATGGAGGGGTAGGGATGGCAATTGTCCAAGTTCAGGTCAATAGGACTAGGCAGAGTAATAGTTTGGCATGAACTAGGCAAGCTGAAGGGCTGTTTCTGTGCTGCAATGATGTGTGACTCAAGGACTTTATTATCTATTTCCTTCAATCTACATTTGCTGTCTGCGAGTGTAAACAGTGTCAGGAAATGATCCACAGATCCAACTGCTTCTTGGCCCAGTTTTGGAATTCACACCTGTAGGTCTGCTGATTCAATCTCAGCTTGAGATGTGGGATAAAGTTTCCCAAGGATTTCATCAGGACTTTCATTTTCTGACTAACTTAGCAATAAGTTGTTACGAAAATGTATCCTTAAATTCCTGATGTTAACAGATATCTGAATTTCCCTTCATTACTGATGCATGTTAGTTACATCGCCTAGAAAAAATATTCACCCCCCCCCCGGAAATTTCCTGTTTTGTTGTTTTGCAATATATAATGTCAGTGGATTTAATTTGACTATATTGACACTGATTAACAGAAAAAGACTCTTTCATGTCAACGTGAAAACAGATCTCTACAAAGAGTTCTAAATTAATTTCAAATATAAAACTCAAAATAATTGATGGCATAAGTATTCATCCTCTTCAAGTCAGTATTTAGTCAATGCACCTGTGCCGGCAATTACAGTCTTGAGTCCGTGTGGATAGGTTTCAAACAGCTTTGCACACCAGGACACTGCAATTTTCCCCATTCTTCTCTACAAAACTGATCAAGCTCCATCAAATTGCATGGGGATTGTGAGTGAACAGCCTTTTTCAAGTCCAGACACAAATTCTCAATTGCATTGAGGTCTGGACTCAGACTTGGCCATCCCAGGACATTAACTTTGTTGGTTTTAAACCATTCCTGTACAGCTTTGGCTTTGTGCTTGGAAAACAAGTCTTCTCCAAGGTGTCAGTTTTGTAGCAGACTGTGTCAGGTTTTCCTCCAGGATTTCCCTGCATTTTGCTACATTAATTTTACCCTCTACCTTCACAAGCCTTCCAAGTCTTGCTGCAGTGAAGTATCCACAAAGCATCTTGCAGCCACCACATTGCTTCACGTAGGAATGGTGTGTTTTTGATGATGTGCAGTGTTTGGCTTATGGCAAACTTAGTGCTTAGTCTGATGGCCAGACATCTCAATTTTGGTTTTATCAGACCACAGAACCTTCATCCAGCTGAACTCAGAGTCTCCCACATGCCTTCTGGCAAATTCTAGCAGAGATTTCATAAGAGTTTTTTTCAACAGTAGATTTCTCTTTGCCACTCTCCCATAAAGCTGTGACTGGAAAAACATCCAGGCAACAGTTATTGTACGTGCAGTCTCTTGTACCACAGCCACTGAAGCTTGTAACTCCTCCAGAGTTGTCATAGGTCTCTTGATGGCCTCCCCCACTAGTCCCCTTCTTGCACGGTCACTCAGTTTTTGAGGACGGCCTGCTCTAGGCAGATCTACGGCAATGCCATATTCTTTCTTTTCCAAGATGATTAACTTAACTGTACTGCAAGGGGTATTCAGTGCCTTGGAAATTTTTTTATATCCATCTCCTGGCTTGTGCTTTTCAATAACCTTTTCGTGGAGTTGCTTGGAGTGTTCTTTTGTCCTCATGGTGTAGTTTTTGCCAGGATACTGACTCACCAGCAGTTAGACCTTTCAGATACAATAGTAACAGAGATACTGAGGAGCAGATAGGGAGGCAGATTCATGAACGGTGCAATAATAATAGGGTTTTTGTGATGGGTGGTTTTAGCTTTCCTAATATTGACTGGCATCTCCTTAGAGCAAGGGGTTTAGATGGGGTAGAGTTTGTTAGGTGTGTTCAGGAAGGTTTCCTGACACAATATGTAGAGGAGCCAACTAGAGGAGAGGCTGTACTTGATCTGGTATTGAGAAATTAACCTGGTCAGGTGTCAGATCTCTTGGTGGGAAAGCATTTTGGAGGTAGTGATCGCAACTCTATCTCCTTTACCATAGCGCTGGAGAAGGATGTGAGCGGACGATTTGGGAAAACATTTAATTGGGGTAGGGGGAAATATGATGCTGTTAGGCAGAAACTTGGGAACATAAATTGGGAGCAGATGTTCTCAGGGAAACGCACGGCACAAATGTGGCAAATGTTCAGGGACATTTGCATGGTGTTCTGCATAGGTGTGTTCTATTGAGGCAGGGGAAGAATGGGAGGGCAAAAGAACCATGGTATATAAAGGATGTGGAAAATCTAATTAAGAAGAAAAGCTTATGAAAAGTTCAAGAAACTAGGTACTGTAAGAGCTCTAAAAAATTACAAGGTTACCAGGAAGGAGCTTATGAATGAAATTAGGAGAGCTAGAAGGGTCCATGAGAAGGCCTTAGTGAGCAGGATTAAGGAAAACACCAAGGCATTCTGCAAGTACGTGAAGAGCAAGAGGATGAGCCGTGTGAGAATAGGACCAATCAGGTGTGATAGTGAAAACATGTACATGGAGCCGGAGGAGGAAGCAGAAGTACTTAATGAATACTTTGCTTCAGTATTCACCAGGGAAAAGGACCTTGGCAGTTGTGGGGATGACTTACAGCAGACTGAAGCACTTGAGCATATAGACTTTAAGAAAGAGGATGTACTGGAGCTTTTGAAAAGCATTAAGTTACAGAAGTCGCCAATTCCGGATGAGGTATACCACAGGATACTGTGGGAAGTGAGGGAGAAGATTGCTGAGCCTCTGGGGATGATCTTTGCATTATCAATAGGGACGGGAGAAGCACCGGAGGATTGGAGGATTGCAAATCTTATTCCCTTTCTCAAGAAAGGGAGTAGAGATAGTCCAGGAAATTATAGACCAGTGAGTCTTACTTCAGTGGTGGGCAAGTTGTTGGAGAAGATCCTGACAGGCAAGATTTTTGAGTATTTGTAGGGACATAATCTGATTAGGTATGAATTCTTTGAGTGTGTAACAAACACATTGATGAAGGTAAACCAGTGGATGTAGTGTATATGGATTTCAGTAAGGCATTTGATAAGGTTCCCCATGCAAGGCTTATTCAGAAAGTTATGAGGCATGGGATTCAAGGAGACTTTGCTTTGTGGATCCAGAATTGGCTTGCCAACAAGAGGCAAGGTGGTTGTAGATAATTCGTATTCTGCATGGAGTTCGGTGACCAGTGGTATTCCACAGGGATCTGTTCTGGGACCCCTCCATGGGATTGAGTTCAGGAGCTGTGAGGTAATGTTACAGCTATATAAGACCTCAGTTAGCACTACAGGAAGGGTGTGGATACTGTAGAGAGAGAGTACAGAGGAGATTTACAAGGATGTTGTCTGGATTGGAGAGCATGCCTTATGAGAATAGATTGAGTGAACTTGGCCTTTCTCTTTGGAGTGACGGAGGATAAGAGCTGACCTGATAGAGGTTTATAAGATGATGAGAGGCATTGATCATGTGGATAGTGGGAGGCTTTTTCCCAAGGCTGAAATGGCTAACACAAGGGGGCATAGTTTTAAAGTGCTTGGATGTAGGTATGGGGTGATGTCAGAGGATGCCAGCTATGGTGGTAGAGGCAGATACAACAGGGTCTTTTAAGGACTCTTAGAAAGGTACATGGAGCTTAGCAAAATAAAGGGCTATGCAGTAGGGAAATTCTAGGCAGCTTCCAGAATATGTTACAGGGTTGGCACAACATTGTGGGCCGAAGGGCCTGTAATGTGCTGCAGGTTTCTATGTTCTATGTTCTACATTCCACTCTAAATGTCTCTTAAAAATCTCTCATGTCTCTTCGTCTACCACCACCACATGCAGCACAGTCCAGGCACCCACCACTCCCAGTGTAAAAGACCTGCCCCTCGCACCTCCTTTCAACTTACCTCCTCTCACCTTAAATAGCTGAGCATTGACCATGTCCATTCCTGAATCCAAATGTCGTAGATCCATGATGAATTGGCCATTTGGATTCAGAACTGGCTCACATATAGAATACAGAGGTAGTGGTCGAAGGGGATTATTCGAGCTGGAAGTCCAACTACCCTCCTCACCCTGCAACAGCTGCACTATGCTCCCCTACCCCAAACTCACACCTCCTCATATGAAACAGTTTAAAATTAGCTTTATTTATCACATATACATTAAAGTATACAGTGAAATGCATCGTCTGCAGCAAAGCAAATCAGTGAGGATACGTTTGGGGACGCTGCCACGTGTTGACATGCTTCCAGGGCCAACGTAGCATGCCTACAACTTACTAACCCAGACGTCTCTGGACTTCGGGAGGAAACCCCTGTGGTCATGGGTAGAACGTACTAACTCCTTACAGATAGAGGCAAGAATCCGTGTTCACTGGCACTGGCTGAACTTACAACTTTCTGCAGCTTTTTCTGATCCTGTGCAGTGGCCCCTCCACACCAGATGGTGATGGAACCAGTTAGAATGCTCTCCATGTTACACCTGTAGAAATTTGCAAGTGTCTTTGGTGACACACCTATTCTCATCAAACTCCTAACGAAATATAGCTGTTGTGCCTTCTTTATAATTACATCAATATGTTGGGCCCGGGATAGATCTTCAGAGGTGTTGACTCCCAGGAACTTGAAAATGCTCACTCTTTCCACTTTCAATCCTTTGATTAGGACTGGTGTGTGTTCCCTCAACTTACCCTTGTGGAAGTCCACAATCAATTCCTTGGTTTTACTGATATTGAGGGCAGGGTTGTTGCTGTGACACAACTCAACCAGCTGATCTTTCTCACTGCTGTACGCCTCTTTATCATCATCTGAAATTCTGTCAACACTAGATGGCGTCTGAGCTGTCCTTACCCACACACTCATGGCTGGAGAGAGAGCAGCAGGCTAGGCACATATCCTTGAGGTGCACCAGTGTTGGTTGTCAGCAAGGAGGAGATGTTACTTCTGATCCACATGGACTGTGATCTCCCTGTGAGGAGATGAAAGATCCCGCTGCAGAGGGAAGTGCAGAGGCCTATGTTTTGGAACATTCAAGATGTTTATCAATACCTTCAAATTTTTCATAGTCCTAACTTGTTGACGTAGTGACATTGTTTCACTTTTCATTCCTGATCATTTCCGGCATCTTGAAGCCTGAATGTTTGAAACCTCAGTGAGCAAAATGTTCCGAGTTGTCTTACTCCTTATTTCTCGCCAACTATCAGTGACAAAAAAATCACTGCTTTTTGAACACAAGCACACACCATTTAAAAACTGTTCTGCACAGTACAGCGTCTAACGGCCACACTAGCATGTGCAACTGATGCTAGTTAAAACCTGTATGGCATGCTTCCTGTCCCAAATAAGACCATAAGATATAGGAGCAGAATTAGGTCATTTGGCTCATCGGGTCTGCTCTACCATTTCATCATGGCTGATCTATTTTCCCTTTCAGCCCCGATCTCCTGCCTTTCCTCCAGGTAGCATAACGTCCCAAATAAATTAAGGGAATCATAACAACTTTCTCAATTAGTGCTTGTTCTTTGAGAGTTGTGCCAAATAAGCAGCTGTCCTGATTAAATGATGGCCCAATTAACCAGAATCCATGTATATTATGATCAATTAGATTCATAACATAGAATCTTTGAATATTGTCAGCTTGTCATGGTGGAGAGGCTTTTGAGTTCCCGAGATGCCGTCGGGAGCTTTGTTCTTGCCAGGGTTACCTGTGGCAGTGAGGTCAAGGGGGAGTTTCCAGGCAAAGAGCAAACCAACGGTTGAGCTGGCAGAAGATGATGACAAGTCACAATGGCGGTAAAGACGGAGCAAGGTTGCGACAGTGAAGGGTCCCCTGTCGTCTTGCTTTCCACGCCATTGGACCCTGACCCCGAGCTGTCCAAAACGGTGTGGTGGCTGTCCGTGCATCAGCCCCCCCCGTGTTAAACAGAGTCACGCACGGGCATTCTCCAGTAAGGAAATAACCCCTTGGCAGAACATCATGCTCGACTGGAGTGATCACACTAGGACCAGGTTCATGTGAACTATTTCTGTCAGGCATTGGCATTCTATGTTGTTCTGACTGTGCACCATGACTGATAAAGTGAATGTCACTCAGCCATCAGATGGCGAGCAGTGTGAATGAACTAATACACAGGGAACCACACACCTGTGCCTGGAAATATCAAGAACACACAATGCTGTAGAAATCAGGACGTTACATGTGGGCAGTGGTAAAGGAATAGTGTGAGTGGCTTACACCATGTAGTTTCAGATCACCTCCCCAAAATATTGCTATTATGGGAAACCATAATATTTTACAGATTCCTGAATTGCTGCTGTTTGCTCCAATAACATAAAATGTCAGTAACAGCAGGCAGCAGTGATGTCAGTAATGCCAGGCAACAGTCTTCACTGTGGAAGACACTAGCAGTATGGTGGAAGTTCCAGGTGTCAGGGGGCATGAGGTGTGTGAAGTTACCATGACTAGAGAGAAGGTTCTTGGGAAACTGAAAGGTCTTGAGATAGATAAGTCACCTGGACCAGATGGTGTACACCCCAGAGGTCTAAAAGAGGTGACTGAAGAGATTGTGGAGGCATTAGTAATGATCTTTCATGAACAACTTTATTCTGGAATGGTTCGGAACGACTGGAAAATAGAAAATATCACTCCATTCTTCAAGAAGGGAGAGAGGCAGAAGAAAGGAAACTATAGGCCAATTAGTTTGTCCTCAGTTGTTGGGAAGATGTTGGAGTTGATTATTAAGAACGAGGTCTTAGGGTACTTGGAGGCACATGACAAAATAGGCCATAGACAGCGTGGTTTTCTCAAGGGAAAATCTTGCCTGACAAACCTGGCAAGGTATTTGAAGAAATAATAAGCAGATTAAACAAAGAAGAAAGGGTTGATATTGCGTACTTGGATTTTCGGAAAGCCCTTGACAAGGTGCCATACATCAGGCTGCTTAACAATCTATGAACTCATGGTATTACAGGAAAGATTCTAACATGGGTAAAGCAGTGGCTGTTTGGCAGAAAGCAAAAAGTGGGAATAAAGGGAACCTTTTCTGACTGGCTGCCGGTGACGAGTGGTGTTCTACAGGTGCCTGTGTTGAAACTGATTCTTCTTATGTTATATGTCAATGATTTGGATGATGGAATTGAAAGTTTTGTTGCAAAGATTGCAGATGATATGAAGATAGGTAGAGGGACGGGAAGGTTTGAAGCAATAGGGAGGCTGTAGAAGGACTTAGACAGATTAGGAGAATGAGCAAAGATATAGAAGATGGAACACAATATTGAGAAGTGTATGGTCATGCACTTTGGTAGAAGAAATGAAAGGGTTGAGTATTTTCTAAATAGAGAGAGAATACAAAAACCTGAGGTGCAAAGGGACTTGGGAGTCCTTGTGCAGGATTCCCTAAAAGTTAATTTGTAGGTTGAGTCTGTGGTGAGGAAGGCAAATGCAATATTGACATTTATTTCAAGAGGACTAGAATATAAAAGCAAGGATGTAATGTTGAGCCTTTATAAAGTACTGGCGAGGCCTCACTTGGAGTATTGTGAGCAGGTTTGGCAACTTATCTTAGAAAGGATGTGCTGAAACTGGAGAGGGTTCAAAGGAGGTTCATGAAAATTATTCCAGGATTGAATGGCTTGTGATAGAAACATAGAAAAACTACAGCACAGTACAGGTCCTTCAGCCCACAAAGCTGTGCCAAACATGTCCTTATATTAGAACTACCTAGGCTTACCCATAGCCTATTTTTCTAAGCTCCATGTATCCATCCAGGAGTCTCTTAAAAGACCCTATCACTTCCACCTCCACCGCCGCTGCCAGCAGCCCATTCCACGTACTCACCACTCTCTGTGTAAAAAAACCTACCTCTGACATCTCCTCTGTACCTACTTCCAAGCACCTTAAAACCATCCCCTCTTGTGCTAGCTCTTTCAGCCCTGAGAAAAAGCCTCTGACTATCTAATGTCTCTTATTATCTTGTACACCTCTATCAGGCCATCTCTCATCCTCTGTCACTCCAAAAAGAAAAGGCCGAGTTCACTCAACCTATTCTCACAAGGCATGCTCCCCAATCCAGGCAATATCCTTGTAAATCTCCTCTGCACCTTTTCTATGGTTTCCACATCCTTCCTGTAATGGGGCGACCAGAATCGAGCGCAGTACTCCAAGTGGGGTCTGACCAGGGTCCTATATAGCTGCAACATTACCTCTCGGCTGTTAAGCTCAATCCCACGATTGATGAAGGCCAATGCACCGTATGCCTTCTTAACCACAGAGTCAACCTGCATTGCAGCTTTGAGTGTCCTATGGACTCGGACCACAAGATCCCTCTGATCCTCCACACTGCCAAGAGTCTTGCCATTAATGCAATATTCTGCCATCATATTTGACCTACCAAAATGAATCACGTCACAATTATCTGGGTTGAACATCATCTGCCACTTCTCAGCCCAGTTCTGCATCCTATCAATGTCTCGCTGTAACCCCTGAAAGCCCTCCACACTATCCACAACACCCCCAACCTTTGTGTCATCAGCAAATTTACTAACCCATCCCTCCACTACCTCAACCAGGTCATTTATAAAAAATACAAAGAGCAGGGGTCCCAGAACAGATCCCTGAGGCACAACACTGGTCACTGGATGAAGAGTGTTTGAAGACTCTGGGCCTGCATTCACTGGAATTCAGAAGAATGAGGGGTGACTTCATTGAAAACTATTGAATGGTAAAAGGCCTTGATAGAGTGGATGTGGAGAGGATGTTTCCTATGGTTTTCTGAGACCAGAGGACACAACCCCAGAATAGA